>NC_083589.1:56711381-57353881 GCF_027579695.1 Neoarius graeffei
ACCTTCTTGCTGCGAGGCGACAGCACTAACCACTACACCACCGTGCCGCCCTATAAGGTATCTATATTTACTTAAATATATGATATGTCTGATTAATTGCTAGCCTGGAGGACTGTACGTGCCTCACTTTGATACATAAATGTGACCCCTCACCGAATCCAGGGACACATGTCGGCTGAAACGAATCTGAGATAATCGCAAAAGAAGCATTTTTTTTCGAAATTTGTAATTTTTGTTTTTTTCCATCATGTGCAAGTTGAGATCTTGAAGAATGCAATCAGTATTTCAGATAATAGATTGTTTTGTTGGAAAAGCATACATTTTTTTGTTGCAAATTGTCTCGTTTTTGTCAGGACTGTAGCCTGCTGGGGGGTGTGGGTAAATTACCATATGGGCCATTCACATGATGATTTAAGTCCTTTGTTTTTTTTCTTTCGCGAATCAGCTGTATGATCCGGGCTGAGCGCATGGCTACTTAACCTGCATACAGGCGTGTGATTTCACTATGGAATGAGGAAGCTAAACAGAGCGCAGAGGAGCTGAAAACCGCGAAGCAAACAGACACACGGTATTTACATCAGAGATAAACATTTCTAGCAAAAAAACCCGCAACCTCGTTTTCCAGATTGAATGGAATACTTGAATGATCGGATGATACACGGACCGTTCTAGGACTACATTCCATCGGAGGCAATGGTGTGTGCAAGGCGCCGTTTCTCTTTCTGATGGGGTGAGTTTATTAATCTAAGGCTGTGTGGTTATTTTTGCATGTAACGGAGAGTGTTGAGAGTGTTGTGGTTTGGTTAAGCCTGGGTCACAACTGGACGTATGATTTTTTGGCCGTGTGATTTTTGGCGTTTCCCAAATCACTGTGTTTTTTTTTTTTTGTTCACGGAGAAAGACGCGCGTTGGCCGTAAGTTTGTCTTGCAACCTGAAAAAAACATAAGCGCCCGTAGAGTTTGTTTGACATGACAAAGAACCTCTGCGGCCGGTCTACGGCTCGAAAATCAGCACATCACACGCGCGCTCTCGTGCGTTTCTTGTGTTTTTTGCGTGTAGACCGGCCGTAGGAGCGCGTACTGTACGGCCGGTTGTGACCGAGGCTTTACATGAAACTAGTGTTGTTAGTTGTGTCATCATCGTGCTATCTTTCTTTCTTACAGTGTGAGTAATTTTTCAACCACAAAACGTTAAAGTATACTTTAGGACTTATTTTTGTACTTCATAATTGTGTTGGGCATACTTTGCATGGAAGGAAAATTGACGTGGTGATCTTTGTTTACATGAAAGTAGTATCGTGCTAGCTCGTAGGGGGTAGGGCTTTCCTTAATGTCATGCAAATGAGCACCATTATGTGCCCGCCCTACACCCAGAGTAGCTGAGATGGAAAACTGAGGGCGATTTTCTCCCTTTTCTGTTTTAAGAAGTATACACTTTCAAAAGGCCACACATTCTTCAAATATTGTCAGATCTCCACATGGAAGGCATCATTGGAAAGCTTAGAAACTGTACTTTCTGAATCTGTCAATAACTCAAAATGCCCCCGGGCAGACATGTGTCCCTGGATTCTGTGATCTGCCACAAATATTAATTAGGCTGGTCTTAAACAAACTAAGTGTATTGATTGCTTTAGTACTATAGTAGATGGCAACGAGTTCCAGAGTTCTGCAGTTCTAATCTAATAAAGTACGAATTCCTGTAGTAATCCTGTTTGTGTAAATAAATAAATGAAGTTGTAATTGTTGGGATCATGATTACGTGTTCTATAACGTGATTCAAACGTATCTGTCAGTCAGTCATTCTTAAATCTCAGTAGAAATAAGGCCCTTTCTGGATTTGGGGGAAAAAAAAAAAGTAGTCGATCAGATATTTCCCTACAATGTTCTAGAGGAAATAGATTAAGTTTAATCAGTCTCTCATTATAAGTCATGTTTTGGGGATAGTTCAATATAAATTTAGTTCCTCTTCTCTGAACGTGCTCCAAGGGTGCACAATGCTTGATATTATAAAGCAACCACACACAAACTGCTCCCATAGTCCAGCTTTGGCCAGACTAATGCTTTCTAGTAGAGGAGTCCTTCACATCCCAGCAAGTCCTTTTGAGGAGATCAAGAGTCTTATTGGCTTTCGCAACAGTGACCTCCATGTGGATGAGGTCATCCATATGCATCATCCATATGATGGATGGTACATATTCAAGCTGTCGGCCATCAAGGATGTAATTCCTGCTCGTAGATGGAGTTTTCTGCTCACCATGGTTGTAAAAAAGTGGTTATTAGCTCATCTGGCCGACAGCTGATGAGCTTATGCAATCATGTGTTGTCCAGCGTCGACCACATTTCACAAAAATCGCTTCTTCTCTCTCAATTCTTCACCAATTTTTATTATTTTCGGCAGGAAGGTAGGTCTGTCTGGGGTGCATATACAGTAGCTTCTAGCCAAATTTGCATAATTGCAATTAATAATGAAGATATGAAGTAATTAATCCCTAACGAGTAGTTCCCACACAAATCACTTCTTTTCCTTCAATTCTTCACCGATTTTGATTCTTTCTGGCATGAAGGTAGGGGTACCTAGGGTGTATATAACTTCTATCCAGATTTGCTTAATTACAATTATTAATGAAGTTATGGACTAATTAAGCCTTAGTGAGCAGTTCAACAAAAATCACTTCTTCTCGGTGAATTCCTCGCTGTTTCGGATTCCTTCTGGCAAATAGGTCGGTATTCCTAGGGTGGATATCGCTTCTATATATAGCTTGTATATAGCTTGCAACATTTGTTGTGCAAGGGGGCCCACTTTAGATCGTTCCTTCTGGACTAGCCGGGCCGGAGTGAGCTACGCTGTCATTGACGGTCATGTTTGAGTTACTATAGAATTCCTGTCAGTTCAAACTAGTCTGGCCATTCTCTGACATCACATCTTCCCCAACTGTGAAGCCCTTGTCCTGTATCTGCTTGATTTTATGCACTATGCTGCTGACATGTGATTGGCTGACTGCATGAATAAACAAATGGTACAGGTGTTCCTATTAAAGTGGCTGGTGATTGTACATAAAGAAAACTTTACCTTTTCATGATTTGTTTGCCAATGGGGGTGGATCCAGTGAATCCCAGCTTACGGATATCAGGGTGATCAGACAACCTCTGTCCAACCATACCACCTAAAAGACAGGTTCTTCATCATCATCATCATAATAAAAGCTAAGTGTCATTTTATAGACCCTAACCCTGGTTCACCATGGAGTAGAGCCCTGCACTCCCGCGGGAGTCCCATGGGACCCGACGCAAAGAAGTGTGGCACGGGACAAATTTTGAAAGCTCATTGCGGGCGCGGGCGGGAGTGCACAATGCGGGCACAGGCGGGAGAGGTGACAAGCTGCAGTCCCGCTAACTAAAAACGTGTTTAAAATAAAATTTATAAATTATTAATTTATGTCTGTCTATCATATATAATTTGTGCTGGATATTTTATTTGGCATTAATAAAAACATTTTAAGATGCCTAAATTTGCGGATGTGGTCTAATCTCGCGTACGTTTCCGATTCCTTTCCGCTCTTCCGTGTTTGAGATCTCCGATCATGGCAGAAGAGCAGAGCTCCTCTAGTGAAGCTCACAGTGCTTCAGAAGTAAGTGCTGCTTTAAAAAGAGGTACATTTACCGTTAAAAAGTCAAGAGTATTAGTCCTAAGTATTAAAAAGTATTTAAAAAAGTATTAAAAAGTATTAACTAGTATTAAAAAGGACTGTGTATCGCACAGATTGTTCAATTTAAAGCTAGAAATAGACAGTGTATAATCTGAGGAGCTGGTTGTGGTTGCGCAGCACTTCATATGAAAGGAGAATGAAATCGCGGTTGGAATCATAACGCCACAGACTCAGAAGTGGGAGTGCGAGTGCGCAAAGCGAGAGCTGTCAATCAAAGCGAGAGCTGTCAATCAAAGCGAGAGCTGTCAATCATGAGCACATGCAGCGCTCAACTTGGAATGTGTCAGCAGAATGTCAGAGTCTAAACAATAAACTTACAATAAATGAAGGATCGGTCAGTGGAGAGCTCAGCTAAGCTCAGCATGTTTAATTCCCCAAGCCAATGACAAGAACTTTCGTGAGAAATAACGCGAACGTCTGCATCATGCGGGATTTGCGGGCGGGAGCGGCACAAAATATGGCAGGCGTGGGCGGGAGCAGGACTGAAAATCATAATTCTTTGCGGGAGCGGGACTGCACAATGCGGGAGCGGGACTGAAAATTCTGTCCCGTGCAGACCTCTATCATGGAATTGAAGCTGTGTCCAAACATGAAACAGTTTAAAATGAGGTTCAAAGATACTATTTTCAAGAGGTACAGGGATGAGGGAGGTGATGGGTAGCACCAAGTGTTATGAGAACACTTTTCTGTTATTTTTCGTGTCTGTGTGCATGGGTTGTGCATGCGTACTGTATGTGAAGGTGTATGCTTATAATGGATATATTTTATATGGGTATATGTATGTATGTATGCACGTATGTAAATTACATTTAGGTTTTTCTAAATACAAAGTCAGAAATACATTTTATTTATCTATAAGCATCAGGCATGAGCATCTAGACAGGTAACAAGGAAGCTTGTTATTGTTATTCATTATTTAAGGAGAAGGGGTGGGAGTTTATAAGTTATACTTCTTCTCACTCCTTTTCGAATATGCATTACTACAACCCCGATTCCAAAAAAGTTGGGACAAAGTACAAATTGTAAATAAAAACGGAATGCAATGATGTGGAAGTTTCAAAATTCCATATTTTATTCAGAATAGAACATAGATGACATATCAAATGTTTAAACTGAGAAAATGTATCATTTAAAGAGAAAAATTAGGTGATTTTAAATTTCATGACAACAACACATCTCAAAAAAGTTGGGACAAGGCCATGTTTACCACTGTGAGACATCCCCTTTTCTCTTTACAACAGTCTGTAAACGTCTGGGGACTGAGGAGACAAGTTGCTCAAGTTTAGGGATAGGAATGTTAACCCATTCTTGTCTAATGTAGGATTCTAGTTGTTCAACTGTCTTAGGTCTTTTTTGTCGTATCTTCCGTTTTATGATGCGCCAAATGTTTTCTATGGGTGAAAGATCTGGACTGCAGGCTGGCCAGTTCAGTACCCGGACCCTTCTTCTACGCAGCCATGATGCTGTAATTGATGCAGTATGTGGTTTGGCATTGTCATGTTGGAAAATGCAAGGTCTTCCCTGAAAGAGACGTCGTCTGGATGGGAGCATATGTTGCTCTAGAACCTGGATATACCTTTCAGCATTGATGGTGTCTTTCCAGATGTGTAAGCTGCCCATGCCACATGCACTAATGCAACCCCATACCATCAGAGATGCAGGCTTCTGAACTGAGCGCTGATAACAACTCGGGTCGTCCTTCTCCTCTTTAGTCCGAATGACACGGCGTCCCTGATTTCCATAAAGAACTTCAAATTTTGATTCGTCTGACCACAGAACAGTTTTCCACTTTGTCACAGTCCATTTTAAATGAGCCTTGGCCCAGAGAAGACGTCTGCGCTTCTGGATCATGTTTAGATGCGGCTTCTTCTTTGAACCATAGAGTTTTAGCTGGCAACGGCGGATGGCACGGTGAATTGTGTTCACAGATAATGTTCTCTGGAAATATTCCTGAGCCCATTTTGTGATTTCCAATACAGAAGCATGCCTGTATGTGATGCAGTGCCGTCTAAGGGCCCGAAGATCACAGGTACCCAGTATGGTTTTCCGGCCTTGACCCTTACGCACAGAGATTCTTCCAGATTCTCTGAATCTTTTGATGATATTATGCACTGTAGGTGATGATATGTTCAAACTCTTTGCAATTTTACACTGTCGAACTCCTTTCTGATATTGCTCCACTATTTGTCGGCGCAGAATTAGGGGGATTGGTGATCCTCTTCCCATCTTTACTTCTGAGAGCCGCTGCCACTCCAAGATGCTCTTTTTATACCCAGTCATGTTAATGACCTATTGCCAACTGACCTAATGAGTTGCAATTTGGTCCTCCAGCTGTTCCTTTTTTGTACCTTTAACTTTTCCAGCCTCTTATTGCCCCTGTCCCAACTTTTTTGAGATGTGCTGCTATCATGAAATTTCAAATGAGCCAATATTTGGCATGAAATTTCAAAATGTCTCACTTTCGACATTTGATATGTTGTCTATGTTGTACTGTGAATACAATATCAGTTTTTAAGATTTGTAAATTATCACATTCCGTTTTTATTTACAATTTGTACTTTGTCCCAACTTTTTTGGAATCGGGGTTGTATGTATTATGTTTAAATGTTTGTTTTATTTTTCTTTTTATTATTTTGCTTTTCATATTCGAAATAAATACTTCAATCAAAAAAAATCAATCAAAACCATAGAAAACCAAATAACACAAATATTGTGCCTCCCGTATATAAATACACGGCTTCTGGCCTTGCCTTGTTAAAAAATTCTGACTAAACAGATTCCTTCAAACTTTCCAGCCTTTTTATTGTCCAGTTTTCTTGCTATATTTAAAGGTCATACACCATCACGAGAAAGGAAATAATGACTTTAAAACCTTAAACCTTAATTTCCTAAAGGTTTGTGTGTAAAAACATGCACAAATCTGTTACCATTTGCAATTTGATACGGTTCTATAAAAGGCTGTCTTTCAAATGTGCAACTTAGCATGGCTTAAGAATATGAAAGTTGGGGTGTGTACCAAAAAGTGCAAAATAATGAGTGGAATCGCTATTAAAAAAATGGTTACATGATCATAAACAGTGTGATTCCCTCCCACCTGAAAATCACTTTTAGTGCTTATGAGTGCAAATTAATATGAATGAAGGGTAGGTAATAAGCTTGCAAGACTGTATTCATACTTTAACAAAACATTTTCACAATCTTCATACATTTTTAAGTTTAGAAATGAGTGCTTTTAAATTCCATTCCATCACATATACACAGATGCATGTATAAAACAATAAGTAATCCGATAGGTGAAGGAGTGATGGTGCGATTACCTGATCCTGGTATGATATTGATGACGCCTTTAGGAATGCCTGCTTTAACGGCCAGCTCAGCAAACTTCAGCGCTGTCAGAGGAGTCACCTAGATGGATTTGTATAAAGAGTTTTATTTGTATTTACTTTGTCTACGGGCCAGTTTGTGAGAAAGATGACATCAAACCCAAATCCCCGATTTGGTCACCTGCCAGTTCCCACCCACCAGTCGGACCATAAGCGCTATCGACCCTCTTCCTCATATACAAGCTCACAGATGCCCGTGATTGGCTCGCTTCACTGTGACTGACAAGAGAGAGCCAGTATGGCGTCCCTCCCACCCAGAAAGCATGGACACGTCTATTCTTTAGGCTCTCATATCATCAGGATTTAAATATGCCATCTCTGGGTGATACGCCAAAAGTGTTTCTGTTATGCCACATGGGAGCCTCAGTGTTTTAAGAGATTTTTCATGTCTGTCTATATGTGTTTCACCTGTGCAGGTTTTAAGACGAGTGTGTTTCCAGCTGCCAAACAAGCTGCACTTTTCCAGGCCAGCATCATAAGAGGGTAATTCCATGGAATCACAATAGCACACACCCTGGACCAGAATGGTGGAAAAAGTAACCTCACAGTTATGGATCACTACAATACATCATTTTATAGTTTTATTTTAAACACAAATATCTATCCTTACCCCAGAGGTTCCTTCTTAGTGAAGGTCAGGTTGCGGTTGGGTCGGGCCTGGTTGATGGGTATTGTTGTTCCCTGTTGAAGACAGTACAGAATACATGTATGAGATACAAATCATCACGAGCAAGACCAAAGCAGAGATTCTTCTATACGTACATGGATCTTGTCACACCAGCCAGCGAAGTATCTGAAGGTTTGAATGGACATGCCTACATGAGTCTTTAGAGCAAGTGTGTACACAGCACCCGAGTCAATGGCCTCAATAGTGGCCAACTCCTCCTGATGCTCCTCCATGAGATCAGCCAGCCTGCACATACACATCATATACACTTAGTGTGCAAGGATTTGAGCTTGACAAATTAAAAACAATATAAAGTGTTGTATAAAGTGTGTTATTATGGTATGGAGCCGGCACAATCCACCACAACAGCTCCAGTGTGTCTTTGCATAGAGTCAACAAGTCTCTGGAACGGAACCGGAGTGAAGAACACTGTTCTTCCTAAAGATTTTCAATCAACTAGTGTTTTGATGATGGTGGTGAAGAGTGCTGTCTAAGGCCCAATCCCAATTCTAATTTCTACCCCTCCCCCTCCCCCTTCCCCTCCCCCTTCCCCTTGGCCCTTCCCCTTGAAACTGAGCTACAAGGGATAGGGCTTGAAATTCAACCCTTACGTATTGGGATAGCCCTTCAACGATCGCATACGTCATCGTGTACCTCCGTCAGCGTTTACGTTAGCAAAACGCGACCAAATGCGTCATTGGCTGCGACCAGCCGCTACAGTCAGAGCCAGAGATCTCTGCTGGCAGGGTGTGATTTGTTAACTAACACCACTGAATGGGATATCTTTGGCGCTTCGTGCACCACATCCGACAGAATGAGGTGTCAGAACACTCATGTAAACAATAAAAGCGAGAATAACAGAACAAAACGTACGCAGTCAAGCAACCGAAAACAATACTCACTCCCAAAGCTTTTTAGCAGCAGCTTGGATTTCAGAAATCGCTGCTCATTCTCAGCTCGAAAGCGAATCAAGCGGCGTGTTTCCTCTGGATAACAACTTAAAACACGTAAATAATGGAGAAAATACATTGATGACAATCTTTCGCCGCGGGAACCGCCATCTTTCTGAAATCCACATGAAATCTCGCTGAAATCCGCATGGCATTGTGGGAAATCACTCAAACCCCTTCGTTCAGAGTCAGCTCCAGGAAAATCTCCGTTTGGAGGGGTACAGAAGCCCTACCCCTTCCCCTACCCCTCCGCATTAACTGGGATTGGGATACCCCTACCCCTTCACGTGAACGCGCGAAATGGAGGGGAAGGGCCAAGGGGTTGGTCCAAGGGGTGAAATGGGATTCGGCCTAATACACACACAGCTCCGAAAATCTCTCTTTGGTGTTCAACTGGGTTGAAACCTGATCAGTGTGAAAGCCATAGCATATGATTTATATCGTTTTTATTTTCATCAACCGTTCAGTAAGCCTGTGTGCCCTGTGGATGTGGGCGGAGTCATCCTGGAAAGCAACCACGCCCATCAGGAGAGAAGAAGTGTTTCATTCTAGGAAGTCAAGCAGAAGAATGTTGCACTGATTTGCAGTGACGCTTCATTCTAAGGGGACAAATGAAGGCAAACCACGGCAGCAAAATAAATACATAAACACCCCCAAAGCAGAACAGCGCCACTGGTTTTTCTTTTAATTTGTCAGCCATCTGTATGTAAACTAATGAGGACTACTATTTCAGATGAAGCATCCTTTACTTGTAGAGCAGCCTGCCGCGGTCACGAGGGTTCATCTTGCCCCATGGACCCGTCTCAAACGCCTCTTTAGCTGCCGCCACTGCTCTGTCTACATCAGCAACGGAGGAAAATGACACCTTACAGATCACCTAAAGGACAAGATCAAAAAACACAAAGGTTAAAGTTCAGACTCCAGTTGAGAACATGAGGACAGGTTTGTACGACAGGTATATGTGACCTACAGAGCCATCGGTGGGGTTGATAGTGTTGTAAGTCTTCCCATTCTCTGCATCCTCAAACTGCCCATTGATGAAACACTGGTAGGGCATCTTCAGCGTCATGTCATTGACATCTTTTGTTGCCTGGAAATGGCAAATAATACAACATGTAACGTTACACAGAAAGACGGTATTAAAAGTATTCAGATCAGGATGTCATGTCTTGTTTGAGTGTCAGGATAAAAGTTAACAGTGGGCTGTTAGTGTGTTTGACACTTACATAATCGATGACCAGCTCCTCCTCCTGGTCTTCCCCTCTCAGACGCCGTACAAACATCTGGATAAACTCCTGGAAGGAAGTAGCCATGTAGACATCCTCATTTTGCAGCTGTACACCGCCACACTTCTGCTTGACCTCCTCCACCAGTCTAACAAGAAGATGATGATCATACAATAAAAACAAAAATAAGAGTAAATAATAAATCATACAAAGATTAAAATAAAAACTAAAGAAAATGTACAAATAGTCTGCTAAAAAAAACAAGAATATAAATAAAGTTTAAAAGAAAAAAAACCTAAGACATATAATTCATAAAATATAAAATCATAAACTGTCTTAGTGTCTTTAGCTGTTTTTAAAAAATGATACTCATATACTCAATTCATATAAAGTAACAATCAGAAACCAAACAAACCAGCAAAACCAAAGGTTAAACTATTAATATGATGTACTAAAGTTAAACAATATCCAGATCAGATTACAGATTAAAGATTTATTGAGAAAGAATGTGAAAATAGCACACACCTGACCACGTCCATCGACGCAGCCCCAGACTTAAAGAAGTCAGTTGTGTCCTCGATTACTGCCACGTTGCTCAGAATACCCTTCCAGATCACCTATATATTATAAGATTACAATATGATCATCAGATGAAGTGTCCTCGATATTTTTTTTTCTTCTCCTGAACACATAAATGAATTGAAACCCCCCCCCCCCCCCACACACACACGTACCCGTATGTCCTCTGCCATCTTCTTCTCCTCCTCTGTGAGCTCGACACTGCTGGTATCTCCTGATGAGAAGTACTTAGCAGCTGGAATCATCTTTCCATCTTCAAACTGCAAACTTTTCACCTGGAGCTGCACAAATAGCACAAAACAAAAATGACTTCACTGATTAATCAAGAAATAACTGCTAATTCGGTCTTAGTTACAAGCGCCTAACTATAGCTTTGTAACAATAATGTAAAAAATATTTGAAATGGAAAAAAAATACTTGGGTAGAAAATAGAACTACTTATTAAAATAAGGGACATTCCACCGAATGGGTGCCATTTGCTTGTTGTACCACTCCCAAATTAAACCTAATTTGTTATATCTTTTCAACACTGATTATAATAACACACATATTTAACTATTCAAAATGTTAAAAGGCTACATTATTTATTTTTTACAAGGTTTGGAAGTCAAAGATGGCTGCATTTTTCAGTCCTGTTACCAAAACTCAAAGTAACAGGACTGAGTTTTTAGCCTAGGATTAGCTAATACATGGAATTAAGCCACATGGCGTCATCGCTAATAGCATGACCACACTTGGCACATTCTAGTGATTTACCAAAAATCTGTATTTTTAAACATATTTAAACAAATATCATCTAAGAAATAATTTAAGTAACAGGACAGTATGTTGACATTGACCTTATCAGTCAAAGTTAAAAAATCATCAAATATACAGAAAAGTAAATGAGAGAAGTAACTTTTGGTCTTCCCATGGCCTTCAGAAGACACAACTGATGTAACTTCCTGTTGAGCATGTGATTTATGGAACGTTCCAAATTTGTCAGATGGGGTAATATGTTTGGGTAATAGGACTGAGTGAAAACCCAGGGACACGACTAAAATGTGTATTTTAACTAAGATGTTGTGAATTTCTTATGAAAAAAATATATTTAAACCATGGATAGGATATGGAGTCACACAACAGTGCAAAAGAAATACTGTTTCTGAAGGATTTTAATAATAATATTTCATAATTAAGTATAGAGTGCGGGGACAGGTAACACATGCTATTTTTCAGTGTTTTAGGTAGTTTTTATTAATCCTTTAATTATATATCTTAAATTTGAAATCAGATCAATGTGCAGGACATTCTGTGTAATAAGGAAATGTATTTTAAAGTACATTTTTATGTGCATTTATACATTATTTTCTAGGGACAGAAATGGCACCGATTTGGTGGAATGGCTCACAAATACTCTGGTAAAAGTACAGCTTCAAATGCTTCACTTGAGTTAATGCAGTAAAATATAAACTTAAGCATATTAAACTTAAAGGGTAAGAAAAATTCACAAAAGAAAAAGAGTTCAGCATCAAATCGCACACTTTCGTGATAAATTAGTGTCTCTCAGCTAAGACTAACAAACAATAGCTTTATTCCTCATTTCTCAAACAGCAATTAGCTGGAATGATAAAAATAATAACTCTGATGATGCAAACCAGCTGAATGCTAATAGCTAGCAGTCACAATACAAGCTGTTGTGATGAATACAAAGTATACAAAGTATACACAGCAGCATTACAGTGATTACTGTGAACAGAATTAGGTCTCATTCTCACGGTCACATTTATTAACGTTAAGCTTTTTTTTCCCCCAGGAATTGACTCCTTGAAGCTGTCCGACACTATAAAGTCACATTATGATTTACACCAGTCAGTCATAACATTCTGACCACTGACAGGTGACGTGAATAACATTGATTATTCTATCCACATTCACTGGATATGAGCAATCGCACGCTCTGATTGGCTACTCTACTACTAAGCTATCGGGTCATATCCCGTGAGTAGAGAAAAACATGGCGGAGCATGTTGCTGAACCAACCGAGGACGAAATAAAAACTCTACTCTTAAACAAAACCCCAAAAATAAAAAAAGCAACAAAATATGGAAATAAAAGCATTTGATGGTAAGAACATATCTTATTTTTCAATAATTATTATTGTAGCATTTTTCACAAATTGCTACCATCATTTCACCGGGTTGTTTACATTCGAAGCGGAAATGACAAAATTTTGTTGGATGTTTTGTATAAAGATTTTATTTAAAAATGCTCAGTTTCTCAAAATCTAGTGAATGTGGATAGAATAAAACAGTTATTCCACTCAATCTCGTCGTACATGGCTTATAGCCAACTCGGTGCTACGCGCCTCGTCGGCTATCAGCTCATGTACGACTCGATTTCGTGAAATGACTGTTAAATAACTCATTACAATGGCACCTGTCAAGGGGTGGGATATATTAGGCAGCAAGAGAACGGTCAGTTCTTGAAGCTGATGTGTTAGAAGCAGGAATCAGAGTGATCTGATGGCTAGATAACTGGGTCTGTAGCACAAACTGCTGAAAAAGTGAATGCTGGCTAAAACAGAAAGGTACCAGCATTAACCTGTTAGGACTCGGGACTGTCTTGGCCTCTAGAGGCTGCTGTTATTTCTTTATCTTGTCATGTTTGTTTTGGACTCTAGAGGCCGCCACTGTTTTCTGTGTTTTGTGTTTGTTTTGACAGCCTTTGTTTTCATGTGCTTTTGCCTCACCTGTTCCTCATTTCCTGCCCCGCCTAGTTTCTAATTACCCTGTGTATATATACTTCCTCAGTTTGGTCCCTAGTCACGGAGTCTTTGTGCTGTTACGTTATCACCTGAGATCTCTGTTCCGTGTTCCTTGCCTTTGTGGTCTTTTGTACTTTGTTTGCTTGTGGACATTTTGGACTTTGTGTTTACCATTTTGGGATCTTCTGAGCGTTTGGTTTTTTGCCTTTTCTTACCGTTGGCTTTTTGTTTTGACTTTGAACTTTTGGATTTTTAATTTTTTTTTTATTTTTTTCTCATATCTTCTGAGCGTTGGATTATTACTTTTTGTTTTTTGCCTTGGATTTTTCAGCTTTGTAAATAAACTGTTTTTTCTACTCTACTTTCGCCTCACTCCTCTGCACTTGAGTCATTCCCCTGGTGGCCTAGTGGGGGTTTGCTGGATTACTGCACCAGCGACCCGGGTTCGATTCCCAGCAAAACCCTAACAGAAAGACTCCGTCATGACCGACTCAGCAGAGTCTTCTTCAACTGTCTACCTGGCTAACCTTCAGGGAATGATGGCCGCGTTAACACGCCTCGGATCTACCATGGACACTCAGGGATGGACTCTTGCAAGCCAACGTGAGACCCTTGCTCGCCACAAGGTACTGCTTCAGTAAATTGGGAAAGCCCTGGCACAGCTGACTCCTCTGCCCCCATCTCCTCCTCCTGATTCTGCTCCTGCTCCACCATCCGCTCCAGTGCCTCCTGCCACGCTGCCTCCTTCACCTCGCGAACCCAGCCTTCCTGCACCACAGAGGTATGACGGCAAGCACAGTGAGTGCCGGGAGTTCCTTACCCAGTGCCAACTCACCTTTGAGCTCCAGCCTATCACCTACACTACGGATCGCCGCAAGATTGCCTTTGTGATAACCTTGTTAGCTGGTAAGGCACGAGCTTGGGCAACGGCCATCTGGCAGAGACAGGGACCTGAGTGCTCTGATTTCATGCTGTTTAGGGAGGAGATGCTTCATGTCTTCGATCAGGCGGACATCAGTAAAGACGCAGCCAGAAAGCTCATGTCCATCCGGCAAGGAGGAAGCGTCGCAGACTACGCCATCTCGTTCCGGACGCTCGCAGCAGTCAGCGGATGGAACGAGGCTGCCCTGGTTTCAGCCTTCCACCATGGTTTGTCTGACCCCATCAAAGATGGCCTGGCCTCTATCGGATGCCCAAGTGACCTCGAAACTCTGATTTCACATGCCATTCGTCTTGACAACAGGATTAGAGAACGCCACCAAGTCCTGAGCCTCCCCGGCCTCAACATGGAGCCCATCTACCTCCTCCAGTGACTGTCCAGAGCCCATGCAAGTGGGCCATACTCGCCTCTCCGCATCTGAGAGGGAGCACAGAAGGAGGGACAAGTGCTGCATCTACTGTGGCAAACCCGGCCATTTCTGAGCATCATGTCCCGAGCTCTCGGGAAAAGGACCGCCCCGTCCAGCCGAGGGAGGGTTGTGACGGGGCCTACCCTCTCTCCCGAACTCCCTGGCCAAGGAGTCTACATCCCGGTCTCCATCTCCTGGGGTGAGTCCGTCCACTCTTGTCAGGCCTTGTTAGACTCCGGGGCGGCAGGAAACTTTATGGATATCCACTTCGCCCAAAGAATCAATGTCCCTACTGCTCTTGAAGTCCCGCTGTCTGTGTCTGCCCTCGATGGCCAAGCTTTAGGTGACGGAAGAGTCACCCAAGTTACTTCTCCAGTCTTTCTCCAGGCTCAAGGTCACAAAGAAGAAATTTCCCTGCACCTTATTCATTCGCCAGAGTTCCCAGTTATTCTAGGCCTTCCTTGGCTTACCCGCCACAACCCACGCATAGACTGGGTAACAAGCCAGGTTGTGGAATGGGGTCCTGCATGCCATGCCTCTTGTCTGCTCTCTAGCTCTCCTGTGTCTCTTGCTGAGCCTCCTGATCTCACCGAGTTATCTCAAGTTCCCACAGAGTACTGGGATTTGAAAGAAGTGTTCAGCGAGAGTAGGGCCACCGTTCTTCCTCCGCACCGTGCCATCGATTTGCTCCCTGGGACTACCCCTCCTCGGGGCAGACTGTTTTCCCTCTCTCAGCCAGAACGCAAGGCCATGGAGGAATACATTAAGGACGCCCTGGTCTCTGGGTTCATTCGACCCTCCACCTCACCTGCTGGCGCCGGCTTCTTCTTTGTCGGTAAAAAGGATGGAGGGCTCCGACCGTGTATTGACTACAGGGGCCTTAACAAAATCACGGTGCGCAACCGCTATTCCCTTCTGCTGATGTCCACAGTGCTCGACCTGCTCCAAGGCGCCACTGTCTTCACCAAGTTGGACTTACGGAACGCATACCACCTCATCCGTATCCGACAGGGAGACGAGTGGAAGACTGCCTTTAACACCCCATCAGGGCACTATGAGTATCGAGTTATGCCCTTCGGACTCACCAACGCACCAGCAGTTTTTCAGGCCCTAATCAACGACGTCTTGAGGGACATGATTAACCAGTACATTTTCGTCTATCTCGACGACATCTTGATATTTTCCAAGACCTTACAGGAGCACTGCCACCATGTCCGCCAAGTCCTCCAGAGACTTCTACAGAACAGTCTGTTTGCTAAAGCCCAGAAATGCGAGTTTCATGTCCAAAGGTCTCCTTCCTGGGTTTTATTGTATGGACGGGACAACTCCAAATGGACCCAGCCAAGACCCTGGCCGTTCGGGACTGGCCTACTCCCAAGTCCGTTAGAGAAGTTCAGCGGTTCTTAGGATTCGTTAACTTCTACCGCAAGTTCGTCAGGAACTTCAGTTCCGTAGCAACACCCATATCGGATCTCACCAAAAAGACTGTCTTATGTCTGGTCTCCTCGGGCGGAAAAGGCGTTCAAGGACCTCAAGCACCGCTTTTGCATGGCACCCATTCTGGTCCTCCCGGACACTTCCCAACCGTTCATTGTGGAGGTGGACGCCTCGGACAGTGGTGTCGGCGTGGTGCTCTCTCAATGCTCGGAAGGAAAGTTGCACCCCTGCGCTTACTTCTCCCACCGCCTGAGCCCTGCGGAGTCCCGGTATGATGTGGGGGATCGAGAACTGCTAGCGGTTAAACTGGCCCTTTGGGAGTGGAGGCACTGGCTGGAGGGAGTGCAACATCCATTCCTGGTTTGGACGGACCACAAGAACCTGGAGTACCTCCAGCAAGCCAAGAGACTGAACCCACGACAGGCTAAGGGGGCCTTGTTTTTCAGTCGATTCAATTTCACCCTATCGTACTGCCCTGGCTCTAAGAACACCAAACCGGATGCGCTCTCCAGGCTATTCTCGCCCAACAACAGGGAGAGTGAAGTTGGGCCTATTATCCCGGTGTCCCGGATTGTGGCCCCTGTCCGCTGGGGTGTTGAGGAGGCCGTCCAACAAGCTCAACGCCAGGACCCCGGTCCTGGGACGGGGCCACCGGGCCTCCTGTACGTCCCTCGTCAAGCCCGGGCCAAGGTTCTCCAGTGGGGTCATTCGTCCCCTCTCACCACCCACCCGGGAGCTCGGAGGACCCTGGACTTCTTGAAAAGATGCTTCTGGTGGCCAAGCATGGAGAAGGAAGTGAGGTCATTCGTCCTGTCCTGTGAGGTTTGCACCAGAAGCAAGAACCCACGACAGCATCCCCAGGGCCTCCTGTATCCCCTGCCCATTTCCCAGCATCCCTGGTCCCATGTGGCAGTCGACTTCATCACGGGTCTTCCTGACTCACAAGGTAACACTGTCATATTGGTCATTGTCAACAGATTCTCGAAGGCCTGCCGCTTCATACCACTGTGCAAACTCCCTTCTGCTCTTGAAACAGCCAAACTTATTTTTTCTCATGTCTTCCGAGTCTTTGGTCTTCCACAGGACATCGTCTCAGACCGGGGGCCACAGTTCTCCTCCCGAGTGTGGCACGGGTTCTGCAAGCTCATCGGGACCACCGCCAGCCTCTCCTCTGGGTTCCACCCCCAGTCCAATGGCCAGACGGAGAGGCTCAACCAGGACCTGGAAACCACCCTGCGAGGCCTGGTGATGGATAACCCAACATCATGGAGCACCTGGCTGCCCACAACACCCTGCAGTCATCGGCCACCAGGTTGTCGCCATTCCAGTGCCAATTTGGGTTCCAGCCACCTCTGTTTCCGGACCAGGAGGAGGACGCTGGGGTGCCCTCGGTCAACCAGTATGTGAGACGGTGTCGCAAGACCTGGAACAAGGTCAGGAGGACCCTCATCCAGACTTCCAGGTCCAACCAGACTCAGGCCAACCACCATAGAAGGCCTGCCCACGTTTTGCGCCCTGGGCAGCGGGTTTGGCTGTCCGCCAAGGACCTTCTGCTGTGGGTGGAGAACCGCAAGCTTGCTCCTCGCTACATTGGCCCCTTCAAGGTTGTGCGCAGGGTGAACCCTGTCGCCTACCGGCTCCAGTTGCCCTGGACTCTAAGGATCAACCCCACGTTCCATGTTTCCCTGTTGCGGCCCATACTGTTGTCCACGTATGCCCCTGCCCCTAGGAATCCCCCGCCTCCCCGCATCTTCCAGGGTCAGACTGTGTTCACCGTGCGCCGCCTGCTTGACTCCTGCCGGGTCCGCGGTGGGCTCCAATATCTAGTGGACTGGGAGGGCTATGGCCCTGAGGAGCGCTGTTGGGTCCCCGCTCGGGACGTATTAGACAAAGAACTTTGTCGGGACTTCCATTCGGCCCATCCGGATCGCCCTGGGAACGTCAGGAGACACTCCTTGGGGGGGGTCCTGTTAGGACTGGGGACTGTCTTGGCCTCTAGAGGCCGCTGTTATTTCTTTATCTTGTCATGTTTGTTTTGACCTCTAGAGGCCGCCACTGTTTTCTGTGTTTTGTTTTGACAGCCTTTGTTTTCATGTGCTTTTGCCTCACCTGTTCCTCATTTCCTGCCCCGCCTAGTTTCTAATTACCCTGTGTATATATACTTCCTCAGTTTGGTCCCTAGTCACGGAGTCTTTGTGCTGTTATCACCTGAGATCTCTGTTCCGTGTTCCTTGCCTTTGTCTTTGTGGTCTTTTGTACTTTGTTTTCTTGTGGACATTTTGGACTTTGTGTTTACCATTTTGCGATCTTCTGAGCGTTTGGTTTTTTGCCTTTTCTTTTCTTACCTTTGGCTTTTTGTTTTGACTTTGAACTTTTGGATTTTTTTTTTATTTTTATAAATTTTTTTTTTCTCGTATATCTTCTGAGCGTTGGATTATTACTTTTGTTTTTTGCCTTGGATTTTTCAGCTTTGTAAATAAACTGTTTTTTTTCTACTCTACTTTCGCCTCACTCCTCTGCACTTGAGTCATTCCCCTGGTGGCCTAGTGGGGGTTTGCTGGATTACTACACCAGCGACCCGGGTTCGATTCCTAGCAAAACCCTAACATAACCTTTTCAGAAATTTGTGCTACAGTAGCTGTTCTGTGGGATTGGACCATATGGGCTAGCCTTCAACATCCATGACCCTGTCGCCAGTTCACCGGTTGTCCTTCGGATCCTTGGACCACTTTTGGTAGGTACTAACCACCGCATACCAAGAACACCCCACAAGATGTGCCATTTTGGAGATGCTCAGACTCAGTCATGTAGGGATCACAATTTGGCCCTTGTCAAAGTCGCTCCTTACGCTTGCCCATTTTTCCTGCTTCCAACACATCAACTTCAAGTACTGACTGTTCTCTTGCTGCCTAATATATCCCACTCCTTGACAGGTGCCATTGTAATGAGATAATCAATGTTATTCACTTCACCTGTCAGTGGCCATAATGTTATGGCTAATCAGTGTATCTCCTAACAGTTCTCTGGAATTATATCCTATGTGTGAGAAACACTAAAAACCTAGAAACACGTTCAAACATTACAAACCACACCTTTAATATATCAAGGTTGGAGCATAAATGTTCTGTGGAACCTGCAACAAGTATCATGATGTTTCAGAGCAGGGTTTTAACGAGTTTAGAAGCTGAAGGAATTATTTCTGCTACTGTTTCTATGTGTGTGTGTGTGTGAGAGAGAGAGGGAGAGAGCGCGAGTGTTACCGATTTCCCATCAGAGCCGAAGAGCACAAGGCCTGAGCTGGTGATGAGTCCGGGCTGAGAGGCATTCTCTACATCCAGGGACTGACCTGAAGGAACTGGACCACTCAGCATCGATGATCCGTACAGCGTCACTGGCTACACAACACACACACACCATATATTATATATCAGGGCTCTACAGTGCGCACGTTTCACTCGCATTTGCGAGCGAATTTTTCGGCATGCGAACGACGAAAAAAAAAAACGCGCATTCGTGCGAGGGCTTCTTGCGGCCGACAATTTAGGAAAGCACTGAGCACAGACGCAACGAGTTTAACATTCTAAAATGTATCAAATGTTAAACTGCAAAATATGTAAATCCAGCACTGGATAGCCTACCTAATATAGTGTAACGAGTAACGGCCTGTATTGTTGCAAGTGTGTGTGTTCAGTGTTGTGTACGTGTGTGTGTGTGTGTGTGTGTGTTCTGCCTGCGCCTTGCTCTCTGTCTGTAGTTGCATGCATTGCCTCTGTCTTGCACCTGCGGTGGTTCCCATGGCAGCCGGGGGGGGTGAAAAAGTTAATTTTTTTTTTGCCATTCTGCCACATCTTTCTGTGATTGCCCCTCTTTCCCATGGTTGTATGTTGTGGGTGTGGCATTAGGTGGGAAAAGTGCTTTTTAGGGATTCATCAGATCATTCAACTGAGAGATAACTGAGAGCTGGTTCGGACCGAGCTGAGAAATATATTCGCTATGCAGAGAATAATGGCGTTTTTTAAAAGCAAGGATGGTGGAAACAAGAATAAAAGAACGGACGAGGAAGAAAGTGTAGTGAAGAAAGCTAGAACGACGGGAGAAGGTGCGGGAAAATTATATAATGAGATGGAAAGCACATACCCCAGTGCAAACATTTAGATGGGAACATACAACACAGCAGAAAAACAAATAATATACAGTATATACAAATGGTGCATGTCACAACACAGCAGAAAAACAAAGAATATATATACAACTGGGCGTGTTGAGGTGCAGATGTTAATTGCACATTAGTTATAGAAACTCAGTTCAGCTACAAAACTCAGGATATTGCACTGTATTTGGTATTGCATTGTATTGGGTATGGATGTAAAAGTGTAGAAATATAAATATAAAATATACAAAAGCTATAAAAACTAAAAAGTTGCTCTGTGAGGTTGCACTGTAATAAGTATTGCACTGTATCAGGTAAGTGTAAGAATATTGTCCTTTTAGGTCCTTGTTGGTGCATTGTTGCACCTGCCAGAAGTGGCATCAGTCAGTGCATGTAATTAGCCTTTTTCACATTACGTCACTTGCAGAAGAACCTCACATCCGTTTTCAGCCTTTTGAATGGAAGAAGAGGCGGCATGCTAATCTGCTGGCTAACAAGTAGCAACCATAGAAAGTCAGTAAACTTCCTTTCTAAAACAAGGCAGATAGGTGACTGGAATGGTCACTAACAATACGTAATGATAAACAACAATGCGCAATATTATTATCAATCTTATCTGTGAATGACAGTTTTGTTAACATATGTTGCCGCCGTATACCTCTTCTTCCATTCAAAAGGCTGAAAACGGATACGAGTTCCCCTGCAAGTGACGTAATGTGAGAAAGGCTAATTGTTCAAGGTGGTTATGGCCTGTGGGAAAAACTGTTTTTGAGTCTGTTGGTCCTTGCTTTGATGCACCTGTAACGCCTGCCTGAGGGCAGCAAGTCAAAGAACTCAGAGCCAGGGTGGGAGCTGTCCTTGATGTTGTTAGCTCTGCTGAGCTCTGCTCTCTGTTTAGCTACTGTTTGTTCATTCATTCAGTTGTTCGTTATTCATTTGTTTGTTCACTCATTCATTCGTTCATTCATTCATTCTCAATTGAATTTTGCGTTTTATGTGTTGGTGTGTCTGTTTGCGCTGCAATAAACCTTTAAAATGAAAACCTGCTTGTGCCCCCATTTTTTTCCCTGTGCTCCTAAAATTTTTAACTTAGGAGCATGTGTGCTCCTGAAAAAAGAAGTTAGTGTAGAGCCCTGATATATATATATATATATATCTCAGCTGGATAGTACAGTGGTAATGCTCACTGACTACGATGTGGGAGATCGGGGTTCGAATCCCGGTCGGGGCAAAACATCATCCAGTAAGGGTCCTTAGGCAAGACCTCTCATGATATCAGCCTACCTCAATGAGTGAAGACATAACTGATAGAGTCATACCGGCGCAGATGCCCGGGTCAACAAGGTCTGCGTCAGTTCTCATCAGGGCAAACTGATGAGAAATTGGCTACTAACAAAGAAGCAACTATTAGCCCAGTGTTCCAACATCCGTAATCGAAATCTATTATCACAACTAGATGAAATACAACAGGAAGCCAGGAAGACAGGTCAGCGGGGAGATGTCGTCATCATCCCCACAACCAGAGATTGGGTACCAGGCGCTAACAAGAGCTCTTGTGTTGAGGCTAACAGCTGACCTCAGTGGCAGGCAAACAACAATCGGTCAGACCCACCAAGAGCTGAGGTGGAAAAATACTGGAAAGACATATGGGAAAGAAAGGGATCACACAACACGGATGCCCAATGAACCTAAGAGCTGACCACAGCAACCTCCAGTTGAACAAGAACCAGTAACCATCTCAATGGCAGATGTCCAAGAAAGAGTGTCAAAGATGAAGAGCTGGACAGCACCAGGCCCCGATATGACCATACGTACTGGTTGAAGAAGCTAACTGCACTCCATGAATGCCTAGCAACACTCACTACGTTTACATGCACATAGAGAGAATCGAATTTCTGCCGTTGCTCGACTGAAATCGAAGTTCAAAATGCCATGTATACACCTTAATTTGGCTGAAATTGAACCGAACTTGATTTCTCGGAATCGAGCTACACGACCTAGTTTATGCGATTTCTGCCGAGCTACTTTGTGCATGTATACCTGTGGCAGTTCGTAGGAGGGGGAGGAGCACAGAAAGACGGCAGGCCAGAATAAAGTTCCATAATGCTCTTTTATTTGTTCTTTTCAGACACAAATCTCTCCAGTCACACCACACACACCAGTTGACTGGTTCCAGAGAGAGCTGCCTTCCTCTGCTCTCTCTCTTTATATAGGGCGCGGTCACTGGGAAGACACACAAACACAGGTTAATTGACATCAGGTGTAGTGATTTTGCCACTTACCTTCCCTGACTCCGCCCTCCTGTCACAGACTGATGCTTGGCCACGCCCCCGCTGCCACATACCCCCACCGCCCGACTCAGGCCGGGCGGCCGTCCGGCCTGCAGCCGACTCTCCCCTGCCCTTGACGGGAGAGAAAGTCTGCCACAACCATCTGCGCCCCCGGCCTGTGGATCACCTTGAAATTAAAGGGTTGGAGTGCCAGATACCAACGGGTGATCCGCGCGTTGGCATCCTTCATGCGGTGGAGCCACTGGAGGGGCGCGTGGTCCGAACAGAGGGTGAAAGGGCGTCCCAGCAGGTAGTAGCGGAGGGCAAGGACCGCCCACTTGATCGTGAGGCACTCCTTCTCTATCGTGCTGTAGCGCCCCTCGCGTACCGACAGCTTTCTGCTGATGTACAGCACGGGACAATCCTCCCCCTCCACCTCCTGGGACAACATGGCCCCCAGCCCTCTGTCCGACGCATCCGTCTGTAACATAAAAGGGAGAGAAAAGTCAGAGGAGTGTAATAGTGGCCCCCCACACAGTGTAGCCTTTACCTCAGAGAAAGCCCGCTGGCATTGCTCCGTCCACTGGACCGGATCTGGTGCCCCCTTTTTAGTGAGATCAGTCAGCGGGCTGGTGACGTCCAAATAGTTAGGTATAAACCTACGATAGTAGCCAGCCAGCCCCAGGAACTGTCTCACCCCCTTTTTGGTCTTGGGCCTCGGGCAGGCCGCAATTGCTGCTGTCTTGTTAATTTGGGAACGCACCTGCCCGTTGCCCAAGTGGAAGCCCAGATACCGTACTTCCACCCGCCCAATCGCACACTTCTTTGGGTTGGCTGTGAGACCCGCTCGCCTCAGCGACTTAAGGACGGCCCTCAGGTGTTGTAAGTGCCGCTGCCAGTCATTACTATAAATAATGATATCGTCGAGGTATGCGGCCGCATAGGTGGCGTGGGGGCGGAGGACCCTGTCCATCAGCCGCTGAAACGTAGCGGGCGCCCCAAACAGCCCAAAAGGAAGTGTGGCAAACTGGTGTAAGCCGAACGGTGTGGAAAAGGCCGTTTTTTCTCGGGATAATGGAGTCAAGGGGATCTGCCAATAACCCTTTGTCAAATCCAGTGTCGAGTAAAAGCGAGCCGTGCCTAGCCGATCGAGCAACTCATCAATACGAGGCATTGGGTACGCGTCGAATTTAGACACCGCGTTGACTTTTCGGTAGTCCACACAGAACCGGACCAACCCGTCGGCCTTGGGAACCAAGACCACCGGGCTGCTCCAGTCACTGTGGGACTCCTCGACGATGCCCATCTCGAGCATGGCCTCGAGTTCTTCCCGAACCACTTTTTTCTTGTGTTCGGGCAGCCTGTAAGGGCGGCTACGCACTACCACCCCCGGGGCGTCTCAATGTGGTGCTCTATGAGGTCGGTGCGGCAGGGCAGGGGCGAGAACACGTCCGAAAACTCGGTCTGCAACTGGGCGACCTCCGCGAGTTGGGTCGGGGAGAGGTGGTCTCCATAGGGGACCGGAGAGGTATGCGATGCCAATGTGCCCTTTTGAACCTCCGGCCCCAGCTCCGCCTTCTCCGGAACCACCGACACCAACGCTACGGGGACCTCCTCGTTCCAGAGTTTGAGTAGATTGAGGTGGTAAATCTGTAGCGCCCCACCCCTGTCCGTTCGCCTCACCTCATAGTCGACGTCCCCAACTCGCCGTGTGACCTCAAAGGGTCCTTGCCACCTGGCGATCAATTTGGAGCTCGATGTGGGCAACAGTACGAGTACTTTATCTCCCGGTGCGAACTCCCTAAGGCGCGTACCCCTGTCGTACAGGCGGGTTTGCCGTTCTTGGGCCTGCCGCAAATTCTCTTGGGTTAGGTGTGTGAGCGTGTGGAGTTTTGCATGCAGGTCAATAACGTATTGAATTTCATTTTTACTGGGTGAAGGTCCCTCCTCCCAATTTTCTCGCAGCACGTCTAAAATGCCGCGCGGCTTACGCCCATATAACAATTCAAACGGGGAGAACCCCGTGGAGGCTTGGGGGACCTCTCGCACTGCAAATAACAAGGGTTCAAGCCATTTATCCCAGTTACGTGCGTCCTCACTTACGAATTTTTTAATTATATTCTTCAGGGTGCGATTGAACCGTTCAACTAAACCGTCCGTTTGTGGGTGATACACGCTGGTGCGCATCGGCTTAATACCTAATAGCCTATACAGTTCGCTCAGTGTTCGTGACAAACGAGGTGCCTTGGTCAGTCAGAATCTCTTTCGGGATTCCAACTCGGGAGATGATGCGGAAGAGTGCCTCCGCAATACTGCGTGCTGAGATATTGCGAAGAGGCACCGCTTCTGGGTATCGCGTTGCATAGTCCACCAGAACTAATATAAAGCGGTACCCTCGTGTTGACCGATCTAATGGCCCGACGAGATCCATCCCAATCCTTTCGAACGGGGTCTCGATTAATGGTAGGGGGCGCAAAGGCGCTTTTGGAATGGCCGCTGGATTTACTAACTGGCATTCGCGGCACGCTGTACACCACCTACGGACATCGCCGCGAATCCCCGGCCAATAGAATCGGGCCATTATTCGGGCTAGTGTCTTATCCTGCCCTAAGTGTCCAGCCATGGGATTAAAGTGAGCCGCCTGGAATACCAATTCCCGGCGGCTTTTTGGAATCAAAAGCTGGGTGATTTGCTCTTTCGTCTGAGTGTCCTGCGTCACTCGGTATAATCTATCTTTCATAATAGAAAAATAGGGGAAGGACGGGGTGGCGTTCGGCGGGAGCGTTTGACCATCGATTACTCTCACTTGGTCAAACGCATGCCGCAGAGTCTCGTCTCGCGACTGCTCTAACGGGAAATCCGCAAGGGATTCCCCGAGAGAGGGAGGAGGAGCCTGTGGCTCCTCACTCTGACGCGAAGATGACGTGGACGGCTCTGCGACAGCTGCCCCCGCCAAAGCGACACCGGGGCCTCCCCCTGCTGACCTATGGCAGGACCCACTCTTCACTAGATGACTCATCAACTCCCCGAATCCCGGCCAATCAGTCCCCAAAATTATCGAGTGGGTGAGGCGAGGATTAACCGCCGCCTTTACTATAAATTTTTCCCCTCGGAACAAAATGTGGACCGACACCAACGGGTAGCTGTGAACATCCCCGTGCACACACAACACCTTCACCCCCTGTGCTCCCCCCAATGCCTCGTCTTGCACCAGGCTTTGGTGGATTGAGGTCTGATTACAACCGGAATCCACCAATGCCTGATATGTATCCCCTTGGATACTCACCGGTATGCGATACGCTCCGGCCCGATCAAGGGCAGCTCCTGGCGCGTCGGGGATCCGAACCACCGCACCCACTTCCATTGCCGAACACTGCTGTTGGAGGTGGCACGGCTCCCCGCAGCGCCAGAAAACCGGCCCGGGCTTCCTCTCTGCACCGACGCCCCGGGGCTCACTCACCTGAGGGGGGGGAAGAGACAGACACAGAAGGGAAAAACGGGAGGACACTGCGGGTGCGACGGGCCGGCTGGGGTGGGGCCAGCCCCCGCCTCCGCGGTGGGGGAACGGGGTGAGGACGAGACACAGGAGGAGAGAGGGGGAGAGAGAGAGGAGAGGAGAGAAGAGGATGTTCGCTGTCCTGCCGTTGGAACAGCCGCCAAATGGTCCTCCGCCAACTCGATGGCCTGATCCAGCGACGCCGGGCGGTGGCACTGGACCCACTCCACGGTTCCCTCTGGCAGGCGGCCAATGAACTGCTCCAGCACCACCTGATCGAGAATTCCCTCGGCGTCGCAGTTGTTGGCCCTCAACCACCGCCAGCAGGCGTCCCGGAGCTGCTGGCCAAACGCGAATGGCCGGCCGACTTCCTCCAGCCGCAGAGTGCGGAAGCGCTGTCGTTGTTGTTCGGGGGTGCGCCCCACCCGCTGGAGGACGGCCCGGCAAAGGTCCGCGTAGGCCAGCCGGCGGTCAGCGGGGAGCTGTAGCGCGGCCAGCTGTGCCTCTCCTGTTAGCAGGGGGAGAAGGCGCGCCGCGCGCTGCTCCATCGGCCACCCCGAGGTCTCCGCGACTTGCTCGAAGAGCGTGATGAATGCCTCGGGGTCGTCCTGCGGGCCCATCTTGGTTAGGATGAGGGGGGACAGGCCCGCGGTGGGAGCGCTGGTGGACCCCGCCGACGCGAGGAGGTGCCGGACCGCCTGACGATCTTCCTGCTGCGCCAGCACCAGGGCCTCGAACCGGCGCTCTTGCTCCTTCCGGAGGGTGATTAGCGCCTGGTGCTGGCTCTGCTGGGCCGTGGCGAGGGCGTGGACCAGGTCTGCGAAGGTGGAGGGCTCCATGGGGCTGTTCTTTTCCTGTGCTCCGTCCCGGGTTTCAGCACCACTGTGGCAGTTCGTAGGAGGGGGAGGAGCACAGAAAGACGGCAGGCCAGAATAAAGTTCCATAATGCTCTTTTATTTGTTCTTTTCAGACACAAATCTCTCCAGTCACACCACACACACCAGTTGACTGGTTCCAGAGAGAGCTGCCTTCCTCTGCTCTCTTTCCCTTTATATAGGGCGCGGTCACTGGGAAGACACACAAACACAGGTTAATTGACATCAGGTGTAGTGATTTTGCCACTTACCTTCCCTGACTCCGCCCTCCTGTCACAGACTGATGCTTGGCCACGCCCCCGCTGCCACAATACCCTATCGAGCTAGTTGTCGAGCTACTTCCGGAAGTGACGAGTGACGAGACCACAAGCGGGAAACACAACAGCCTCGGTCGGCATGACAACAGTAGTAGCGAGCAGCAGAAGAGGTCAGGAGGAACAAACGAAGAAGAGAAAATGGCGATGCAGAGCTCTCTGAAGTGTGGGTGGAGCACAGAGGACGGCAGAACAAAGCTTCTGGTACTAATAGGCTTTTTATTGTCAGACTTTTCAGTTTAACAGCCTACTTTTATTCTTGAGAGAAAAACACACACACACACAGCGCGCGCGCTGTGTTCTAGTCCCGGGATGAGCTGTCCCCTCTGCTCTCCCTCTGCCTCCTTAAATAGGGCGCGGTTACTGGGAGGACACACAAACACAGGTTAATTACCGGCAGGTGTAGTTATTCTGCCACTCACCTTCCCTGGCTCCGCCCTCCTGTCACAGACCGGCGCTTGACCACGCCCCCACTGCCACAGGCAAGCAGAAACGTGCACTTCTGGAGCAATGAGGAGACAGAGTTCATGCTCATTCAGCTTAAGGAGTTGAATATATTAAAATTCATGGACGGGAGAAAAACGCGCAATGGAGAACACGGAACTGATAACTTTGTTTACACTCTTGAATAGCTCTTCTTCATGACGACAACCGGAAGTGTACCAACACGATGGGGCGTGTTGCGCCACCTGTGGCTCGGGTGCACAATGCACCTCACACAATAGCCCGATTTCAGTTGTATGCATGTACGATTGGATTTCTCTGGCACCCTGCTGGGACCTTCAGCTCGATTACCGACAGCAGCTCGATTTGGCTGTGCATGTAAACATAGTCACAGATGAACCAGCTGCTGAGGGATGAGACCCACCCAGAATGGCTAACCCAAGGCAGGACATTCCTAATCATGAAGGACCCCCAGAAGGGACCCATCCCATCCAACTACCAGCCAATTACCTGTCTCTGCACAACATGGAAGGCCCTGTCAGGCATCATTGCGGCAAAAATGAGTAAGCATGTGGCTCAATACATGAGCGAGGCACAGAAAGGGATTGGCAGTAGCACCAGAGGAGCCAAGCACCAGCTACTGGTCGATAGAACAGTCGCCCGAGACTGTAAGAAGAGACAGACCAACCTGTGCACTGCCTGGATTGACTACAAGAAAGCCTACGACTCAATGCCACACACATGGATACTGGAATGTCTGGAACTGTATAAGATCAACAGGAACCTAAGGACCTTCATCCAGAACTCAATGGAAATGTGGAAGACAACCCTAGAGGCCAACTCAAAACCCATTGTCCAAGTCAACATCAAGTGTGGCATATACCAAGGAGATGCGCTATCACCACTGCTGTTCTGCATAGGCCTGAACCCCCTCAGTCGAATCATCACGAAGAGCGGCTACGGGTACCGATTCCGTAATGGGGCAACAATCAGCCACCTGCTCTACATGGATGACATCAAGCTGTATGCCAGGAACGAGTGAGAAATAGACTCGCTGATCCACACCACCCGGATCTACAGCAATGACATAGGGATGTCATTCGGATTGGACAAGTGTGGCCGGATGGTCTCAAAGAGAGGCAAGATGATCCGGACTGAGGGGATTGACCTACCAGAGGGCAACATAGGTGATATCCAAGACAGCTACAAGTACCTTGGCATCCCACAGGCTAATGGAAACCATGAAGAGGCCACAAGGAAGTCAACCACAGCCAAATACCTCCAGAGAGTAAGGCAGGTCCTGAAAAGTCAGCTGAATGGTAAGAACAAGGTCCGAGCCATCAACATGTACGCACTACCAGTCATCAGATACCCCGCTGGTATCATAAACTGGCCAAAGGAGGAGATAGAAGCCACAGATATCAAGACTAGAAAGCTCCTCACCATGCATGGAGGGTTCCACCCCAAGTCCAGCACCCAGAGACTATACACTAAGCGGAAAGAGGGAGGCCGAGGGCTAGTGAGCGTCAAGACCATGGTCCAGGATGAAACATCGAAAATCCGAGAATACATCAGAAAGATGGCCCCAAAGGATGAACTGCTAAGTGAATGTCTCAGGCAGCAGAACCCTGATGAGAGCGCAGAGGAGGAGGAGGAACAGACAACCTGGAGGGACAAACCCCTACATGGCATGTACCACCGTCAGATAGAGGAAGTGGCTGATATCAAGAAATCCTACCAGTGGCTGGATAATGCAGGACTGACAGACAGCACAGAGGCACTAATCATGGCAGCACGAGAACAGGCCATAAGCACAAGAGCCATAGAGGCCAGGATCTACCAGAGTAGATCAGACCCAAGATGCAGACTGTGCAAAGAAGCCCCTGAAACAGTCCAGCACATAGTAGCAGGGTGTAAGATGCTAGCTGGATCAGCGTACATGGAGAGGCACAACCAAGTGGCTGGGATAGTATACAGGAACATCTGCAACCAGTATGGAATAGAAGTACCCAAGTCCCAATGGGCCATACCACAGAAGGTGGCTGAGAACAACAGGGCCAAGGTTCTGTGGGACTTCAGCTTCCAGACTGACAAACAGATCCTGGCTAACCAACCGGACATAGTGGTGGTGGACAAAGAGCAGAAGAGGGTGGTGGTGATAGATGTGGCGATCCCAGCTGACACCAACATCAGGAAGAAGGAACATGAGAAACTTGAGAAGTATCAAGGGTTGAAAGAGCAGCTGGAACGGATGTGGAAGGTCAAGGGTTGCGTGGTCCCCGTGGTAGTGGGGGCACTTGGGGCAGTAACCCCCAAACTGGGAGAGTGGCTCCAGCAAATCCCAGGAACAACATCTGAAGCCTCAGTCCAGAAGAGCGCAGTACTAGGAACATCGAAGATACTGCGCAGAACCCTCAAACTCCCAGGCCTCTGGTAGAGGACCCGAGCTTGAGGATGACATGGATACCACCCCTCCGCCGGGGGTGAGAAGGAGATTTTATATATATATATATATATATATATATATATATATAAACTAAAATACATCTCGTTAAATGTCTATAGGGATATTACAAAGATAAATAAAGCTTGGAAGGAAGTAGCAGTGATTGTCTGTGCCTCTGCTGAGTGTGTAGCTAATCTCCCAAAAAACAGCAAGTACAAAGCCTAGCAAACAAAGTACGGTCAATATATCAAAGTGGCTATTATTGTTTCTCATCTAAAATAAAACATCCACAAAAGACAAACGTAAGCAAAACAGGTGACTGTCACCTGCTAGTATGAATACGAGGTTGGCCTAATAAATGTGGTAAATGTATTACATACTGTATAATACATGATAGCAGGAAAGGATATTTCTAGCACTGCAAGAAATGCTTCTATTATCTTGAGAAGGTTCACTGTTTTTATAAGTGATTATTTTACTAGCTGGTGAATGGAGCTTGCTATGCTACAGGACAGACTACAGACAAATGGTAGTGATGTACTGTATTACGCAAGTTATAATCTGATTGGTTTTCCCAGACTGTCATATTGGATGTGAAAGTGTCTTTGTAGATTTTTTTTTTTTTTTTGCATTAACACCTGCATGTACAGTATACTGAGTCTACACACCTGTCCATCAATGACGGCCCAGGCTCCAGGAACTTTATCATGGCCACGAATCCAGTTGTGAATAACATTAGCAGGCTGAGTCATGTCCACCTTGAGAGAGAGAGAGAGAGAGAGAGAGAGAGAGATGGTGGTGGAGAGACGTTAAACGAGTTGAAAATGATCCTCTGCAACCGTTACTTATTTTAGTCTAAAGTCACAAGTATAATGGTGGCAGCTAGCAATTCTAAGAAACCCTGAGTGATATTTCCAACCCTCTGCTTCAGTCATTCTCTCTCTCTCTCTCTCTCTCTCTCTCCACACATTGCTTGTAATGCCAGACAACTTTCAGGCTTTTATCTGAATTATCATGTGGAAAACTACGCGCATTTATGACAAGGTCATCAGTCATGACTAGGCATGTAACGATTCACCCAAATCACAATTCGATTCAATTCATGATACCGAGTTCAAGATTTGATTTTCCCACTAGATTAAAAAAAAAAAATAAGGAAGCTTTATTACTAAAAAAGGCAACATTTATTTTCCTATTCTTTATAGACTTAAATATTCCCTTTGTTAAATAAAACAACAACAACTTTTATTTAATTTTCTGAATAACCAACAATAATTATTATTACACATACAGGACACATTTTCGATGGAATAAAAACATGTTCTATTCCCTTTTAGCAAGTTTCATTAATTTGGTTTGATAGCATACAATATTGTTAGCATATTACTTATCCTGTGTGTATTACATCACTCTACCCAATGGAGAATGAGCGTTGAATATCCATCCATCCATCCATCCATCCATTATCCATAACCGCTTATCCTGTGCAGGGTCGCGGGCAAGCTGGAGCCTATCCCAGCCGATCATGGGCAAGAGGTGGTGTACACCCTAGACAAGTTGCCAGATCATCACAGGGCTAACACATAGACACATACAACCATTCACACTCACATTTACAGTCAATTTAGAGCCACCAATTAGCCTAACCTGCATGTCTTTGGACTGTGGGGGAAACCAGAGCACCCGGAGGAAACCCACACAGACACGGGGAGAACATGCAAACTCCGCACAGAAAAGCCCCAGTCGGCCATAGGGCTCGAACCCAGCACTTTCTTGCTGTGAGGCGACAGTGCTAACCACTACACCACCGTGCCGCCAGCGTTGAATATGGTTTACAATATTGCATGGTTGTCAAGACAGCATGACGTCGTACATCGGAGATGTAAAACTTCTGCGCGAGCGAGCGACTGTGATAATTCGTAAACAAACATGGCCACCAGGTTCAATATCATGCTAGCTAAATGGAATATATCTGATATACCACTTACTCAACGCCAGCCAATATTATTTAATTAACCCACACTGTAAAGGTTGGAATCAAATATAATAGCCTATTAACTGAAATATTCCTTTTATTAAAAATGAAAATATTAATAACAAATACATATTTTCTTAATAACCTTTTCTGAACATTTTACTACCTTTTTTATTTGGAGTATTTGTATCATTAGCCAGTTGTTAAAGTAAGACCCGAGTCTTATCACGTCCAATCAATACTTCTGTTTACGCTTAGTGTGGGTAATATGTAATTTGTTGGAAGGCTACTGAATTACAGTCAGCTGAATATATTATTAGCTCGGCATTGACATCATGAGCCAGTTGTTAAACTTCAGTAAAATCAAGTGGGCTTATGCATCTGTTCACTCTTAGTGTGTGTAATTTTAACAGATCTGTGTCTATTCTGTAAAATGTTTAATCAGTTCGTACTAATAGGTGTTTCTGGTTAAACCTTTTGAATAAACATCCAGATGAAACTGGACGCTGAAAATGCCCATTTACCATTACAACTGCTTGGTTGGATTTAAAAAAAAAAAAAAAAAAAAAAAGGTTGATATTTTGCTCTGAGGAACAGCAAAATGCAAGTATGTCATATTTGGAAAAAAAAGAAGCAGAAATTTGAAACCATGGCAACGAACAGCTCCGCACATCAGAAGGAACGACATGGCAGATATAAAACTGTGAAATGAAATTTGAAATAACATTGTCCGAGACAGATTCAGCTCGGTGTTCTGTGTGCGAGTAAGTAGACATACCTTGGCATTGGATTTCTTCTGGATGCCTTCGTAGCTTGCTCCCTGCTCAGACTGTGGAATTCTGGGAGCTTTGCCATCTGCAATCAGCTGTACTGCCTCCACCTGTTTACATCATTCTGTTCAGTATGTTCTGTCTATGTGAGAATACTATTTGTCGAAGTACACTATTGTACATTAAGTGATTTACCATAGCTTTGATTCCCTCTGGGAAGAGGAAACGGTTGTACAGTGTGTCCACAGTGTCATTGGGTTCCACTGGACATTCCTTCTGCAGCAGGATGGGACCAGTGTCCAAACCATCGTCAGCCCAGAATATAGAGAAGCCGCCTTTTTTATCCCCCTCGATTAGAGTCCTGCACATACACACACGCTTCCTTTATGTAAAATTACTGTATGTGCACTATAATAATAATAATAATAATACATTTTATTTAAAGCGCCTTTCAGGGTACTCAAGGACACTTAACAATAAAAGTGTAAAAATAAAATCAAGCAATTATAAACAATTAGAAATAATGAAAAATAAGATGAATAAAACGAAGCAGGACAGGAATATATAACAAGTAAACTATCAATAAAAAAACATAAAACAATAAAATAGCTGGACCATTCTGACACTAAAATAATAAAACCGATTAAAAAAAGTATCTATTAAAAGGGAAAAGCAAGAGTAAAAAGGTGGGTTTTTAATTGTGCCTTAAAAGAAGAGAGAGAGGTACACTGCCGCAATGAGAGGGGGAGAGAATTCCAGAGTTTAGGCCCAGCTACACTAAAAGCCTTGTCACCCATGGAATGAAGACGAGTAGAGGGGGTGACAAGGAGGTGTGTGTCAGTGGAGCGTAGGGTGCGTGTGGGCTGGTATGGGGAGAGGAGATGAGTGAGATAAGGGGGTGCTAGATTATGCTGTGCCTTAAAGACGAGTAGGAGGATTTTGAATTGAATGCGTGACTGAACAGGAAGCCAGTGGAGTTGGTGAAGGACAGGCGTGATGTGTTGCCATGGTCTGGTGTGGGTAAGAAGTCTTGCTGCAGAGTTCTGGATATGTTGTAATCTGTTTATTGATTTGGCTGGAAGACCAGTAAGGAGGGCATTGCAATAGTCCAGTCTTGAGGTTATGAAAGCATGGATGAGAGTTTCTGCAGTGGCAAGGGTGAGAGAAGATCGGAGTTTAGAGATGGTTTTCAGATGGAAAAATGCTGTTTTTGTGACCTGTTTTATGTGGGATTAAAAAAAAAGTGATGAGTCAATAATGACACCAAGATTCTTCACTTCAGATGAGGTGGTGGTAAAGTAGCCTGGGATGGAGAACTGAGAATGGTTTATCTTTTTAAGGAGGGTGGGAGTGGCAATGAGTATGGCTTCTGTCTTATCATGGTTGAGTTTAAGAAAGTTACAAGTCATCCAATTGCTGATATCATGAAGGCAGACAGCCAGGTCAGAAAGTGGGAGTGGATGTGAGGGCTTGGTGTGGATGTAAATTTGTGTATCATCAGCATAACTGTGGAAATGAAGATTATGCTGGCGAAGGATATGGCCAAGGGGGAGAGTATAAATAGTGAAGAGCAGGGGGCCTTGGACAGAACCTTGTGGTACACCATGAGCAAGGGGCAAGCTATGGGACTGGAAATCACCGATAGTAACAAACTGTTCCCTACCCGTGAGATATGACCTAAACCAAGAAAGTGCAGTGCCCGTAATACCCAAAAGTGTCTCCAATCGAGTGAGCAGTGTATTATGACAAACCGTGTCAAACGCAACTGTCAGGTCCAGTAATAAAAGAATGCTAAAATGGCCAGAGTCTGCAGCAATAAGTAGGTCATTAACCACTTTGACCAAGGCTGTTTCAGTACTATGCTTCACTCTAAAACCAGACTGAAACTCTTCCCACAAGCCACATGATGTAAGGTGGTCTTGGAGCTGCAGGGCCACTATACGCTCAAGAATCTTAGAAATAAAAGGCAAGTTAGAGATGGGCCGGTAGTTTTTAAAATCATCAAAAGCAGCTCCTGGTTTCTTAAGGACTGGTGTGATGGCAGCAGTTTTCAAGGAGCAAGGGACGATGCCAGAGACAAGAGATGAGTTTATCTACCATAAAGTGCTTTAACTTTTATGTGCTACCAAAAAGTTAATATCTCTCACACACACACTAGCAGATGTCCCTTACCAGTTGATGGCAGAAGCTCCTCTGTGTCTGGGAAGGAGAGATGGGTGGTAGATGATGGAGCCATGTTTGGGATGTTCGATTACATTCATGGGGATAAACTGGGAGCAGAAGGGCATGACGTTGAGTTCAGCACCCACGGCCTTGTAGGCATCCACTACCTCCGAGATTGGTTTCCCCTTCACACGCCAGCGCGGGAACTTAAACACTGGTGTGCCGTCTTTTTCCGCTGCCACAGCTGAAGGACAGGTTCAACAAACAGTACTAGGTCAGATAAGGACACACACTGTTACTATCTGATAACAGACATGGAACAGTCAGGTCCCCACCCTATAATGTGGCTTCACTGGACATTAATTTTGTGTGATCGAAAGAGATCAATAAACATATGTTATAGGAGAGAAAAACAAATTGCCAAGACAGAATTTTACTTATTTTTATTCAGGGTAAACAGCCCCTAACTTCTTCATCATCTGGTAAATAGAAAGCACAAGTCATCCCTAAAACTTATTCATTTTTGAACAGCCAAGAACTGCTCTTCCCTGGCACCACCAATGCCCGTTTACACTCACTGCCATGCCCATTTACACTCTTATATGCAAATACCTGCCTGACTTCTTTACACACTCCTGAGGAACAGTCTTCAGGATTTATCACATTTGTAGCTGGGTAAAATGCGGATAACCCTACTAATTAACACTTTCTACAAACATTTAAAGCCTTTCTGTACACTTTATTTCTCTTCTGTGACACTTTCTGTGTCTCTCTTCTTCAATATCGGACTTAATTATCTTTAAAAATGACATTTTATACAGAACTAATCAATATGTTTGGTTTTTTTTAATTTCCAACAAATTTTCCATTTTCCTGTGAACATGCTTTAGTTTCTGTTAAGTTTAATTGAGCATTTATTTTGGAAAAACCTTTTAGGTATTTTTCAAATACATTCACCATGCATTTTATTAGGAACACCAGTACACCTGGACATTAATACAGGTATTTAAATCAGCCAATCATGTGGCAGCAGCACAATGTATAAAATCATGCAGATACAGGCCAAGAGCTTCAGTTAATGTTCACATCGAACATCAGAATGGGAGAAAAAAAATTGTGATCTCTGTGACTAACTGTTGCATGATTGTTGGTTGGCTGGACCAGATGGACTGGTTTGAGTATTTCAGAAACTGCTGATCTCATGGGGTTTTCACACATAACATTCTCTGGACACAGACTCACTGAAACTGGACAGTTGAAGATTAGGGAAAAAAAACATTTTATATATATATATATATATATATATATATATATATATATAAAAACCTGTTCTTTTTCCAGTCTTCAACTGTCCAATTTGGGCTCGAGATCAAAAGATGAATAAGACGATAGATCAGAATCTCAACTTTCACTTCCTGATATTTACACCTAGATGTGTTACACAACTTAGAACATGGCACCTTTGGTGGCGGACAATCCAATTTTTAACTGAGCAAATGTATAGAAACAGACAGATTTAATAAAAAAAAAACCCAGAAGTTAATAATACTTAATATTTGGTTGTTACCATCATCAATAAAGATTACTGAGCAGATTACTGACCAGCCATGCAAGCCAAGCCATGACACTACCTCCACCGTGTCTGACCGACATGCCAAGTGCTTGTTTAATGACTGATAAATTTTCACTCTTTTCTCAGTTTCAAAATGACTTGCTTTTCTCCCATAGGCATCTCTCTAGTCTTCATGTTGTTTTATTCTTTTTAACAACAAATGTTGTCTTCACAAGTGAAACCCAGGACTCAAACCAATTAGACCTTCAGAGCTATGAAATAACCAATCTAACAGGACTCCCCTGAGCAAAACGAAACACAAGTCACATGTGACAGTATTACGGATCACTTGAGAAATGGTTGGGTTCAGACAAAAAGTGCCATGTTCTATGTTAACACATCCAGATGTAAATATCAGGAAATGAAAACTGAAATTGTGACCCATCATCTCATATTTATCCTTTGATCTCAAACCTAAATGTCTTCATTGTAGAATTAAAAAACCCCAAACCTGTCCTTGCAGTTCCAGATAATACTTCTGGAGCAGACTGTTTATACTCCACTTATTTTTAATGGTCTAAAGATTCCTTGTATTCATTAAAATGGAGTGCATACCGTAGGTATGAGTGTTACTGCAATTTGTAATATACAAAGAAACAACTTATGTAAACTTTTAGTTAATTTTAATTAATTGGGAATCATTTTCATTTCATTTCAAAATTTAATGTAATATATTTAGATTAGATTAGATTAGATTAGATTAAACTTTATTGATCCCTTTGGGCGGGTTCCCTCAGGGAAATTAAGATTCCAGGAGCATCATTACAGATAAACAGAGAAAAGAAATAGAGAAAACTTCTAGATAAATTAAAATAAATTAAGTATTTACATATACAAATATAAAAAGAATAATATATGGGGAGGGCGACACGGTGGTGTAGTGGTTAGTGCTGTCGCCTCACAACAAGAAGGTCCGGGTTCGAGCCCCGTGGCCGGCGAGGGCCTTTCTGTGCGGAGTTTGCATGTTCTCCCCGTGTCCGCGTGGGTTTCCTCCGGGTGCTCCGGTTTCCCACTGTAGGTATCATGCCGCCATCTTGTGTCAGAACTACAATTCCCAGGCAACTTCCGCGTGACCTACGTCATGTGTGGGCGGGATCACCTACGTCAGTCTGCCATGCACGCATAAATCCAAGCGGAAGCTCTGCCATGTTGTCTCTCGCGTCCGGTTTTCAAGGAGTCTGGACGCATAAAGGGATGCTCTCCACCCAAAAAGACGTCTTCTTTCTTGCAAGATCCATCACTCAGCGCGATTTTCTTTCTTACCCTTGGCAAAGGTAAACTCTAGAGTCGCGCGATCTTTAAACTCAACCTGAGTTACAACCGGTTTACTTGTATTAGAAGTGACGTCACGACTGCAGCCCAGGCAGTTAAAAGTTAAGAAGCGATTGAATCCTTTTTAACTCAAAAGCGCTGTGCATCTTATTCTGATCAGAGACTTTTCCTCACGAACGCTGAGGTTCGGACCAAGAATCCTCTGCTTTCCACGGGAACCACCCAAGTGCTCCGCTGGACCCGAAAGTTTTCTACGCCTCCATCACGAGCGGCTCACGTGCTCCCACGGCGAGGCCCGAAACTACACCGGCGAATAGTTCTTCATATCTTGCTAAAGGCAGGATTAAGTAAGATTTTGGCATTTGGGCATAATTAGGATAGTCTTAGGAATTTGCTTTTATTTGAAATAGTGTGAATTTAAACCCAGGTTTATCTGTTACACTGTTAGACTGCGTGTAACAGTCTAACAGCGTGTTGATTTATTTTGTTCTATGTTCTCTCAATTGTTTAATAGGTTGTGCATGCTTCTCTCTGACTAACACTAATTTCCTTATCATACATTTTGACCTTATCAAGGTTTCAGTGAGTTTGGTAATGTTATGAGTGTGGAATCTTTTTGTTACTGAGAAAACACGTGCTCAACAGGCCTGACCAGGCCTGATACACTTTAGACAGCTTCCCTTTGTCTTTAGCAACACGTGCTCAGTAGGCCTCACCAGGCCTAACAAACACACTTTAGCTAGGCCATAGGGCCGTTCACAAACACACACTAGCAACACAAGGCTAATCTAGGCCTCCACCACGTGTAGTTAGCTACACGAGGCTAAACACATGGTCAAGTCCCACACACACAAGCACACATTAACAACAGAGCTAATCCTTTGTTCTATTTAGATAACATTCTTTTGTTTTAGCTAGCAACAAGCTAGGCCATACACACACACACACACACCACACATGTGTATATACACACCTCACTGCTTGTATATATTGATTTATTATTTTTATCTTTGTTATAATAAATTCATTTATTAAACAAACTGTGTTTATTTGTGTGAACAATATGAAGTCCCCAATCTCCCTCGAATTCAAAAGGGTGCATATAAAAGTTATGTAATGTGGTAAGTGATCGTAATAATTTGGAAATATACCATAATTTAGCTGTTTGGTAATTTATTATTAAGCACCAGGATTAATGGTATGATTCACTAAATGATTCACTAAATGATTCATTGAACGAGAGTGATTCTATGGTATGATTCAATTCAAATGAGTCAAAGTAAACAATTCAATGGGATTGATTCATTTTAATTATTAACCTTCAAAATTTAATGAGACTGATTTAATGAGTGATCACTTAATTTCAATAATTAACTGATTGCACCCACACCCCCACAGTCCAAAGACATGCAGGTTAGGTTAACTGGTGACTCTAAATTGACCGTAGGTGTGAATGTGAGTGTGAATGGTTGTCTGTGCCTATGTGTCAGCCCTGTGATGACCTGGCGACTTGTCCAGGGTGTACCCCACCTTTCGCCCATAGTCAGCTGGGATAGGCTCCAGCTTGCCTGCGACCCTGGAGAACAGGATAAAGCGGCTAGAGATAATGAGATGAGATATTGCACATTGTCCGGTATTGCTTATTGTCAGGCTAGGCTACTGCTCCTTCCCGTCCTCTGTCCTCCTGTTACCCCTCCTCCCCCCCAGAGAGGAGTTGTACAGTCTGATGGCGTGAGGGACAAAGGAGTTTTTAAGTCTGTTCGTCCTGCACTTGGGAAGGAACATTCTGTCACTGAACAGGCTCCTCTGGTTGCTGATGACAGTGTGCAGAGGGTGACTGGCATTGTCCATGATGTTCAATAGTTTGTCCATAGACCTCTTCTCTGCCACAGTCACCAGAGAGTCCAGCTTCATGCCGACCACAGAGCCGGCCCGCCTAATCAGTTTGTCCAGCCTGGATGTGTCCTTCTTGGATGTGCTGCCCCCCCAGCACACCACAGTGTAAAACAGGACACTGGCGACCACAGACTGCTAGAACATCCACAGGAGTTTCCTGCAGATGTTAAAGGATCGCAGCCTCCTAAGAAAGTATAGCCTGCTCTGTCCCTTCCTGTATAAGTGTTTGGTGTTGCAAGTTGTTACGTCCTCCTACCACTAGGGGCCCCCAGTACTTTTTTGTAGGGTTGCTGCACTTAATTGTTTTACAGGTGGTTGGTGTGGAGCCAATGATGTCTCCTCTATAAATGCTAGGGTGGGAGCCTAAAGACTCTCTCTCTCCTCGGGGGGGTTGGTTCCACACCCATTTGATGCCTGCTTGTTTCTCTTTTGTGGTTGGTTTCCCCTTTTGTATGTAGTTTAATTCTTTGTTGGTTGTTCCTTGGTTTGTTTTGTTATTATTTGACAATAAAATACCTCTAGATTTAAATGAGCCCTGTGACTTTTTGTCATAGATGTTACACTGCTACATCTGTTTGTAACATTTGGGGCCTTGTCCGAGAGTCTTTACTTGTTGGACCTTGTTTTTGATAATTTTTTGTAATGAGAGAAGTGGTTTGTAAGTTTGCGACTTTTGGTGAGCACTTTGTTTGGCTGTGAGTCATTTCTGCTGTACTGTGAATAGGAAGCCGCCGGGTGGACACAGAGTCCACCACTTTTTTATTTTAGTTATTTGTTTTTGGTGGTAGCCCTTAGTCGGCCTGCTTCAGGGGTGTGGCATCATTCACCCCTTGAGTTTGCGGTTAAACTACGCCTTTTAGGGGAACCACTGAAGACTAGTGGTAAGGTTTAGTTTAGGTTAGTTTTTTTTCAGGTAAGTGTTTAGGTTGCAGTACAGTGTAAATTATTCCGGTCGTGTGCTCTGTCGCTTTGGTGTTTTGCCTGGGTTTTTCCCATGCTACTGGTGATTAGGGGTTTTGGTTAGACTTTGGTGCTGCTTTAGTGGGTGTTTTGCCCTTTTGGTTGTCTAGCCTTGTGTCCTCCTATTGGTTGGGTGTTGGACCACCCTTTTGTGTGTGGGGAGAGAGCTTTTGTGGGGGAATTTTAGTGACTACTTTGTAGTTTTTTTTCGTCGCACGTTGCAGCAGGTGCGATTTTGTGTGTTTTTTTGTGTGTCTCTCTCTTTTGGAATGGACACCATGATGTCTGCGGCACAAGGTTTTGCCGATAATCCGACGTTAGAGGCTTTTCATAGTCTCACGAAAGATCAATTAATTGAACTGGCTGGGTTATTTGACATTAAACTCAGCGCTTCTGAGAAGCGGTTGAAGACCTCAATTAAGAGTGTAGTCCATCCCTTTTTGATTGAGAAAGGAATTTTGCCTAATGTTGATCTAACGGAGACAATTCGGTTGAAAGAGCTGTCCATTAGAGAGAAGGAATTAGATAATCGGCGGGAGGAGTTAAAATTAAGACAAACTGAAAATCAGTTGCAGCTAAAAGCACTAGAAAACGAGGCTGCTCAGGGAGGTGTTGATTTGGCGTCAGCGTCGTTTGATGTCACGAGGCACATCAAATTGGTACCTCCCTTTGCAGAAAAGGACGTGGATAATTTTTTTTCCGCACTTTGAGAAGGTTGCTCACACCTTGAATTGGCCGAGGGAAGTGTGGCCTCTGTTAGTTCAATCTGTATTGACAGGACATGCCCAACAGATATTCGTTTCGTTGTCTCACCTGGAAAGTGCAGATTATGATGTGGTTAAAGCCGCAATTCTGCGGGGTTATCAGTTAGTACCTGAAGCTTATAGGCAGCGCTTTCGGTGCTCAAAAAAGGTAGACAGTCAGACCTATATGGAATTCGCTCGTGAGAAAGAGCTACTGTTTGATCGTTGGTGCACAGCTAGTGAGGTGCACAGTAAAGCGCAATTGCGTGAACTAGTGCTGATAGAGGAGTTTAAGAATTGCCTCCCTCCTTCTGTTGCCACCTTTCTTCATGAGCGTCAGGTAAATATATTACATCAAGCCGCGGTTCTGGCTGACGAGTATGCGCTGACACATCGGCCGAATCCCATTTCACCCCTTGGACCAACCCCTTAGCCCTTCCCCTCCATTTTGCGCGTTCACGTGAAGGGGTAGGGGTATCCCAATCCCAGTTAACGCGGAGGGGGAGGGGAAAGCGTAGGGCTTCTGTACCCCTCCAAACGGAGATTTTCCTGGAGCAGACTCCGAACGAAGGGGTTTGAGTGATTTCCCACAATGCCATGCGGATTTCAGCGAGATTTCATGCGGATTTCAGAAAGATGGCGGTTCCCGCGGCGAAAGATTGTCATAAATGTATTTTCTCCATTATTTACGTGTTTTAAGTTGTTATCCAGAGGAAACACGCCGCTTGATTCGCTTTCGAGCTGAGAATGAGCAGCGATTTCTGAAATCCAAGCTGCTGCTAAAAAGCTTTGGGAGTGAGTATTGTTTTCGGTTGCTTGACTGCGTATGTTTTGTTCTGTTATTCTCGCTTTTATTGTTTACATGAGTGTTCTGACACCTCATTCTGTCGGATGTGGTGCACGAAGCGCCAAAGATATCCCATTCAGTGGTGTTAGTTAACAAATTACACCCTGCCAGCAGAGATTTCTGGCTCTGACTGTAGCGGCTGGTCGCAGCCAATGATGCGTCGCGTTTTGCTAACGTAAACGCTGACGGAGGTACGCGATGACGTATGCGATCGTTGAAGGGCTATCCCAATACGTAAGGGTTGAATTTCAAGCCCTATCCCTTGTAGCTCAGTTTCAAGGGGAAGGGCCAAGGGGAAGGCGGAGGGGAAGGCGGAGGGGTAGGGGTAGAAATTAGAATTGGGATTGGGCCTTAGTGTGACTTTTAAAAACAGACATCGGTCTGACTCATTTAAAACTTTGCCTGGTGGTGAACAAGCCTGTCATTATTGTAAGAGGCCCGGTCATTTGGTGGCTGACTGTCCAGTGTTAAAGAAGAAGCATGAAAAGTTGAACACCAAGAGTGTGGGGTTAATTAAAGCTTGTCCTTCCTCCTCTGTTTTACGAGCTGTGTCTGAGTTGAAAACTGGCTATGAACCCTTTTTAAGTGATGGCTGTGTGTTTGCCTGGCGATCAAAATCGTGTGCCAGTGCGTATCTTGCATGATACTGGAGCTGCATTGTCGTTTATCTTAGGGGGAATCTTGCCTTTATCTGAAAATACGAAGACGGGGACTAGTGTCCTCGTGCGTGGCTTTGAAATGGGGTCGGTGTCCGTTCCACTGCACCAAATTGAGTTACAATCTGATTTGGTCAATGGTATTGTTGCTGTGGGGGTTCGTGGCTCACTGCCTATTCCAGGAGTAACTTTTATTCTTGGGAATGATATCGCATTTGGTAATGTGTGGGCTAAATCAAATTCAAATGTGCTGCCCAAGGTTTTTGTACCTGGTCCATCTGTTGTTCATGAGTGTGTGCGAGAGCATCCTGAAGTGTTCCCCGCCTGTGCCGTCACTCGTGCTATGATGAAGCGCGCAGCTTCTGAGGAGCGTAAGCGCTCACTGTCCTCCTCCGCTGTTGATGCGCCCGATTTGTCTGATTCGTTCTTTGCTAATCTTGATGATTTAGGTAGTATTGTTCCTTCATCCACTACTTCTGTGCCGTTGGCGAAAGTTGAACGCACACTGAATTTGTCTCGTGAAAAGTTGATTTCTGCTCAGAAATCTGACTCAACCCTTGCTCCATTGTTGCAGCTTGTGTCAGATGTTGATATAGAAAAAGAACCGCAGTGTTTATTTCTCAGAGACGGAGTGTTGATGAGGAAGTGGAGACCTCCTCATGCTCCAAACCTGGGGAAGGAGTGCTTCCAAATTGTGTTGCCTGAGATATACAGAGGTAGGGTTTTAAGTATAGCTCATGATTGTTTGGCTGGACACTTGGGGATAGCAAAGACATTAAATCGTATTACTCAACATTTTTTCTGGCCTAGTGTTAGGAGAGATGTTGTTCGTTTTTGCAAGACGTGCCATGTTTGCCAGTTAGCTGGCAAACCAAATCAAACCATTCCACCTGCACCGTTGTATCCTATCCCTGTGTTAGGCCAGCCATTCGATACAGTCATCATTGATATTGTTGGTCCACTTGACCGTGCAAAAGGTGGGTACCAGTATCTGTTGACAATGATGTGCGCAGCGACTCGCTTCCCAGAGGCGATCCCTCTGCGTACTATCACCACCAAGGCTGTACTTAAGGAGCTGTTAAAATTTTTTTCGCTGTTCGGTCTACCCAAGGTTGTGCAGACCGACCGTGGGTCTAATTTTACCTCGTCTTTTTGCTCGCGTGTTACAACAGTTGCGCATCCAGCACAACATTTCCAGTGCTTTTCACCCTGAGAGTCAGGGGGCACTGGAACGTTTCCACCAGACTTTGAAGAGTATGTTACGGAAGTATTGTTTAGAGACTGGTGGGGATTGGGCTGATGCTATTCCCTGGTTGTTGTTTGCATGTAGGGAGGTTGTCCAGGAGTCTTTGGGATTTAGTCCGGCTGATCTCGTTTTTGCGCACTCACCACGAGGTCCGTTGGCTGTCCTGAAACACCAGTGTTTTAGTGATGACTCCACTAAGAACATACTTTCTCATGTATCTGACTTTCGCGATCGTTTACATCGGGCATGTGAGTTTGCTCGTGAACATCTAAAACAAACTCAATGTAAAATGAAGCAGTGGTATGATCGTAAGGCTGTCGATCGTCACTTTGTAGTGGGTGACAAAGTGCTGATGTTGCTACCTGTTCCTGGGTCTGCTTTGCAGGCTCGATTTAGCGGTCCATATGAAGTTTTGGAACGAGTGTCTGATCGGGACTATGTGATTGCGACTCCAGACCGTAGGCGTCAGAAGCGCTTATGTCACGTGAATATGTTGAAGCCGTTTCATGAGCGTAACTCCTCTGTTCTTCCTCTTGTGCCACCTGACCCGCAACCAACTGCTGAACCGGTGCTGTCTAGTGGTGCGGTGCTGATCTCGGCGGTGGAAGAGGGGGACGATGATGTTGGGAGTAGCCCATGTCGTGCAGTGGTAGTGGGGCGTTTGAACAATTCTGCTATGATTTCTGTGCTTGCCTCTCACCTTCCTCATCTATCTCCGTCACAGAGGGCTGACATAGTGGAAATAGTCAGTCAGTTCCCTGAGCTCTTTGGCGATGTACCAAAACAAACGCGAGTTCTTGAGCATGATATTGATGTTGGTGCTGCAGTTCCCATCAAGCAGCATCCATACCGCGTTAATCCTGCAAAGAGGGCGATTTTGAGGAGGGAAGTGGAGTACATGTTGGCGAATGGCATTGCTGAGCCTAGTTCGAGTCCTTGGAGTTCTCCTTGTCTTCTTGTAGCTAAACCTGATCACACGTTCCGTTTTTGTACTGATTACCGCCGTGTCAATGCAGTCACGGTACCTGACTGTTATCCTCTTCCGAGGCTTGATGACTGCATTGACAGGGTGGGGTCAGCTGTGTTTGTGAGCAAATTTGATCTGCTCAAGGGTTACTGGCAAATTCCGTTGACAGCCAGAGCCAGGGAAATTTCTGCCTTTGTAACACCGGACGATTTTTTGTCTTATCGCGTAATGGCGTTCGGCATGCGTAATGCTCCCGCGAGTTTTCAGAGACTGATCAATACAGTATTGTCGGGTATGTCTAATTGTGAGGCCTATCTTGACGATGTTGTGTTGCACAGTCCTGATTGGTCCAGTCACCTTGTCCAAATTCGAGAACTGTTTCAGCGTCTCTCGTTTGCAAATTTGACCAATTTGGCAAAATGTGAATTTGGAAAGGCTACTGTTGTGTATCTTGGCTGCTTGGTGGGAGGGGGTAAGGTGCGTCCGTTGGATGCAAAAATTTCTGCCATCTGCAATTTTCCTGCCCCTGCTGATCGCCGCGAGCTTCGCAGATTTCTTGGCATGGCGGGCTACTATCGTGCGTTTTGTGAGAACTTTTCTGCAGTAGTAGCCCCGTTAACTGATTTGTTAAGTCCAAAGGTTCCATATGCCTGGTTGGAACATTGCAGTAGGGCTTTTGAAAATTTGAAATCGCTTTTGGTTGCGGCTCCAGTTTTGAGTGCGCCTGACTTTTCAAAGCCCTTCTCCCTTGCTGTCCTCCTCCAGCTTGATGCTGATGACATTGAACATCCTGTTTCTTATTTTTCTAAGAAATTTAGCCTTCCGCAGCGGTCGTATTCGACCATAGAGAAGGAGGCACTAGCCCTGGTCCTTGCTGTACAACATTTAGAGGTTTATTTGGGTGCCTCAAAGAACATCGTTGTCTATACCGACCATGACCCGTTGAAGTTTATCTGGCGCATGCGTAATTCAAACCAACGGCTCATGCGGTGGTGTTTGATATTGCAACCTTTTAACTTGCAGGTTAAACACATTCGGGGTACGGACAACGTTATAGCGGACGCTTTGTCCAGAATGCCTTAGTGGTGTCTTTTACGGTATACCCGTATGATTTTTTTTTTCTTACAATAATTAAATATTGTTATTTTAATAATGTTTAAAATAATGAAAAGTTGAATGGATATATATCCGTATGATTTTTTGTTTTGGTGTTTGGTAATGTATGGTGTGTATATATGTATGCGTATGTATATATGAACCATTACGTGTTTTGTTTGTTTTATTGTGCTTATGTTTGTGCCACACACCTCTTCTCGTTGTGGACGTGGTGCATGTGCACGTTTTTTTTTGCACTTAATTATGTTTGTGTCTTGCACCCGACCTGTTTGTGAACTTGGTGTATGACTTTTTTTGTGTTAGTAATTTGGGGACTATGTCACCAACTTAGTGGGGAGGTGTTACGTCCTCCTACCACTAGGGGCCCCCAGTACTTTTTTGTAGGGTTGCTGCACTTAATTGTTTTACAGGTGGTTGGTGTGGAGCCAATGATGTCTCCTCTATAAATGCTAGGGTGGGAGCCTAAAGACTCTCTCTCTCCTCGGGGGGGTTGGTTCCACACCCATTTGATGCCTGCTTGTTTCTCTTTTGTGGTTGGTTTCCCCTTTTGTATGTAGTTTAATTCTTTGTTGGTTGTTCCTTGGTTTGTTTTGTTATTATTTGACAATAAAATACCTCTAGATTTAAATGAGCCCTGTGACTTTTTGTCATAGATGTTACACTGCTACATCTGTTTGTAACACAAGTCCAGTCCAGCTTGCTGTCCAGCCACAGCCTGAGGTACTTGTAGGAATCCACAGCTTCCACCTCGACTCCCTCGATCAGAACTGGTCGTGACCTTGGTCTGGACCTCCCAAAGTCAATGACCAGCTCCTTGGTCTTCGAGGTGTTGAGCTGCAGAGGTTCCTGTTGCACCACACAGCAAAGTCCCTCACCAGGCTCCTATACTCCTCCTCTCTGTCGTCACTGATGCACCCAACGATGGCTGTGTCATCGGCAAACTTCTGAATGTGACACAGCTCCGAGTTGTAGCAGAAGTCCGTGGTGTAAAGGGTGAAGAGAAGACGTGATGTCCTTCAGCCTGACGTACTGCGGCCTGTCAGCGAGGTAGCTGGAGATCCAGGTGACCAGGCAGGGGTCCACTCGCATCCTGTTCAGTTTGTCCTGAAGCAATAGGGGCTGGATGGTGTTGAAGGCACTCGAGAAGTCCAAGAAGAGGATCCTCACTGTGCCATTTCCCTTATGCACATGCGAGTGGGCTCGGTGTAGTAGGTAGAGGATGGCATCTTCCACACCGACACCTGCCCGGTACGCAAACTGCAGATAGTCCTGGGCATGTTGTACCTGGAGTCTGAGGAGGCTGAGGAAGAGCCGCTCCAACGTCTTCATCAGATGTGAAGTGAGTGCCACCAGTCGGAAGTCGTTCAGCTAGCTGAGCCGATTCTTTTTGGGAACTGGAACGATACATGATGTCTTCCAGAGGGTGGGCACTCTCCCCAGCTGCAGGCTAAGGTTGAAGATGCGTTGGAGTGGTTCACCCAGTTCAGCAGCGCAGGTCTTCAGTAATCGGGGGGACACCTTGTCCAGGCCTGCTGCTTTCCTGCGGTGAAGCTTCCTCAGTTGACCTCTGACCTGGTCTGCAGTAATGCATGGAGGAGTCTGTGTTGAGGTGGGGGAGGAGGGGGCTGCTGTGATGACTGGGGGGAGGTGTGTTGAGGGAGGAAGGAGAGATGGCTGCAGTGAGGGAGAGGGTGGGGGGGGACATGGGCTGGTTGAACTGATTGAAAAAGTCATTCAACTCGTTCCCCCTCTCCACTGTCCCCTCAACAACTCTGGTCTTTGTATTGTGGCCTGTGATGATTTTCACACCTTCCCAGACCTCCCTCATGCTGTTCTCCTTCAGCTTCTGCTTCACCTTTCTCCTGTAGCTGTCCTTAGCTTCCCTCATGCAGCGTTTTACCTCCTGCTGCGCTGCTTTCATTGCCTCCCTATCCCTGCTCCTGAAGGCGGCCTTCTTCCTGTTGAGAACAGCTTTGACTTCCCGTGTTACCCATGGCTTGTTATTAGGGCAACACCGTACAGTCTTAGTGGGGGAGACCATGTCTGCACAGAAGTTAAGGTAATCAGTCAGACAGTGTGTCAGCCCCTCTATTACCCCTTTTCCACAAAATCAGTTCCAGGGCTGGTTCGGGGCCAGTGCTGGTTCACAACTCGTTCAACTTACGAGCCAGCTGAGAACCAGTTTGCTTTTCTACAGCTCGCGGTGCCATGTCATTATGTCGCTGTATACGTCATTACGTCGCTGTATACGTCAGTTACGTCATTACGTTTGCTTAAACCTTGGAGTGAATATCGAAGCAAAAACAACACGGAAGAAGCAGCAGCAGCAATAACAACAACAATAATAATAATAATAATGGCTGACTTCGCGTTTGTACAGCTGCTGCTTCTCGCCGCTTAAAAATGGCGATCTTTCGCGGTCTTGTTATTGTTGTTAGTCTTAACAACTCCGCCCCCCTGCTGACGTAAGCGGTTCTTTCCTCTGGCCCAGCAGAGAGTTAGTGCTAGCCTGGAACCGGTTTTTCTGGCCCCAGAGCCAGTTCTTTGTCTGTGGAAACAGAAAACCCGGTTCCAAACTAAGCACTGGCCCCGAACCAGCCCTGGAACTGCTTTGGTGGAAAAGGGGCATATGTCCTCACAGTGTGGGCTAAGCAGCACATCCCAGTCCGTGATGTCATAACAGTCCCTGAGGGCATCTTCCATTTCAGGGGACCACCTCCTAATGGAGCTAGTTGTACCTTCATTATTATTTTCTTCCAAATCCTTTCCTTTGTATTATATATCCATTCATTATCTGTAGTCGCTTATCCTGTCCTACAGGGTCGCAGGCAAGCTGGAGCCTATCCCAGCTGACTATGGGTGAGAGGCGGGGTAAACCTGGCGACTTGTCCAGGGTGATCGCAGGGCTGACACAGAGACAAACAACCATTCACACTCACATTCACACCTACGGTCAATTTAGAGTCACCAATTATCCTAACCTGCATGCCTTTGGACTGTGGGGGAAACCGGAGCACCCAGAGGAAACCCACGCAGACACTGGGAGAACATGCAAACTCCACACAGAAAGGCCCTCGCCGGCCGCTGGGATGGAACCCAGGACCTTCTTGCTGTGAGGCAACAGTGCTAACCACTACACCACTGTGCTGCCCTGTATTATTATTTTTTATTTATATTATATTCTCATCTCATTTTCTTCCGCTTATCCAGGGCCGGGTTGCGGAGGCAGCAGTCTGAGCATGGAAGCCCAAACTTCCCTCTCCCCAGACACCTCGGCCAGCTCCTCAGGAAGAACACCGAGGCGTTCCCAGGCCAGCCGAGAGACATAGTTCCTCCAGCGTGTCCTGGGTTTTCCCCGGGGCCTCCTCCTGGGGGGACATGCCTGGAACACCTCCCCAGGGAGGCGTCCAGGAGGCATCCAAAAGAGATGCCCGAGCCACCTCAGCTGATTCCTCTCGATGTGGAGGAGCAGCGGCTCTACTCCGAGCTCCTCCTGAGTGACTGTGCTTCTCACCCTATCTCTAAGGGATCGCCCAGCCACCCTGCGAAGGAAACTCATTTCGGCCGCTTGTATCCACGATCTTGTTCTTTCGGTCATTACCCAAAGCTCATGACCATAGGTGAGAGTCGGAACGTAGATTGACTGGTAAATCGAGAGCTTCGCCTTTTGGCTCAGCTCCTTCTTCACCACGACGGACCGATAAAGCAACCGCATCACTGCGGAGGCTGCACCGATCCGCCTGTCGATCTCATGCTCCATCCTTCCCTCACTCGTGAACAAGATCCCAAGATACTTAAACTCCTCCACTTGAGGCAGGACTTCTCCACCAACCTGAAGAGGCCTGCTGAACGAGGAGCTGGGTTCCGGAGCCCAAGCTGTGCGTGGAGGTGAGCCCAACTATCTCTAGCCGGTACCTCTCAACCTCCTGCACAAGCTCAGGCTCTCCCCCCCCAGCGAAGTGACATTCCATGTCCCAACAGCTAGCCACTGTGTTCGGGGATCAGGTCGTCAAGGCCCCTGCCTTCGACTGCCACCCAATCCACACTGCACTGGCCCCCTACGGCTACCTCTGTGGGTGGTGAACCCACAGGAGGTCGGGCCCACGTCACCGCTTCGGGCTGAGCCCAGCCGGGCCCCGTGGGCAAAGGCCCGGCCACCAGGCACTCGCATACGAGCCCCAACCCCAGGCCTGGCTCCAGGGTGGGGCCCCGGCTGCGCCATACTGGGCGACGTCACGGTCCTTGATTTTTTTTTTTTTTCCATAAGGGGTTTTGGTGAACTGCTCTTGGTCTAGCCTGTCACCTAGGACCTGTCTGCCTTGGGAAACCCTAACAGGGGCGTAATGCCCCCACCAACATAGCTCCTAGGATCATTCAAGCACACAAACCCCTCCACCACAATAAGGTGGCAGTTCTAGGAGGGGTTATATTATATTACATTATAACCTTTTTGGTCTCTTAATGCAGTGTTTCCCCCCCCAAAAGCTGCCCATATATACATTCTAGAATGCACAACTCCCAAACAAGACACTATAAACACAAAATGCAATACGTTTTTGTTTTTACAATCACTTCTGTTTTGACGCTAACTGATGTCAATCCATATTATCTCTACTTATCACAATCAATCATAATCTGATTACACTGACAATACTCTATTCGGTTTTATTGTATTTTAAGTGATTTCAGAAACCCGTTCTTCATGTTACATGTTTTATATGCAAATCATTACTTTGAATAAATGAATATGCATAATTAGGGCATGACGCAATTTGACATCTTCTAGAAGTTTCTACAGAAGTATTTTTGCGCAATTACCAGCTTCTATGACTAACAACAACTGTCGCGTTACTTTACTTGACTTATAAAGGTTAAAATTATTATTAAAACTGAAATAAACAGAATTTAATTCTGCTCATTTCCCTTGCCTGTAAGCCCCGCCCCCTCACTCTGTCACTCACCCAGCGGGTCTGCCTTGCCATCTTTATCCGGGACAGTGAACACGCCCACTACTTTGTGGCCCTGTTTCCGGAGGCTGGTATACACTTCCTGTCCAAACAAGCTCTGACCAATCAGCGCGAGCCTCAGCTTATTTTGGGAGCGAGCCTATGTGAAAAAGGAGATCACTTTCAGTGACAACACGATATTAATATGAAAAAAAAAAAAAACTGCACAAAAAACTTCATTGTGAGAATTTAAAGTCATATTAAGATAAATAATGTGTAAAAGCCGGCTTTGTTTTCACGAGCATATGATAAGAAAACGCGTTAGTCAGGACAAATAAGTATAAATACAAATACAATAATAAATATAAAATATACTGTCATTTCTAATATTGTAATAAGCAATGAAAGACAACAAATGAGCAAACAACTGCACAAAAGCATGATACTGAAAGCAAGAAGCAAATGAGCAAAAACCGGTTCAGGTGCTTGCATATGTACATATTTTAGATAAAATTTCATATCTAAAAAGTGCAGTATAAATGGCTCAAAGTTATTTTATGCTTTTTAGTGGGCTTATATATTGGATATATGGAGCTATTTGTGGCTGTGGAAGTCTGTTAGGCTGATAATCTCGAAATGACTCCCAAGAGAAGACTATAAGAGCCGAAAACTAGGTGTAACACCATTCACAGTCAGTGTTGCACTCATTAAATAAAAAAGCTATTTATAAATAAGGCTTTGACATGTCTTTAATAATGTGATATGAAGAGCCATTTCCCCAACATTTGCTGAAGCAACTCAATGCATGTCTCTCTGCTGGAAAGTACACACACACACACACACACACACGTAACTCGGTACTAAGTATAGCAACGTGGCCACTTGGAACACTGTACAGTTTTTACAGCAGAAACCAAGACAGCTAAAAGAGAAGCCCCTACAGCCATGAAACGTGCACTATTATGCACAGATAATGGTGATAAATCAGCTCGTGCACCTACAGCACCCTGAGTGGCATAAAGCACTCTGAATGAGAGATTAATGATCACAACACTGACTCTTCTTGAAGTATCCAGGACTGCACTATAGATCTGTTTGTGTTAACCCTATTATCTTTCAGTCTCCTGCAAAGGCTTTTCTTTAATTGCTAACAGCAGCAGCAAGGGTAAACAGGCGCAGTGGTTACTCACAGAGGATGTGGAAAATTTCCTAATGACCGTGCTAACCGTCCACAGCATGGCGACAATGCAAAGATTTTAAAAAATAATAATAATTATTATTATTATAATAAAGTACACTGTGGCCGCACACCTGCTCACGAGCGCGTGTATTTGTGCACGAGCAGTGGTTCAAACTCGCCGCAGCTAATTTATATGACACACAGAAGGCTGCTGTGACGGTACTGTACGTGCGCGTTATTGTCGTATACGTGCGCGCCCCCGTTTATAGATAGTTTATGTACTGCTTGTCCTCAGTTGAACCGTCAGCAACATGGCCACGGCAAAGCTCAGTGTAGCCTATTCTTTCTTTATTTAATCACCAATTTGTTTTTAGTAGACTCGTGTTAATATAACTTTTAATTCCTGATCTGTGAAAAGCTTTCTATATTCCAGAATCTGAATCAGAATCCATCTCAAATGATTCAGTCAACGCCCCACACCACACCATTAGTCTGAATCAGGATTGGTGCAGGGATTCGAACAACACAACTGAATAATTTGAGCTAAATTATATATAAACCCCCAAACGAGAAAAGATTTATCCATCCACGCTTTGTGAATAAATTCATGCATCTTCATACAAACTATTCTTTATATATCTCATATCATTGCTAACAAAACATGCCTCAATTAACTATTTTTGATGCTGGAAGCATTTACAGACAAGATAGTTAAAAAAAAAAAAAATATATATATATATATATATATATATATATATATATATATATATATATATATATAAAGATTTTCTGGTAAGGTCACATCAGTAAAGTACACTCTCAGAAAACAAAGTACATCATTGTACCTTTACGGTTACAACGACTGGTCACTGGATCAGTTCCCTCTAAGACACTTTATTTGTACCACTTATATACTGCTTGGGAACATAGGTGCCTTTTTTTTTTTTACCCTAAAAAATACACATAGTTACCTTGAAGCCCAATAATGAGCCCTAAGGGGTACATTAATGTAGATTGTACCTTGGGGGACAGTCTCTTACTGTACCCCCATTTCTGACAGTGTAGACAAAATATTTCTGGTATGGCTCATGCTACCTCATAAAGTTGGTTAAGATAATGTAAATAGTGTGCAAAGTGTCATCAAGGTCAGAGGCGATTCTAAAGTCTGTTGTGGCCCCAAGCAAAACATTTCCAGGGGTCCCTTCTGACCAGTGTTCATCACCAATATGTTATAAATAATCTGACACCAATGAAAAATGTATGAAACCAAAGTTTTTAAAATTCCAAATGTGAAAATACAATGGTAAAGAACAATAAAAACAATAAAAAACAAAATAAATAAGCCCTCGGGCCCCGACTCTCAGGGGGCCCCTGGGCCAGGGGGCCCCAAACAGTTGCCTGCCTTGCCTGTTCACAAGCTGCGCGTCTGATCAAGGTAAACAGTTGCTACTTTGAAGAATCTAAAATATGAAACATTTTTAGGTTTTTTTTGCACTTTTTTGTTTACTACATAATTCCATATGTTATTTCATTGATGTTTTCATAGTCAAAATACATAAAAACCTATGAATGAGTAGGGTGTACAAACTTTTGACTGGTACTGTAATTGTGTATATATATGTACTTATAATTAAATCATCTCTGGGAATTGGTAAAAGCATTAGCTCAGGCATGCCTCATAAGGATTACTATAAATCCTTGGGAACATTTTACTGAATGTGATGTGTGATTTGATTTTCATACCTTCCAGAAAATAGAATAAACTCCACTTTGTCCCTGCAAGTAACATTTATACACAGGGGATTTTAAATGAGCATAATTTTCCTGAATCCATAATGACACTTCAGAGAGTCCTAACTGTTTTAATGTCATTTATCCCCCTCCATTAAGGGTATAGCCAAAAAGATCAAGCCAAGAAAAGAATAATCACATTATCTAAATAAATAAATAACCAACCAACAAATTGATCCTTCCATTAAAATAATCAGAATACACAAATTCTTTGAATAAAAAAGAAAAAAGTATCAGTCAGCAAGGAAAAGAACTACTCGAAAAGATCACCTTGATCTTTGCAGCCCGAGTTCTCAGGCTATATTTGATGTGTTTGTCATCTGTCGTTACAGATTGACGTCAGGTACTACTGAAATACAACTCCAATTTTTATGCTGTAGACTTACCCCTTGCAACCCTCTGATTAACGTCTAAGTTACATGAAATCATACTTGTACCAGAGCGGTCCCAAAATCCTTAAACCCCAAATGCTATATATTTCAGCTTTATAATGCAGCACTAATTAATCAGAATGAAGAATTCATTAAATCAACACTTTCGGATCAATTTTCTAATTCTCTATAAACAACAGTCCTGACAGTTCAGTTATACATGAAAATGCTCTAATATACACTACCGTTCAAAAGTTTGGGGTCACCCAGACAATTTTGTGTTTTCCATGAAAAGTCACACTTTTATTTACCACCATAAGTTGTAAAATGAATAGAAAATATAGTCAAGACATTTTTCTGGCCATTTTGAGCATTTAATCGACCCCACAAATGTGATGCTCCAGAAACTCAATCTGCTCAAAGGAAGGTCAGTTTTATAGCTTCTCTAAAGAGCTCAACTGTTTTCAGCTGTGCTAACATGATTGTACAAGGGTTTTCTAATCATCCATTAGCCTTCTGAGGCAATGAGCAAACACATTGTACCATTAGAACACTGGAGTGAGAGTTGCTGGAAATGGGCATCTATACACCTATGGAGATATTGCACCAAAAACCAGACATTTGCAGCTAGAATAGTCATTTACCACATTAGCAATGTATAGAGTGGATTTCTGATTAGTTTAAAGTGATCTTCATTGAAAAGAACAGTGCTTTTCTTTCAAAAATAAGGACATTTCAAAGTGACCCCAAACTTTTGAACGGTAGTGTAGTTCTAATAAACTATAATTTCAACAGTAAAAAAGGACACTCCATAGTCAGAGTTTATAAGGTGCCTAATTGTTGATATGGTGAACTTTCACAGATGTTTATTTAGCATTTTTGCAAGGAATCTCTAACGGTCGTGCTTTGTAACAGTCAAGAGCTAAAGCTGTAACTTCAACTTTTTTTGACAACTATTGGACAGAGGACTTTGTGGGTTGTGGTTTCTTGGTAACATGACAATGTGTGAATAGTATTGTTACCTTTTTTAAAAATAAAGGGAGGCTGACGTGGGAACTCGTTTATAGCTGCTATAAGTGATGAACTAATTTGTTTTGTAGGCATTAAATGTAACTGTAAATGGATAAAAAGTATTGTAATTTAAGTAGTATTACATTGTAATGATTAGAAAATTACTATGGTATAAGAGCAGTGCAACACTGAGGACCGAAAATAATCAACTTCAGGGTGGAAACAGTAACTTTAGTTTGTGCCGGGCCTCATCACACCACACAACATTGATTATTTTCCTCCAGTAGTACACACCCTGTCGTGTTTTAATCCTTCTATAAAATAACCTAGTTACATGGTGAAGCATGCAGATCACCTGATTAAGATTCAATGCTTCAGTTAAGTTCGCAATGTCAACTATTTGTATATTTTGCCATTAAAAACAAAGCATTTAGAAATAAATTAGTCTGATATAAATTGAGCATAATCAGTGAATGTGATTTAATTGTGAATATATCCACAATCCAGAGCTTTTTTTTTAAACAAATATAAAAAGGCTTACACGGTTTCAAAGAGTAAGATAGGGGACAAACGTGATTTATTCTTACTTGGTGTACATCATCTTAACAGACATTAAAAAGAGGACTTGCAATAAGTGCACTGCTGGTGGATCTTTAGTGGGGCTTCGAACCCATAAAAACTACAGAATGAAAAGGAATCATTACATAACCAATTCACTGAAGCTAGAGCTTTGATTCATTTATGAGGTCTGGCAAAGGGGGAAATCACAACCAGAATCAGATAACGAACCACTTCACTGAAAGAACAAGTGACTGCATTATAATTGCATTATGTTTTTTCTGATCAATCAGTAACTGAAATTATACAAAACACAAGTTATGGCATTTACTGATATCTCCCAATACTATTGGATAACAAAAGAATAATTTTTTTCCACCTGATGCTTCACTTCATACTGGGTGCTTTTACAGAAATATAAATAGTTGAAGCACATTTCTCAACAGCGTCCTCACACGGTCTGGATATAGCACCTGTTATTACACATGAATAAGAGGTCCTAGTACGCAACAATACCAACAAGTGTCAAGAAGTTAAACAAGCTCAGTCATGCTTTGTCCTTGGAAGATGAAGCTCCTCACATGTGGATGTGCATGCAGGAGGGATCTCATTCGGACATTACTACACATAGCTCAGCCACTACCGTAATCCCACAATTCTTGGCTGCAGAACTAGACCAGCAGCCAGTGACATCACAGGAAACGGATCCCAGCTCCAAACTGTATACCGTCGCATATCCTTCACAGGGAAACAAAATGAAATTAAAACTCAAAGGACAAAAGGCACACAAACCAAAAACACAAAGGAAAATACAGTACAACAAACAACAAAATCATGTATAATGTGCAAAGTGTATATATATATATATATATATATATATATATATAAGTAATGGAGGCACTCAAGTGACCTGAAATTACATCAGTTGTTTCAGTTCAGTTGGTCGGGTTCAATGCCCAAACTGATGATCACATCATCAGTTTTTCTTTGGCTAATCAGACACAAGGTACGCCACCACTCTTGCCGGAGTGGTTGGGGGTTAGGTGCCTTGCTCAAGGGCACTTAAGTCAATCCTGCTAGTCTGGGGAATCGAACCAGCAACCTTTTGGTCCCAAAGCTGTTTCTCTAACCATTAGGCCATGACTTCCCCCATCTGAAAATTACATATATTAAGGCAATTGCTTCAAAGGCTGTTCTATTTCGTTTCTACTGACCGCCAGAGGCGGTGCTTTCAGCACATGGATATCCATCACACGAACGTGCAGGTCGAGTAATAGTAACAACAAAGTCACGTGTGACCTGGGTGACGTCACCCCGTGACCCCGGCATAAAAGACCGGTAAACCCAGGAAGTGACCTCTTACATCTTCTCGCGTTTGCAGGTTGCGAGTTGGGTTGAAATTTGGACAAAGCGCTGTGGTAGTTTCGTTACCCGTAGGGTTGGGGCTGTGCTTATGCACCCTCCAAGAAACTGCGCTAAGTCCACCAACTCTTGTCGTTATATTCGTATTGATTTATTACTCCGTAAGCTGAGCGCTCTCGCTCGGTGGAGTTAGCTGATTAGCCCTCCGGGGCGGTGTCCTCACCGCTGGAGGCCGGCTTGTTTTCGCTTCAGGTAAGCGGGTTTCATTTATTTAAATTAAAGCGGCGTTCCTCTCGCCGCTGTTTATCAGTTCTGCGGCGCTCGGCGCCTATCCTTGTTAATATTATTAACCACCTTGTTTTGTGTAGCCTCGCCACCGGCCTGTTCACAGGCCGGCTGTCTTGTGTGTTGTATTCATATTGATTTATTACTCCGTTAAGCTGAGCGCTCTCGCTCGGTGGAGTTAGCTGATTAGTCCTCCGGGGCGGTGTCCTCACCGCTGGAGGCCGGCTTGTCTTCATTCAGGTAAGCGGTTTTCATTCATTTAATTTAAAGCGGTGTTTCTCGCCGCTGTTTATCAGTTCTGTGGCGCACTGCGCCTATCTTTGTTAATATTATTAACCACCTTATTTTGTGTAGCCTTGTCTCCGGCCTGCTCACAGGCCGGCGGTCTTGTGTTGTATTGTTTGTTACTCCGTTAAGCTGAGCGCTCTCGCTCGGCGGAGTTAGCTGATTAGTCCTCCGGGGCGGTGTCCTCACCGCTGGAGACCGGCTTGTCCTCATTCAGGTAAGCGGTTTTCATTTATTTAATTTAAAGCGGTGTTCCTCGCCGCTGTTTATCAGTTCTGTGGCGCACTGCGCCTATCTTTGTTAATATTATTAACCGCCTTATTTTGTGTAGCCTTGTCTCCGGCCTGCTCACAGGCCGGCGGTCTTGTGTGTTGTATTCGTATTGTTACTCCGTTAAGCTGAGCGCTCTCGCTCGGTGGAGTTAGCTGACTAGCCCTCCGGGGCGGTGTCCTCGCCGCTGGAGGCTGGCTTGTTGTCGCCCAGGTAAGCGGTTTTCATTCATCTAAATTAAAACGGTGTTTCTCGCCGCTGCTTATCAGTGCTGTGGCGCACGGCGCCTATCCTTGTTAATATTCCCGACCACGGGTGTGTTCGCCCGGTCGTTTTTCATTACCGCCTGATTGTTTATTTTGGGCTGCTTACTTGGGGTGTTCTCGCCCTATTTTTTAAGTTCCCTTCTGCCAGCCAGGCGTCATGGACCTCTTCTCTCGCTGCGCCAACTGCCGGTCCCCCTCGAACCGGAGGACGGCCACCGCGAGTGCCCCTCATGCCTGGGTATTGATCACCTGCGGCAGGGGCTGACGGACACGGCCTGCGCAGACTGCATGTGCCTGAGCGTGGCTGCGCGGACCGCCGGGCTGGCTCGGCTGGATTCTCCGTCTGACATCCCCCGGGCCTCGGGGGGACAGGACACGGTGTCGGCTGCAGCAGTGGGGCCCAGCAAGCGCCGTGGGTTCCCCCACACGTCTTCGCTTTTAAGGCGAAAAAGAAGCGCTCGGGCGATTTGGCTCAGAAGGTGGAGGTGATGTCCACCGAGCTGGAGGAGATGAAGGCCCTGCTGGCGAATCTTCAGCCTCCGCCACAGGGGGCAGTGTTCCCGCTGCAGGGCCCTGGCGGCAATGCAGGACACCCCTACCTATGGCCTCCTGCAGATGCCCAACATTGAGATTACTCCGTTAAGCTGAGCGCTCTCGCTCGGTGGAGTTAGCTGACTAGCCCTCCGAGGCGTGTCCTCGCTGCTGGAGGCCGGTTTGTTGTCGCTCAGGTAAGCGGTCTTCATTCATTTAAATTAAAGCGGTGTTTCTCGCCGCTGTTTATCAGTTCTGTAGCGCACGGCGCCATCCTTGTTAATATTCCCGACCACGGGTGTGTTCGCCCGGTCGTTTATTTTTTATTTCCGCCTGATAGTTTATTTTGGGCTACTTACTTGGAGCGTTCTCGCCCTATTTAAGTTCCCTTCTGCCAGCCAGGTGTCATGGACCCCCAGACGCTGGAGGGGACGAGCGCGGCATCACGGGAGCTGTGTGACACGGCTCCAGGCCTTTGCCTACTCGTCGCGGGAACTGGGCCGGCTGATGTCGTATCTCACCCTCGGCCGCCAGCAGATATGGCGGGCACAGTCTCCTCTGGCCGAGCCCGACCGGCGTGTGCTGCACTCTCTCCCTGTTGTCCCCGGGGAGCTGTTTGGCGAAGCCACTCAGCAAGCCCTGGATCGGAGTGCCCAGGTCATCTAGGCGTAACAGCAGTTCGCTGGCCCCCGCCAGGCCCACCACCATGGCAATGCTGCCCAGTCCTTCAGGGGGCCCACACCGACTCTGTCTCGGCCACGCACCCGCCAGGAGACCAGACGGGTTGATGACTTTCGCCACCCCACCACCTCCCGGACCCGCGGTGCCGCCCCCTACACCCAGTCCACTCCTCGTCGCCCCCATGGTGACCGACGGGGGCGCTCTGGACGGCGCTGACATCAGCGCGCTGGCGGTCGGCCGCTTTTCCAGCGAACAGCTCCAAAGCTGGAGAGCGTTGACCCCTGGGTGCTGGTGACCCTCACCGAGGGTTACCGCATCCAGTTCTGCCGCCGTCCACCACATTCCATGGGGTCAAACACACCACCGTGAGCCATCCGGGGAAGTCCCTCGTCCCCTGGCAGGAAATCGCCACCCTCCTGGAGAAAGGAGCAGTCTCTCCCGTCGACAGGCAGAGACAGCAAGGTGGGTTCTACTCCAGGTATTTTCTGGTTCCGAAGGACGGCGGTATCCGCCCGATCCTCGACCTGAGGTCCCTCAATTCCCACTTGAGGACCATGAGATTCCGCATGCTGCGTACAGTGGATGTCTTACACCACATCCAGGCGGGCGACTGGTTTGTCACCTTCGACCTGAAAGACGCCTACTTCCATGCTCCCATTGTGCCACACCACAGGCAGTTCCTGCGGTTTGCCTTCGAGGGCCAGGCTTTCGAGTTCAATGTTCTGCCCTTTGGGATATCGCTGGCACCCCGTGTGTTCACCGGATGTGCGGCAGCGGCATCGGCACTACTTCAGGCAAGGGGTTTGCGTGTCCTGCCCTACCTGGACGACTGGCTTGTCTGTTCACAGTCAGCAGCTCAGGCCCGCACCAACATCGCGACTGTGCTCTCGCATGTCGTAGAGCTGGGGCTCAGGGTGAATTACAAGAAGAGCTCGCTGGTGCCCAGCCGGGAGACTACTTTCTTGGGCATGCACCTGGATTCGAGGTCGTTGATGGTAACTCCCTCCCAGACCAGGATCCACAACATCCGCCTACTGCTTGGCCGCTTCGGACGGGGTAGGTCACTCGCCCTGAAGACCTTTCAGCGCCTGCTGGGCATGCTTACGGCAGCCTCCTCTCTGGTCCCGCTGGGACTTCTGGACTTATGCCGCTTCAGAGGTGGTTCAACGGTCTCCACCTCCACCCGGTGCTGCACGGGCGCAGCACATCAACGTGCTGGAGCTACGGGCTGTGTTCCTCGGCCTACAGCACTTCCTCCTAGGCCTGACCGGCAGACACGTTCTGGTGCGGACGGACAACGCTACGGTAGTGTACTACATCAACCACCAGGGAGGCACAAAGTCCCTCCAGTGCTTGGAAGTGGCTGGCCAACTTCTGCGGTGGGCCCATCGACATCTCTTGAGCCTGTGTGCCATGTACTTGCCAGGCACTGCCAACAGGGCAGCAGATCTGCTGTCCCGCCAGGACCCCGATCCCGGGGAATAGAGACTCAACCCAGCGGTGGTTCTCGCCATCTGGGAATGTTTTGGCAGGGCAGAGGTGGACCTCTTTGCCTGCCAGGAGTCGACACACTGCCCTCTGTGGTTCAGCCTCCACGGCCCCAGTCCCCTGGGCCAGGATGCGCTGGCGCATGCTTGGCCGAGGCAACTGCTGTATGCCTCCCCCCCTCTGCTGCTGATCGTGCCAACCCTACACAGGGTTGCGATGGACCACCACGGGCTGCTGCTTGTCGCCCCCCCGGTGGCCGGGCAGAGTGTGGTTCCCAAGTTGCTGCAACTTCTGAACGGCGACCCCTGGTGCCTGCCAGTGAGGACTGACCTGCTATCACAGCTGGGAGGGCAGATCTGGCACCCGGATCCAGCCCGTCTGCAGCTCTGGGTATGGCCGCTGAAGGGCCGGACCCCCTGCGAGGTCCTTGTGAGCCGGCAGTGGTCAATACCATTGCAAGCTCTCGGGCACCCCCCACCAATGCCCTCTATGCCAACAGATGGAGGCTTTTCTCCAACTGGTGCTTAACTCGGGGGGAGGAGCCTACATGCTGCCCCCTGCCGACCATTTGACTGTTCCGCCAGTCTCTGCTTTGATAAGGGTCTTACCCCTGCCACCATCAAGGTCTATGCAGCTGCCATCTCTGCTCAGCATGCCAGAGTTGGGGGAAGGACCGTGGGGTCCCACGCCTTGGTGGCACGTTTCTTGAAGGGTGCTCTCCGGTTGAGACCCCCCCGACGGAGCCGGGTACCCACATGGGACCTTCATTGGTGCTGCAGGCTCTCTGCGACGCACCGTTCTGAGCCCCTGCTCACGGCAGACATTTCATGGCTCTTCCTGAAGACTGCTTTTCTTCTGGCCATTACATCGACGAGGCGCGTCGGGGAACTACACGCGCTGTCAGTCAGTGGGGAGTGCCTGCAGTGGCACTCCAGCGACAGTGGGGTCACCCTGTGGCCTAACCCCTCTTTCCTCCCAAGACCCTCTCTGCTACCTTCGTCAACCAGCCCCTTAGCCTTGCGGCGTTCGAGGCGGGCCATGGTGAGAGGTCGGAACTTTTGTGCCCAGTTCGCGCCCTCAGGGTGTACGTGTCGCGTACAGAGGGCTTCCGTAGGAGTGACGCCCTGTTTCTGTGCCACACAGGACCGTCGAGGGGTCTGGCGCTCTCTAAGCAGAGGCTATCCAAGTGGATAGTCGAGGCCATATTACATGCCTACAGGCACAGTGGCTTCCCGATTCCTCCGGCTGCCAGGGCGCACTCTGCACGGGGCGTGGTAGCCTCATGGGCATCACTGAAGGGCGTGCCCCTTTCAGACATATGCAGCACAGCCTCCTGGGCTTCCAGCTGCACCTTCACCAGGTTTTACCGTCTTAATGTCGTCCCACATAATCCTGTGGCGACGGCTGTCATTCCAGGCCCGTCGCAGCAGCACTGGGTACGGGTAGGCACTCCTCATGACCTGGTTGGTATTAGTCATCCATGTGCTGAAAGCACCGCCTCTGGCGGTCAGTAGAAACGAAATAGAATGAGGGTTATGTATATAACCGCGGTTCTATGAGTTTCGGATGACCGCCAGAGCTTGGCAGTCACTCGGAGTGTACACGAGAAGATTTGCCAAGAGGTCACTTCCTGGGTTTACCGGTCTTTTATGCCGGGGTCACGGGGTGACGTCACCCAGGTCACACGTGACTTTGTTGTTACTATTACTCGACCTGCACGTTCGTGTGATGGATATCCATGTGCTGAAAGCACCGCTTCTGGCGGTCATCCGAAACTCATAGAACCGCGGTTATATACATAACCCTCGTTTTCCCTCCTTATGACTTATCCTGTATTACAACACTTCCGAAATGCCTTTTGAATCAGACTCAGATTAAACACCATTTCTGTGTGACTTTGATGCATGTCTGACCTGGACACCCGAAAGATCTGCACTTCCCAAACTTATGCCGCTTTTCCACTACAAACGCGGCTGAGTTGGGCTGAGCCGTGCCGTGCTGAGTCGAGCTGAGTGGGGCTGTTGGAGTTGCATTTCGACTACAACCGCGCTGAACCGTGCTGACTGGAAGTGGGTGGACACATTGGGTGGAGTTAGCGAAAGTGGGTGGACGTCATGTGATGTCGTTAGGCGGCGCAAACAGTGACATCAGTGACCTTTTAAGCGGTAGTCTCACAACCCAGAGAGTAAACAATAAACATGGAGGACATGGAGTCGTTAGTGTTGCTGGTCTTGGTGCTGTGGCTTGTTGTCACCGACAACGCCAACAGATACTGGCAAGAGCGTATAGATGAGGCGAGGCGCATAAGGCTTCAGAAATTCTCGTAATTCGTAATTCTTCTTCTTCCGGGTTTACGGTGTTTACAGATCCCAGCGTGCTCGCGGGGCGTGTGTGGGCATGTGAGGACACTCCTCCTCACCAATCAGTGCACAGGGGAGTGTCTCCTCACGCCCCCAGCCCCACTCGGCTCGGTTTGGCTCGCTTCAGCCCCACTCCAAAACCGTGCGAGTTTTGGGTGCTAAGCAGGGCTGAAGCGAGCTGAGTCGTGCTGTTCTTAGATAGTCGAAACGCGAGCCGTGTCGGGCTGAAGTGAGCTGAAGCGAGCTGAAGTGAGCTGAAAAAGGGTAGTGGAAAAGGGCCAATAGTTTCTGCCCAATCTCACCTTTAGTTTAGTGGATAATCTCATTGTTAAGGCCCGGTTCCACAATACCGATAACTATAACTACAACTATAAATAAATGGGTCCCCTGCAGTTTGTGCTCACACCAGACCAATAACAATACCTATAGCCCAGGCCTGGGTTTATCCGTATCGGTGAGATCATTTCTGGAACAATTCTTCCAGGTCTGGACCTGATCCGATAAAACATCTGACCAATCAGGTAATTGTTTACATGCGACTTCGTCTGAGCACGTGCTATTTTTCCCCCGGGCATCTTTGTACATCCTTGTTGCATCATGAAGTCACGGAATACGGATTCACGGAAAATAAAAACCGTAATACAAAGCTCGGATCTTTTATTCACGGATGTGTGATTTTCCATGAATTATCAATAGCAAATTAATAAATATATAAATGCAGGTAAGATATTTTCATTATGAACTTCAGCAGTCCAAACATTTAATTGTTTTAGACTTCTTAATGTTTTATCCGTGATGAAGCATCCGCATGAAATCGGTAACCAATCTGTAATGTACTGAAACGTCCGTGATCTCATCTCATCTCATTATCTGTAGCCGCTTTATCCTGTTCTACAGGGTCGCGGGCAAGCTGGAGCCTATCCCAGCTGACTACGGGCGAAAGGCGGGGTACACCCTGGACAAGTCGCCAGGTCATCACAGGGCTGACACATAGACACAGACAACCATTCACACTCACATTCACACCTACGCTCAATTTAGAGTCACCAGTTAACCTAACCTGCATGTCTTTGGACTGTGGGGGAAACCGGAGCACCCGGAGGAAACCCACGCGGACACGGGGAGAACATGCAAACTCCGCACAGAAAGGCCCTCGCCGGCCACGGGGCTCGAACCCGGACCTTCTTGCTGTGAGGCGACAGCGCTAACCACTACACCACCGTGCCGCCACGTCCGTGATCAATCCGTAAATTATTAGCATCTGTCATGTAGCCATATTAAAATCCATAACCACGCCGTATTTTGTATTCTTTATTATATTTCCGTAATCCGTGACCCAGCCATATTATATCAACCACCGGAGCATGTGCATGGGTTGTTTTGAAGTCCAGGCTGTACAGTATGACCCAGAATAAATGTGCTACTACTTGGAAAAAACTTCCATGACTATTCCTAAATTGCATGAATTTATTTCCCTGAGTGTCAGGACCAAGCGATATTATAGTCGGGGTTATAGCTGTGGTGTTTCTGCTCTAGACTGGAACTAAATTCAGGCTCGTCAGAGTTGGAGTTATAGGTATAGGAACCAATAATGGCAGATATCGCGTTCTGGCGAAAACTGAATATGGTATGAGTAAGATATGATAATTGCTGATGGTTTGGTGGCGGGAGTTTCAATTTTTCAAATTTGGCATTTATCATGTTTTGGAACCAAACTCTTCATATACTTATAGACTGGAATGTTCGGTATGTGCATGCTGGTACCTGTCTCCGCTCTGAACACCCATGGGAATGCAGTAATTGAGTTCTAGTCTTGCAATGTTTCCCAACCGGAAGATGATTCCTGCACCATAGGACCAACGAATACATTCCGCTAACTTCTGCAAGTGTGCGTGTGGACCCTCCCCTGAACGATGGAAAACCAAGAAACACATACCAGAATTTATTTTATCAGTGCTCAGCAATATTGACCTAAAATGACCTGGCTGTTGTTTAAGTCCTGCTTTACAAGATCACAAATAAACAGTGGTAACAGTAATCTGATAACTTGTGCACATGGTTAAAGGGCATACTGGAGGTGATTTACAAAATGAATTGTATCAAAGACGTGACATGCGAAGGAAGTGAAAAGAACATGTAAATATGGTCTTCACTTGTACTGCGTTCTTGAGAGCCATGGAGAGTTTAAATTTAAAAGTAAAAAAAAAATTAAAATGTAAAGAAAACCTTTTAAAAGCTCTTGTTAAATCCTGCAGCAGAGGTGTTCATAAACAAGAGGTATAAAAACAACTTTACTGCAGTGTACAAAATTCTCTGCCCATGTTGAAATTCAGAGTTTTAATTTCTACAAATTTAATTACTGCCCTTCAGTCAGATTAATACACACGTATGCATGCACATGTTCTGTGTAAGAGTTGAAATATAATATGCTCAAATGAAGTCTAAAATAAAACTTAGACGGCAATAATTATGAGCGATGTGAATACAGCTTCAAGCGCATATCTGGTGGATGAACATGAATCGTTTTGTGTAAATCTTCCGATATTCAGGCAACTCTGACAAACTGACCGTAGTTGAGGTTGCACAGATTTCCCGCATTAAGGAAGAAGTGTGCTCTGAAGAGATCAGCGAAGCCACCCCGGGTAGAGCGGAACGGAAGCGGCGTGTACAGGTGGAGCCCTCCAGCCCAGTACGCGTCTCCACCCAGGTAGTCACCTGAACAGGCAAAGCAGCAGACAGGTCATTTTTTAAGAAATAGTTTGAAGAGAGATCTTTTTTCTGTTCGGGATTTTTTTTTTTTAAAGCGTCTGAAGTGGAACCAACCTTCACTCTGTGGGCCGATGCAGTACATGCCAAATCCTCTCACGCTAGTCGGACCACCCAGATAGAACCTGACATCAGAAATAAACCACACAGCAACACGCATCCATGTATTATATCCCAAAATTAATTCCAATACTTTATTTATGCAGTTCGATGCTGGAAGTCTGCAGAATTATCCAAGTTAAATTGAATATTTGCAGTGATGCACCTTTTTTTCTGGTTATAAACCCAGAGACATGGAGGTATGCACTAGAGAAAAAGGGAATGAAAGTCAGGAAGCACAAGATGGAGTATGTGTGTGTGAGAATGAGGAGCGTGGAATGGTACAGCTACAAGGAACAGAGGTGGTCAAAACAGGAGAGTTCAAATATCTGGGGTCAACTGTACAGAGCAATGGTGAGTGGAAGAGTGCAAGCAGGTTGGAATGGATGAGAATGGAGGAGAAGAGGATGTAAGGAGTGATTTGTGACAGAAGGTTGCCAGCAAGAATGAAAGGAAAAGTGTATAAGACAGTAGTAAGAGCAGCGATGTTGTATGGTTTGGAGACAGTGGCACTGACAGACTCTGGTCTTTCTGAACTGGAGGTAGTGGAGCGAAGGATGCTGAGATTTTCATTAGGAGTGACAAAGTTGGACAGGATGAGAAACGAGAATTTTAGAGGGACAGGACATGTAGGACGTCTTGGAGACAAATACCCTTTTTCTACCAAATCAGTTCCAGGGCTGGTTCGGGGCCGTGCTGGTGCTGGTTCACAACTCGTTCAACTTGCGAGCCAGCTGAGAACCAGTTTGCTTTTCCATAGCTCGGGGTGCTAAGCGGAGCCACGTCATTACGTCGCTGCGTATGTCAGTTACGTCGCTGCGTTTGTATAAACCTTGGCGCGAACATCGTAGCAACAACAACACGGAGAAGAAGCAGCAGCAGCGACAACAACAACAATAATAATAATGGATGACTTTGCGTTTGTATAGCTGCTGCTTCTCGCCGCTTAAAAATGGCGACCTTTCGCAGTCTTGCTATTGTTGTTGGTCTTAAAGGAACAGTCCACCGTATTTCCATAATGAAATATGCTCTTATCTGAATTGAGACGAGCTGCTCCGTACCTATCCGAGCTTTGCGCGACCTCCCAGTCAGTCAGACGCAGTCAGACGCGCTGTCACTCCTGTTAGCAATGTAGCTAGGCTCAGTATGGCCAACGGTATTTTTTGGGGCTGTAGTTAGATGCGACCAAACTCTTCCACGTTTTTCCTGTTTACATAGGTTTATATGACCAGTGATATGAAACAAGTTCAGTTACACAAATTGAAACGTAGCGATTTTCTATGCTATGGAAAGTCCACACTATAATGACAGGTGTACTAACACCTTCTGCGCGCTTCAGCAGCGCGTTGATACGGAGCTCAGATATCAATGCGCTGCCGAAGCGCGCAGAAGGTGTTAGTACGCCTGTCATTATAGTGCGGACTTTCCATAGCATAGAAAATCGCTACGTTTCAATTTGTGTAACTGAACTTGTTTCATATCACTGGTCATATAAACCTATGTAAACAGGAAAAACGTGGAAGAGTTTGGTCGCATCTAACTACAGCCCCAAAAAATACCGTTGGCCATACTGAGCCTAGCTACATTGCTAACAGGAGTGACAGCGCGTCTGACTGCGTCTGACTGACTGGGAGGTCGCGCAAAGCTCGGATAGGTACGGAGCAGCTCGTCTCAATTCAGATAAGAGCATATTTCATTATGGAAATACGGTGGACTGTTCCTTTAACAACTCCGCCCCCCCACTGACGTAAGCGGTTCTTTCCTCTGGCCCAGCAGAGAGTTGGTGCTAGCCTGGAACCGTTTTTTCTGGCCCCAGAGCCAGTTCTTTGTCAGTGGAAACAGAAAACCCGGTTCCAAACTAAGCACTGGCCCCGAACCAGCCCTGGAACTGCTTTGGTGGAAAAGGGGCAAAAGTGAAATAAGAGAGGCGAGACTATCTTGGGGAAAGAATCCTGGAGATGGAGTTACCAGGTAGAAGGAAAAGAAGAAGAGCAAAGATGAGATTCATGGATGTGGTGAAGGAGGACATGAGGACGGTTGGTGCTACAGAAAGATATGCGCCGTGTCCGAAATCACTCGCTATATAGTGGACTATATAGCGAGTTCGCCATTTTGTAGTGCTGTCCGAATGTATAGTGAAAATTGTTACACCATATATTGTGAACTCACAGTATCCCACAATGCATCGTGAAAAGTAGCACACAACCGATGGTCACTAACCAAGCAATATATCCCCATCATGCATTGCAGTCGTGCTGAAAGAAAAGCTGTAAAAGCTGTTTCATAAGGAGTGTACAGCAGTAGTTTGTTTTTCCTTATGACAACGAGCACGAGACAAATTTATAAGTTGTGGTGCGAAAACGGTAATAATATTGTAGTGTGTTGGGGTGAACGGACGGAGGAAGAAACGCGTTATAAATGGACATTCAAGTACAATTAAAAATGGTAAGAGAATCGAAAATAAGCTAAACTCGAATAAGACAGATAAAATACAAGAATAAAAAGTTAGAGTCCAGAGCGAGGGATTAAGCAAAAGCCTCAAATTTGATTTAAGAAAAGGCAGCGGCGAAGAAGAAAGAAAAAGGATTCAGCCTTGATTTAAAAGAACTGAAAGATGCAGCAGACACAAAGTACTTTGCATTTATTAATGTGGGGAATACGCTCAGTATAATGTGGATTTATCACAAAAATACATGCGTGTATTTATTATTTTGAAAACCCACCAGCCAGCTAATCTGGCATGCTTTAACTGTGTGACAGTAATGACGTAAATAACGGCGCAGCGGAGTAGTGTCTGAAAGTGTTTTTTCATTTTTAACAATATATAATATATATATAGTCCTCTATATAGAATTCCCTAGATAGTGAGTAGGGAGTAGTGAATGAGTGAGTGATTTTGGACACAGCAATGGAGGATAGGAGAAGATGGAGGGACATTATCTGCTGTGGCAACCCCTAAAGGGAACAGCCGAAAGAAGAAGAAGAAACCCAAACATCATTACAGCATCCTACAGTCCCTGACTGTGTGTTTGGATTTGATACACAAATATGGAGTGGACTGAGGGTATTTATTATATCTACAGAACTGCTTAAAAAGTAACAAAAACGTGAAGTGAAAAGAAAAAAACAAACCGTACACAGCTTTAGCCTCTATTTGCATGTGTGTGTACTTTCGTCTCATTTGGCAATACACTACTGCAGATTAATGCATCATTATAATGGTGTATTTTTTTAGCTGAACTGCTATGGTTTTAAGTGACTCACTGATCGAGCTTTTTTTTATTTTTATAAACCGACCAACAAGTTATTAACATCAGTAATGTTGCACGAGTTGTTACAATACTCAGGGTATCTGCACATTTTTCAAGTACAAATTTAAAGACTTTTAAGACCTTTTTCAAGACCTCTAAATGGAAAAATTAAGACTGTACCATGGCAAAGAAAATGATAAATACGACAACTTAAAACTTTTCTGCAATAGTTTTTTTGCGAACCTTAAGAAGAACGCACACAATTGGTGAACAACAGGGTGCATCAGTGGCAACTGTTAGACATGCAAACAGCTGAAGCAAAGCCGTGTGTTTTGGGCCTGCAGAACTACTGTAGCAGCAAGGAGAAGACTGGGGTTTACTGGAGAAAACACCATGAATCATTTCAAAAACAATAAATGGCAAGTAGAACCAGCTGAACAACCTTAGCCGGCATTATTTCAATCCCCAAAGATTATCTTTGATGATGTGTGATTTTGTGTCCGACAGCAAAATCAGTCTGAGTGTGGTACAGTACACAGCTGGCTGAGGAAGTTCTCGAGTATCTTCTGCATTATAGCAGGTAACAGCATAAACCTGTTTATGCAGTCATACAATCATCAGAGCGTTACATTAAACACAGAAAAACAACTGTCACCTTTCATAACCATTATCAATATTAATCAATGTGTTGTAATAACTAAACTAATTATCATCAGTGCAATTGTTATACATCAATGTTTATTATTCAAAAATAATTATCTATAATCCATGAATAATTGTATTACTAATAACTACTTTTTTAATAATAATAAAAAAAATTAACTCAATTTTATAACATTTTAATAATCACTACTTATTAGCTATATTAATAATGAATAGCATAGCAATTATTATAATTCAGTATTATTACTACTTAATAAGCAGTGATTATCAAAATGTAATTTAATAATAAGTAGTAATTGTCATCAACTACTAAATAATACTAATAAATAAGTAGTGATTATTAAAATGCTATAAAATTGAGTTATAAGATTAGTTAAAATTATTATTAAAAAAGTAGTTATTATTATTATTATTATTATTATCATTATTATTATTAGTGATACAAACAATTATTCATGGATTGCAGATAATTTGTTTTTAATAGTGAACATTGATAACAACTGAACTGATAATAACAACAACATTAACAAGTATTACTAGTAGTATTATTGTTTATTATTATTAGTAGTAGTAGTAGTTATTTTATATCACTGTTCACTATTAAAAAAAAATTATCTATAATCCATGAGTATTTGTTTGTATTCTACCAATTACTACTTTTTAATAATTTGTAATAATTTTTAATAACTTAATTTTATAACATTTAATAATCCCTAGTACTTATTGATCACTAATTCATAAGTAGTAATGATTAATAATCAATAATTACTATTACTACTAATTATTATTAGTGGTTGTTAATATTATTCTTATTATTATATTAAAAACACTGTTGTAGACGATAAGCAATAAAACTAAAAAACTTTTTGTGCAAATTATTTATATTGTACTATATTTAGAATTATTGTATTTTCTGGAGTTCTTTTTAATTGAGTTTTGAAATAAAGGTTGTTTATATATTTATATTAAACTTAGTACAATAAACAATGTTAATTATGTAAAAAAAAAAAAAAAAAGATGCTAATCATTATTATTATTATTAGTATTTCCTATAAGTCCCATTTTCCACCTGACTCTTGTGCGCATGCGCGAACCCCCCTGCGTTTCACTCCGGAGCGCTTGACCTCTAACACACGCGCTCCTCGTGTCCGTGAAAAACCAGTTTCCCAGTGGGCCGTGTCCCCAGCGTTGCGTTACCGTCTTTAAACACATTTGTGCAATCCAGCACTTTATCGCAAACGATTCTTCTCCTTATTTTGGGGGTATTTGTCATCCCCCAACCACTTGTCATTAAACATACATCTTCCCATAATTATCGACGCTTTCTAGCGCCCGCATAAGCTACCTGCGCATCTCTCACTCTTCACAACCACCGCACCACACCACAACCACACTTCCTCCAGTAGCCTCCTAACGTTAGTTCTTGATCTACGGAATGCACAGAACCAGTGCTGCCCCCAAAAAGTGCGCTGCTCACTTTTAAAATTACGGTTAAAAAAATACCCAAACCGGATGAAGACATTTCACTCGTTCGGTCCAATATTAAATTTAATACCTCCCTTTCGAAAATTCCAGTCATTCCAAACAATTTAAGACGTTTTTAGGCCTTGAAAACCGAAAGTTGTATTTAAGACTTTTTAGGACCCGCGGGAACCCTGAATACTAGTGATTTTTCCGACAATCTGTGGTGCATGAAATGGAAAATTACACACACCTATCTGCAATGGAGATGGGTTGACCCCCAACAGGAAAGCTCATTCCTCCCCAAAGAGATGCCGAGAGCACCTGAACAACACACAAACTTTTTTTTAGATTATTTACAACTAAAAATGATGTGCAGTCCAATGGTCTTTCTTACAAGACTGACTTACAGAGCCCCAGAGGAATGGTTTGTTTAACTGCAGCTCAAAGTCTTCCTTCAGGAAGCTTGTATCTCCTCCAGTGTAGCCCGCTAGCTCCTGTAACACCAAAACCAATGTACTCTCTTCATTAACACAGCTGGAATCCTTATCAGCAGCCAAATGGGGTGCCAAGCAGACAAAAAAAAAAGAAGAAGCAAAAATCACAATGACGAATGTGAAATTATTTCACTGCCTGGACACACCTGGTTGATCCGCAGTAAGGTACCTTTTCTTGGAAGGATGGCAGAGTTCCTGGTGTCGATCGTCATTGTGTGCTAGAGTGACATCAGGGAAAGACAGACATTTCAAACCAGAGGAAGTTAGTACTGTTCCATGCATGTTTAAAGAACACAATCTAGTACAAGCATTTGTATACTTGATACGTTGTTAAATGCATCCACATTTTATTTTTAACTTCTTTTTTGTGTAGAAGTATAGACGTGCAGTTTTCTTTTTACCATGCACAACCCAGGGGGTGTACAAACCTCTGCACTTGATTACTATGGCACGAATATGTACACATTTTTTCAGCTGTTATGAGTGTGTGTGTATGTATATGTGTGTGTGTGTGGGGGGGGGGGGGGGGGGGGAGGAGCCGTGTTATATGACCTTTCTGGCTTAAGCTTGAGATAACCTACCGAGAGAGCAGATTTGAGAGTGTGGCCGCTTTCTTCTCGCACGGCAAACGATGCGCTGCGTGCGAGACAGCTGAGCTCCCGCCACACACCCTCCCACTTCAGTGTGTGATCAGTCATCCATAGAGGAAACTAAAGGAGTGAAGGGCAAAGATTGAGTCAAAGTTTCAGATTACAGAATCAGTGTCCTAGTTGATACTGATTTGTAAAACAACCCAGCAGCAAGGACATTACACTTCTGGCAAAAATAAAAATACAGGAAAATTCAAATCAAGTAAAAGTCAGTGAGTCCTTCATGAGTATATCATCTGCACAAAATCAACTATCGACTACAGTTATAATGTCAGTGGCATTACTATTAATTCAGTGGACATTTTTAACTCATTCTCACACTTACGGATGCATAGGTTTGAGAAACAATTCAATCTCTAATTAAAGGAGAACTGAAGGCACTTTTTTCATGATCAAAATTCTCTCTCTCATTTTATTAAATATCGGAATGCATTTTTGATCGCTATTTTGTCGCTGCTATAACAAGTTATGAGTGTTTGAAATATGCTCTGTAATATATCAGTCCATATGTCAAAGCAATGGCCGTAAACAGGGGCGTCGTAGTGGGGGCAAAAGGGGGACTGAGTTACCAGAGCCCCAAGTGGGGGGGAGGGCCCTTGAGGAGTCTGTAATTTTATCTCATCTCATCTCATTATCTCTAGCCGCTTTATCCTTCTACAGGGTCGCTGGCAAGCTGGAGCCTATCCCAGCTGACTACGGGCGAAAGGCGGGGTACACCCTGGACAAGTCGCCAGGTCATCACAGGGCTGAGACACAGACAACCATTCACACCTACGGTCAATTTAGAGTCACCAGTTAACCTAACCTGCATGTCTTTGGACTGTGGGGGAAACCGGAGCACCCGGAGGAAACCCACGCGGACACGGGGAGAACATGCAAACTCCACACAGAAAGGCCCTCGCTGGCCCCGGGGCTCGAACCCAGGACCTTCTTGCTGTGAGGCGACAGCGCTAACCACTACACCACCGTGCCGCCCCTGTAATTTTATTTTCCTTTAAATATCAATACCATTTAAAGATCACAATATATGTTGCTAACTAATGTAAATGTAATGTTTTGGGTAAATAAATCATTTGATTAATGGGTTGAATTGTTTGTCCAAGCCTACATATAGTGTCTGGGGACAGGCCCCCCCCCCACCCGTTGCACGAAATGGTTTAGTCCGCTTTCACCGGGCTTTTTAACTCGGCGCATTTAACGTAGCGTTCATTCTGCTGAAGCAGCACTGCGCATTGTAGGCTATCTGTGCTATGGAAGATGATGCACAAGAAAACAAAATCCGGGTTTTAGAAACGAAAAGAGAGGCAGGAAAGAGACAAGAAAAGAAATGAGGGAAAGCAACTGCTCACAAACTTCTTTCCCAAAAAAGGTGAGCCCAAGTGTGAAAGCAAATAGCCTACATTAAATGAACACCTGTGGTTATAAATGCTTCAATTCCACCGCGATTGTCAGCGTTAAAAACTGCACAACACAAAATTAGAAATAACATGATGCCTTTTTTGTCTGCATTGCAATAGTATACTAATCGAAAATTAAATTATATTGGGCCATAACATAATTAGGCTAATAGCTGGGGTATAAATTCCAGTGTTTAGCACTTTGTGGAAGCCTGTTTTCTTTTTGCCCTTTTTAAAATGAAAAATGACAGAGTCAAGTTTTGTTTACCTTTCATTCTAAAGGAAGTATTTTGTTAATGTAGAAATCTGGAAATGGCATTTCTTTTATGTAATAAATAAGCTGCTTGATAAAAATCTGTTCTTTTCAGCCCAATGCAAAGGTGCTCAGTTTTCATGCAGGCCTATTATGTTTGGTGACCTTTGGTGGCATTTACTGTTGCAACTTTTAATCATAATGCAAATAAAACAAAGATTCAGTGACATATTGTGTGATTAGGGTTTTTTATTCATTTAAGAGTTGTTAGGTTAATGTGTGGCTACGTAACTGACTGGACTGGTAGTACGACCTTGTTGTTAGATACTTTCAGCATTGTTAACTGCTGAGCTTTTTTTTTTTTTTCATGGCCACTGCTTGTGCATAGGGCCCAGAATTTGGTGCAACGCCCCTGCCTGTGCAAGACATTGTAGGACGGAAGTAAAACGTACAGCGGAAATCAAAGTGACCAACATCTGCCAACGTTGTCAAAAGACGCGCGCGCCCGCTTTCGAATGCTGATGTAATCAGCTTATTTTGATAGCAAATCAGCAAAGCTTGAAAAAAGTAGGCAGTAATTGCACTCGTTTTTGTGCAATATTTCATTTGGAAAACAGTTTTCAAAATGGCGGCACTGACACCTGGCTGACACTTCACGTTTTGAAGTCTCGCACAAGTCTCATGAAGATCGCACAGATAAGTGACGCCTGCCGTGGACCAAACGAACTACATCCAACGTGGCTAAAAACTGAATAGGCCGATAAGTAAAATATTTATTTGCCATTAGTTGCCAATACAAGTCACGATATAAGGTTACTAAAACCGAAAACGTAATTGAAGAACACGTTAAGAAATAAAGCAAGTTTAAAAATGACTTCAGTTCCCCTTTAATGGCTCCATTTAGAGGTTTCACAAAGTCTTGGACCCCTTTATTAAAAATATAGAGAATTTGTCCTCTCTGTTCTGATGGGATATTTACTTTCGACTATCTAACCCTATATTCACACCAAAACGCAGCGAGAGCGTCAAAACAACTGGAAGCCATTCGTTTTCAAAAAGTGATCCAGTGTCTCCTGGCAGAGAGATCACTGCCGGTGCATCTCGCTTGGTGAGGGTGTCAGAAGAAAGCTGAAGTCCAGGCAACATTATGAGCTATGACGTGGTTCAGTGGCAACCAATCAGAATTTATACTGCAAGTGCTCCGTTTTATGGAATCCCACAGAACACATTCGTGTAAATTTTGGTTCTGTCGAAACAGTTCCCAAGTAGCCGATCAGAGAGGAAAAACCGACAATCTTATCACATCGCTCCTGTGGAGGACGGCCCCACATGGACAGTCAAAAGTCGCACTGAGAAGATGGCTGTAGACACTTAGTTTTGCTACGATGGCTGAGGACTACAATCACCATGATAACTTTAGGACTGCAGTTGTCATGAACAGTTTTGCACTCAAGTCTCCATCAATGAACAGTGGATAACGTCAACAAATTTAACTTCATGTTAAAACTATAATGAATTTCCTGGTTACACAGTTATACTTTGTGACTACCGTATATAAGACAGTTATACACAAGCAAGTTATTTATAATCATGCGGTCTGTTATCACCCAGATGAGGATGGGTTCCCGTTTGAGTCTGGTTCCTCTCAAGGTTTCTTCCTCAGGTCGTCTGAGGGAGTTTTTCCTTGCCAGCATCGCCACAGGCGTGCTCATCGGGGATAAAATTAGATCACGTTTAAAGCCTTTCATTTTTCTGTAAAGCTGCTTTGCGACAATGCCTGTTGTTAAAAGCGCTATACAAATAAACTTGACTTGATAATTGTGATTGTGGGTTTCCCCGTTATTCATGATGCGTCTCTGTTTGTATACAGGGACTTTTATTATTATTATTATTATTAATTTTTTTTAAATAAAAGACCCAAGCGCGGCACGGTGGCGTAGTGGTTAGCTCTGTCGCCTCACAGCAAGAAGGTCCGGGTTTGAGCCCCGTGGCCGGCGAGGGCCTTTCTGTGTGGAGTTTGCATGTTCTCCCCGTGTCCGCGTGGGTTTCCTCCGGGTGCTCCGGTTTCCCCCACAGTCCAAAGACATGCAGGTTAGGTTAACTGGTGACTCTAAATTGAGCGTAGGTGTGAATGTGAGTGTGAATGGTTGTCTGTGTCTATGTGTCAGCCCTGTGATGACCTGGCGACTTGTCCAGGGTGTACCCCGCCTTTCGCCCGTAGTCAGCTGGGATAGGCTCCAGCTTGCCTGCGACCCTGTAGAACAGGATAAAGCGGCTAGAGATAATGAGATGAGATGAGATGAGAAAAGACCCAAGCATGGACCAAGTTGCTGGAAACTGTAGGTGTTTCAGGTGAGTTGGTGAAGTGCATAATATATTTTGTAAAACTAGAAGGGAACTGCATGTTAACTAGCACCATAGTATGCTAAACGGTATTGGCTATTTACTATTTAACACAGCTGATGCAAGCTACACACAAAGTAACATTAATATTATTTTATCAGAATTGTTCATTTTCCTTCAGCAGTCGATTTCTTATCTTCACACTGAAGCGTCTTCATGAGGTGAACTGGTCAGTCATGAAGAAAGGTTAAGGGTTTCTTAAAATTCTTATTATTTCAGAATATGTGTAATCCTCTGTCTGATGGAGAAAAACGGGATGTGCGTGTGTCCACAGTAACATCCTTATCTTTGTTATGGTTTAAATCTTTTAAGAAAGAGCTTTTTGTGATGAGAAGCCAGAGCGCGAGGGAGTGTTTTTTTGGATTCAGGAAGAGAGTCTCGGGCATCAAGAGAGGACAACACCAGCGTACATACTGTACATGAAGCTTCTTTTAATAAAATCTCCTTCTCTCTCCAAGTCTCTGTGCCTGTTTGCATCTTTACTGAAGGGTAGATTTTCAGTTTCCTTCACAATCTAACAGTCAGCACAAAGATACCAGTTGATGTGGGTTTGCTTTGCGGCCCTTTTAAATAAACTTTGCAAGATGAAGCATTCCGAACTACGGAAGCCGCGAGAGGCCCTTCATATAATCTTTTTTTATTCACCTTGTTATCCCGAGATAATGACATAATTAATTCAGGATGTCGAGAAAACACCACAACTAATTCGAGATCTCGAGAAAACAAGACAATTATTTCATGATCTCGAGAAAACAGCTGAGATTTCTAGCAGAGCTGCGCCCCCTGTGGGTCAGACAACGAAGACTTAGAAATTGGCGGACATGTAACAGAGCAGAAATGCCTTTTTACGATGCCTTGAGAGAGAGGGGGGTCTCAGAGGAGACATTTGGTCAACATGACCAAAGTTGCGTCTATACAGAATGAGAAATAGCCCCAAAGTCAGCATATCACAAGTCTCTTGGTGCACCTGAATGAACCATTTCTCAGCTGTTTACTCGAGATCATGAAATAATTTTGTTTTCTCGAGATCACAGAATAATTGTTTTGTTTTCTCGAGATCTCGGAATAACGGTTTTGTTTTCTCGAGATCTCGAATTAATTATGTCGTTATCTCGAGATAGCAAGGTGAATAAAAAAAAGATTATATGAAGGGCCTCTCTCGGCTTCCGTGCCGAATGAACTCGTAGCCGCCCATTTCATCGAGGTCACAGAGCATCCACAGACTTCAACAGTGCCGATGGCAGGGTGGCCAGCGCGATTTCTGACGCTCTCGCCACGTTTAATGTGAACCCAGGGTTACATACAAATGCAGCTGGTTTCTGCACTGAGTATAAACAATGACAAACTGGACTAACTTTATTCATTTTTTTGTACAATAATTTAAGAAATTTTAACTACTGTACTACAGTACTTTTTGTAGAGCACGTCTGCGTGTAGTGGAGCACGTTCTTATATCAAAAATATACAAGAAGGAAGTTTCCATTCACTTTGATGCCAGAGTTAAATTCAGTAAATTATTTGAGAAGCAATAAAATATGCTATCAAGCATAAGGTCAAATGGTATAAAAAGATAAGATAAAATAAGAGGAAGGAAAGTCTACTGGGTGTGCCTTGATTATAATTAATTATTTTTGTATGGCATGTACAGTGGTGCTTGAAAGTTTGTGAACCCTTTAGAATTTTCTATATTTCTGCATAAATATGACCTAAAACATCATCAGATTTTCACACAAGTCCTAAAAGTAGATAAAGAGAACCCAGTTAAACAAATGAGACAAAAATATTATACTTGGTCATTTATTTATTGAGGAAAATGATCCAATATTACATATCTGTGAGTGGCAAAAGTATGTGAACCTCTAGGATTAGCAGTTAATTTGAAGGTGAAATTAGAGTCAGGTGTTTTCAATCAATGGGATGACAATCAGGTGTGAGTGGGCACCCTGTTTTATTTAAAGAACAGGGATCTATCAAAGTCTGATCTTCACAACACATGTTTGTGAAAGTGTATCATGGCACAAACAAAGGAGATTTCTGAGGTCCTCAGAAAAAGCTTTGTTTTTGATGCTCATCAGGCTGGAAAAGGTTACAAAACCATCTCTAAAGAGTTTGGACTCCACCAATCCACAGTCAGACAGATTATGTACAAATGGAGGAAATTCAAGACCATTGTTACCCTCCTGCAAGGCGTGTAATAGTCGGCGAGGTCACAAAGGACCCCAGGGTAATGTCTAAGCAACTGAAGGCCTCTCTCACATTGGCTAATGTTAATGTTCATGAGTCCACCATCAGGAGAACACTGAACAACAATGGTGTGCATGGCAGGGTTGCAAAGACAAAGCCACTGCTCTCCAAAAAGAACATTGCTGCTCGTCTGCAGTTTGCTAAAGATCACGTGGACAAGCCAGAAGGCTATTGGAAAAATGTTTTGTGGATGGATGAGACCAAAATAGAACTTTTTGGTTTAAATGAGAAGCATTATGTTTGGAGAAAGGAAAACACTGCATTCCAGCATAAGAACCTTATCCCATCTGTGATGGCAGTATCATGGTTTGGGCCTGTTTTGCTGCATCTGGGCCAGGACGGCTTGCCATCATTGACGGAACAATGAATTCTGAATTATACCAGCGAATTCTAAAGGAAAATGTGAGGACATCTGTCCATGAACTGAATCTCAAGAGAAGGTGGGTCATGCAGCAAGACAACGACCCTAAGCACACAAGTCATTCTACCAAAGAATGGTTAAAGAAGAATAAAGTTAATGGTTTGGAATGGTCAAGTCAAAGTTCTGACCTTAATCCAATGGAAATGTTGTGGAAGGACCTGAAGCGAGCAGTTCATGTGAGGAAACCCACCAACATCCCAGAGTTGAAGCTGTTCTGTACGGAGGAATGGGCTAAAATTCCTCAAAGCCGGTGTGCAGGACTGATCAACAGTTACCGCAAACGTTTAGTTGCAGTTATTGCTGCACAAGGGGGTCACACCAGATACTGAAAGCAAAGGTTCACATACTTTTGCCACTCACAGATATGTAATATTGGATCATTTTCCTCAATAAATAAATGACCAAGTATAATATTTTTGTCTCATTTGTTTAACTGCGTTCTCTTTATCTACTTTTAGGACTTGTGTGAAAATTTGATGTTTTAGGTCATATTTATGCAGAAATATAGAAAATTCTAAAGGGTTCACAAACTTTCAAGCACCACTGTTTATTGATTATATTTCTCTCAGTGTGCTTTGCCTCAGCTTTAAAATTTCAATAAATAACTCCATAAATCCAGACACAAATACTGCCTTGATCCATCTCATCTCATCATCTGTAGCCGCTTTATCCTGTTCTACAGGGTTGCAGGCAAACTGGAGCCTATCCCAGCTGACTACAGGTGAAAGGCGGGGTACACCCTGGACAAGTCGCCAGGTCATCACAGGGCTGACACGTAGACACAGACAACCATTCACACTCTCATTCACACCTACGGTCAATTTAGAGTCACCAGTTAACCTAACCTGCATGTCTTTGGACTGTGGGGGAAACCGGAGCACCCGGAGGAAACCCACGCGGACACGGGGAGAACATGCAAACTCCACACAGAAAGGCCCTCACCGGCCCCGGCGCTCGAACCCGGACCTTCTTGCTGTGAGGCAACAGCGCTAACCACTGCACCACTGTGCCGCCAGCCTTGATCCAAACAAAGGAAAAACCTTAAAAGTTCATAAAGACCAATGGCACTTATCTAAGAGCTCTGTTAAGACACTGTGCATTACAAACAAACAAAACTAAATAGAACCATTCACCTGATTTGTGCTCCATTTGTGCTGTAAAAACTATAGATTTGATTTCTGAGCTATTATAGTATCAGTGTGATGTCAATGGCGAGAGTGAAATCGTAGTGAATTAAATGTGTAATAAAACAATCACAAACTATTTTAACAGCACAAACAAATTGTGTGCGCGTATAATCACATTACATTACAGGCATTTAGCAGACGCTCTTATCCAGAGCGACATACAACATACCCAGAGCAGCCTGGGGAGCAGTTGGAGGTTAGGTGCCTTGTTCAAGGGCACTTCAGCCATTCCTGCTGGTCCAGGGAATCAAACCAGCAACCTTGTGGTCCCAAAGTTGCTTCTCTAACCATTAGACCACACTAATTAGAAGCAAGACTGGCTATAAATTAGAATATATTCACGTGTTCAAATTTGCTTTATCCTTGTCAAGGTCACCATCTGGACTCTGTCCTGACATCATCAATACCTCGACCTGTACTCAATGCCTCAGTGTTTTAGGAGACAGGAGGAAACTAGAGCTCAGGTTCAAACCTTGGACTCTGGAGTTATGAGACACCAATGCAACCTGCTGCACCACTGTAATATAATCCTTCCAATACCTGCACTGTTAAACAATAAGCAAAAACTCCTAACACAAAATTGAACTGATATAAGCTTACATTAAGTTCTGTGGAAACTCCCCGGTCAGTCTCCTTCAGTGAACTCCATGGAAACTGGCCAGTCACTTTATAAAGGTTTAGTGCAAAGCTGCATGAATGAACATAAAGGGAATTTGGTTAAAGGAACAGTTTTCACCAGATTACGTCAGGTTCACAGAACTAACTTCTAGAGTCGTGTTTTTAGGCTTGTGTGCTTGCGTACTTGCGTTCATAACAGCCAGGCTGAGGTTTAAAGAAAGACAAGCCGTATGATGTTTCCTTAGTCCCATAAGAAAACTGGAAAGTGAGCTTCTCTCCACGACCAAACATGTTGGGGAGTTTAATTCCAAGCACCTGCACAGACGAAGATACACACACACACACACTCTTTTATATTAAATATACACCAAGGAAAAAAATCCACTCAATTTGTTGCCAGAATTATATTTGGCATTATTGAAGAAACATCTGCAGCAATAAAATACGTTATACAGTATCAGGTCTAATAGTAGACGATAAGATATTTTATTGTTATTGGCGCTTATACAGTGAAATTGTATTGGCAACAGTCCTCACAAGCAGCTTAGTAAAGTAACAAACGACAAAGATTCATAGGTAAAATATACAATCCAATGACATCAACAAAGAGTGTCTTAAATTGTCTTAAACAGTATTAATGTGTTAAAAAGGATGAGTTCTTGTAAATTAAATGGACTGTAGGTGCTGCGTCTCTCACCATGCTACCCTCATTGTTTCCAACCATGGTGTTATAACTGCCCGTCACCCTCTTCATCTCGGTCACCTCAAATGTCACATCCAGGCCATTAGGCAAGGCATCATCTCCTGAGAACCAGAACATCAGAGTTAGGAACGTCATTCAGGCAGGATGTACAACCCCGATTCCAAAAAAGTTGGGACAAAGTATAAATTGTAAATAAAAACAGAATGCAATGATGTGGAAGTTTCAAAATTCCATATTTTATTCAGAATAGAACATAGATGACATATCAAATGTTTAAACTGAGAAAATGTATCATTTAAAGAGAAAAATTAGGTGATTTTAAATTTCATGACAACAACACATCTCAAAAAAGTTGGGACAAGGCCATGTTTCCCACTGTGAGACATCCCCTTTTCTCTTTACAACAGTCTGTAAACGTCTGGGGACTGAGGAGACAAGTTGCTCAAGTTTAGGGATAGGAATGTTAACCCATTCTTATCTAATGTAGGATTCTAGTTGTTCAACTGTCTTAGGTCTTTTTTGTCATTCTTCCGTTTTATGATGCGCCAAATGTTTTCTATGGGTGAAAGATCTGGACTGCAGGCTGGCCAGTTCAGTACCCGGACCCTTCTTCTACGCAGCCATGATGCTGTAATTGATGCAGTATGTGGTTTGGCATTGTCATGTTGGAAAATGCAAGGTCTTCCCTGAAAGAGACGTCATCTGGATGGGAGCATATGTTGCTCTAGAACCTGGATATACCTTTCAGCATTGATGGTGTCTTTCCAGATGTGTAAGCTGCCCATGCAACACGCACTAATGCAACCCCATACCATCAGAGATGCAGGCTTCTGAACTGAGCGCTGATAACAACTTGGGTCGTCCTTCTCCTCTTTAGTCCGAATGACACGGCGTCCCTGATTTCCATAAAGAACTTCAAATTTTGATTCGTCTGACCACAGAACAGTTTTCCACTTTGCCACAGTCCATTTTAAATGAGCCTTGGCCCAGAGAAGACGTCTGCGCTTCTGGATCATGTTTAGATACGGCTTCTTCTTTGAACTACAGAGTTTTAGCTGGCAACAGCGGATGGCACGGTGAATTGTGTTCACAGATAATGTTCGCTGGAAATATTCCTGAGCCCATTTTGGAATTTCCAATACAGAAGCATGCCTGTATGTGATTCAGTGCCGTCTAAGGGCCCGAAGATCACGGGCACCCAGTATGGATTTCCGGCCTTGACCCTTACGCACAGAGATTCTTCCAGATTCTCTGAATCTTTTGATGATATTATGCACTGTAGATGATGATATGTTCAAACTCTTTGCAATTTTACACTGTCGAACTCCTTTCTGATATTGCTCCACTATTTGTCGGCGCAGAATTAGGGGGATTGGTGATCCTCTTCCCATCTTTACTTCTGAGAGCCGCTGCCACTCCAAGATGCTCTTTTTATACCCAGTCATGTTAATGACCTATTGCCAGTTGACCTAATGAGTTGCAATTTGGTCCTCCAGCTGTTCCTTTTTTGTACCTTTAAGTTTTCCAGCCCCTTATTGCCCCTGTCCCAACTTTTTTGAGATGTGTTGCTGTCATGAAATTTCAAATGAGCCAATATTTGGCATGAAATTTCAAAATGTCTCACTTTCGACATTTGATATGTTGTCTATGTTCTATTGTGAATACAATATCAGTTTTTGAGATTTGTAAATTATTGCATTCCGTTTTTATTTACAATTTGTACTTTGTCCCAACTTTTTTGGAATCGGGGTTGTATATTAAAATACATTTATACCACAGCACGGTTGAATGCTTGAATAAGATTGGTCAGAAGCTGGATGTTATTTTCCTATAGCAGTAGAGCTTGGAAAGTAGTTCTGACTGTACATTAATGATAGATTAATATTAATGTACTTGTTCTAATACAGTGTCTTGCAAAAGTATTCATCCCCCTTGGTGTTTGTCCTGTTTTGTTGCATTACAAGCTGGAATTAAAATGGATTTTTGGAGGGTTAGCACCATTTGATTTACACAACATGCCTACAACTTTAAAGGTGCACTTTTTTTTTTTTTTATTGTGACACAAACAACAATTAATATGAAAAAAACAGAAATCTGGAGTGTGCAAAGGTATTCACCCCCTTTCATACGAAACCCCTAAATAAGAGCTGGTCCAACCAATTCACTTCATAAGTCCCATAATTAGTTGATTAAGATCCACCTGTGTGCAATCAATGTGTTATCTGATTGTCTGTATAAATCCACCTGTTCTGGAAGGACCCTGACTTTGCTACACTACTAAGCAAGCAACACGAGAATCAAGGAGCCTCCATACAGGTCAGAGACAAAGTTGTGGAGAAGTATAGATCAGGGTTGGGTCATAAAAAAATATCCCAAACTTTGAATATCCCAGGGAGCACCATTAAATCCATTATAGCACAATGGAAAGAATGTGGCACCACTACAAACCTGACAAGAGAAGGCCCCGCCCACCACAACCCACAGACCGGGCAAGGGGGGCATTAATCAGAGATGCAACAAAAGACACCAACAATAACGCTGAGGGAGCTGTAAAGATCCACAGCGGAGATGGGAGTATCTGTCCATAGGACCACTTTAAGCCGTACACTCCATAGAGTGGGTGGGGCTTTATGGAAGAGTGACCAGAAAAAACATCACTGCTTAAGAAAACACATTTGGAGTTTGCCCAACAGTATGTGGCAGACTCCCCAAACACATGGAAGAAAATTCTCTGGTCAAATGAGACAAAAATTGATCTTTTTGGCCATCATGGGAAATGCCACGTGTGGCGCAAACCCAACACCCTGAGAACACCATCCCTACAGTGAAGCATGGTGGTGGCAGCATCATGCTGTGGGGATGTTTTTCATCTGCATGGACAGGAAAGCTGGTCAGGACTGAAGGAAAGATGGATGGCACTAAATACAGGGCAGTTCTGGAGTTAAACCTGTTTGAGTCGACCAGAGGTTTGAGACTAGGACGAAGGTTCATGCTCCAGCAGGACAATGACCCTAAACATACTGCTAAAGCTACACTGGAGTGGTTTAAAGGGAAACATTTAAATGTCTTGGAAAGGCCTAGTCAAAGCCCAGACTTCAATCCAATTGAGAATCTGTGGCATAACTTGAAGATTGCTGTACACCAACACAACCCATCTAACTTGAAGGAGTTGGAGCAGTTTTGCCTTGAGGAATGGGCAAAAATCCCAGTGGCTAGATGTGCTAAGCTAATAGAGACATACTCCAGGAGACTTGCAGCTGTAATTGTAGCAAAAAGTGGCTCTATAAAGTATTGACTTGGGGGGGGGGAATACTTATGCACATTCCAGATTTCTGTTTTTTTCAGCTTAATTATTGTTTGTATCACAATAATAAAAAGAAGTGCACCTTTAAAGTTGTGTAAATCAAATAGTGCGAACCCTCCAAAAATCCATTTTAATTCCAGCTTGTAAGGAACAAAACAGGACAAACACCAAGGGGGATGAATACTTTTGCAAGGCACTGTATGTTTCTATAGTAATGGCTCAAAAGCAGGGACTTGTACCATAGACATGCCACATAATCTAAGGCTAATCATAAACGGATTTAAAACAAACAAACAAACAAACAAACAAACAAACAACCCCCCCCCCCCCAGGTGTTTAACAAAGTAAACCTTATCGTTGATGTAGTAACATTTATTGTTAGGAGTAGGGTTGCAAAGGGGTGGAAAGTTTCCAGGAATTTTGGAAACTTTCCCGGAAAGTTTCTAGGAATTTTGAAGGGCCCGGGAATATTGGGAATTTTGGGGAATTTTCAATTTTGGCATTTATTAAGTTTTAAGCATTTTAAAACATTTCATCAGCCAGAAAAACAAATTAAAACCCACGTTAAGCCTTTCTTTCAATTATGTACTGTTTTGTGCTAATTAAGAATAGGACATGTTGCTAAAGGCCAATTTATAAAAGGCTTTTAGTTTTTTAATATTAGTATTATATTCAGATTTTTCAGTGAAAAATTATTATTCTCAATTATCTAGTCCGAGGGACACTTAATAGAAATCCAGTCAAAATTGTCAAAGGTCAAATGTGCATTCCCAAGTTCTCTACCACAAAAGTGTAGAAGGTCTTGTATCCCTTGGTCTATTACACATATTTTGAATACATATTTTTGTGTGTTGGGGACCTCTCGAATCTGCATTTGAATAGATTTCTATTAAGTGTCCCTCAGACAAGATATCTAGTCATTTTGAATTGAATAGATTATTTTTCTAGAGTGTACCCTTTGGTAAGAATTAACTGGAAATCTAACTCATTGCATAACAAGTAGTGATTTCTAAAAATCTTGCAAAAACTCAATTTTGACCATTTTTATTACAAAATTTTACAAAACTTGAAGACTTGTCTACAGATTTAATCACAAAAGGTATCACATCATAACATCACAAGGAATATAAAAAAAATGTAAAATTAAAAATTTCTAATTACTAGTAGTCTTTAAGTTTCGCTGCTTGTAAAATATATTAGTGCCACTTTTTTCTTTGAATCTGGAGCAAGGCTGTTTAATGTCATTGTTTTAATAGCGTTGTATACCCTAATCATTACTTCTAATCCAATAATTTGCAAGCAAATTACTTGACAGGATACGGTTTACAAACCAGTCGCAAAAGGAATTCAAGTTGAAGTATAATTAGTAAACAAAAAGTTACAGGAAGCAGTCTTCAAAATCACAAGTCCAGTTAAAGTTGCTTTTGAAGAGAAGTTCTCGCAAAGTCTAAGGTTATTGTTTAATTCATTATACATGTACCAGGGAAAACCCGTATTGTTTTTGTAAAACATTTGGTGGTTATTAATTTTCTCAGTTGTTTAATTAGTTACATGCTTGGTTTTGCTTGTATGTTCTTCTGAACAGAACAGAGACCCAGAGAAATATCCTAACCCAAATAAAAGGACCTTATTTTTTTATATCAATTTTTAAGTAAAGTTGGTTTTGAAAATTCCCGAACGTTCCCCAAAATTCCCAGAAATTCCTGTTAATTCCCAAAATTTCCATGGAAATTTTCCACTCTGAAAATTCCCGGGAATTTTGCAACCCTAGTTAGGAGACATTTAACATTTATGGAAGGAGTCTCAGTTGTAAATGCTATGTATCCTTCACAGTGCTCAATGTTTTTTTGAGATATATTTTTTAGGGCTGTTGAACATGATAACACGTTAACGCAAATTCCTTCCAACGCCAATAATTTTTTTTGACACACGATTAACACATGTACATTCTGTGCCCCCTCTCCTGTAGTTTGGGAAATCAGGAAGTGACATAGCATGAGCGAGTGACGTAGCAAGTAGCTGGTCGGCGCAAGTCGTGATAAAGCGCACTTACGTACAGAATCAACTTGTATTGTTGCATTCTGACTGTTTACATAAAATGTGCGCTTTTTTTTTTTTAAAATATGCTTTTGATGGTCCAGAGGGGAGAAAAGACGACGTGTTAAGGTCCAGGTGTGTGTGAGTGTTTGTTTTATTCTGAGAAATACAGTATGTAAGTGATGTAAAAGTGTTTATAAATGCAGTTTTTGCTCATGAAATGTACTGTACATTTACCAGTGAGTTTTTGCATTTCACTGGAAAACATCTTTATGAGCTGTGTGGCTTAACAAATGTATTTATTTGGGTTTTGTACTTTTTTCTTTAAATAAAGATAGCAACTACTCCTGTCCAAAGTTCACATCAAGTTTGTTTCGTTTTTATTTTTATTATTTTATTGCATACTTTGAGGCTGGAAGTTCAGTACAGAACTAGAGGAAAATACTGGATTGTTTTGTTCACACTGAATTGTGCCAAACCCTCAAAATTATAAAGTTAACGCTGCTTTATTTTTTAAATGCAGTGGGGGAATAAAAGCAATTTTTTTGCTGCGATTAATCGTGAGTTAACTATGGACAATCATGCAATTAAATATTTTAATCGATTGACAACCCATATAGATAGATAGATAGATAGATAGATAGATAGATAGATAGATAGATAGATAGATAGATAGATAGATAGATAGATAGATAGATAGATAGATAGATAGATAAGCAAACCTCTGGACAGAGATAGATAGATAGATAGATAGATAGATAGATAGATAGATAGATAGATAGATAGATAGATAGATAGATAGATAAGCAAACCTCTGGACAGAGATAGATAGATAGATAGATAGATAGATAGATAGATAGATAGATAGATAGATAGATAGATAGATAGATAGATAGATAGATAGATAGATAGATAAGCAAACCTCTGGACAGAGATAGATAGATAGATAGATAGATAGATAGATAGATAGATAGATAGATAGATAGATAGATAGATAGATAGATAAGCAAACCTCTGGACAGAGATAGATAGATAGATAGATAGATAGATAGATAGATAGATAGATAGATAGATAGATAGATAGATAGATAGATAGATAGATAGATAGATAAGCAAACCTCTGGACAGAGATAGATAGATAGATAGATAGATAGATAGATAGATAGATAGATAGATAGATAGATAGATAGATAGATAGATAGACAGACAGATAGACAGACAGACAGACAGACAGACAGACAGACAGACAGACAGACAGACAGACTGCTGAGGAAATGACTGTTATAGCTGTGATAAACATTGGTGAGAACAAGAACTAACTTGTCTCTTCACAGTTCCATAACATTAAATCTAACTCTAAACTGTTAAATACACAATTTTTCTTGAATTTCCCTCTGGGATTAATAAAGTATCTCTCTCTCTCTCTCTCTCTCTCTCTCATATATTCACAATTAAACACCATCACTGGCAAATTGCTGTGGTATAAGCAGAATAACACACTCAGGACCATGCTGTTATAACCCCTCCCCCTCGCCCAATAATGACCAGTATGAATGCAAACACTCATGCTCTATTCAAAATTCTAATAAACACATACAGACACAAAATAGGGTGCATATCGTACCTTCTGAGACGTCAATAAGAACTTCCACCTCTTTGAATATGCCCAAACGGAGCAACTTCATCCGAGCTTCATGCGATTTCTTCATCACCTGTGAAACAAACACAAAACAACACTTCTCACAAAGTCCCATCAACTTAGCAAACCATCTTGTCTTGATCTAATCACTATGCTTACATCGATGAGGTTTTTGGCATTAAAGACATCGGCGATCTCATAGCCCAGGTAGTCCTCTTTAGTTCTTCCCAAGCCTTCGATGCCGACATGTTGCACAACAATCTAAAATGATCAGAATGACAAGATGTATAGTTATAGAAGAAGATTGGAGCATATTTACCAGTTATTCCACAAAATCGAGTCGTACGTGAGCTGATAGCCGACGAGGCGCGTAGCACTGAGTAGACTATAAACCATGTATGAAGAGATTGAGTGGAATAACTGTTTTATTCTATCCACATTCACTGGATTTTGAGAAATGAAGCATTTTTATTTTTAGCAGATTTGACAAAAACTTTATACAAAACGTCCAACAAAATCATTTCCGCTTAGAATGCAAACAAACCAGCAAAATAACTGTCGCAATTTGTGAAAGATGCTATAATAATAATTCTTGAAAAGAAAAAAAAAAAACCTTTCAGTCCATATTTTGCAGGGCTCGACATTAACGCTTGTCCGGGACAAGTGATACTTTATGTTGGACAAGTTCATCGTCTCAGTTACTTGTCCGATTGGACAAGTGCCAAAATACACCGATATTTGGGTTACATATCAAATTTATCAGTTTATTCACATGATTTCCGAAGCATCTCACTCGACATATTGTTTTGATGAATCGCCGGATGTTTCTATTCAGAAAGAGCGATGTGCGCATGCGCAATATTCCACTTGCGAAACCGGCCAATACCGCTTCGTGTATTTGAACTGAAAAGTAAACGGTCGTTTATGATTGGTTTTAATCGTGTCATACACGTGGATTTGTTGACATTTCTGTTGGCGGGATCATTATTCAAATGTATATTTACATTGAGTAGGCTATGTGGTAATTTCCAAATCTTTGAATTGTCGATGGGGTTCATTATAAAAATTTAGACATTTAGAAAATGTCCCTCCTGAAGTTCGGCTTCACAAAGAAGTCTAGTGAATCCGAGGCATCTGGTGCTGAAAAGAGGAGGAAACAATCACAGCAGAACTATGAAAGCAAGAGAGAGCGGAAATTTCTCAATTCTTGGAAGGATGAATTAGAGTGGGTCCAAGACACCGGAGATGGAACGCAATGTTCTCTGTGCATATCGCATCCTACTTATGCTGATGTCTCGAGCAGCATGTTTAAAGGTACAGCTTCATATAGGCGAGACATTCTAGTGTCTCATGGCAAGAGTACAAGCCACAAGCTTTGTTATCAGTTGTTTTTATTTGTAGCATTGTTATTTGTTTCTCTTGTCCAAACTAGTGATAAGTCATAAATTTTATGATAATGTTACTTTTTGTGATATTTGTTACTGAACTGCAGAGTACTGATCTGTGTATATATATATATACACACACATGTCTGTGTGTGTGTGTATGTATATATATATATATATATATATATATATACACACACACGTCTGTGTGTGTGTGTATATATATATATATATATATATATATATATATATATATATATATATTAGTGCTGTCAAGCGATTAAAATATTTAATCACGATTAATGTCGCGACAGTCATAGTTAACTCGTGATTAATCGCAATTTAATCGCACATTTTTGTCACATAAAAAACCATTATAATTCTCTTATCAGGATAAAAAAGTGCATGGGCTTGCTTTGTACCAATGTTTTTTTTTTAATTGCAAAGCATAACACGTCTTGACACAACCACTGCAAAGTGAAACCTAAGCCGAGCACCGGCGCGGGGCTAGCAAGAGAACCATGAGTGAAATGATCTACTGTTGAATTATCCATCTTTTTTTTTAATCTCCGTTGTTCGTTGATAAATATTGCATTGAATCTGATCTTTACTGTTTCAGCTCACTTAACACATATTGTACTTTTACACTTTCTGCCTGTTGATGCGTCGTGCTGTCCAATCCGAGGCGGCCAAATTTGCATATTACAGGAAGGATTTCTGGGATAGCATTGAGTTTACAGTTCAGAGGGATCTGGCTTCTTTAGACGCTGTCTTCTTAAAACTGAATAAATATTTAAAAAGAGCCAAATTAGCCAGTCTTTTGAACGGCTCTTTTCAAAGAACGGATCACAAAGATGCGGATCCCATCAAAGAGCCATAAATCCCATCTCTACTAGCGCACCCTGCCCGCGCTGGTTCTTTGGGGGAGGAGGGCAGAGGACTCTGGCTGTGCGGGGCGCGGCATTACAGTCTAGCTGCTATCGGTTTTCTAAGCAAAGTCGCTGTTCCAAGTTCCTGGCAGTTTCAAAAGCTTATGAAAAACCTACATCATGTCACAGAGCGTTAATCTCGCGATAAAAAAATTATCGCCGTTAAAATTGAGTCAAGTTAACGCGTTAATAACGCGACATTTTTGACAGCACTAATATATATATATATAAATAAAATGGTTAGTGTTTCTGGATCTCATAGTATAGTTATTTTGTTCTTAAAATTTTATGTTCATAATTTCTACTCTATTGGAATATATTGCTTCTGAACTTCAGCATAATAATTGGTGAATTATGGTATCAATCAGTCTGTTTTACTATATTTTTGAACTTTTGCCTCAGTATATCAAGTATTGATTACTTTTGATTCATAGATATTATGCATATGCTGTGAATTCGGAAACAAATGCAATAAAGATTGTTAGGTTACAATTACAAATAGTTTGTGGGGTTTTTTTCTCAAATATTTCTTCGGACAAGTCAACTTCACATTCGGACAAGTAAATTTCCTTTCAACTTGCCCGACAGGACAAGTGGTTTCAAAAGTTAATGTACAGCCCTGTTTTGTTGCTTTTTTGTATTTTTGGGGGTTTTCTTCAGTGGTTGGCAAACCAACTTAAAAGGTGCATTACCACCACTGACTGGGCTGGAGTGTGGAACAGGAGATACACTACCGTTCAAAAGTTTGGGGTCACTTTGAAATGTCCTTATTTTTGAAAGAAAAGCACTGTTCTTTTCAATGAAGATCACTTTAAACTAATCAGAAATCCACTCTATACATTGCTAATGTGGTAAATGACTATTCTAGCTGCAAATGTCTGGTTTTTGGTGCAATATCTCCATAGGTGTATAGAGGCCCATTTCCAGCAACTCTCACTCCAGTGTTCTAATGGTACAATGTGTTTGCTCATTGCCTCAGAAGGCTAATGGATGATTAGAAAACCCTTGTACAATCATGTTAGCACAGCTGAAAACAGTTGAGCTCTTTAGAGAAGCTATAAAACTGACCTTCCTTTGAGCAGATTGAGTTTCTGGAGCATCACATTTGTGGGGTCGATTAAATGCTCAAAATGGCCAGAAAAATGTCTTGACTATATTTTCTATTCATTTTACAACTTATGGTGGTAAATAAAAGTGTGACTTTTCATGGAAAACACAAAATTGTCTGGGTGACCCCAAACTTTTGAACGGTAGTGTATTTTTTTTTTTGGGGGGGGGGGAGACGACACACCCACATTCTTTTAGCCATTTCTGTTTCTTTTAAATATTTGATGATAATTTTTGGGGCTTTGTTTTTGAGCAGAGTTTTTATTTCGTCCTCGGTTGGTTCAGCAACATGCTCTGCCATTTTGCTTTACTCTACTCATGGTATACGAGCTGATATCCTAGTAGTAGAGTAGCCAATCGGAGCATTCGATTGCTCATATCCAGTGAATGTGGATAGAATAATACCAGTTATGCTTTGATCAGTGTGTTTTCTTATTCTGACAACAGCTTGAAATGGTTTAACTCTGGTATCTTGCTAATCTCCTGAAACAGCATAACTCATCATGGGGACTTCTCAGTTGAAGCAGGTCTGCTGTTAATTCCAAGAATCAGTCAGTTAAAGCTTTTTTTTTTTTTAAAGAACAATACAAAACGTATGGCGTGTTTCACTTTGTGTAATATGACTGTGACTGATTCACTGCACGGATCTACAGTCTGGGATAGAAAGAAATCAGGCCCAGCCTAACGTGACCAGACGTCCCGGTTTGACCGGGACAGTCCTGATTTTGAGTTGCGTGTCCCCAGTCCCGACAAAGGTCCGTCGGGACGCTGAAATGTCCTGGTTTACACCAAACACTAACAAACTGTCCCGGTTACAGCGATCATATATAGCCAACGAGATGTCAATAAAGCTTCTCGCAATTCAGCATCAATGTGCGTGTGTGCGCGCAGTCAACCTGACAATGTATCTATTTGTACAATGCTGCAATATAGAGGCCGCGTTATAATGTTTTTTTTCGCTAGCGGCTGTCAACTACTGCGCGACAATGCCGAACGGATGAGCGCTGGGTGGAGATGTTCGTGCACTTCAAGAGTAGGGAGATTCCTTACAGCAATGTCAGCCAGCTTTGCCAGTTTGCCTACCTGGCACCAATGTGCCATTTGAGCGAATATTTTCACTAATGAGCAACACCTGGACTGACGAGAGGAATCGCATGACCGTGCCTACTCTCAAAGCCTTGCTCATTACCCGGGCCAATTTCGACGATCCTTGCTCGCAGTTTCACAGCAGGCTCTCGGGCAATAAAGCGCTACTGGAGCAAATTCACTCATCATGTAAATATATGCAATAAAATGGCGTCTTCTTTAGGGTGGGTGGCTGTTTCTGAAACATTTTTTGTTGTCTTTCATCTGTATCACAGATTGTCTTGACTTGTTTGATGCTGTTGTCAACTCAGGGCTCACGTTTTCAAACTAGTTAATAGCCGACACTGGTTAAGATTAAACAGAGGCATTTTGGGTAAAGGTTCGGAAGTGACAACGATTAGGCTCATGCGCTCGTTCCTGTTACAATGCATAGCCAATTGTTTAAAAAAAAAAGTTAATCGCATAAAATGTTGATGTTAATATGCAAGCAATGTATTTTCTTGGCGTTTTCATAAAGGTGAAATAAATCAGTTGAAATTTAGGCTATTGGCCCATTCCCTATCATCACATCTGCTGTCTGATTTTCTTACTTTAACTGAATTGTGATAGAAGCACATGCAGATAACAAGAAAATACTTGATTATTCTCTGAAATGTTGATAAAAGTGAGCTTCTACAAAATGATAAAAGCACCTGTCTGAGCCATGGTTTGAGCCGGCGCATGTTTACATCAAAACGCGTGTGCGTGCACGAGTATCACGGTCACGCGCAAAGTGTCCCGGTTTTAGACTCGGGAAATCTGGTCACCCTAGCCCAGCCTCAATTCTTCATATTACTGTACTGTATATTTTTCTTAGGACTGATGGTGATGTTGCACTGGATTCCACAAAAATACAAAATCAGACTTGGGTTTTCAGGAAATAATATACAATGTATGTCTACAGTTCAACATATTGATGTACAACCCCGATTCCAAAAAAGTTGGGACAAAGTACAAATTGTAAATAAAACGGAATGCAATGATGTGGAAGTTTCAAAATTCCATATTTTATTCAGAATAGAACATAGATGACATATCAAAATGTTTAAACTGAGAAAATGTATCTTTTAAAGAGAAAAATTAGGTGATTTTAAATTTCAGGACAACAACACATCTCAAAAAAGTTGGGACAAGGCCATGTTTACCACTGTGAGACATCCCCTTTTCTCTTTACAACAGTCTGTAAACGTCTGGGGACTGAGGACACAAGTTGCTCAAGTTTAGGGATAGGAATGTTAACCCATTCTTGTCTAATGTAGGATTCTAGTTGCTCAACTGTCTTAGGTCTTTTTTGCCGTATCTTCCGTTTTATGATGCGCCAAATGTTTTCTATGGGTGAAAGATCTGGACTGCAGGCTGGCCAGTTCAGTACCCGGACCCTTCTTCTATGCAGCCATGATGCTGTAATTGATGCAGTATGTGCTTTGGCATTGTCATGTTGGAAAATGCAAGGTCTTCCCTGAAAGAGACGTCGTCTGGATGGGAGCATATGTTGCTCTAGAACCTGGATATACCTTTCAGCATTGATAGTGTCTTTCCAGATGTGTAAGCTGCCCATGCCACACGCACTAATGCAACCCCATACCATCAGAGATGCAAGCTTCTGAACTGAGCGCTGATAACAACTCGGGTCGTCCTTCTCCTCTTTAGTCCGAATGACACGGCGTCCCTGATTTCCATAAAGAACTTCAAATTTTGATTCGTCTGACCACAGAACAGTTTTCCACTTTGCCACAGTCCCTTTTAAATGAGCCTTGGCCCAGAGAAGATGTCTGCGCTTCTGGATCATGTTTACATACGGCTTCTTCTTTGAACTATAGAGTTTTAGCTGGCAACGGCGGATGGCACGGTGAATTGTGTTCACAGATAATGTTCTCTGGAAATATTCCTGAGCCCATTTTGTGATTTCCAATACAGAAGCAGGCGGCACGGTGGTGTAGTGGTTAGCGCTGTCGCCTCACAGCAAGAAGGTCCTGGGTTCGAGCCCCGGGGCCGGCGAGGGCCTTTCTGTGTGGAGTTCGCATGTTCTCCTCGTGTCCGCGTGGGTTTCCTCCGGGTACTCCGGTTTCCCCCACAGTCCAAAGACATGCAGGTTAGGTTAACCGGTGACTCTAAATTGACCGTAGGTGTGAATGTGAATGGTTGTCTGTGTCTATGTGTCAGCCCTGTGATGACCTGGCGACTTGTCCAGGGTGTACCCCGCCTTTCGCCCGTAGTCAGCTGGGATAGGCTCCAGCTTGCCTGCGACCCTGTAGAAGGATAAAGCGGTTACAGATAATGAGATGAGATGAGAATACAGAAGCATGCCTGTATGTGATGCAGTGCCATCTAAGGGCCCGAAGATCACGGGCACCCAGTATGGTTTTTTTCACCCAGTATGGACCCTTACGCACAGAGATTCTTCCAGATTCTCTGAATCTTTTGATGATATTATGCACTGTAGATGATGATATGTTCAAACTCTTTGCAATTTTACACTGTCGAACTCCTTTCTGATATTGCTCCACTATTTGTCGGCGCAGAATTAGGGGGATCGGTGATCCTCTTCCCATCTTTACTTCTGAGAGCCGCTGCCACTCCAAGATGCTCTTTTTATACCCAGTCATGTTAATGACCTATTGCCAATTGATCTAATGAGTTGCAATTTGGTCCTCCAGCTGTTCCTTTTTTTGTACCTTTAACTTTTCCAGCCTCTTATTGCCCCCGTCCCAACTTTTTTGAGATGTGCTGCTGTCATGAAATTTCAAAATGTCTCACTTTCGACATTTGATATGTTGTCTATGTTCTATTGTGAATACAATATCAGTTTTTGAGATTTGTAAATCATTGCATTCCGTTTTTATTTACAATTTGTATTTTGTCCCAACTTTTTAGCACTTTTATACCAGCCAGACCTGGAATGCATACATTTTATTCAAGCAATGAACTCACATCTTTATTTTCTAGGACTTCTTTCTTGGTTTCTTGCTGTGCCTCCACCACTTCCAGGTCATCAGGGTGAACGCCCAGGTCACGCCCGTGCATCGGGACAGGGTCCATGCTCTACAGTTTAACAACACAAACAACCCTAAATAATCACAGCAAACGTCACTAATTATACACTATGCATAACACATGAACAGAATGGCAATCCAGCTGTGCAGAGACACAATGGAGGATACTGAGGCTTTTTAACACAACAGGGCTACATTATCATTATCATGAGGCAGAGATAGGAGGAGAGGTCACACACAAACAAACAAACAAACAAACCCTATTTCCATTCATCCTTCACAAAATAAAATTACCCTCGCGTGCACCGTCCCCATATTCACGTCCTGAAATTTATATATTTTTAATTTTGCAGGCTAAACGCTGTTATCCTGAGGATGGAGAATGTCTTATTTAACAGTGAACCCGACCCCTTTCCAGGGAGACGCCATGACACACGCGCAGCCTCGCTGCAAATCTGCGTTGTGATTGGTCCGGATACTTGACGTCACTGCAGAATAGGCGGGGCTATGCTTGGTGCACCCGGAAGCGCCATATGAATCCCAAAGATCCTAATGAAAGTCACTACGTAAAAATCTGGAGAGCTCAGTGCCCGCTGTAGAGACGAGTGAAACCATCTGGCCGCCATCTTACCACTCACATCGGGTGGATTTGGCTTATGATACAGCCTCAAATTTCATCTCTTCTCATCTCATCTCATTATCTCTAGCTGCTTTATCCTGTTCTACAGGGTCGCAGGCAAGCTGGAGCCTATCCCAGCTGACTACGGGCGAAAGGCGGGGTACACCCTGGACAAGTCGCCAGGTCATCACAGGGCTGACACATAGACACAGACAACCATTCACACTCACATTCACACCTACGGTCAATTTAGAGTCACCAGTTAACCTAACCTGCATGTCTTTGGACTGTGGGGGAAACCGGAGCACCCGGAGGAAACCCACACATGCGGAGAACATGCAAACTCCACACAGAAAGGCCCTCGCCGGCCACGGGGCTCGAACCCAGACCTTCTTGCTGTGAGGCGACAGCGCTAACCACTACACCACCGTGCTGCCTCGCCTCAAATTTGTCCCAAGTAAAGTATCTCCTGACATTTTTTCCACTTTCATTACCTCGTCTTATTTTCTCAACTTTGCTCACATTCCTTACACATCTTTATAGCGCTCCCCTTTACTGTTATTGCTTTATTCTTTTCCAGTCCAGTCTCTGATCATTTTTTTTTGAACGGCTCTCTTACTATTATAATAATTTTTCCAGAGATTATTTAAGTTTTTCTTTGTGAAGGACATCATATAGTGGACGCCGTCTGGGAAATAAGCTGTTGACCGGGAAATATGACCAATCCTGATTTAAAAGTACTTATACAATATACTTGCACTCAATTTAAACTAAAATCATGGTGTTAAAACAGACAATCATGCCCATTTTGTCAATTTGTGTAAGTGGGTATGACATGTGTAGACGATCTACATTGTCAGTTGTGCTTAGCTTGAGGTAAATGGCAATAACTACTGACCAAACTAATACAATAACATCTCTCTTTTTATTTGCATCCCTCACTGCCATTTCTGCCTAAGTCTATGGTCCTTCTTTCATTCAGGCTACTGAGGCTAATTCACGCAGTTCATTTTTCTTTTTGAATTTGACCCGTTTGACTTGAACTCTCACATTCAATGTCAAACATGTCTAGACTTTGGCTTTGATCAAGTCTGAGACATTTCCATCGAAAATCTGACACAGTCACAGTGTTCATCCCAGATATCAATATCAGATTTTCAACAAAAACAGACAAGACGATGAGACAGATTTTCTGGGGGTTTTCGTTTTCTCTTGCAAACCATCATAAATGCTATAGGGGTCCACGCAAATGGCGCTGTGCACACGCATGTAAAAAGATCACACACGATCAATACTCCCAGGTGAAATTTCTGTCCACAGCCTTTGACTTGATGGCTTGTACAGTTCACTGCTGCACATGCAGGTGTTTTTCTTGTAATTTTTCTCACCAACTACATAAATAACTTGTCTAGTTTTGTGTAGCTTCCAGTAACCTAAATGACCAGTCCACTCTGTGATGTGAGTGGTAAGATGGCTGCCAGACGGCTTCACTCTGACGAGCCTATGAGCGCTCCAGATTTTTACGTAGAACTCAGTGGTGAAAGTAGAGTAATGTAAAGCATAAAAGTGAAATTTTAGATAAATATTACTCACCTAAATGGATAACTACATTATAACATCATTACATTAGACTCTGAACTCTCTTCTTATATAAATAAGTAGAGTTACCATAAAAAATACTTAAGTCTTGCACAACTCTACAGCACCATTTAGTGAGTTAAGCAAGGAACAAAATACACTCGCTGGCCACTTTAATAGGAACTTGTTCTTGCTTCTAAGATCCCTGTTCTTGGCTGCAGGAGTGGAACCCAATGTGGTCTTCTGCTGTTAAATGCTGAGATGCTTTTCTGCTCACCACGGTTGTAAAGAGTGATGAAGGGTGGCCGGTGAGTTGCTATATCTTTCCTTCCTGGCAGCTCAAACCAATCTGGCCATTTTTCTCTGACCTCTCTTCTCAACAAGGCGTTTGTTTCCACCCACAGAACTGTCCCTCACACACTCAGTGTTTTTTGTTTTTCGCACCATTCTGTGTAAACTCTAGAGACTGTTGTGTGTGAAAACCCCAGGAGATCAGCAGTTTCTGAAATACTCAAACCAGCAGTCCATCTGGCTCAAACCAACACCCATGCCACAGTGAAAGAAAGTCACACTCTGAGATCAAAATTTTTCCCATTCTGATGTTTGAAGTGAACATTAACTAAATCTCTTGATTTGTATCTGCATGATTTGATGCATTGTGCTGCTGTCAAGGGATTGGCTGATTCGAGAACTGCATCAAACAGCAGGTGGACGGGTGTACCTAATAAAGTGGCTGGTATATGGTGATGACTGTGAGAGGAAAATAATCAATGACACGGTGGTGCTATGAAAAGGAGATATTGTTACCATACCAAAGTTCATTATTTTCTAATAACAGCCAGTCCTGAAGTGTATTAGTCCTGTTATATGTCGGCTACTACAGTGGTTTACCAATTGGTCAGCACTTAGAATATTTTATCAGTGGCTGAACTAGAGTTTTATACATGGAGTGGCCAAGGGGTGGCCAAAACTATGTTGGGAATCAATGGACCATGACAGAAAATTAGTGTGTGACCCGAACCTGGCATCTAAGGAGCATGAATGAATCCTATGATTGCTGTTTAGTAGTGGTAGTAGGGCGGCACGGTGGTGTAGTGGTTAGCACTGTCGCCTCACAGCAAGAAGGCCCTGGGTTCGAGCCCAGAGGCTGACAGGGGCCTTTCTGTGTGGAGTTTGCATGTTCTCCCCATGTCTGGGTGGGTTTCCTCTAGGTGCTCTGGTTTCCATAGTCCAAAGACATGCAGGTTAGGCTAACTGGTGGCTCTAAATTGACCGTAGGTGTGAATGTGAGTGTGAATGGTTGTCTGTGTCTATGTGTCAGCCCTGTGATGATCTGGCGACTTGTCCAGGGTGTACCCCGCCTCTCACCCATAGTCAGCTGGGATAGGATCCAGCTTGCCTGCAACCCTGGATAGGATAAGCGGCTACAGATGATGGATGGATGGATGGATGGATGGTGGTAGTAGTTTTAATTCACTTAATCCGCAGCTCTTCAGTTTGGCAAATAGTGTGGTCCAGTAGGGTTACTTCACCTGAACTCTTTCACATAATATTAAAAGCCAGTGTCTCTACCTCAGACCTGCAGCTCATTCTCTCTCTCTCTCTCTCTCTCTCTCTCTCTCTCTCTCTCTCTCACACACACACACAGACACACACTTTACTGTACTCACTTGACAGGGGCTCGATGATGTCTCTTGGCAGCTCTGGTTCAGTGTCTTTCTCAGAGCCGGAGGTCTCTGTGTCAGTCCTTAATAAACCTCTTAGATTAAAATGACATAAGAACCATTAGAACATAAACACAACAAAAATGCCAGAAAAAATACAGCAAAACAAGAACACGCATGAATCAACAACCAATATTTTAAAGTGAGGCTTAATATGACACAACCATCTATTGTTACAAGCTGAAGCTGAACTTAAACTCTGAAATGTGACTGATTGCCTGGTGGATGCGCTGACCTGGTGGTGGTAGACTGGGTCCTGAGGCCCTGTCTAAGTGAAAAGTGTAATAAATATTATGTATGGATTAATTACTTTTAAACTTTTCCCCCCATTAACAACTGCTGCCATGTCCAAACTAAACAGGTTTCCATGCCCATAATCCCTTATTTTAAATCCATAGATAGATAGATAGATAGATAGATAGATAGATAGATAGATAGATAGATAGATAGATAGATAGATAGATAGATAGATAGATAGATAGATAGATAGATAGATGTGATGATCTGGTGACTTGTCCAGTGTATGTCCTCTCACCCATAGTCATCTGGGATAGGCTCCAGGTTGCCTGGGACCCTGCACAGGATCAGCGTTTACGGAGGATGGATGGATGGATGGATGGACAAACAAACAAACAAATTTGATAGCATTAAGCTAGTTTTTGAGTGCTTAAATCTGGTGATTTAACATTAGCTATTATTATGGCATTTGTAATTAATCTTTGTAATATTTTCACCAGCCCTCCAGTTTAGATGTATAGATATTTCTTATTTTTACGAGTTTTATTGTTCAAGTAAAACTTAATTTGTCAACCAATTCATTACTGAGTGTTGTATAAGCTAAACTGCATTCCTATAATTCAGCATATTCAATAGGTTTTAAAAATATAACGTTAAACAAAATCAGTTATAACAGTTATCCAAAGATTGAATGCACATTTCTTTTAATGTGAAACTAGTCTTTTGCTGATGCACTGTCTGTTATAACCTATTAGCAAAAACAAACAAACAAACAAACAAACAACACTATGATACATACAGTATTTAACTCGTATAGAGAGATGTGTGTTTGTTTGATGCTTGACTGATTTTTACCAACACCATTAGTGTGAATGGTTGAGATTTGTTGTCTGCATGGTCATGAGTTTGGCCAGCAGAGGGAAATATCATCTCTGTAATCACATCTCCAGGACAGCACACACAGTATTCCCCTGCACAGCCGAATAACGGGCCGGACACCCGACATTAACTTTTACTACCTGTTTACCTGTTGTAATTATGTAGGAATTATATTTCTGTTCCTCAATAAATCACTGTAAAGTACCTGGACATGGCAAGGTGATTTAAAAGTAGATTTATTTATAGATGAATTACTTTAAGTTAATAATGAACTGTCCTGAATTAGTCTAGGCTATTAACTCCTCAGTGCTTTTGTATAGGTTTAACAGACTGTGGGTGTGTTTAAGAGCATTTCTGTCTCTCTGAATCCAGCACACACTATAGTCAGGAGTGATGTGTTGTTTGCACACAATGGTGAGTGGGTGAGTGAGGGTGAGTGGGTGAGTGTGAGGGTGAGTGGGTGGGTGAGTGTGAGGGTTTGGATGATGCCTTTCCCACTTGCGCGCGCTCTCTCTCCTTCTTTACAAGTTCAGTCTCCTCCTCAAATGTGTGTAAGCCAATGAGAATATCTCTCTCTCTCTCTCTCTCTCTCTCTCTCTCTCTCTCTCAGTCCTGATCACAGAAACACGCATCTCTGGCAAACTGCGCGCTCAATCACAGCTCTCGCCATGGCAAGTGCGCGCTTTCCTCAGCTCCTCTGTTTGCTTTTTGTCCTCATCCATACTTGCACTGTGAAGGGAAATGTCGAGACAGCAGGTCAGTCCTCTTTTTTTAATATATATATATATCTTATCTTCATCTTTATTTTCATCACTAACCTATCTTTCATGTCATTCCATTGGCAAAACTTTTATGTCCACCATGTCCACATCTCCAAATACTTTATTAACGCAAAAAATGATCTCCATCTATAAACTGCTCATCCAGATCATTTGTAAAGGTTTAGCTGACTGCAGTGCTGCTTAATTAGATTCCTTGATGATCCTCGTCCTTCGGTTTGAGATGGAAAACTAGTCTGTCACTTATTTGCGCACATAAGTGCGCAGAAGTCTATTGTGTGATTTAGTTGAGAAAGCCAAGGCTACGTAGCCCGTGTACATGGGGTCTCTAAGGGGGTCCATCTGGTCCAGGGCTCGTGAAGGGTGTCGATCCTGCGACTTATCGACCCCTCACTTATCGACCCCTCACTTATCGACCCCTCACTTATCGACCCCTCACTGGCATCATCGACAGTTTGCAGAAACACTGTGGGATTCAGTAATATCAAATCAGTCAATACCTGACCCTGAAAAGACCCTGGTGTGTGTTTAAAGTGAGTGTGATTTGGGATTGGGGTTGGGCTTCGATTCCTTAATGAGAGAAGTGGAGGGATTAAACGCAGCGCATCACTAGCTCTTGCACTCAGACAATAAGAAATCTTTTTTTTTTTTGTTATTTTTATAATATTAATTTTAGACAGTCTTTTTATTTATTTATTTATTTATTTAACCACTAACACCTGGGTAGCCAATAAAAATGATACTAAATATACCTGATCATACTGAAGCCTTCATTTCCTGTTGCAGAATCACTTTTATGGTGAACTCTATCAAAGCTATACACCACAATTAGCAACTGTTTTGATTCAAGAAATTTTCCATTAGAGTAAAAACACACAATGAAGATACTGCTCTTTAAAACTGTTTAAAGTGCATTCTTAATTACCCTCCTAAGGCCCAAGCTGTTTTTTTTACATGCATTTTTTATTTCTCTTTGCTATTTGGGCTTATTAGAACCTGATTAGAATAAAAACTAAGCATCGTCTTTTGATAAGATGTACTTTTAGAGAAAAAGTATGTCCACATATGTGGATTCTTGTTCCGAATTTCCATAAAGTGCTGTCCACGCATGTGACCGCTAAGCCCTAGGAGGTTACCACCATTATGCCATGTTCTGATTGATTATGTTGCACCTCTTCAATTTAACACGCACTAATATCCTGTGTGTGTCAGCAGACGCCCTCTAATATAAAAGAACCCTTGGTTCCAGCTTTGAGATATAACTGCATTTTTATGTGAGTTTAGGTTGTTAAGATATTAATATCTTTATGCTGTCAGTATACTGTTTAATTTATCTGAGATTTGATGCGTGAGCATTTTGATTCCACAGTGGTGCTGTGTTTTATTTGGCTAAAATGGAAATAAGCAAAATGGATGGGAATAAAAAAAAAAATGGAAATACCTATATACCATGCAATGATGGTGTCCCATCCAGGGCGTATTCTCGCACTGTGCATAGTTTTTCCAGGATAGGCTTTGGATTGAATTGACTGAATGAATGGAAAGACCTTCTGTTCTACTCCAAGATCAATGGACAATTATCTTGCTGTAATCAGGCACTAATAAAATTGGTGAAATGGATGAATTCATGCCTATCCATCCATCCATCCATCCATCCATCCATCCATCCATCCATCCATCCATCCATCCATCCGTCTGTCAATTCATTCATATGTTGTGTTTATCTCACATTCATGGATAGCTCATGTCTTCAGTAGTGCTCAGTAATCTTAAATATACTTAAAAAACTGGGAGAGTTATGCTGTAAATTCAACACATTGGGATTGTATTACTGCTGATACCCAGAGCAGGTTCTCTTATTTTATGTCACTGCTGCTACCTGTTGTGCTGTTTTGTCATTATTCGCCCTACTTCAATATAGTAATGAATTCCAAGACCAAAGCAATGCACTGTTCAGTCAGATAATCAAATCTCAGTCTCATCAATTTATGAAACCTTCCTATTACTGAATTTAATTTTAAAGCATTTTTAACAATAGGCATTGTACCATTACCGTACATTCATGGCATTTAGCAGACGCTTTTATCCAGAGCGACATACAACATAGCAGCCTGGGGAGCATTTGAGGGTTCGGTGCCTTGCTCAAGGGCACTTCAGCCATTCCCACTGGTCCAGGGAATCAAACCGGCGACCTTTTGGTCCCAAAGCTCTAAGCATTACACCATGGCTTCTCTCATATGCTTACCAAAACAGCTTTTTTCAGCATCATCTTACAGCCCCAGATTGGTTCAATGGTCACTGGTTCAATCCTGAAATCAGATTACTGTCTGTGCAGAATTTTGCATGTTCTCCCTCACAGAAACGTGCCAGAAAGTGAATTGGTGACTCAGCTGCCTCAGTTGTGAATGTTAATGCATGTGCATGGTATGCAAGGTACCCTGTGATGAACTGGTGTCCCATCCAGAGTGTATTCCCATCTCACACCCAGGGCTAGGCTCTGGAAGTCCAGCGGAAGATTTAGATCTCTAAAATGAAAGTCAGAGGTGAGAGTGGCGAGGATAAACTCGCTGAGACGAGATAAGGAAGAAACCTGGAAAGGAAGCAGATTCAAAAGAGAACGACACCGGATAGTGGGATTATAAGTCATTTTGTACTTAGTGTGTTTACATGTTCAGTATGAGCAGATTGTGGTTAAGATATGAGCAGAGAAAATTACAAATCTACAGCATCAAAATGCGATAATGTGCTGAAGCAAAGGAAAGAATTGGACATAAACTGTAACACCAGATAGTGGTGCACTACCAGTGAGCAACATATGTTTTTTTCTCTCTCTCTCTCAGACATAGACGAGTGTTCCATGGGTACAGATGACTGCCACATCGATGCTCTGTGCCAAAACACCCCAAAGTCCTTCAAATGCATCTGTAAGGCTGGTTACGTGGGAGGTGGCAAGCATTGTTACGGTGGGTTTTCATTCTTCACATGAACGTATGGAAATGTACATAGTTATACTCTGTTGTTCTTTATTTTGCTCCCATACTTTATTTCAGTGTGGGTGATACAGCTGTTCCCCAGCTCCTGCTGTGGGTCTTAATTAGTGTGGAGGAAGTGGGGTGTGGATGGTGTGAGGTGCTGCCCCAGCATTCACACCTCTAGCTCCCTTTCTGCCTGAGAACACAGCACAGCTTGAGCTAACACACACACACACACACACACACACACACACACACACACACACACACACACACACACACTCCTTAATTACTCTTGTGCACTCACATACTCATATAACGATACATAATCGGACAACATATGAGGCACACACAACATTTGTACATTTCATTTTCACAAATTTACTCATGCAGCCACACAGACACATCTGCACACACATCTGCAAACTCGTGCTCATGCATTCATGTCCATATACTATGTATAATCTATATCTTTAATGACACTGTGAGTGTATTTGATTCCTGCAATTGATCTGCATTAAAAAGCAAACTCTAGCTTGCCCTCATATGCTCATGACGGGATAATAAAATATTTCTTTACTTGGGTTAGTATTCACCATTTATTCATCATTTAGTACGCATTATTTCGTCGATAAGCATTTGACATCTGTGCATTCTGGATTATTCTTTCGCTCGTTCCTCTTCCTTACCCTGATGTTTAGAGCTAATGTTTCAGGAAGTGAGGAAATGTAATTTCTATCTATTATGGAAACTGAAACCCATTTTCAGCTCCATTAATGAATTAGGAGGATTTGATCTGGAATTGAATCAGGCCGTGCTCTGGACAGGATTCGTGATGCTGATGTCTGAGAATTGAACAACCCATCTTTTATTTCCTTATTTCCTGTAAGGAAACAGACAAAGTGTTCCTGATCTTTCATTAGCCCGTTCCTCCCACCTTAAAACCCACAGAAGTGGGAGGATTGATAGTTTTGTTTCAGTATGAGCACAAATCTGGGATGTTTGTAAGAATTGCTATCCAATGCTTCCTTTGTCTGTGTCTACACTTACACAGGCTGGTATGTAGTGGGTAGGAGGTCTAAAGCAAGATCTCTAATTAAAGCCCTTCATGTTTGGCTTTATGTTTGGAAGTTAAGAGAACGACAGAATGCTCCAGCTTATTGTTTCTCTGTCACATCGCCTGCTTACACATTAATGTCCGCGGCTCTGAATGCAAAGAGCTCTGAGACGCTGTGGTGTTGATTAGCGGTCGGAAGTCATGGCACGCTTTGGCTTTTGTGGTCGAGCATGTGGTGTCTCTGAGACTCTGTGATACTACACAGGCTTCCGATGTGGATCCAGAGCCGGGCATTGTATGTTGGCAAGTAAACAGAAACAACTTGCAGACAATTTATGGTTCGTTTTGGCGCCAACTTCAGACAGTGAGCCTGTACACTAGATTATCCCTATTACGTGGGTGAGTCCACTATTTAGCCATTGTAACTCTTTCTCTTCAACAGTGAATCTAAGAAAACATTCATTTAACCATTTGTAAAGTATTAACCCATCAATTTTTAAAAAAGGTTTATTTGTTTTTAGCAGCTTTTAAACGAGTAACAGATTTTGATGTTTTTAGCATAGCTCCAATGGTATAAAGTGACTTCCTTTAAACAATTACACCCATCCATTCCTTATCCATACCGCTTATCTGTCAGGGTCAGGGGAAAGTTGGAGCCAATCCCAGCTCACACTGGTTGAGAGGTGGGCTTCACCCTGGGCAGGTCACCAATCTATAGCAGGGCAAACGCAGAGATGAACCAATCATTCATGCTCACATTCATACCCATGGGCAGTTTAGAGTAACCAGATGACCTAATCCACATGTCTTTGGACTGTGGGAGGAAACTGGAGCACCTGGAGGAAACCCGCATAGGCATGAGGAGAACATGCAAACGCCACACAGAAAGGCCACCATCAACCATGAGGTTCAAGTCCAGAACCTTCTGGCTGTAAGGCAATAGTGCACCACCCTGCCACCCTATATATGCACCGATCAGCCATAACATTCTGACCACAGACAGGTGAAGTGAATAACATTGATTATCTCATTACAATGGCACCTGTCAAGGGGTGGGATATATTAGGCAGCAAGAGAACAGTCAGTACTTGAAGTTGATGTGTTGGAAGCAGGAAAAATGGGAAAACGTAAGGATCTGAGTGACTTTGACAAGGGCCAAATTGTGATGGCTAGATGACTGGGTCTGAGCATCTCCAAAATGGCACATCTTGTGAGGTGTTCCCAGTATGCGGTGGCTAGTACCTACCAAAAGTGGTCCAAGGAAGGACAACCGGTGAACCGGTGACAGGGTCATGGGTGTGGAAGGCTCATTGATTCGCACGGGGCACGAAGGCTAGCCCATATGGTCCAAGTCCACAGAAGAGCTACTGTGGGATTAATGCTGGCACCTTTCTGTTTTAGTCAGCAGTTTGTGCTACAGTAGCTCTTCAGTGGGATTGGACCATATGGGCTAGCCTTTGTGTCCCATGCAAATCAATGAGCCTTCGACATCCATGACCCTGTTGCCGGTTCACCGGTTATGGCTGATCCACAGACATATTCAGTATATTCTTCAGAAAAGTCTGATGTTTCAACTTCCTGTCGAACATGACTTGCGGAATATTCTAAATATTTAATCGGGGTGAATGTGTTCAAGTAACCGGGTTGAATAAATGTGAACTAAATTGTACATTTTTCATTCACTATAGACGATGACGTTCAAGCATGACATCTCAAATGGAAAATATGATCCTTGCAAAAATGCAACATATGATCTTTCAAGCTTATTAATGATTATATTTTAATATAAAGTGTAGCTCTAGTGGGCTGGGAGTGCTGTAGAGGTTTTAAATTATTTATCAGAAACATGCACATAGGTTGTTGGTATTTATTTATTAAGCTATTTGACCTGTGCCTTAAATTCTTTTATTTCCCCCAATCGTAAAATCACTCAACATGTACCGGTATTGTCCGTCATCGACTCCTTTTGTCTTTTATGATAATACAAATAACTAGATTCTCTGGAATCAGTAAATAGAGCATCCATACTTTTACTAAATTCTCTGAGTTTTATTAGTTCTTCTGCCAGAGTGTTTAAGAATGGATGATAAAAACGGTCATGACTTTAATCAATCATGAAATATCCATAATCATCAGAAGACGTACAGTTATTTGTTGGGTGAACGAGTGCGCTCTCCTCTCCTTCTATACTGCAGTCATTGTTTTGAATTATTTCCCATTGCTGTCTTTTTCTCATGCATTGGAAAAATGTGAACTTTTCTTGCTCTTGTCACCAGTTAATTGGAAGACTGAGATGATCCAAATGTCATGCTCTTTTATCTGAGCCTGCATTATGTATTTTTTGTGCTGCGCTATTGATGGATGATTTCTGAGGCACAGAAATGTATCATATTTGGTCATGGAAAGTTTTACATAGTTGAAAAACTTGCACAACAGACAAGTATGTTTAAGCTTTCACATACAAGGCTTTTTGTTTTTTGTTTTAGCAAGTGCTTGTATAATATATATGAAGGTACTTCAAAAAGTTCTCAGCCTCACTTGGAAACAAGGGGCGTAACTCCTATTTTGGGGCATAACTGTATCCTATGAAGCCTTATATCACCATCCACAAAAAACTCAAATGAAAGAAGCAATCAAAGAAAAAAAGAGAGGAAAGAAAGTTTTGAGCTGGCGTGCTGTTGCTCCGGACAATGTGCCCATCCACACAGCACAGGTGGCGGGGCAGAAGAAGTCAAATGTGGCTTTGAACTGTTGCCCCATGCACCTTACTCACTTGACCTGGCACTGTCTGACTTCTATCTGCTTCCCAAACTGAAATCCCACTCGCGTGATCACCATTTTCAGAGTAATGATGATGATGATGATGTTGATGACGAGGTCATCCATGCTGCTGAGGAGGATCTGGAGGCTCAAGATGTGACCTTGTTCTGTGAAGGGATTGCGAAGCTTGAACATCGGTGGACCAAGTGCATTGATGTTAAAGGAGACTATGTTGAAAAATAATGCAAGAACAAGTTTTCTCCTCTGACGTTTTCTGGGTGAGGCTGAGAATTTTTGAAGTACCCTCGTATTTATTTATACCACAGCACGGTTGAATTCTCAGTTCTGATTGGTTCAATGACAGTTGTGCCAGATGCAAATCCCAGGTTTATATCAGCATAACAGCTATTTCATCAGGGCTTGTATGTAAATTTAGGGATAAGCAGATTAAAAAAAAAACACAAGACAAAACAATGTTATTTAACACCACCACCAACAACAAAAAGTATAATTGTTGAAATGGTTTTAAGTTTTCTTTAAGGAGACATTTTGGGGAATGTCTTAGAAATAGAGAACTTTGTGCTTCTTCTTTGCAGCTTCTGAAAATGTTTTTTGCATTTTTTATGGTTAAACTGAAATGGTTAAATGTGGCAAACTGCTGTGGTATAAGAGGAATAAAAAAACCTTATGAAGAGCTGTTATTGGAAAGCAATCTACTTCAGGGTGGAATCAGTAATTCCAATAATATAATATAATATCTCATCTCATCTCATTATCTCTAGCCGCTTTATCCTGTTCTACAGGGTCGCAGGCGAGCTGGAGCCTATCCCAGCTGACTATGGGCGAAAGGCGGGGTACACCCTGGACAAGTCGCCAGGTCATCGCAGGGCTGACACATAGACACAGACAACCATTCACACTCACATTCACACCTACGGTCAATTTAGAGTCACCAGTTAACCTAACCTGCATGTCTTTGGACTGTGGGGGAAACCGGAGCACCCGGAGGAAACCCACGCGGACACGGGGAGAACATGCAGACTCCACACAGAAAGGCCCTTGCCGGCCATGGGGGTCGAACCTGGAGCTTCTTGCTGTGAGGCGACAGTGCTAACCACTACACCACCGTGCCGCCTGTGATATAATATAATATAATATAATATAATATAATATAATATAATATAATATAATATAATATAATATAATATAATATCTCATCTCATTATCTCTAGCCGCTTTATCCTTCTACAGGGTCGCAGGCAAGCTGGAGCCTATCCCAGCTGACTACGGGCGAAAGGCGGGGTACACCCTGGACAAGTCGCCAGGTCATCACAGGGCTGACACATAGACACAGACAACCATTCACACTCACATTCACACCTACGGTCAATTTAGAGTCACCAGTTAACCTAGCCTGCATGTCTTTGGACTGTGGGGGAAACCGGAGCACCCGGAGGAAACCCATGCGGACACGGGGAGAACATGCAGACTCCACACAGAAAGGCCCTTGCCGGCCATGGGGGTCGAACCTGGAGCTTCTTGCTGTGAGGCGACAGTGCTAACCACTACACCACCGTGCCGCCTGTAATATAATATAATATAATATAATATAATATAATATAATATAATATAATATAATATAATATAATATAATATAATAAGGTGCTTCACTGCAAATATTTTAATTTCCAAGTACTTTGTGACATAAATAATCCAGTTGCAAGTACAGTCAGTGCTAATTAGCAATGTCCAGCATGCTAACCTCAACTACCCAGCTGTATATAACGGTAACCTATAACTATCCTTATTATCCCCCGCTGGCCGAAAGGCCCGAAGGGGGATTATGTCATGGCGATGTCCGTCCGTCCATCCCAGGAAGGGTGCTCACTTTCTGAAAATCAACTCCTCTCACAATTTTTGGAGGAATTTCACGAAACTTGGCAGGATTCTTTGTTATATGTCGGTAATACGCATATTCTAATTTCGTTCAACTCGGTCACATTTTACCAGAGTTACAGCCCTTGATTAACAAAATTATAATCTCACAAGAGTGTGTTTTCCTTCTGAAATCAACTCCTCTCACAATTTTTGGGGGAATTTCACAAAACTTGGCAAAAGGCATTGTTATGTATCGATAGTACACATATTGTTATTTTGTTCAATTCAGTCACATTTTACCAGAGTTGCGGCCTTTGATTAATAACCTTGTACTTTCACAATTTCATGAAGGTGTGCTCGCCTTCTGACATCAACTCCTCTCACAATTTTTGGACAAATTTCTCGAAGCTTGGGAAAAGGCCTTGTTATATGACGGTAATACGCATATGGCAATTTAATTTCATTTGTGAAAATTTTCCAAGAGTTTTGACCCTTGATTAAATAACTTGTACTTTGACAATTTCATGAGGGTGTACGTTCTTCTGAAATCAACTCCGCTCACAATTTGTGGAGGAATTTCACCAAACTTGGCTAAAGGCTTTGTTATATGACAGTTATACACATGTTGAAATTGTTTATCTCATCTCATCTCATTATCTCTAGCCGCTTTATCCTGTTCTACAGGGTTGCAGGCAAGCTGGAGCCTTTCCCAGCTGACTACAGGCGAAAGGCGGGGTACACCCTGGACAAGTCACCAGGTCATCACAGGGCTGACACATAGACACAGACAACCATTCACACTCACATTCACACCTACGCTCAATTTAGAGTCACCAGTTAACCTAACCTGCATGTCTTTGGACTGTGGGGGAAACCGGAGCACCCGGAGGAAACCCACGCGGACACGGGGAGAACATGCAAACTCCACACAGAAAGGCCCTCGCCGGCCACAGGGCTTGAACCCGGAGCTTCTTGCTGTGAGGTGAAAGCGCTAACCACTACACCAACGTGCCGCCTTGAAATTGTTTAATTTGGGCAAATTTTCCCAGAGTTATGCCCTTGATTATTAACAAACTTGTACTTTGGCAATTTCATCAAGGTGTCATGGCGATGTCCATCTGTCTGTCCCGGGAAGGATACTCACCTTCTGAAATCAACTCCTCTCACAATTCTTGGAGAAATTTCGCAAAACTTGACAGGAATCTTTGTTATATGTTGGTAATATGCATATTGCAATTTCGTTCAATTCAGTCGCATTTTACCAGACTTATGGCACAGTAGCCAGTGGGATATATTGTGCTCTCAGAGCACTCTTGTCTTACTAATGACATATTTGAAGAGTTTGAAGAGCACACATCACATACAGCCAAAACGTTCGGTATTTAAATTGAACAATTTGGATTGTTTACACAAAAACTTAAACATCTAAAAGTTCAAACGAAACCTGTTTACAAAACCCGTTTGCCAAATTTGAACACGACTCTGATTTTGATCCAGAATCAGGGTTGCCAGATTGGGTAGGTTTAAGAAGTGTCTTAATGTTGGTCTTGATGTTGGGAAGGCACACAATGATGCGAAATAAAACAATACTCAATAATTCCCCTCAATTGCATTAAAACTAAATTTTCACATTGAATACATCTTGTGATAACCATTAGAATGATCACAGGGTGTGAAAGGGTTAAATAAAGATATAATGTATAAAAAGATGTGATCAGTACTGGTGTAGTCACGGCAGATGGTTTGGGAACAGCTGTGCCAAGAATAAAATGTTCATAACACTCAATAGGTAGTGTGTATGTGTGTTGCTGGGCTTAATGAGCTCACTGAAAAACTGAATGTCAGACTCCAGCAGTGTGTATAAATAAGAACAAACAATATTTACTCCAGCAAACTGCAATGAAAAAAAAACAAAACAAAGCAATTGATTTGTTAGGATTGAAATTGCCACATGAAATAAAATGGTGCAGCTGGGATGGATACGGTGTTGCCTTGGAGACCGTATTGGAGAGATTGTGCTGTGTTATTGATTGTATGTATGGACCCTTTTCACGTGACGTCACGACAAACGCGGCCGCCATTTTGGACATGTACTACCAGTAGTTTACCACAGCCAACATTGAGGAACGGCAGCAAAGAAAGTTTTTACTTTCAGCAAGACTTCCATCATGCCACTATATTGTTGTGTACCTGGATGTAGTAACCATCAACAAACAAGGCAAGGGTTATCGTTTTATCGGATCCCGGTAGATGCTGACTGACAGAGAAGATGGATAGCGGCATACCAACGCTTGTGTAGTGACCACTTTGTTGGAGGTAAGACGAATAAAATTAGCCAGAAAAGGCATTACATTGCTGTTAACATTCCATTCTAGTTTACTGTAATTATGATCTGGCAGCGGCGGCACGGTGGTGTAGTGGTTAGCGCTGTCGCCTCACAGCAAGAAGGTCTGGGTTCGAGCCCCGTGACCGACGAGGGCCTTTCTGTGTGGAGTTTGCATGTTCTCCCCGTGTCCGCGTGGGTTTCCTCCGGGTGCTCCGGTTTCCCCCACAGTCCAAAGACATGCAGGTTAGGTTAACTGGTGACTCTAAATTGACCGTAGGTGTGAATGTGAGTGTGAATGGTTGTCTGTGTCTATGTGTCAGCCCTGTGATGACCTGGCGACTTGTCCAGGGTGTACCCCGCCTTTCGCCCGTAGTCAGCTGGGATAGGCTCCAGCTTGCCTGCGACCCTGTAGAACAGGATAAAGCGGCTACAGATAATGAGATGAGATGAGATGAGATGAGATGAGATGAGATGATCTGGCAGCTATTTACACCGGATCCAGTGTAAATAGCTGCCGGAGCCAACGTCCGAGCTAGCGAGCTAGCGCTGGCTCCGGCCGGGCGCGAGCTAGCGCTGGCTCCGGAACCTCAGACGTTGGCTCCGGCAGCTATTTACACTGGATCCAATGTAAATAGCTGCCAGATCATAATTACAGTAAACTAGTAAATACAGTTTTCTGCATCTCGCTCCTTTTTCTTTTATGTTTGTCGCCTTCCTCGCATTCAAACCGATTCGAGCCGAAGTCCACTACATGTCCAAAATGGCGGTCGCTGTTACGAAGGTCACGTGACTGAAAAGGGTCTATTGATTAATGCATGGGCATGAGTCAGGTCTCTCAGGCACAGAGTGCTTGTAACCTGTTGCAGCAACATATATACAACGAGTCCGAAAATGTACTTGTGTTACTCCAGTGTCAGTCTGGTGAGGAGAATTTTTGATTTTCAGTGTTAATGAATGTTAAGCTGTGTTGCCTCAGGCCCATTACTCTTAAGGGTAAAGGGTATCTCCGAGGGTATGTCATTAATATCTGTGGTGACAGTAAAAGGGGAAAACTGGTGGCTTTGTTATGCTGTTTCCACTGCAAATCATTATGTTCTTCTGACTGGTCACGATGATCATCATCATTTTATCCTGGTAGGTGTGGTAGAGGTCTGCGCGGGTCAGATTTTTCAGTCCCGCTCCCGCCTGCGCCCGCATTGTGCAGTCCCACTCCCGCCCGCGCCCGCAAAGAATTATGATTTTCAGTCCCGCTCCCGCCCGCGCCCACAAAGAATTATGATTTTCAGTCCCGCTCCCGCCTGCCATATTTTGTCCCGCTCCCGCCCACAAATCCCGCATGATGCAGACGTTCGCGGTATTTCTCAGGAAAGTTCTTGACACAGCGTGATGGTGCCCCGCCCTCTACTTTGAGTGGATTTGAGCATAAATATCTACAGCTCATGTTCACATTTGTTATTATTTACCTTGTTTCTGAATTCAGCATGTAAGGTCTCTAATAATAATAATAAGTGCTGTCAAGCGATTAAAATATTTAATAGCGAATCGCACATTTTTGTCACATGAGAAACCATTGTAATTCTCTGATCAGCATAAAAAAGTGAATTGGCTTGCTTTGTACCAATGTTGTTTTTTTTTATTGCAAAGCAGAGCTAGCAAGAGAACCATGAGTGAACAACTCTAATCAGAGAGACAGGTTACACAGTGACGGTAGGCTTGACTCAATGCTATCCCAGAAATCCTTCCTGTAATATGCAAATTTAGCCACCTCTGATTGGACAGCCAAATTTGCATATTACAGGAAGGATTTCTGGGATAGCATTGAGTCAAGCCTACCGTCACTGTGTAACCTGTCTCTCTGATTAGAGTTGTAGACTAACTCAAGCAGTAAACCACTTCACTCATGGTTCTCTTGCTAGCTGGGTGTGAACGGCGAGTCATTAGAGTGATCAAAGGATTTCCCTTTAGGGTGATCAATGGCAAATTTAAGATGCCATTCCTCACTCAATCTGGCAATCTGACTCTCTCTGCAAATTTAGGCATCTTAAAATGTTTTTATTAATGCCAAATAAAATAACCAGCACAAATTATATATGATAAACATAAATTAATAATTTACAAATTTTATTTCAAACACGTTTTTAGTTAGCGGGACTGCAGCTTATCACCGCTCCCGCCCGCGCCGCATATGTGCACTCCTGCTCCCACCCGCGCCCGTATATGTGCACTTCCGGTCCCACCCGCGCCCGCAATGAGCTTTCAAAATTTGTCCCGTGCCGCACTGCTTTGCGGCGGGTCCCGCGAGTCCCGCGGGACTCCCGTGGGAGTGCAGGGCTCTAAGGTGTGGTCTCCTCCAGGATGACCTCCATCCATCCACAAGGTTCATCACTGAGGATGAAAATGATGTAAATCATATGCAGTGACCTTCACACTTAGCAGATTTCAAACCAACTCAAAACCAGTGGGAGATTATGGATTGATGTGACCATCATCAAAACACCCACTGAAGGAAAAATCTTTTGTAAGAATGGTGTTGGTCATTCCAGTAGCGTTTCAGAGACTTGTAGGGTCCATGCTAAGACACACTGAAGCTGTTCTGGCAGCTTATGGCAGCCCAATACCATTAGTTTTATTGGTTTTTGCTGTGGGTGAAAAATTGGATTTTTGGCCAAAATTGGGTGTTTCTGATTCAACCTAGCAACTCAACGTAAGTATATTTCACCAACGTAACATGCCAATGTTCTTATTTACTTTACAGTCTTGCCTGACTTTCTTCCTGCAGATATCATGTTTTGTAAGAAGCCAGGTTATATCATGCTTTGTTCAAGTTGTTGCATAGCTACCTTAATGAAACTGATACAAGACTCATTGATTCAGTTTGTAATCCGGTACTGGTTCTCAAAATTACATTATGTTACAGGTATTTAGCAGACCCTCTTATCTAGAGCGACATACAATATACCCAGAGCAGCCTGGGGATCAGTTAGGTGTTGGACACCTTGCTCAAGGGCCCTTCAGCCATTCCTGCTGGTCCAGGGACTCAAACCAATGACCTTTTGGTCCCAAAGTTGCTTCGCTAAACTTTAGGTCATGGCTTTCCCCATGAAATAGCCAATGATGCTATAACTTTACTTGTGATGACAGGGCCCTCCATGATTATTGGCCCCGTTGTAAAGATTAGTAAAAAGGGTTAGAAAAAATCCACCTTTTGGTGAAGTGGCTTCATCTCACATTGAAAAACTGAGAAAAATCCAACCATTATTTGAAATAATTTTTATTAAGAGAAAAACAAATCCCTCATCAAAAATTAACACAAAAATGGTTCACTGACCACAGATTCAAGCTTCTGCCATGAACATCTCAGTCCCCTGACCTGAACCCCATTGAAAACCTGTGGGCTGAGCTGAAGAGGAAAGAGCACAAGAGAAGGCCTCGGACCCTTGGTGATCTGGAGAAATTGTATAAAGAGGAATGGTCTCAGATGCCGTGCTCTGTATCTCCAATCTTATAAAATGTTATAGGAGAGACTCAGTGCTGTTTTACTGGCAAAGGAGGTTGTACAAAGTATTAAATGCAGAAGAAGCAATAATAGTTCCATCCATCCATTATCTGTAGCCGCTTATCCTGTCCTACAGGGTCGCAGGCAAGCTGGAGCCTATCCCAGCTGACTACGGGCGAAAGGCGGGGTACACCCTGGACAAGTCACCAGGTTATCGCAGGGCTGACACATAGACACAGACAACCATTCACACTCTCATTCACACCTACGGTCAATTTAGAGCCACCAATTAGCCTAACCTGCATGTCTTTGGATTGTGGGGGAAACCGGAGCACCCGGAGGAAACCCACGCGGACACATGGAGAACATGCAAACTCCACACAGAAAGGTCCTTGCTGGCCCCTGGGCTCAAACCCAGGACCTTCTTGCTGTGAGCCGACAGTGCTAACCACTACACCACCATGCCACCCACCAATAATAGTTGTTGAAAATAATTATTTCTTGATGAGGAATTTGTTTTTCGCCCTGTGTATATGGAGCGGCACAGTGGTGCAATGGTTAGCACTATTGTCTCTCAGCAAGAAGGTTCTGGGTTTGAGCCCCATGGCTGACTGGACTCTTTCTGTATGGAGTTTGCACGTTCTTTTCGTGCCTGTGTGGGTTTCCTCCCACAGTCCAAAGAGATGCAGATTAGTTCAATTGGCTGCTCTAAATTGCCCATAGGTGTGAGTGGCTGTCTGTCTCTCTGTGTTAGTCTTGCGATGGATTGGTGGCCTGTCCAGAATGTACCTCATCTCTTGCCTGATGTTGGCTGGGATTGGCTCCACCTTCCCCGTGACCCACAATGGATAAGTGAAATATAATGAAAGTTGGGTTTCAAAAGTGTATATGCAGTAAATAATGTAAAAATTTCACCATGTCAAGGGTTTTCCCAGGTTGCCACACATTTACAAAAAAGGCCACTCACCATTCCTGTTGGGTTTCAGTAGATGTGTCTGATTTAGCTGTTGAAATATTGAGTGTAAACACTACTGAAATAGGTGGGTATATATGTGTGAGGCCTGTTCACACCCGATATTATCATCCGTCTTTTATTACCATCCATCTTGTCACTGCTAAAATCAGGTAATGACTGAATTACTAGCGCAAGTAAGGACGATTTCTGTCTGCAAGACTGGTAAACGTCCTCGTCTCTGCTGAAGAGTGTCTCTGTGTGTGATAGAGAAAGGAATGAAGGGGAATGAAGGACAGATAGATGGAGAAAAAGAGGGGTGTGGGATTATTAGTAGGCCATTGTCTGCCTGGTGTCTGTGTGTTCGTCACAGAGCTGGTCCTGCTCTGAGTGGCTGACTGGGTGAGAGCACCCTCCTTTATAAAATCCTTCCCTCCCAGAGCAGGTCAGATTGTCTCTGCTGCTTTATATAGTACACACACACACACACACACACACACACACACACACACACACACCAACCCTGCCACAGTAATCCCACCTGTATGCATTCACTCACCCACTCATACACTTATCTCACACACATTATCCAGACGTTCACACAGCACAGTGGTAGAGAGCCGGACGCATCACACCCCCATCTTGAATTTTGCCATGGAGCAGAACTGCATTTTGACATGGACGAGAGAATTATCTTCACAGAACCACTACATGCTCAGGCTGGGGCCGTGTGGTTGGGGCCAGGACAGTGACCGAGAAAAATCTTACGAGGCACCTCACATTGAGCCTTGATGTTCTGAGCAGGAGAGACAGAGGGGATGGAAGGAAGGTGTGAAGTTCGGATATGACAAGGTGATGGCCTGAGAGAAATGTGGAGAAGAGAGGGCTTGGGGCTCCCTTTGCTGAGAAAACAGCACGTCTAGTCAAAACGAATCAAACCTGAGCTTGGTTAGGAAGAGGAAGAAAGTTCACGCTAGAGATGTGTCAGAGTCCTGCTGATTTTTAATCAGGCGTCATCAGCACCCCGACCCTGTTTTACTTCAGTAGAGACATACTGCTAACAGCAATGTTAAATTCTTACATTTTTGTGGATTGTATACAGCAGCGCTGACAGTCGTCCCGGTTAATGCACTTGTTCTGATACGTTATCATTTCTATCAAAGCAGTTCATTCACAGGGAAACGTGTGGGCAATGTTCCATATAAACAGATTAGGGAAAAAAAACATGCTGATTTTCAATATGGTGAAGTTTTCTGGAAGATGTTCCTTTAGATTTTTTTGGAGATGTTCATTTCGATTTTATTTCTTCACTGTCAGTTAATTATAACCGTCAGTAACTTTAAGTTTTCTGACATGGGAAAGTCTTCAGGACAGAGAAGTCTGCATTTTCCCAAAAGATTCCCAGTAACATGACGATGCATTTTCGAGAGGCTGGCGAGGGAGTGACTGTTTCTGTCTGCTGTAACTGTTTATAGGTGTTTTGTGGGTATTCTTCGTATAATAAGTGGCAAAGTTTGTTTGTCTTGAGTTAACATTGCCATTTCTCGACAGATTTTCACTAAATTTGGCAAGTAGGTCCGGGGATGACCCAGAATTTTGCAGATATAAGCAAAATTCCTGTATGGGCTCCAGGGAGGTCCCTGGGGGACACAATGTCCACCCACTCCCTCCCTCAATGCCCTTCACGTTACATTTATGAACACAAACTCTTGACAGATCTTCACTAAACTTGGCACGTAGGTACAGGAGATAGCCACAATTTGGCAGAACTCAGAAATTCCATATTTGGGCCCCAGGGGGTCCCTGGTGGGCCCCTGGGTGGTGGATGTTTGGATTTTTGTTTGTTTTGGGTTAACATCACCGTTTCTTGATGGATCTTCAACAAATTTGACATGGAAGTCTGGGGGCAACCCAGAATTTTGCAAAACCCGGGCAATGCCGGGTAACCTGCTAGTTAATAATAATAATAATAATAATACATTTTATCTAGGCGGCACGGTGGTGTAGTGGTTAGCGCTGTCGCCTCACAGCAAGAAGGTCCTGGGTTCGAGCCCCGGGGCTGGCGAGGGCCTTTCTGTGTGGAGTTTGCATGTTCTCCCCGTGTCCGCGTGGGTTTCCTCCGGGTGCTCCGGTTTCCCCCACAGTCCAAAGACATGCAGGTTAGGTTAACTGGTGACTCTAAATTGACCGTAGGTGTGAATGTGAGTGTGAATGGTTGTCTGTGTCTATGTGTCAGCCCTGTGATGACCTGGCAACTTGTCCAGGGTGTACCCCGCCTTTCGCCCGTAGTCAGCTGGGATAGGCTGCAGCTTGCCTGCGACCCTGTAGAAGGATAAAAGCGGCTAGAGATAATGAGATGAGATGAGACATTTTATCTATAAGTGCCTTTCAGGATGTCCAAGGACACCATACAGTTTAATATCCAAGAACAACAGTACACAGTACACAACAATACACAAACACTAAGAGCACTGTACACTCAATGAAAAACAGATACACAGACAGAACTAAGTAACAGAAAACATTTAAGAAAGGTACTAAAGAGCACCACAACGGAAGGGCAACACAAAGAAGGTAGACAGTACAAAGATAAAAGGGGGTAAACTATGGAAATATGAACAAGGCAAATTTTTTTTTGAAGCAATGGGAGCAGTTAAGAGGCAGTGGGGAGAGCAGTTCTGAAGAGGTGTGCTTTCAGCAGAGTTTTGAAGGTGAACACTGTTGTGCATTGGCACAGTGCTAGTGGAAGGGCATTCCAGAGTTTAGGGCCAGCCACACTGAAGGCCCTGTCACCCATGGAGCGAAGCCGAGAGGAGGGGATAGCTAGTAGATGGACATCAGTGGCGGGTAGGGTGCGATATGGTCTGTATGGAGTTAACAGATTTGATAGATAGGAAGGGGCAAGGTTATGGAGCGATTTGTAAACAAGTAGAATGATTTTGTATTGGATGCGGTACTGGACTGGGAGCCAGTATTGCTGGAGGATAGGGGTGATATGATCCCATGATCTCGTAATAATAATAATAATAATACATTTTATTTATAAGCGCCTTTCAAGGTACCCAAGGACACTGAACAGTAAAAAACAAACAATAAAAAGCAAAACAAAATAACAACAATAATAAAATAATAAGAAATCAATAATAATAATAACAACGTTATTAAAAATCAAAGAGAAAAGGCCAAGCTAAAGAGATGTGTTTTTAGCTGTTTTTTGAAAGAGGACAGTGTTGAGCATTGGCGCAACGCTAGTGGCAGGGCATTCCACAGCTTAGGGCCATTTACACTGAAAGCCCCGTCACCCATAGAGCAGAGCCGAGAGTAAGGGACTGCTAATAGGTGGGCATCTGTGGAGCGAAGATTTAAAGGTAGCTGATATGGAGTTAGGAGATTTGTTAAATAGGGAGGGGCCAGGTTATATAGGGATTTGTAAACAAGTAAGATAATTTTGTACTGAATGCGGTATTTAACTGGGAGCCAGTGCAGGTTGTATAGAATAGGAGTGATATGATCCCAGGGCCTGGTGTGAGTGAGTACCCTAGCAGCTGAGTTTTGGACATATTGCAGCCTATTTAGTCGCTTGGCTGGGATGCCATTGAGCAGGGCATTGCAGTAGTCCAGTCTTGAGGTGACAAAAGCATGTATAAGCGTTTCAGCTGCAGATGAAGTCAAGGAGGGACGGAGTTTGGAGAGACTTTCCAGGTGAAAAAAAGCTGTTTTAGTGATACTTTTAATGTGTGAGTCAAAAGAGAGAGTAGAGTCCAGAATAACACCCACATTTCTTACTTCAACAGTAGTGGAAGTGAAATAACCAGGAATAGATAGCTGTGAGTGCTCCAGTTTTTTCAAGATAGAAGGGGTGGAAATGAGGATGGCTTCTGTTTTGTCTTGATTTAATTTAAGAAAGTTCTGCACTATCCAGTTGTTAACTGCATTTAGACAGTTGACAAGATTGGATGGAGGGAGTGGGTAATAGGGTTTGGTTTGAATATAAATTTGGGTGTCATCTGCATAACAGTGAAAGTTAAGCCCATAATGCTGTATTATGTGGCCAAGAGGAAGGATGTATATTACAAATAATAAGGGTCCCAAGACAGAGCCCTGAGGGACACCATGAAGGAGGGGTGATTTAGGGGATCTAAAGTCTCCAGTTGACACAAACTGTTCTCTCATGGTAAGATAAGATTTGAACCAGGCTAAAGAAGAACCAGTGATCTCGTACGGCTGAGCACCCCTGCAGCAGAGTTTTGGACATACTGTAGCCGGTTAATTCTCTTTGCTGAGACTCCAAAGAGTAGGGCATTACAGTAGTCCAACCTGGATGTAATAAATGCATGGATGAGTGTCTTGGCAGCTGATGAGGTGAGAGAGGGACGGAGTTTGGAGATGCTTTTAAAGTGGAAGAAGTGTTTTATTAAGTGTCTATAAGTGGATAAAAGTACAATGTGACAGTCATTAAAAAGTAAAGTATATTGCATTGGAAGATTGCTGTGGTATAAGGCGAATATAATACTTCAGGATGTGCTGTTAAAGGAAAATAATCAATTTAAGGATATTCACAGTAACTCTGTTTGCATTGGGCTGCCTCACAACACCCTGTCATTGATTATTTTCATATAACAGCATACTACCAAGCAGAGGGAACCGTCAGGGCCTTCTAGGCCTTCAGAGAAGGCCCAAACATATTAGCATTTCAAATGTTATATTTAATTTCTTTCATTTTTTAATTTCTTTCATAATTTCATTATAATTATTCTCTTCTGATTCTAATTTGGCCTAATTTTCTATCAAATTTGCTTCAGAAATGAAAGGGTTACTGTCCTGAAAACATTAAAATCGAGTTATCCAATGAGATTTTTTTTGTTTGTTGTCTCTCGGCTGAGAAGAGTTTAGAGCTGCTCACTCATTGGTTAGGACTTCATTGCCAGGACAAAAGGCCATAGCAGTGTATGTTTATGTAGGAAGTGACAGATGAGTTAATTAACCAATCAGATTTTGATTTATAGTGGGAGGGACCAAAAATGTATCACGCTCGGCCTTTTTGAAGGCCAATGCGAGCTTAACTGCGAGTTGGCGCCGTCAGCGCAGCAGTAAAGTCACCTTCCAGCCAGTGTAGCGTTCATCAATATTGTTAACGAATGCTAATAAAGCAGTCAGGCCAGTGTTATTAAGAGCAAGTAGCGCAGGCTAACGACTGAGAAACTAAGATTTCTGTCTCCAGACTCTTCTTCCACACTGCACGCTCGCTACAGTATTTTTCACTCGGACTTAAGTATTCATTTCTCTGTGTAATTTACTGAGTTACTTTTAAACTCACCATCGACAGCTACACACAATAGAGCAATCTGGCAACCTGCTGCTAATCCTTTAAAAAATCCTTTGCCCTGTTGCTTTTTTGGTGTGTATGACTAAGTTTTGGCTGAGCTCAAGTCCCAGCTTTAATAGTAACGGTTCGCCACTGCTACCAAGTGTTTTATTCCTTATATGCTGTATACGCCTTAAAATAAAAAACTGTTTACAGTTGAAGCCTGGTCTTTTTGTAATCTTTAACCATCCAGTTTGGGTGAGTCTGGGCCTACTGTAGCCTCACATTCCTGTTCTTCACTGACAGGAGTGGAACCCAGGGGCGCAGATAGGATTTTTGAACTGGGGGGGACTGAGCTGTCAGCAAATGATTCCATTTTGTGTACAGTATATATGTATGTGTGCGTGTGTGTGTATATATATATATTATATATACACTACCGTTCAAAAGTTTGGGGTCACTTTAAATGTCCTTATTTTTGAAAGAAAAGCACTGTTCTTTTCAATGAAGATCACTTTAAACTAATCAGAAATCCACTCTATACATTGCTAATGTGGTAAATGACTATTCTAGCTGCAAATGTCTGGTTTTTGGTGCAATATCTCCATAGGTGTATAGAGGCCCATTTCCAGCAACTATCACTCCAGTGTTCTAATGGTACAATGTGTTTGCTCATTGCCTCAGAAGGCTAATGGATGATAAGAAAACCCTTGTACAATCATGTTAGCACAGCTGAAAACAGTTTAGCTCTTTAGAGAAGCTATAAAACTGACCTTCCTTTGAGCAGATTGAGTTTCTGGAGCATCACATTTGTGGGGTCGATTAAATGCTCAAAATGGCCAGAAAAATGTCTTGACTATATTTTCTATTCATTTTACAACTTATGGTGGTAAATAAAAGTGTGACTTTTCATGGAAAACACAAAATTGTCTGGGTGACCCCAAACTTTTGAACGGTAGTGTGTATACATGTTATTTCACCTCCCTCACTGCCATCACCAGGAACTACCTGCAGGCCAAGACAATGATAACATTTTAACATAGCCTATGGAAATCCAAAGTTTACACATTATCATCACACACAGAAATTGCAAAACTGCAAAACTAGTTTTAAAACCGCTAAATTCCAACTGTTAAACATAGCGAGAGGCTGGGCTACGTGTGTGTGTAAAGTGTAAACCAGTGCATTCTGACTTTCTAACTATACTTGTGTGTTGCGTGAGCGGCAGTCAGTCAACAACTCTTCGCAAAGTTTCCTTATGAAACAATATGCTCGCTGAAATTATGGCAGGGAACGCCAGATTAAACATTAAAACTGCCTTCTGAGCACTGTATCTACAGGCTACCACCGAAAGAAGGAGGCTACCAGAAAGGCATCTCTACTCCGTACGATTTTACTTTCACTACGACATTACTTCGAACAGACTATCAAAAAATTGCAAGGTGATGTGATAAAGTAAGGCACAGTTTACTTACAGTCGTTTTTTTTTTTGAAAAAACGATGCAATCGTTTTCTGCCTTTTGGCACCCTTCATCATGCCGTGTTGGGGTCCTGAACTAGGAGGAGCTGTCCCCGATATGCCTGTCAAACTTGTTGTGGGTAACCATAGCAACCAAGCTCGAGCTCGCAACCTGTGCAGTCTGCGCGGTTGCAACTACGTATGTACTGCTGTGCACCTCAATAAACCGAATGGTAATTAGTCTTTTGATTTTTCCGTGAGGTTTGCCTTATGCAAAGAAAGACAGCATAGACGTTTTTTCCTCCCTATAAGTGGGGGGGACCGAACGAGGTGAATTTAAATCTGGGTGGGACGAATCCCCCCCGTCCCCCCCTCTATCTGCGCCCGTGGTGGAACCCCATGTGATCTGCTGTTGTAGCCCATGTGCTTCAATGTTTGATGTGCATTCTGAGATGCTTTTCTGCTCACCATGGTTGTAAAGTGTATTTATGAGTTACTGTAGCTTTCCTGTCAGCTTGCACCAGTCTTGCCATTCTCCCTCTGGCCATGTCCCACAGAACGGTTGCTCACCAGATGTTTTTTTTTTCTTTTTTTCTCACTATTCTGTGTAAACTCTAGAGACTGGTTTGTGTTAAACTCTTAGGAGATCAGCAGTTTGTGAAATACTTAAACCAGCCCTTCCAGCACCAGTAACCATGCCATGGTCAAAGTCACCGTGATCACATTTTTGCTCCAATCTGTTGCTTGATGTGAACATTAACTGAAATGAATCTGTATTGCACTGCTGCCACCTTATTGGATATTTCCATAATATGCAGGTGTACAGGTGTTCCTATTAAAGTGGACATCTGCCAGCAAATTAATTGAGTGATGTTCCAGTTTTTATGTGTGAAAAGGACTTATCTTCTTTGTTTAAGTGTAAAAAAGAGACAGCCTGGAGCTGTCTGCTTGCTGCTGGCTGATGTCAACAACAGCTCATGGGCAGGAAATCCAGTCTGCTAATGACCTCCTCCTCTCCTGACAGCTATGACCATGCCCCTAACGCTACACACACACACACACACACACACACACACACACACACACACACACACACACATCTGGAGAGGTTCACTATAGTTACGCATTTACGCATCCTACTCCTTTCCCTCATTTGCTTCCTGTTTTTCTGTTTTGTCTGAGCATTTGCGCATTTGTGAGTTGTTCTATAGCTTCCATCTAAACATGCAAAACCAAAACACCAAGCTACAAAAAAAAAAGTTTACGGATTCTTTAGGGATGACCTGGCTCTGGGTTTGACAAGTCTGTGTACTTTGACAGCACTTTTTTGCTCCCAAAGCCATAAACTAACACTCTTTGAAGAGGAAAGGAAATAAACAGCATCAGTGTACTGCATGCGATTGCAATTGGAGTTTGGGTATGTGTGTAATGAATGTAATACTGAACAGTGAAAATGTAATGTATGCAATATGAATAAATGTATGTATGAATGAATGAATGTAAAATTAATACATTTCTTCCGTGCTTGTATGTATTCCCTTTTAGATTTGGACGAATGTAATAATGAATACACTGGTGGGTGTGTCCACGACTGCATCAACATCCCTGGTAACTACAGATGCACATGCTACGATGGCTTCATGCTGGCGGATGATGGACATAATTGTCTAGGTAAGAAAAGTGCAGCTTTTTCTTTGGTGTCTTTCTTTTCACAAATACACAATTGCACATCCAGAAGTAAACATTCATTCACTTGTTTGTTATCTATACCGCTTATCCATTGCGTGTGATGGGTGAGCTGGAGCCAATCCCAGCTGAAATTGGGCAAGGCACAGGGTACACCTTGGACACATCACCAGTCTATCACAGGGCTAACACACCTACGGGCAATTTAGAGTAGCCAGTTGACCTAATCCACATGTATTTGGATTGTGGGAGGAAACCCACGCAGGCACGAAGAGAACATGCAAACTGCATACAGAAGGTCCAGCAGTCTTGAACCCAGAATCTGATACTGTGAGGTGATGGTGCTTACCACTCCACCACCATGCAGCCATGCAGAAGGAAACAGTTCAATTCAATTTTACTTATATAGCACTTTTAACTGTGGACATTGACACAAATCAGTTTTAAAGAAATGTGGATGTATATTTAGATTTAGATACTTAATGAGCAAGCCAGAGGTGACAGTGGCAAGCCAGAGATAACACGATGAAGAACCCTTGAGAGGATCCAGTCTCAAAAGGGAACCCATCCTCTTCCCATTGACAACAGATAGAGTGATTATAACAGTACTGAGCGTGTTGAATGCTGAACGAGACTGTCAATGATGGCGTAGCTCACTCCGGCCCCGTCTAGTCCAGAAGGAACGATCTAAAGTGGGCCACCTTGTGCAATAAATGTTGCAAGCTATATACAGTATATACAAGCTATATGTAGAAGCTATATACACCCTAGGAATACCGACCTATTTGCCAGAAATAATCCACAATGGCAAGGAATTGACCGAGAAGAAGCGATTTTTGTTGAACTGCTCATTAACTCTTTACCCCTTAAAGCAGTTGCTACAGCCACGCTTGTATATGTATATACTGTTCACTCTTAGAACATATTTACAAGAAAAAAGTCTAAAGACAAGGTTTTGACAAGGTTTTGGACAGGGTGTCATATGTCGTCATTATGGGATATACACGGGGTCGTCATGTGTCGTCATTAAGGGGTAAAGAGTTAAGGCTTAATTAGTCCATAACTTCATTAATAACTGTAATTAAGCAAATCTGGGTAGAAGTTCTATGCACCCTAGGTACCCCTACCATCATGCCAGAAAGAATCAAAATCGGTGAAGAATTGAAGGAGAAGAAGCGATTTGTGCAGAAACTGCTCGTTAGGACTTAATTAATCAATATCTTCATTATTAATTGCAATTATGCAAATTTGGGTAGAAGTTATACGCATCCCAAGAAGATCTACCTTCCTGCCGAAAAGAATAAAAATCGGTGAAGAATTGAGGGAGAAGAAGCGATTTGTGTAGAAACTGCTCATTAGGGCTTAATTACTCCATATCTTCATTATTAATTGCAATTATGCAAATTTGAGTAGAAGCTATATGCACCCCAGGTGGACCTACTTTCCTGCCAAAAAGAATAAAAATAGGTGAGAGAGAACAAGTGATTTTCGTGAAATGTGGACGACGCCAGACGGACGATGGACGGACGACGGACAATGCATGATGGCATAAGCTCATTGCCTGTCGGCCGGATGAGCTAATAGTGTATGAAACTTGAACATAAACTGTCTCCAGTATGTCTTAAGCGATGCAAATAAGACCATTCCCTCCAAACTTGAGGGTATCCATGTCATACCATCCACAGCAATCTTTAAGCTATCCATGGGATGCCATCCTCAGCAGCAGCGAGCGATTCTAAGGTGACAGAAGCTCCATGCTAAAATAGAGCATCAGGATGGGCCATGCAGGTCCGGAGGGCAGAAGGAATTACTCAACCGGGGGGGACTGAGAGGTACCGGTATGGTCCCGTCCTGTAGTGGTTTGTGACGGTGCACATTGAATGCAAAGTGCAAACAGGGTTTTTGGCAGAACTAGCTATGACAAGGGATGGTGGCATCCAAACATCCCATTTTAATGAAACTGTCTGTGCCCATGAGCCAAATCTACATGTTTACCTCAGAGAAAATTTATTAACAATAAGCTTGACTAATCAAGCAGGTTTTCAACCTTGACTTAAAGAATGAGACAAACCCTGTGTCCTAATTCGCGTACTTCCATTAATACATGTCTATGTAGTACACTGTGTGAACTATGTACTTATTTAGATAATGTATGAATTTCTTTTAATTTTAATTTTCCTTGCTTGTGTGCATATTTCACATGACATGGAAATTACATCGCCACTGGCATCAAGGATATACACTCCTCAAACTGGCTGAAGATAGGTTAATGGTCACTCCCCTTCCATTACGTAGCCAATATAGTGATCGATGAGGGTGAGAAGTGTCCAGCATTGCAAACTTAACTTTTTGACTGTTTTGAGAACAGCATCCGGGTACTCATAGTGCACTGCATGTTGCAATACTTGTCAGTATGAACGCACTTCTCTCTCTCTCTCATTATCTCTAGCTGCTTTATCCTGTTCTACAGGGTCGCAGGCAAGCTGGAGCCTATCCCAGTTGACTACGGGCGAAAGGCGGGGTACACCCTGGACAAGTCGCCAGGTCATCACGTGGCTGACACATAGACACAGACAACCATTCACACTCACATTCACACCTACGGTCAATTTAGAGTCACCAGTTAACCTAACCTGCATGTCTTTGGACTGTGGGGGAAACCGGAGCACCCGGAGGAAACCCACGCGGACACGGGGAGAACATGCAAACTCCGCACAGAAAGGCCCTCGCCGGCCACGGGGCTCGAACCCGGATCTTCTTGCTGTGAGGCGACAGCGCTAACCACTACACCACCGTGCCGCCCCCGTGAACGCACTTATGTACTCAAAATAGCAAGTTTAAGTGTGGAAGTACATGAATTGAGACACATGGTATGTCTTGACCACTGATTGGGAAGCATATCTGCAGGGTTTGTGGGAAAAGGCTTTGCCCCCTGCTGCAGGCTTCATTATTCTAGGTACTAATAAAGAGCCTGAATTTTTTTTTTTTTATCCATCCTGAAGAATATCCTATGACGTTTGTGACACAAAACATAACTTCAAATTGATGTCTTATTTATAGCTAATTATTGATGGTTAAAAATTTTAGCACATTAGTTGCTTATTTGGGGGTGGCACGGTGGTGTAGTGGTTAGCGCTGTCGCCTCACAGCAAGAAGGTCCGGGTTCGAGCCCCGTGGCCGGCGAGGGCCTTTCTGTGCGGAGTTTGCATGTTCTCCCCGTGTCCGCGTGGGTTTCCTCCGGGTGCTCCGGTTTCCCCCACAGTCCAAAGACATGCAGGTTAGGTTAACTGGTGACTCTAAATTGAGCGTAGGTGTGAATGTGAGTGTGAATGGTTGTCTGTGTCTATGTGTCAGCCCTGTGATGACCTGGCGACTTGTCCAGGGTGTACCCCGCCTTTCGCCCGTAGTCAGCTGGGATAGGCTCCAGCTTGCCTGCGACCCTGTAGGACAGGATAAAGCGGCTAGAGATAATGAGATGAGATGAGAATTTATAAAGCAATGCAAGCACAAGCTACATTATTAGCATTGAGGCAAGGGTGCTATAGTCAGCTAAGGGCGCAGAGGCTAGTTTCTTCCCTTCAACTGAAGTCATCTAAGTCATCAGCTATATTTTACTCTTGCCATTTTTACTCTTATACATTGAGAATTTCCCCGAGATTCGGCTTGCACCCATATTCTAGAAAAACCAAACGTTGCCTTTACCATACACACAGCTAGCCTGTCTCTAGTCCACTTTCTCTTGAAGAGTTTTTCTCTCCTCTTCTCTTTGCCAAGTGACCTCTCCAAAGACCCCTCCGTAAGCGTAAACAAACACGCCTCTGTGCGCTTTGGGAAGTGCAGCCTCATCTAGCACAGCTCCCTCATTCCACTGCCGCTGACAGGAGTCGGCTGGAAAAAAAAAAAAAAAAACCCTCCCGGTTATTTTCTTCTCTTTAAAATGTCACCTCAAGTGTCACCAGTGGTGCAATCGCATCCATTTCCCAGAATCCAACTGGCACGGTGGATGTTTATGTTAGTGGTTAAAAATGGACGTGTGCAGGGAAAAGTCAGAGAAAATTAATAACTCACCATCAGATATTTATTTAAATGGTTTGAATGTGAAATTCCATGACTCTGACAGGCAGGACTAGTTTCATGTTTTAAGGGGGCTTGCTGTGGGGGTTCAAGAATCTGTTGAAAAGTGAAATGTGTGTATGGGTTTTTCACGCTGTGTATCTTTACACATCCATTTTTATTTGTGCTGCAAGCCAATGCAGATTGGTAGGTTGAAAGATGTGCCATGGTGTGTTGGTAAATGTCCATTCCTGGGCCAGTCTTTCTCCACATCATAACTTTTGGGCAGTTTTGATCAGAGCCCATGAATTGATTTGACCCCTAAATATTTTTAGTTTATACTCAGTTTGAGGTCTTTTATACGATCACTTGTTGTCTTTCTACTGCTTTGAAAACTCTAGTAGAAAACTGGACCCTTAACATCATTTTTTAAAAATGTCCTTCAAACATCATTGCGCACACGGGTTACCAAGAGAATGATAGAGAGCATGAGGAGTTGGAGGACAGCACACAAGTAGCTTGGCGAAAGAGGACAAGCTTTGGACGACTCTCTCTCTCTCCTTCTCTCCTCCCTTCTTGACGAATCCAAAAAAAACAGAAGAGCTGGCAACATGATTGAGTTTTAGGATGCTGACCTCATGGTTTTATATTAGCACTTATTAATGATGATAAATATCCAAGAAGCACAGCACAACATGACATGACCCTTCATCACATCTCCATTCCAGCTACCTAATGTCTCATGTCTCTGCTATGTCTGTCTTTAATTCTCTTTCTCCTTGTCGTATTTTTTCCCCTCATTCGTTTCTTGCACTCTGTTTTATTGTATTGCAACATACTGAGTCTGGTGTCTTCTCTGTTTGCCTCTCAGTCTACTTTCTAACTAATGCCTCTGCTCTTTATCTTCATCTCTGTAAACTTATTAAGGTTCATGCTCTAATTATCCTTTGCCTCTCTCTCTCTCTCTCTCTCTCTCTCTCACTACTGTTTCTGTTCTATGTTCATCCTCCTGACATTTCATTTCTCCAAGCTTCCCCTCATATCCCTTTTCTCACTCTCTCTCAGTAAGTTCTTGGTTATTTTGGCCGTCTGTCTCTCTGGAACGACTCCAGGCTGTTTCCTCAGAAGCAATGGGCTTGTTTTCTATTTGACATCTTTATTGTGGAGTGTTTCAAATAGAAGACTAAACGGTGGTGCTGGGAACCAAGACAAGACCTTAGAGGGCCGACACTGAAGACAGCTTTGCTGTTCTACATCTCTTCTTTTTTTTCTGTATGTCTCTCTCACTTTCCTTCTTGTCTTTATCTTTTGTCCTGGATTTCTCTTTTCTTTAGTCTTCTGCACACTTCACTCCTATACAAGACCCCAATTTCATATAGTGGTGTAAGCATGGCATACTGTATTTTGATGCAGATGGCAACCTGGGGCAGAGCAATGTAGCGGTAGAAAGGGGCGGGGCTAGAATATCTCATCTCATCTCATTATCTGTAGCCGCTTTATCCTGTTCTACAGGGTCACAGGCGAACTGGAGCCTATCCCAGCTGACTACGGGCGAAAGGCGGGGTACACCCTGGACAAGTTGCCAGGTCATCACAGGGCCGACACATAGACACAGACAACCATTCACACTCACATTCACACCTACGGTCAATTTAGAGTCACCAGTTAACCTAACCTGCATGTCTTTGGACTGTGGAGGAAACCGGAGCACCCGGAGGAAACCCACGCGGACACGGGGAGAACATGCAAACTCCACACAGAAAGGCCCTCGCCGGCCACGGGACTCGAACCCGGACCTTCTTGCTGTGAGGCGACAGCGCTAACCACTACACCACCGTGCCGCCCGGGCTAGAATATATACGTTGATAAGAGCTGTGATTAGGTATGCTGCTGCAATATCCAATCAAATTAATTCCTGTCATTTTCTTAAAAAATCAAACTTATCAAACTGACATTTTTGTAATGACACTGAAGCATAACTTTTTAGACTAATGGTGATATTTAAGTCGTAGAAGTAGTCAGCTGACTGATGGAACGTACAACAACACTTAGCAGATTTAATTACAACCCCAATTCCAAAAATGTTGGGACGCTGTGTAAACTAAATAAAAGCAGAATGTGATAATTTGCAAATCAAATCATGGAAACCCTACCGTATATCTCATCTCATCTCATTATCTCTAGCCGCTTTATCCTGTTCTACAGGGTCGCAGGCAAGCTGGAGCCTATCCCAGCTGACTATGGGCGAAAGGCGGGGTACACCCTGGACAAGTTGCCAGGTCATCACAGGGCTGACACATAGACACAGACAACCATTCACACTCACATTCACACCTACGGTCAATTTAGAGTCACCAGTTAACCTAACCTGCATGTCTTTGGACTGTGGGGGAAACCAGAGCACCCAGAGGAAACCCACGCGGACACGGGGAGAACATGCAAACTCCACACAGAAAGGCCCTCGCCGGCCACGGGGCTCAAACCCGGACCTTCTTGCTGTGAGGCGACAGCGCTAACCACTACACCACCGTGCCGTCCGAAACCCTATATTTCATTGAAAATAGTATAAAAACAACATATCAAATGTTGAAACTGAAAAATTTTATTGTTTTTTTGAAAAATATATGCTTATTTTGAATTTGATGTCAGCAACATGTTTCAGAAAAAAGTTGGGACAGGGGCATGTTTACCACTGTGTTGCATCACCTCTACTTTTAACAACACTCTGTAAACATTTGGCAACCAAGGAGACCAACTGCTGTAGATTTGAAAGAGAAATGTTGTCCCATTCTTGCCTGAGATACAATTTCAGTTACTCAACAGTTCGGGGTCTCCTTTGTCATATTTTGCGCTTCATAATGCACCAAATGTTTTAAATTGGAGACAGGTCTGGACTGCAGACAGGCCAGTTTAGCACCCGGACTCTTTTACTATGGAGCCATGCAGTTTTACTACGTGCAGAGAGTCATTTGACATTGTCTTGCTGAAAGAAGGAAGGACTAGGTGTGGTCACAGCTACCTTACTGTGTAGCGTGAAGTAAGGCCATCCCAGAAAGAACATTATTATTATTCAATATGGTTAACAATGTCTGTCTGTCATTCTCATAATTGAGGGTCAGTTATCCAGGAAGCCATCAGCTAGCTTCCCTGAATTCTCTTGGGTGATTATAGCACACCAGAGGGACACATTCACAATTTAGAGTAGCCAGATGAACTAATCTGCATGTCTTTGGACTGTGAGAAGAACCTCACATAGGCACGAGGAGAACATCTAAACTCCATACAGAAAGGCCCTAGTCAGCCGCTGGACTCAACCCAGAACCTTCTTGTTGTGAGGCGATAGTGCTAAGCACTGCACCACCTTGCAACCCTTAACAATGTCACATGATACAAAACTGAAGAACTTGGTAAATATCGCTACGATAACCCAGCAAAGATCGTCAACAAGTGTAATGTCATAAAGCCACAAACAAGTTTAACTTGCTCATACGGAAGCGAGCAATTGCCTGACCCACTGACCACAACAAACAAACAAACAAACAAACAACTTACAAACATCCAAACTTTTTTTTTTATGTTAGTGATGTTGGGCGGCACGGTGGCGTAGTGGTTAGCGCTGTCGCCTCACAGCAAGAAGGTCCGGGTTCGAGCCCCGTGGCCGGCGAGGGCCTTTCTGTGCGGAGTTTGCATGTTCTCCCCGTGTCCGCGTGGGTTTCCTCCGGGTGCTCCGGTTTCCCCCACAGTCCAAAGACATGCAGGTTAGGTTAACTGGTGACTCTAAATTGAGCGTAGGTGTGAATGTGAGTGTGAATGGTTGTCTGTGTCTATGTGTCAGCCCTGTGATGACCTGGCGACTTGTCCAGGGTGTACCCCGCCTTTCGCCCGTAGTCAGCTGGGATAGGCTCCAGCTTGCCTGCAACCCTGTAGAAGGATAAAGCGGCTAGAGATAATGAGATGAGATGAGATGAGATGTTAGTGATGTTCATTATTGGAAGCATAACACTGGATTGTTGAAATTTGTTATTAGCTAATGATTTTGAGTTTGTAAAGTTAGAGTAGTTTGTAAGATGTAGCCTTATTTATGATAAAGTGACAATGTAAACTGTGCACATCCACAAAATTAAGTTATAAGAAATGTGACAGGATGTTTAAGCCTGCACTTTGAGGTCCAGAACACATTGCATTTGAATTTCGAATGTCACACAACCTGTTGCACGGCTCCACCTACATCAGTTCAGTTGGGTTCATTTCTGGTTGAGAGAAATTACATTTGAACAAAAACTGAGCCCTGAAGCTTTTAAATATTCTATCTGTGATTTCCCTTCTTCTGTTCCAGTAAAATCATGTCTCAGAGGTTGACATATTACACACCTGCTGATAAATGATATTCCCAGAGTTCCTTTGGAGCCTTTTAGTTGAAAATGGAAACCTGTTGGTTGACCCCTCAGTGATAAGAAGTTCTGGCTGCATGAACGTCGTCCTGAAATTTATTTAAAAATCACAATTTCCAAAATACCGATCTGGATGACGAAGAAGGAAAACACTGCCTGGATTTGCAAGCTTTTATTAATTGTTGGCTGCATTACCTGAATTTGTGTCAAGATCCTGTCTTGATCTTAAAATTCTCCACCTTCCAAAACTTTCCAGCACATTTCATTGTGGATGTTGCACTCTGATCTGAATAAGTTTACCCCAAAGTACCCCAAAGCATGCAATTTTAATATATGTTACATGTCACAAATAACCTGTTACATAAAGTCCAGCAACAACACCTTTAGCCTCAGTAAAAATACGATGATCTAGTATACTAGTATATGCATTCTGTGGCTAGGTTAACTATCTGGTGTGCAGGTTGTGTTGCTAGGTTAGCTATCTAGTATGCAGATTCTGTGGCTAGGACAGCTAGTACACTGGTTCTGTGGTTAGGCTGACTACAGGTTCTGTGAATAGAATAGCTAGTATACAGTTACTGTGGCTAGGTTAACTAGTATATGTATTCTGTGGGTGGGCTAACTAGCTGGTATGCAGGTTCTGTAGCTAGGTTAACTAGTGTACAGGTTCAGTGGCTAGGTTAACTAGTATATGTGTTCTGTGGGTGGGTTAATTAGTGAGTATGCAGGTTTTGTGGTGAGGATAGCTAGTTAGTCTGTAGGTTTTGTGGCTAGAATAAATAGTTAGTCTCAAGGTTTTGTGGCAAGGATAGCTAGTTAGCATGCAGGTTTTGTGGCTAGGATAGCTAGTTAGCATACAGGTTTTGTGGTGAGGACAGCTAGTTAGCATACAGGTTTTGTGGCTAGGATAGCTAGTTAGTATACAGGTTTTATGGTGAGGATAGCTTGTTAATATGTAGGTTTTGTGGCGAGGATAGCTAGTTAGCATACAGATTTTGGAGCTAGGATAGCTAGTTAGCATACATGTTTTATGGTGAGGATAGCTTGTTAGTATATAGGTTTTGTGGTGAGGATAGCTAGTTAGCATACAGGTTTTGTGGCTAGGATAGCTAGTTAGTATATAGGTTTTATGGCTAGGGTAGCTAGTTAGTATATAGGTTTTGTGGTGAGGATAGCTAGTTAGTATATAGGTTTTGTGGCTAGGGTAGCTAGTTAGTATATAGGTTTTGTGGTGAGGATAGCTAGTTAGTATATAGGTTTTGTGGCGAGGGTAGCTAGTTAGTCTGCAGGTTTTATGGTGAGGATAGCTAGTTAGGATATACCGGTAGGTTTTGTGGTGAGGATAGCTCGTTAGTATATAGGTTTTGTGGCAAGGATAGCTAGTTAGTATATAGGTTTTGTGGTGAGGATAGCTAGTTAGTCTGCAGGCTTTATGGTGAGGATACCTTGTTAGTATGCAGATTTTGTGGTGAGGATAGCTAGTTAGCATACAGGTTTTGTAGCTAGGATAGCTAGTTAGCGTACAGGTTTTGTGGCGAGGATAGCTTGTTAGTCTGCAGGCTTTGTGGTGAGGATAGCTAGTTAGCATACAGGTTTTGTAGCTAGGATAGCTAGTTAGCATACAGGGTTTGTAGCGAGGATAGCTAGTTAGCATACAGGTTTTGTGGCTAGGAAAACTAGTTAGTATACAGGTTTTGTGGTGAGGCTAGCTAGTTAGTATACAGGTTTTGTGGCGAGGATAGCTAGTTAGTATATAGCTTTTGTGGCGAGGTTAGCTAGTTAGTATACAGGTTTTGTGGCGAGGATAGCTGGTTAGTATACAGGTTTTGTGGTGAGGCTAGCTAGTTAGTATATAGGTTTTGTGGTGAGGCTAGCTAGTTAGTATACAGGTTTTGTGGCGAGGATAGCTAGTTAGTATACAGGTTTTGTGGCGAGGATAGCTAGTTAGTATATAGGTTTTGTGGCGAGGCTAGCTAGTTAGTATACAGGTTTAGTGGCGAGGATAGCTAGTTAGTATATAGGTTTTGTGGCAAGGATAGCTAGTTAGTATATAGGTTTTGTGGTGAGGATAGCTAGTTAGTCTGCAGGTTTTATGGTGAGGATACCTTGTTAGTATGCAGATTTTGTGGTGAGGATAGCTAGTTAGCATACAGGTTTTGTAGCTAGGATAGCTAGTTAGCATACAGGTTTTGTGGCGAGGATAGCTTGTTAGTCTGCAGGTTTTGTGGTGAGGATAGCTAGTTAGCATACAGGTTTTGTAGCTAGGATAGCTAGTTAGCATACAGGTTTTGTGGCGAGGATAGCTAGTTAGCATACAGGTTTTGTGGCTAGGAAAACTAGTTAGTATACAGGTTTTGTGGTGAGGCTAGCTAGTTAGTATATAGGTTTTGTGGTGAGGCTAGCTAGTTAGTATATAGGTTTTGTGGTGAGGCTAGCTAGTTAGTATATAGGTTTTGTGGTGAGGCTAGCTAGTTAGTATATAGGTTTTGTGGTGAGGCTAGCTAGTTAGTATATAGGTTTTGTGGTGAGGATAGCTAGTTAGTATATAGCTTTTGTGGCGAGGTTAGCTAGTTAGTATACAGGTTTTGTGGTGAGGATAGCTAGTTAGTATACAGGTTTTGTGGCGAGGATAGCTAGTTAGTATACAGGTTTAGTGGCGAGGATAGCTAGTTAGTATATAGGTTTTGTGGCGAGGATAGCTAGTTAGTATACAGGTTTTGTGGCAAGGGTAGCTAGTTAGTATACAGGTTTTGTGGCGAGGATAGCTAGTTAGTATATAGGTTTTGTGGCGAGGTTAGCTAGTTAGTATACAGGTTTTGTGGCGAGGATAGCTAATTAGTATACAGGTTTTGTGGCGAGGATAGCTAGTTAGTATATAGGTTTTGTGGCGAGGTTAGCTAGTTAGTATACAGGTTTTGTGGCGAGGGTAGCTAGTTAGTATACAGGTTTTGTGTCGAGGATAGCTAGTTAGTATACAGGTTTTGTGGCGAGGATAGTTAGTTAGTATATAGCTTTTGTGGCGAGGTTAGCTAGTTAGTATACAGGTTTTGTGGCGAGGATAGCTGGTTAGTATACAGGTTTTGTGGCGAGGATAGGTAGTTAGTATACAGGTTTTGTGGCGAGGATAGCTAGTTAGTATATAGGTTTTGTGGTGAGGCTAGCTAGTTCGTATACAGGTTTTGTGGCGAGGCTAGCTAATTAGTATACAGGTTTTGTGGCGAGGATAGCTAGTCAGTCTGCAGGTTTTATGGGTAGGAAAACTAGTTAGTATGCAGGTTCTGTGGCTAACAGTTGCCAAACCTGAAGAAGGCATTTCGTGTTATTATTACTAGAGTTGAGCTCATATTGAACTTTGATCTAATTATTGAAATATTTTATATTCTTTTTAAATTGAAAAATACTAAAACGATATTATAAAATATTAAAATAACAATTTGACCTGAATACCAGTCTAGTAGGCTATATAATCAGAATTTGCTGTTGAAGATGATGATTTAAGATGACATTTTTGGGTTTCGGGTTACTTGGAGCTGGGGTTCTCATACTGTTTGCATTCCTTTAACTAAATATTCTATCTGTGAAATTTCCCTTGTTTTGTTCAGAGGTTCACAGCTCCTTAAACCATACTTTTTACATTCCTTTAACAAAATATCTGCAATATTTTTATTATAAGAATTAAAATTACTTTTTATTTCTGTATTTTCTACAGAACTTATTAGGTCCAAATCATCATCATCATCATCATCATCATCATGTTACTTGTTTTTTTGAGTCAACTCAACTGTCCAGACAAACATGCTAATAACTATAAGAAATCAATAATAAATATAATTGATTTAAAATACATAATAAATGTAATAATTTAACAATAAATTTCATTAAGATATATTCCTGCATACTTGTGTGAGTTTATTATTTTCACCGCTACAACAAAGTAAAAATCACAAGAACCACTAGAGGATTTAGATCACCAGTTACCAGTGACAAATTTTCAGTGACTTTTCGATACGTCTCCCTGCTTTGCTTCTCCGTCTTTTTCTCCTTCCTTCAGTCATCTAGCACATCACACGTTCACATCACTCTCCTCTGATGTCAGACAGATGATGTCACCATTTCCACTGAACGCTGGGAGACAGCAGTAACCAGAAGTTGACTGACCACCATAAATGGACTCCAGTGGCATCAATTGGACTCCTGTTAGTGTTGCGTTAGCTCAAAAATGACCAAGTAACGTTAGTTTTAAAAGAGTTGCAACAGCCATCGTTGAATTCACCATGGTGAATATTTTTGTGGAGTAACTGGGTGTGTGTTCAGCTTTGCTTAGAAATGTCCTCGCTTAGCAATGTGTTTGTTTTAACTGAGAACGACACACACACACACACACACACACACACACACACACACAGAGCAGAGGTTCAGAGCACACACGGGGTGAAACAGCCTCTCTGTGTGTTGGAGCTCATGTCGGAAGTCGTTTCACAGACTCCCAGATGCCACATGTCAACAAGTTTAAACTCTAATTGATTTAAGATTGGCTAATGGGGGGAGGCTGATTAAAGGGTAATCTGTGCAGTTCCTCCCCGTCTTTTTTCATTTCGATTTGTATTTATTTTCCCTGCCTGCTCCTGCAGCTGGACTCAGTGTGTGGATCATTTGGTTGTTTTAATTAATGTCTGCGCTGCTGCTGTGGCTTATCTTTTTATCTGCCTGTCTGTTTATCTTTAACCTCTTTTTTCATCTTTTCAACTCATTTACTTCAGTCATAAAGGAAAAAGAAAGGATAATAAATGACCGATCTGAGTTTATTGTTTTGTAAAAAAAAAAAAGAGCCCGAGAGAGAGATTCCTTCCAAACAGCAAAATGCATTATGGGTATTCTGTACTTGAAAAGGTACACAATTTATAAACTCATCTCATCTCATTATCTGTAGCCGCTTTATTCTGTTCTGCAGGGTCGCAGGCAAGCTGGAGCCTATCCCAGCTGACCACGGGCGAAAGGCGGGGTACACCCTGGACAAGTCGCCAGGTCATCACAGGGCTGACACATAGACACAGACAACCATTCACACTCACATTCACACCTACGGTCAATTTAGAGTCACCAGTTAACCTAACCTGCATGTCTTTGGACTGTGGGGGAAACCGGAGCACCCGGAGGAAACCCACGCGGACACGGGGAGAGCATGCAAACTCCGCACAGAAAGGCCCTCGCCGGCCACGGGGCTCGAACCCGGACCTTCTTGCTGTGAGGCAACGGCGCTAACCACTACACCACCGTGCCGCCGTCAATTTATAAACTAGTTAATAAAAAAGCTGGGGTGCTGTCTAAAATGTAAATAAAAATAGAATATAATGATTTGCAAATCATTTTCAACCGATATTCAATTGAATACAAAACAAAGCCAAGATATTTTATGTTCAAACTGATGAACTTTATTGTTGTTAGTTCATCTGTCCGCAGGCCAAGCCGGATGAGCTTATGTGACAGAGGTGGACAGTAATGAAGTACGTTTACTTGAGTTCTGTACTTAAGTACACTTTTTGAGTATCTGTACTTTACTTGAGTATAATTTTTTTTGAAACTTATGACTTTAACTTCACTACATTTGAAAGACAAATATCGTACTTTTCACTCCACTACATTTCTATCAAGGTCCTCGTTTCTCGTTACTATGAAGCAGCTTTGAAAGTGGATGTTTTTTCTTTTCTTTTCTAAAATGTGATTGGTTTTTTCGCAGGTGACACTGAGACAGCCGATCACTAATCACCAGAGTCACATCACGTCCATAGACTGTATAAAATCAAGATCAGTGATTTCTCAGCAGCATTATTTGAACACGATCAGTTAATGGCGGAATGAAAGGAGGCGGTTCTTCTGGAGAATGCACGCACTCATGGCTTTACCTAGAACCCATGTTTCAGTTTTCAGAAAGGATTAAAGATACGTTTTGTTTTAAATGTTTGCTTTGTTTGCCGAAAACAAACCACATCACGGCCTACAAAAATTCGCCATCCGACCTGCAGAAGCATATTGAGGTCTGTAAACATTTTATTCCAAGAGAAAACTTGCAACGAAGTTGTCTGTGCTTTTAGAGCTAGCGATAACATTGCAAACGTAGCTATGCAGTCTGGTTAGTCAAATGACTTTCCATGGATTTACCCGCCAAGTTGCCGTAGCCTTGTCCACGGCTAACGTTAACACACAGCTAGTTAACTTGGACACTGTTAGTTAGCATGTAAAAATGGAGTTATGCTAACATGAATAATGTTAACTTATCTGAAGTCCTTTCAGAGAAACGTTTTAGCGAAATCTTGCCAAATAAACAAAATGTATAAATCTTTCTTTTCTAGTATGATTTTGAGTTTGAAAAGAGTTTTCTAGCATGTCAGGTAGAGCTTCACTGACTACCTAGCTTAAAGTTGAACCACCATGATGGCACAGCATGCGCTCATTTTGTGAATTCACATTTCTGTCTTTGGTAACGGCGTTAGGTTTTGTAAGCATTGTGGAAATAATACAACAATGCGTTGACAGAAAATGTACTTTTAATACTTAAGTATTTTTAAAAGCAAGTATTTCAGTACTTTAACTTCAGTAAAAATTTGACTGGACAACTTTCACTTGTATCGGAGTCACATTTAACCAGCGGGATCTGTACTTTGAATTAAGTAATGAAGTTGGGTACTTTGGCCACCTCTGTTATGTGATCACATGTCGTCCGTCGTCTGTCCGTCATCCATCTACAATTTACAAAAATCGCTCCTCCTCTTACAGGATGGACTGGATTTTGATCAAACTCATATACAATGTTCCCCAGGTGGGTGTGCATAAAAGTTGCCAAAATGGTGGCGCCACCTGTCATATTTACGATTTTATGGGCGCCTTGGTCAGTATGAGCTACAGCCTCATTGAGGTTATTTTATTTATAATATAAACTCATTCAATTTGATTCCTACAACATGCTCCAAAAACATTGCGACGGGCATGTTTACCACTGTATTACATCACCTTTTCTTTTAACAACAACAACACTCAGTAAACATTTGGGAACTGAGGACACTAATTATTGAAATCTTGAACATGAAATTCTGTCCCATGCTTGTTTGATATACGATTTCAGTTGCTCAAACAGCCAGGGTCTCCATTGTCATTTTTTTGCACTTCATAATGTGCCATACATTTTCAAGAAGAGGCAGGCAGGCCAGTTTAGCACCTGCACTCTTTTACGACAAAGCCACACTGTTGTAGCATGCGCAGAATGTGGCTTGGCGTTGTCTCAATGAAATAAGCAGGGACTTCCCTGAAAATGATGTCATCTGGATGGCAGCATATGTTGCTCCAAAACCTGTATGTACCTTTCATCACAGATGCTGGCTTTTTAAACTTTGTGCTGGAGACAATCTGGACGGTCCTTTTCCTCTTTAGCCTAGAGGACACAACATCCATGATTTCCAAAAACAATTTGAAATGTGGACTCATCAGACCAGAGCACAGTTTTCCACTTCGTATCAGTCCATCTCAGATGAGCTCAGACCCAGAGAATTCAGAGATGTTTCTGGATGTTGTTGATATACGGCTTTCACTATGCATGGTAGAAGCAGCGACAAACTGTGTTTACTGACAGCAGTTTTCTGAAGTGTTCCTGAGCCCATGTAGTAAAGTCTTCTGTACAATCATGTCGGTTTTTAATGTAGTGCCACCTGAGGGATCAAAGGTCACGGTCGTTCAGTGTTGGTTTTCGTCCTTGACCCTTACTTGCAGAGATTTTCCAGATTCTCTGAATCGTTTGATGATATTATGGATTGTTGATGATGAAATCCCTAAAATCCTTGCAATTGTACATTGCAAAATGTTGTTTGAAACTGCTGGAATATTTGCCCATGCAGTTTTTCCACAAAGTGATGAACCTTGCTTGTGAACAACTGAGCCTTTCCACTTACTACCAGTTAACCTATTTACCTGTGGAATATTCCAATCAGGTGTTTTTGAACATTCCACAACTTTCCCAGTCTTTTGTTGCCCCTTTTTTAGAATGACACAACTTTGGAACATGTTGCAGGCATCAAATTCAGAATGAGTGTATATTTACAAAAGACAATAAAGTTTATCAATCAATAGGTAAGGCCAAAGTGTATTCCAAAGACTAATCCAAAACCAAGGCAAAGGTCTAAAACACAATAAGGCAGTCAGAAGTAACAAAAAGCTCAGAAATTCCACAGATGCTAGGAATAGCAAGACGTTACAGTGAGCTAACAAACATAAGGTGTTTAAATGGTCCAGAACCTGGAAGTAACCAGGAAGTGATACTAAAGTAGAGGAAATGTTCTGAGCTCTCATTATAGTTTCACATTTACAGAACTATAAATTTAGTGGGGGATTTTTGGAATGAAAAGGTTACAACTTTTCTGTTTATATCTGATATTTGGAGGCAACACAGCATGAAGCCAGTACCACATTATGTACTTGAAACACTTTAAAAAATTCTAAATAATGAATGCAGCTGCTTATTTGTCTTTAAATCTGTTTGTGTAATAGTAATACCACATCATTCTTATTATTCCAGTGACAAGACCTTGTGATAATGCATTGTTGAACCCAAATAGTTTCATTGATGAGCTGTTGATTAAATTTGAGATTTTCATGTAGATAGCATATGAACAGCTGTAGCCTGTTCACTATACACTCACGGGCCACTTCAATAGTAACTTGTTCTTGATTATAAGATTTCTGTTCTTGGCTGGCAGGAGTGGAGCCCAGTGTGGTCTTCTGCTGTGGCATGCTGAGATGCTTTTCTGCTCACCACAGTTGTAAAGAGTTGCTATGAGTTGATTATATATATGGAGAGGTACATGTCGATCCTGATACACCAGAAATGCTGACCTCTTCTGCTCCTCGGACCTGCCTGATCCATCCTGATGCCCTACGTTTGGCTGGAATTTCATCACATCACTCCTGTGGAGGACGGCCCCATATAGACAGTCGAAAGTCGCACTTGGAAGATACTTGGAAGGTGCACTTACAGTAATGTGTCTCTGGCTGAAGACTACAGTGGTGCTTGAAAGTTTGTGAACCCTTTAGAATTTTCTATATTTCTGCATAAATATAAACTAAAACATCATCAGATTTTCACACAAGTCCTAAAAGTAGATAAAGAGAACCCAGTTAAACAAATGAGACAAAAATATTATACTTGGTCATTTATTTATTGAGGAAAATGATCCAATATTACATATCTGTGAGTAGCAAAAGTATGTGAACCTTGGTTTCAGTATCTGGTGTGACCCCCTTGTGCAGCAATAACTGCAACTAAACATTTCCGGTAACTGTTGATCAGTCCTGCACACCGGCTTGGAGGAATTTTAGCCCATTCCTCCGTACAGAACAGCTTCAACTCTGGGATGTTGGTGGGTTTCCTCACGTGAACTGTTTGCTTCAGGTCCTTCCACAACATTTCCATTGGATTAAGGTCAGGACTTTGACTTGGCCATTCTAAAACATTAACTTTATTCTTCTTTAACCATTCTTTGGTAGAATGACTTGTGTGCTTAGGGTTATTGTCTTACTGCATGACCCACCTTCTCTTGAGATTCAGTTCATGGACAGATGTCCTGACATTTTCCTTCAGAATTCGCTGGTATAATTCAGAATTCATTGTTCCATCAATGATGGCAAGCCGTCCTGGCCCAGATGAAGCAAAACAGGCCCAAACCATGATACTACCACCACCATGTTTCACAGATGGGATAAGGTTCTTATGCTGGAATGCAGTCTTTTCCTTTCTCCAAACATAACGCTTCTCATTTAAACCAAAAAGTTTTATTTTGGTCTCATCCGTCCACAAAAATTTTTCCAATAGCCTTCTGGCTTGTCCACATGATCTTTAGCAAACTGCAGATGAGCAGCAATGTTCTTTTGGAGAGCAGTGGCTTTCTCCTTGCAACCCTGCCAAGCACACCATTGTTGTTCAGTGTTCTCCTGATGGTGGACTCATGAACATTAATATTAGCCAATGTGAGAGAGGCCTTCAGTTGCTTAGAAGTTACCCTGGGGTCCTTTGTGACCTCGCCGACTATTACACGCCTTACTCTTGGAGTGATCTTTGTTGGTCGACCACTCCTGGGCAGGGTAACAATGGTCTTGAATTTCCTCCATTTGTACACAATCTGTCTGACTGTGGACTGGTGGAGTCCAAACTCTTTAGAGATGGTTTTGTAACCTTTTCCAGCCTGATGAGCATCAACAACGCTTTTTCTGAGGTCCTCAGAAATCTCCTTTGTTTGTGCCATGATACACTTCCACAAACATGTGTTGTGAAGATCAGACTTTGATAGATCCCTGTTCTTTAAATAAAACAGGGTGCCCACTCACACCTGATTTGTCATCCCATTGATTGAAAACACCTGACTCTAATTTCATCCTTCAAATTAACTGCTAATCCTAGAGGTTCACATACTTTTGCCACTCACAGATATGTAATACTGGATCATTTTCCTCAATAAATAAATGACCAAGTATAATATTTTTGTCTCATTTGTTTAACTGGGTTCTCTTTATCTACTTTTAGGACTTGTGTGAAAATCTGATGATGTTTTAGGTCATATTTATGCAGAAATATAGAAAATTCTAAAGGGTTCACAAACTTTCAAGCACCACTGTACAATCACCATGATAACTTTAGGACTGCAGTTATCTAAAGAGTTTTGCACTCAAGCTTCCATCAATGAATAGTTGATAACTTCAACAAAACAGAAGTCATGTTAAAACTACAATGAATTTCCTGGTTACACAGTTATACTTTGTGACTACTGTATATAGGACACAGTTATAGAAGCAAGTTATTTATAATCACGCTATCTGCTATCATCCAGATGAGGATGGGTTCCCTTTTGAGTCTGGTTCCTCTCGATATTTCTTCCTCATCTCATCTGAGGGAGATTTTCCTTGCCATCGTCACCACAGGCTTGCTCATTGGGGATAGATTAGGGATAAAATTAGCTCATGTTTAAAGTCTTTAATTAATTTAAATTTTCTGTAAAACTGCTTTGCGACAACGTCTGTTGTTAAAGCGCTATACAAATAAACTTGACTTGACTTGAGTTGACTACAGCCTTCCTGGCAGCTCAAACCAATCTGTTCATTTTCCTCTGTCTCTTACCATCAAGGCGTTTGTTTCCATCCACAGAACTGTCACTCATTCAGCGTTTTTTGTTTTTCGCGCCATTCTAGAGACTGTTGTGTGTGAAAACCCCAGGAGATCAGCAGTTTCTGAAATACTCAAATAAACCAGTCCATCTGGCTCAAACCAACCCATTCTGATGTTTGAAGAAGTGAACATTAACTGAAGCTCTTGATTTGTTTCTGCATGATTTGATGCATCATGCTGCTGGCAAGGGATCGGCTGATTAGAGAGCTGCATAAAACAGGCGGCAGGTGTATGGGTATATCTAATAAAGTGGCCGGTGAGTGTATAGTTCACAATCAATAGATTAGCATCCAAATTGTTTACCCTATAGGGTAGAAAATACCCATAACTCACTTTGCGGTTCATAGAGAATAGGAAGTAAGGAAGGAACCATTTCAGACATCAAACTTTTTAAATTGGTTTATTTCTTGGCCATGTGTTCCCTGAGCATCGTTTGCATTCTCTCTTGTTGTGTCACGTCGTCCCTGATGTCTTTTCCAAATTAGAGTTTACACAAGTGTAATCAAACAAAGCAAAATCAGTCTAGTTTAAACTTACTGTCTGAGACACCAGATGTTTCAATTTTTGGCAGCATGAGCCTTAATTAAGGGCGGCACGGTGGTGTAGTGGTTAGCGCTGTCGCCTCACAGCAAGAAGGTCCGGGTTCGAGCCCTGTGGCCGGCGAGGGCCTTTCTGTGCGGAGTTTGCATGTTCTCCCCGTGTCCGCGTGGGTTTCCTCCGGGTGCTCCGGTTTCCCCCACAGTCCAAAGACATGCAGGTTAGGTTAACTGGTGACTCTAAATTGACTGTAGGTGTGAATGGTTGTCTGTGTCTGTCAGCCCTGTGATGACCTGGCGACTTGTCCAGGGTGTACCCCGCCTTTCGCCCGTAGTCAGCTGGGATAGGCTCCAGCTTGCCTGCGACCCTGTAGAACAGGATAAAGCGGCTAGAGATAATGAGATGAGATGAGCCTTAATTAAAAGATGACAGCTGAAATTTTTTTTTTTTGAGAACAAGCAAAATTGCTGTCTGTCACATGAACAATCCATTTTCATTCATGCATTAGTCAGCAAGAGCTGCATGAGCCGAGGCCACACAGTACAGCTCCTCACCACTCACATGTTCGGAAATGCTTTTTATACTCCATCTCATTTCGGTTTCTCTGCATTTAAGAAGTGGCAATTTATATTTCCCTGGATTGATGCAATATGATATGCACTGGCACCATGTTTTGAATGAGATCTTATTTCAAATACAACACATGAGATGTGCTTGGCTGTGAGAGAGACAGGGATACCTCTGGGAAAAGCAGCATAAAGATAGGCCTTCTCTCCTTTTTCCAACTCCATTCCACCACTTGCTCGGACAGTAAAGGCCTTGCTGTCTCGGCTGCATTAACAAGCCGCCCCTACTGAGCCTAAAATAAGAGTCATGTCTCCAGGTAAAAACCAAGGGCCATATAATAAACCCCTGTGACCAAATTAGGAGCCTGTGTGTGTGCGCGAGTGTTTGCGTATTACTCTTTTTATGAGCGTTTGTGTATCCGTGTGGGTTTGAGAGAATGCCAGTGAGACGGATGATACCGTGACCAACAGCAATGGCGCTCACCCCATCTGCTGCTGTGCGACGGCATACGGGAATCCAGTGTCTGTCCATTATCTGTCTTCAGAACAAAGCATTAGCACCATAATCCCGGCTGTAGAAGCTCATATTGGGCGGTGAGTCTGGCTCTGGTGTCGCTCTGTTCGCCTGCAGTAGCGGTTATGCTGCTGTAGCGGAGGTGCTAACAGCCATAAAGCACTTTACACACACAAATAAAGAGCAGCTCCAACACTAGAGAGCTCATAAAACTCATTGCCTTTCAGTGCACTCTTAAAAGAAAGGGGCTTATAGCACGCTTGCTTAAGTAGACACAGATTCACTTGCATACAAACACTCAACAATATTTGTGTGAGTGCAAAAGTTTGTGTATATTTACATAAGATAAAATAAATAGTGTCACAAAGAAGATTAATTTATACTTAACACAGTAGTCGGCCTAACAGTTAATTATTACGTTAATTATCCGCCTCAGGCTCAGTGAATATCAGTGAATAATAACTGAGACGAAGTTGAGGTTATTATTTAAATAATATTGGCTGATTTTTTTCGTGATATATCAGATATATTCCATTCAGCGAGCATGATATTGAATAAGTCGAAGACGAGTAGCTGAATGGAATATATGTGATATACCACAAAATAAAGCCAGCCGATATTATTATTCTCATCTCATCTCATTATCTGTAGCCGCTTTATCCTTCTACAGGGTCGCAGGCAAGCTGGAGCCTATCCCAGCTGACTACAGGCGAAAGGCGGGGTACACCCTGGACAAGTCGCCAGGTCATCACAGGGCTGACACATAGACACAGACAACCATTCACACTCACATTCACACCTACGGTCAATTTAGAGCCACCAGTTAACCTAACTTGCATGTCTTTGGACTGTGGGGGAAACCGGAGCACCCGGAGGAAACCCACGCGGACACGGGGAGAACATGCAAACTCCACACAGAAAGGCCCTCGCCGGCCCCGGGGCTCGAACCCAGGACCTTCTTGCTGTGAGGCGACAGCGCTAACCACTACACCACCGTGCCGCCCGATATTATTATTATTATTATTTATTATTATTAATACATTGTCTTCATATCAGCACACTCAAAAACCAATTAACCGTGAGTCGGCGCCATCAGTGCAGCAGTGAAGTCACCTTCCAGCCAGTGTAGCGTTCATCAGTAGTGTTAACGAATGCTAATAAAACAGTCAAACCAGTGCTATTGAGAGCAAGTAGCACAAGCTAATGACCAAGAAACTAAGATTTCTGTCCCCAGACTTTTCTTCCACACTGCACGCTCGCTACAGTATTTTTCACTCGGACTTAAGGATTCATTTTCCTGTGTAATTTACTCAGTTACTTTTAAAATCAACATCAACAGCTACACACAACAGAATGACCTGGCAGCCAAAATTCTCTCAAAATCTTCCGCATCTAACGAAGCAAACCTGGCGGCCATGTTTGTTTACGAATTGTCACAGTTGCTCGCTAGCATGGAAGTTTGTCTCTTTTCCAGTTTTTCGATGTCCATTGGTATGTTTTTCTCTTGTAGATATGTGTGAAGAATATCTAGTGAAGTTTTGGTAGCCTTCTGGTGTTCAACACGTCTTTCTCTTTCCCGGAGAACAAATAAATGATTGTGCTCATGCATAGCATAAAAGTTTCTCATTGGATATTTGCATCAGCTCTGACGTGTGATGTCATGTTGTCTTGACAACCATGCAATATCGTAAACCATATTCAACGCTCATTCTCCATTGGGTAGAGTGACGTAATACACGTTGGATAAGCGATATGCTAACAACATTGCATGCTATCAAACCAAATGAATGAAACCTGCTAGAAGGGAATAGAACATGTTTTTATTCCATCGAAAAAGTGTCGTGTATGGATAATAATAACCTATTATTCACTGAGCCTGAGGTGAATAATTGTTTTAGTATAAATACACAGGTGATATAGTGGCATACAAATGTAATAATGGCGCAGCACAGACTTGTGTCACTTATCTATGCCGACTCACATAAAATACTTTGTTTTGAAATCGATAAAATAAATCACAGTTCCACCTTACCTTTGAATAGTTTCAGACCAAACTTCATAGCATCTTTAGCGCTTTTAGGAACAGCATTTTTTTTCATCGTTTGTAATTCTTCTTCACTTATGGTGACGAAACGATTGGCCACCATTTTGCCGAGTCGCTTGAGGTGATTATTGAGAAATAGTCCAAATGTCTCGACCAATCAGCGCGCTGGTGATTTCCTATAATCACCTCCATATTTATTCTAATTTGTATTATTCAGCATTTCAAGTATTCATCCAGCATGCTGCTATAGGAAAATCATCAACAAGAGGGTGATGGATGTGGCCTAAAATGAGTCAGAGTTCATGTTTCCACCCCCAAAGTTAATTGTTTTCCTATCACAGTATGTCCTGAAGTGTTTTATTATGAGCTCATCCGGCCAACAGGTGATGAGTTTATACCATCATGCGGTGTCCATTGTCCATCCAGTATTGTTCGCATTTCACGAAAATCGCTTCTTCTCTCTCAATTCTTCCCTTACTTTTATTCTTTTTGGCAGGAAGGTAGGTCTCCCTGGGGTGCATATAGCTTCAACCCAGATTTGCATAATTGCAATTAATAATGAAGATATGGAGTAATTAATCCCTAATGAGCAGTTTCCACACAAATCGCTTCTTCTCCCTCAATTCTTCACCGATTTTAATTCTTTCTGGCATGAAGGTAGGGGTACCTAGGGTGTATATAACTTCTACCCAGATTTGCTTAATTACAATTATTAATGAAGTTATGGACTAATTAAGCCTTACTGAGCAGCTCAACAAAAATTGCTTCTTTTCGGTCAATTCCTCGCTGTTTTCGATTCTTTTTGGCAAATAGGTCAGTATTCCTAGGGTGGATATTGCTTCTATATATAGCTTGTATAGAGTGTATATAGCTTACAACATTTATTGCGCAAGGTGGCCCACTTTAGATCGTTCCTTCTGGGCCCGAGTGAGCTACGCTGTCATTAACGGTCTTGTTAAAGATACTTTCTATCCATTTATACTGGTACATCACCGAAACCAATTACTTTCTATTATCACTGATATTATGACAGCTATCAACAGTTAATCTTTTTTTTTCTCTCATTAACTTCATAAGACAAAGAAACAAAAAAAAAACCTTTGTATACTACAAAGTATAATTGTAAACAATTATACTTTGTATAATTTGTATAATTGTAAATAATTATACTTTGTAGTATACTGGAAATATACTATTGGTTTACTTGCTTTATACTTCTAGTCCACTCTTTTGTTTATAAAAGTATACTTTACAGCATATTGGAAATATACTATTAGTTACTGGTTATATACATCTAGTCCACTTTTTAGTTTTGAAGTTTACTGCAATTCCCCTTCTAGGTATACTATTAGTTTTTGAACCCTAACCCTTACCTCATGCACACTACTAGTGGACAACTTGTGTTTTGTACTTTAAGTTACAATGAAGTCATAAAGGTAAGAATTCACAAAATAACAACAGATACTCAGGATTAAGAACATATTCATTTTCTTTAAAAAGCAAAATTTACTACAGGGCAAGTACACTCAAACATAAGGCACAAATATTTTAATACTTTATTACACTTTTGTTCAGTATATCTTGATCAAAAGTTTAAGTTTCAGCTTAATATACAGTACTTAGACTTTTCTATATACAGTTAGGTCCATATATATTTGGACACTGACACAATTTTTTTTTTTTTACCTGTTTACTGAAGCATATTCAGGTTATAGTTATATAATGGACATGGATATAAAGTCCAGACTTTCAGCTTTCATTTGAGGGTATCCACATTAAAATTGGATGAAGGGTTTAGGAGTTTCAGCTCCTTAACATGTGCCACCCTGTTTTTAAAGGGACCAAAAGTAATTGGACAATTGACTCAAAGGCTATTTCATGGGCAGGTGCGGGCAATTTCTTCGTTATGTCATTCTCAATTAAGCAGATAAAAGGTCTGGAGTTGATTTGAGGTGTGGTGCTTGCATTTGGAAGATTTTGCTGTGAAGATAACATGCGGTCAAAGGAGCTCTCCATGCAGGTGAAGCAAGCCATCCTTAAGCTGCGAAAACAGAAAAAAAACATCCGAGAAATTGCTACAATATTAGGAGTGGCAAAATCTACAGTTTGGTACATCCTGAGAAAGAAAGAAAGAAAGAAAGAAAGAAAGAAAGAAAGAAAGAAAGAAAGAAAGAAAGAAAGAAAGAAAGCACTGGTGAACTCATCAATGCAAAAAGACCTGGACGCCCACAGAAGACAACAGTGGTGGATGATCGCAGAATAATTTCCATGGTGAAGAGAAACCCTTTCACAACAGCCAACCAAGTGAACAACACTCTCCAGGAGGTAGGCGTATCAATATCCAAATCTACCATAAAGAGAAGACTACATGAAAGTAAATACAGAGGGTTCACTGCATGGTGCAAGCCACTCATAAGCCTCAAGAATAAAAAGGCTAGATTGGACTTTGCTAAAAAACATCTAAAAAAGCCAGCACAGTTCTGGAAGAACATTCTTTGGACAGATGAAACCAAGATCAACCTCTACCAGAATGATGGAAAGAAAAAAGTATGGTGAAGGCATGGTACAGCTCATGATCCAAAGCATACCACATCATCTGTAAAACACGGCGGAGGCAGTGTAATGGCTTGGGCATGCATGGCTGCCAGTGGCACTGGGTCACTAGTGTTTATTGATGATGTGACACAGGACAGAAGCAGCCGGATGAATTCTGAGGTATTCAGAGACATACTGTGTGCTCAAATCCAGCCAAATGCAGCCAAACTGATTGGTCGGCATTTCATAATACAGATGGACAATGACCCAAAACATAAAGCCAAAGCAACCCAGGAGTTTATTAAAGCAAAGAAGTGGAATATTCTTGAATGGCCAAGTCAGTCACCTGCTCTCAACCCAATTGAGCATGCATTTCACTTGTTAAAGACTAAACTTCAGACAGAAAGGCCCACAAACAAACAGCAACTGAAAACCGCTGCAGTAAAGGCCTGGCAGAGCATTAAAAAGGAGGAAACACAGCGTCTGGTGATGTCCATGAGTTCAAGACTTCAGGCAGTCATTGCCAACAAAGGGTTTTCAACCAAGTATTAGAAATGAACATTTTATTTACAATTATTTAATTTGTCCAATTACTTTTGAGCCCCTGAAAAATGTAGTTCCTCACATTTTTATGCAATCATTTTGTTCAACCCACTGAATTAAAGCTGAAAGTCTGAACTTCAACTGCATCTGAATTGTCTCATTTCATCTCATTATCTCTAGCCGCTTTATCCTGTTCTACAGGGTCGCAGGCAAGCTGGAGCCTATCCCAGCTGACTACGGGCAAAAAGCGGGGTACACCCTGGACAAGTCGCCAGGTCATCACAGGGCTGACACATAGACACAGACAACCATTCACACTCACATTCACACCTACGGTCAATTTAGAGTCACCAGTTAACCTAACCTGCATGTCTTTGGACTGTGGGGGAAACCGGAGCACCCAGAGGAAACCCACGCGGACACGGGGAGAACATGCAAACTCCACACAGAAAGGCCCTCGCCGGCCACGGGGCTCGAACCCGAACCTTCTTGCTGTGAGGCGACAGCGCTAACCACTACACCACCATGCCGCCCTCGTCTGAATTGTTTTGTTCAAAATTCATTGTGGTTATGTACAGAACCAAAATTAGAAAAATGTTGTCTCTGTCCAAATAGTTATGGACCAAACTGTACTTTTCAGTATAAGCCAAGTATACAGTACTTATATATAACTTTATTAAGTATATCTCTGATAAGTAAATAAAAAGTAAACTGAAAGCATACTCTCTTATTTTTAGTTTAAAAGAAGTAGAAACACACTTGAATAAACTTTTTTGTAAGGGAATATCAGTGATATAGTGTTTGAGTCGTGGAATTGGGCTAAACTCAGACTTGTGTTATAAGTTTTGTGACGTGAACATCTTCATTAGCTCATCTGGTCATAAGGTTGATGAGCTGTTGCCATGGCGTGGCATCCGTCGTCCACAATTCAGTTAAATCGTATCTCCTCCATCAGTTCTCCACGGGTTTCCGTTTCGATTGTTTTGCTTGAAAGAACTCATCACGCCACACAAAACTTGGTCGTTGTTTTGTCAAATTTTTGCTAACGTGTTACTAATTAGGCCAAATTAACGAATTTTCCAGGCCTCTCACTAGAATTGTATCTCTTCTCTCATTTCTCATCCGATTTCAGTTCTGACCAATCTTTTGGGTAGATCTTCCCTTGAGGAACAAAACTTGGTTGGTTGTTGATTTTCTGGTTGTAAACATTTGTTTACAACACTGTTTATTTTCAGTTAAATCGTATCTCCTCCGTCAGTTCTCAATGGATTTCAGTTCTGATTGTTTTGTTTGAAAGAACTAGACCTTCTGCACAACACTTGATCACTGTATTGTCAAATTTTTTGTGAACAAATTAGTAATTAGGTCAACTTAATGAATTTTCTTCTGACTAGAATTGTATCTTCTCTCTCATTTATCATGTGAATTCAGTTCTGATCGATGTTTTGGGTCGATCTTCCTTCAGGGAACAAAATTTCCTCATTTGTTGATGTTCCTGTTGTAAACAGTTTGTCATGGAGGTTGGTCCTCTCTTACATTGTCACATTTCAGTTCTGGTTCATGTTTTGGGCGTCATGGTTGTTTGATCTTAATGAATTTTGTATGCTCTGAGATCTGTAAATACACCAGGGATGGTCACATTTTCTGGGCACACCCCTCCGTCTGTTTGTTTAGTTTGATTTTATGCCAAATAATAGAGTAACATTATAGATGACATCCATGTAGATGAATTTTAACATATTTCATTGAATTCTCAAATCTGGTTGTTTATAAGGTGTTAACTGAATAAGAATAAAACCCATGGGGGTGTGGCGTTACAGGAAAATAATCAACGTTGGTGTGTTTACCACCCTGAAGTTAATTATTTTCCAATAATGTGTTTTATTGATCTTGTACCAGAACAATTTGCCAATTACACTTTTATACTTGTTAATTAATGATGTTATATATCCATTTTTATGTTGTGGAACTTCCATGGGACAAGTTAGTTCTTGTTGCTGCTTTCATTCTAGCAGCTATAAACACTCATTCCCTCTCCAGCCTCTGTTTGTTTTCTCTCTCTTTAAGATAATAAGACCAAAAAAAATGCAGTTTATCATGGAACTGAAAAACCAAAAAGTGCAAAGTCCTTTAACGTGAAGACTTTTCCTGTATCAGAAAACAGAAAACATACTGAGATTATTTCCATAAGGTCTCCTAACAGGAAACTTCACCATGTCCATGATTATACATTGTCAAATTTTCAGATTTGAAAAATACCGGAGTATAACTTTCTGTACCGGCAGCTTTGACAGAAGTTCCAGCTTGAAGGCAAATCAGAGATTTATATTAATGCACCTATTCTAATATGTAATGGTTTCTGTAGTACCAGCACATTCACAGGGATTTGTCTGGCAGATACTCCATATATAGACGATATTACATGGTGGCATGAAGATATGAAGTTTATCATCGAGTGGTGAATGGATATATTGAGCGAAGCAAACAAGTGATATATTTTTCAACACAAGAAGATAAACTTCATATATTCACACCACCATGTAATGTTTTTTATATTATTTGGACACATCCACAAAAAACAAAACGCAACTTGATCAAAAGAATTTTAGTCTTGAACCGGATCACCATTTTGACAACACGCGTCATCAAGGCAGCGAGAAAACACTTGGAGTGATGTCATCAGAGTGAAATATCGGGAATCGTTATCCATACAGGACACTTTTTCAATGGAATAAAAACGTGTTCTATTCCCTTCTAGCGGGTTTCATTAATTTGGTTTGATAGCATGCAATATTGTTAGCATATCGCTTATCCTACGTGTATTACTTCACTCTACCCAATGGAGAATGAGCGTTGAATATGGTTTACGATATTGCATGGTTGTCAAGACAACATGACGTCACACGTCAGAGACATAAAATTTCCACGCTAGCGAGTGAGCAACTGGGACAGTTTGTAAACAAACATGGCTGCCAGGTTTGCTTCATTAAATACGGAAGATTTTGAAAGAATTTTGAAAGAGAAAGACGCGTTGAACACCCGAAAGGAATGCATAATAATAATAATAATAATAATAATGGCTTTTTTTTTGTGGTCTATCAGATATATTCCATTCAGCGACTCGTCTTCGACTCATTCAGTATCATGCTAGCTGAATGGAATATATCTGATATACCACTCAACGCCAGCCAATATTATTTAAATATGTCACTCAAATCCGCGATGTATTTTGTATGAAAAATGAGAGTTTTTCAACACAAGAAGATAAACTTCATGTCTTCACGCCGACGTGCGATTTTCTTTTTATTATATTGACACATTCACAAGCAAAAAGTCCCCAAATTTATCAAAACAATTCATCAATTTCCTTATGAGTCACATATAGAGATTTATGTCACGGTTTTGGTTGTCCATGTCCCGGATGGAGCTCGGATGAAAAATACGAGGGGTGTATTTCCCTGTAAAACACTCGTCTGCATATAATATAAACTCATCCAAATCATAAACATTAACAAAGAAGAACCATATATCTGCTCATACGGTAAAGTTTTTGGTGAGGAGACTTTAATGTTTCTGGAAGGAGTCTCTAGTTTCAGTGCTTTGTAACAGCCAGATGTAAAACTGTAACTTTAAGTTTCCCGACGCAGGCGAGTCTGAAAATGGCGGACATTATGCTTTGCCAATCCAAAGTCACAAAACTGGTTAAAAAAACTTTCAGACCCAAGTGTCCAAAGTAGCAGGTTGTTGTATCATTACTAAATAAAACTCACTCAAGTGTGCTACTGTTTTCCCGTGTTAAAACGTCATGCCAAGCAACCCATTTACAGATCTGTCAAAGACATAGCACTGCCTATCCAATATGCACACACTTACACGACAACATTAAACAGCCTTGAGACACGCTTTAAAGACTGGACTCCACTGAAGAGGATGTGTTAGATCTCATTTCCGTGAGGACTCGAGGCCTGTCTGCTCTCTAACTGACCCGTCTGTCTGTCTACCTCTCTGTTTGAGCATCTGACCAACTACCTACAGTATGTGTGTGTGTGTGTGTGTGTGTGTCTCCTGGCCACTGGGTTTATTTGTTTGGCTGTCGGGAAGATGCTTGTATGTATGCCGGAACATTCCTGTTCTGCGTCTAACTGGCTGTGTTTCCCAGCTACATCAAATCATGAGGAGGAAAAAGAGGAGGACCGCAAATAAACAAAAGCATTCACTTTCACAAATACCTGTGTGGGCTTTTGATTACAGGGAAGAAAAAAAATACAGTAGCAATGTGTGTGTGTGTGTGTGTGTGTGTGTGGGCACGTTAATGACTGTTTATCTTTCTGTCTGGTGTGGTAGACGTGGACGAGTGTCGGGGCAACAACGGCGGATGCCAGCAGATCTGCGTGAACACCATGGGCAGCTACGAGTGCCTGTGCACAGGGGGCTTCTTCCTTAGCGACAACCAACACACCTGCATCCACCGCTCTGAAGGTCTGCCCAAAATTGTGTGTGTGTGTGTGTGTGTGTTTATGTGGCTAAGTCTGTCTGCTTTGATCCTACTTTTTCATCTCTGTGTATTCGTATTCTCATTATCTCTAGCCGCTTTATCCTGTTCTACAGGGTCACAGGCAAGCTGGAGCCTATCCCAGCTGACTACGGGCGAAAGGCGGGGTACACCCTGGACAAGTCGCCAGGTCATCACAGGGCTGACACATAGACACAGACAACCATTCACACTCACATTCACACCTACGGTCAATTTAGAGTCACCAGTTAACCTAACCTGCATGTCTTTGGACTGTGGGGGAAACCGGAGCACCCAGAGGAAACCCACGCGGACACGGGGAGAACATGCAAACTCCGCACAGAAAGGCCCTCGCCGGCCACGGGGCTCGAACCCAGACCTTCTTGCTGTGAGGCGACAGCGCTAATCACTACACCACCGTGCCGCCCTGTATTCGTATTAATACTGGAATTTAACAACATGGTCTTGGGATCTCAGACAGTTCTTTGAGAAGTAAAAAATAAAGCATTATTTAACAAGGGGAGCTTAATGCCACAAAAAGACAGTTTGAGTGTTATAGATTTAGATTCGTAGTGTTGCCAGGTTGGTGGCTTTTCCGCAGAATCGGCTGCTTTTGAACTCCAGCTGGTTGGCAGTTGGGTGTTTTGCATACTTCAGGTTAATTATCCTTGTATATTAAAACGCATTCGCATTTAAATAAAATAATTTACTTATACCCAAATGAATAGAAACTGACCCCAAAATGTTCACAAAAACACACTGGCAAGGACACATCGCCCACCACACCCCTAAACTTCCCAGCATGCACTAGAGGACACACAGGATTGTTTCCAGTCTTGATCTTACTCTCAGTTTTAGCTTTGGACTTTAAATAGGCATATCAGGTGAAAATTCAAATTCAATCCAAATTACTTGAAACTGCTCTCACTGAATTCAGAATTGAATGCAGAACAACATACTTTTGACAGAATGAAAATATATTTATCAGTTCTTAATATATTACAAATCAAAGATGGAAAAAAAAACGGCTTAATTTTTATTACTGCCATAATATTCTGTATGAAGATCACATGGTCCAAAATGGGCCTCATTAACCAATGAGATCAAAAATTTTTTCTTAATAACTTTATTTTTCAATATATTTACATGGAAATTGGTGGCACATAGATGGTTGTATACTGAATACAAAGTTTGAAAAATTAGTCAAAACAAATTATGCAAAGTAGTATTTAATTAGTATTAATTGTGCTAATTAGGTAAAAAATGTTAAACCAGTACACTCTCTTCTTCAAAGTTTCACCAAATGGCTTTATTTGTGCAATATAAAGCTGATCTTAACTCTCATTTTTGCATCACAAAGAAGGAGAGATCAATGTTAATTATAAAATATGCATCAATAAACATTGAACATCATTCACATCTCCCATTCTCTATCAAAATAAAAAAGTAATAAAAGATTATTTCTAATCCCCTCTTTGTGCTCTGTAGGCCTTTGTATTTCTCAAAAGTAGGGCCTACTTGTGTTTATATGAAAGAATATAAATGATTCTTATTTCGATTAATATTCACAGCTTTCAAGGCGAACCATGAAAAACTGTCTGATCCGCATCCAATAAACAATTCACGTTAACTGAACTGAAATTGACACTCATGTTTCTGACTTCCGGTTTAAAAAAATCTCATTCCGACCACTAAGATCACAGTATTTTTCATCAAAACAACTCCAGTTATATTCTAAAACAGTTATTTATTTACATGAATCAGTTTGATTTGAAAAAAATAAGTAGGTAAAGCTATGAAAACTCACTTCATAGTCTCCCGTGAATCATAACACCAAAACTAGCAGACAGAAAATTTTGCTGAATCCTTCATCAGAAACAGTGAGAGTGAGAGAACATCCCTATAAAAGTTATCGGATTGATATTCATGAGTAATCCAGTGGGAAACCGATCAGAAGAGAGAGAGAGAAAGATCCTGATCACTTTCCCGTGACTCAAAAAGTAAATCACCGGCAGTTTCCTGATGTCCCGTGAGCAGAGTTTTTACTCTGTTGTACCAACTTCATCCTGCTGTTACTCCCAAAGTACTGAACAGATCTTAAACAGATGAATTTCTTTGGAAAGCAGAGATTATATAGCCTGGCAAGCCAGACTAAATGTGAATATTTAGTCTGGCCTCGATCCGTAGACATTTCTGAAGGGGGTAGGAGGAACAAACCGCTGTCTTTCAAACTGTCTCTGTGCGTATAGGCCAACGCTCTGACCAATCAGCGCAACAGTGATTGTGACGTAGTCAGAGCGACAGAAAGCAGTGGGGGAGACCTTGAAATAAATTATTTTTCAAAATGCGTATTAATTAATAAACAGGTTCTAGATATTAAGAAGTTTGGAGATAATGACCACAAGTTTGGAGTCTGTACCACATACACTCATTTTTTTTCCAAGTGTTTTTCAAGGGTTTGCTTAAACTGTTTTTGAGAGTTTTTATTTAGTGGTGTTTGGTGAAATAATTTCCCTTAAATTTAAAATAACGGGAAAATAAGAAACAATCAAAAAGTAATGTTTCAAAGCTGTTTATTAATTCTCCGTACTGCACAAACTAGCCCCATCCTTTTGGCTACGAGCGGAGCCAGCTGGTAGATCAGACTTTTGCCATAGCCGGTCGGCAAAACAGCGAAAACGTCCTTCTTGAAAAGGAACGAGCGGAGAGCCTCTTCCTGCTCATGTTTCAACGAAAACTCCAAGTCTAATTCTTCTAAAATTGATTCCAAAGCGGAGTCAAACGCGCGATGTTCACTAGCCCGTAGCCATCTTTCCTGTTGTGCTTTCTCCAGCGTCGCGCAGCTTTGTCGTCACTCCTGCAAAAGCCCGCCCAAAGAATCCAAACAAAAACCTTGCGTTGTGATTGGCGGGCACGATTTGATGCCCGGGGTGTTTTTGTTTATATGGTGCGAGGCTAGACCCACTCGCTAGGCAAAAATATTTTTGGCCACTCGGCCAAAGTTTACTAGTCTAGTTTACTAGGCTAGAGATTATAAGCTTTTTAATGATAGTATTCACAAGAGAAAATATTCAAGAGTTAAGCAATGACAGATTTGGAAACTTAGATGAGCGTCTGCATGGACAATTTTCACAGCACGGCCAGTGAGCGTCTGATATGCCTACTTTACAGAGATGGACAGTAATGAAGTACGTTTACTTGAGTATTGTACTTAAGTACACTTTTTGAGTATCTGTACTTTACTTGAATATTATTTTTTGGAAACTTATGACTTGAACTTCACTATATTTGAAAGACAAATATCGTACTTTTCACTCCACTACATTTCTATCAAGGTCATTGTTACCTGTTACTATGAAACAGCTTTGAAAGTGGATTTTCCCCCCCTTTTTTTCTAAAACGTGATTGGTTTTTTCGCAGGTGACACTGAGACAGCCTATCAGTAATCACTAGGGTCACATCACGTCCATAGACTGTATAAAATTAAATTCATTGATTTCTCAGCAGCATTATTTGAATACGATCAGATGGCAGAATGGAAGAAGATGGTTCTTCTGGGGAATGAACCCACCCATGGCCATACCTAGACCCCATGTTTCAGTTTTCTGAAAGGATTAAAGATTCATTTCATTTTAAATGTTTGCTTTGTGTGCCTAAAACAAACCACATCACAGCCTATAAAAACCCCGCCGTCCAACCTGCAGAAGCATATTGAGGTATATAAATGTTTTATTCCAAGAGAAAGCTTGTAATGAAGTTGTCTGTGCTTTTAGAGCTAGCGATAACATTGCAATAGCGACACAGTCTGGTTAGTCAAATGACTTTCTATGGATTTGCCCGCCAAGTTGCCATAGCCTTGTCCACAGCTAATGTTAACACATAGCTAGTTAAGTTGGACACTGTTAGCATGTAAAAACGGAGTTACGCTAACATGAATAACGTTAACTTATCTGAAGTCCTTTCAGAAATATGCTTTAGCACAATCTTGCTAAATAAACAATGTAGAAATCTTTCTTTTCTAGTAGTGTTAGCTACCCAATATGAATTTGAGTTTGAAAAGAGTTTTCTAGCATGTCAGGTGGAGCTTCACTGACTAGCTAGCTTAAAGTTAAACCACCATGATGCCAAGCATAAATTCATTTTGAGAATTCACAAAATAATCCAGTCGGTTGCTTCAGAGGCATGAGGTATTATAAGTGTTGTGTCAATAATACAACAATGCATTGACAGAAAGTGTACTTTTAATACTTAAGTATTTTTAAAAGCAAGTACTTCAGTACTTTAACTTAAGTAAAAATTTACTGGACAACTTTCACTTGTATCGGAGTAACATTTCACTTGTATCGGAGTAACAGTGGGATCTGTACTTTGACTTCAGTAATGAAGTTGGGTACTTTGTCCACCTCTGCTACTTTAAAGCAAGAGGTCTTGATGGTTCTGCAGCCAGGAACCCCTTTAGCTGTTAAAAAATTATAAAAAAATAAAAATAAAAATCAACATATTTATTTAAGGAACTAGTCGGATATTAGGTTCATTATACGAATGATTCATTCTTCATTATTAGACTCATTATTCAGATGTGTTCAGTAATATTCTTTTTTTTTGAGTCCTGGAACTTTTTATTCCTGAACTTTTCACCAAAATAACACGTTCATTCCAAGTTGACATTGTTTAAAGTCTGCGTGTTTTTGAGTTATTATGGTTTGGCTTAAATTCATGAAATTCAAGTGTCCAGTCAAACAAACTGAACTCAGGACTAAATAGTGGATTGTAATTTTAATAACTATAACAAATTTTTAAATATCATGTAGATTAGATTAGATTAGATTAGATTAGATTAGATTAGATTAGATTAGATTAGATTAGATTAGGTTAGATTAGATTAACTTTATTCATCCCACATCGGGGAAATTCATGTGTTACAGTAGCAAGAAAATGTCAAACAGATAACAAATAAAACTGAAATAAAAATTAGACAAATGAAGGATTAAATACAGAGGGCTATTTGCATCATCTACCGTGAAAAAGTATAGAAAAAAATTGCCTTATTGAGAGGCTCGGAAAAATTGCACACTACAGGTAGACTCTGTATATATACATACATAAATATTATATATACAGTGGTGCTTGAAAGTTTGTGAACCCTTTAGAATTTTCTATATTTCTGCCTAAATATGACCTAAAACATCATCAGATTTTCACACAAGTCCTAAAAGTAGATAAAGAGAACCCAGTTAAACAAATGAGACAAAAATATTATACTTGGTCATTTATTTATTGAGGAAAATGATCCAATATTGCATATCTGTGAGTGGCAAAAGTATGTGAACCTTTGATTTCAGTATCTGGTGTGACCCACTTGTGCAGCAATAACTGCAACTAAATGTTTCCGGTAACTGTTGATCAGTCCTGCACACCGGCTTGGAGGAATTTTAGCCCGTTCCTCCATACAGAACAGCTTCAACTCTGGGATGTTGGTGGGTTTCCTCACATGAACTGCTCGCTTCAGGTCCTTCCACAACATTTCAATTGGATTAAGGTCAGGACTTTGACTTGGCCATTCCAAAACATTAACTTTATTCTTCTTTAACTATTCTTTGTTAGAACGACTTGTGTGCTTAGGGTCGTTGTCTTGCTGCATGACCCATCTTCTCTTGAGATTCAGTTCATGGACAGATGCCCTGACATTTTCCTTTAGAATTCACTGGTATAATTCAGAATTCATTGTTCCATCAATGATGGCAGGCCGTCCTGGCCCAGATGCAGTAAAACAGGCCCAAACCATGATACTACCACCACCATGTTTCACAGATGGGATAAGGTTCTTATGCTGGAATGCACTGTTTTCCTTTCTCCAAACATAACGCTTCTCATTTAAACCAAAAAGGTCTATTTTAGTCTCATCCATCCCAAAACATTTTTCCAATAGCCTTCTGGCTTGTCCACATGATCTTTAGCAAACTGCAGACGAGCAGCAATGTTCTTTTTGGAGAGCAGTGGCTTTCTCCTTGCAACCCTGCCATGCACACCATTGTTGTTCAGTGTTCTCCTGATGGTGGACTCATGAACATTAACATTAGCCAATGTGAGAGAGGCCTTCAGTTGCTTAGACGTTACCCTGAGGTCCTTTGTGACCTCGCCAACTATTACACGCCTTGCTCTTGGAATGATCTTTATTGGTCAACCAATCCTGAGGACAGGTCTTGAATTTCCTCCATTTGTACACAATCTGTCTGACTGTGGATTGGTGGAGTCCAAACTCTTTAGAGATGGTTTTGTAACCTTTTCCAGCCTGATGAGCATCAACAACACTTTTTCTGAGGTCCTCAGAAATCTCCTTTGTTCGTGCCATGATACACTTCTACAAACATGTGTTGTGAAGATCAGACTTTGATAGATCCCTGTTCTTTAAATAAAACAGGGTGCCCACTCACACCTGATTGTCATCCCATTGATTGAAAACACCTGACTCTAATTTCACCTTCAAATTAACTGCTAATCCTAGAGGTTCACATACTTTTGCCACTCACAGATATGTAATATTGGATCATTTTCCTCAATAAATAAATGACCAAGTATAATATTTTTGTCTCATTTGTTTAACTGGGTTCTCTTGATCTACTTTTAGGACTTGTGTGAAAATCTGATGATGTTTTAGGTCATATTTATGCGGAAATATAGAAAATTCTAAAGGGTTCACAAACTTTCAAGCACCACTGTATATATAAGTGTGCATAAAAATAGTTTATATTATTGCACATAATAATTTCATCGATGAGAGATGGCAGAGGTAGTAGTGGTGAAGTAGTGCAAATATAACGACAAACAGGTTATTGGTGCTGCGTTACAAGTTGTGGGTGTTACAGTCTGACAGCAGCAGGTATGAATGACCTGCGGTATCTCTCCTTCTTACACCGTGGGTGTAGCAGTCTACTACTAAAAGAGCTGCTTAAAGCCCCCACAGCCTCATGTAGGGGGTGAGAGGGGTTATCCATGATTGAGGTCAGCTTGGCTAACATCCTCCTCTCACCCACCACCTCAATGGAGTCCAGAGGACAGTCCAAGACTGAGCCAGCCCTTCTGACCAGTTTATTAAGTTTCTTCCTGTCCCTCTCTGAACTTCCACAGCCCCAGCAGACCACAGCGTAGAAAATCGCTGATGCTACCACAGAGTCATAAAAAGTCCTAAGCAGTGTCCTGCACACACCAAAAGACTGTACACCCTGTACACCCTGACTGTTCTTTATAGACCCCTGGGGGTCCCTGGACCCTGCTTTGACAACACTTGATGTACTCTATGAATGCACTGCCTTGTGTATTGGTGAATTGGTTTACTTATTCTCTTAGCTATCCTTTATCTGTGACAGGATATGTAAGAATAATTCCTGAAGGATATGTAAGAACATGTACAAATAATGCCTCAGGTTTTCAATGGGCTTGAGGTCAGGTGATTTTGTGGGCCAGTCAAAGTGTCCTAGTGTTGCATCAAACAAGTCGACACAGGTTTGTCTTTGTGCGTCCGGCAGTTATCAGTTTGAAATGTAGTAATGTCAATGTTGTGCTCTGATTTGATATAAAACACAAAAAGGCACCACAGAGTCACCCCGATTTGGTCATCTGTAAATTCCCACCCACCATCCTGCTCTCCGCCACCAACCACGAAGGCTGAAGGCTAACATGTCCTTCCTCCAGAACATGTCAAGCTAGCCAACCAGAGCTTTTCAAACTGCTGCTCATGCTGCATCACAGGACTACACTGCACTCAAAGGGAAAGCGCTATCTACCCTCTTCCACATACTTTACCAGTCAAAAGTTTGGACATATCTTTTAATTCAATGTTTTTCTTTATTTTTATTTATTAAAAGTCACTTCATGTCTTAAAGTTTCATTAAAGGATGTCGTTTCTCTTTACTTAGCTGAGCAGTTCTGGACATAATATGGATTACTACATTTGTGGGGTTGAATAGGGCTATTTACTGTATTTTTATTATTTACTATTTACTTTTTGATCTCAAACACATTAAGAAGGCAAGAAACTCATCCACTAATTAACTTTTGACGAGGCACACCTGTTAACTGAAAAGCCTTCCAGGTGACTCCCTCATGAAGCTGGTTAAGATAATGCCAATAGTGTACAAAGCGTCATCAAGGAAAACGCTGGATATGATGAAGAATCTAAAATATCAAACATGTTTTTAAGCACTTTTTTTGTTTACTGCATAATTCCATATCTGTTCCAGATGTTATTTCATTGTTTTGATGTCTTCAGTATTGTTCTACAATGTAGAAAATACAAAATACAGAAAAATCTATGAATGAGTCGGGGTGTACAAACTTTTGACTTGTACAGTACATGAGCTCACAGATGCCCACAATTGGCTTGTGTCACTGTGATTGACAAGGGACAGAGCCTGGTCACTTTTGCTCTCTAGCCATGCATGACTGTGGATCAGTGGCGGCTGGTAGTCTTTCAAACAGGGGAGGCTGGTCGGTTACGATATTTCCAGATTTTAAAAGAAAAAACACATCAGTTTTGCCCATACTCTTGCCTCTGATCTGGCTGATTGTTGGCAGGGTCACAAACTGTGAAATAACAGGTTCTTTTGGCCCATTAGCCTACTGTCCAATATACATGATGGTGGTGTTGGGGGGGGTATATTTTAACATTTTATATTTTAAAATTGTGGCATGTTGTTTAAAAATTGACCTCGGCTGTGTTTTTGTTTAAAAATGTTTTCCAAATTGTAGCTGTGTTTAATTCATATCCAGAAAAACATATATTCCAATATAATATACTCAGCATAAACATTTTAAATAGATTCTATATTTTTGGTCCGTCCATGACATATTACTAAAGTAGCCTATTTACTGTTGTTGATGTGGGTCACTTGCTGTTAGCCAATTCACTTTCTCGTACCAGGAGAGCTGAAAGGAACGAGTATTATTCCCTACCTTTTTCACCAAGTCAATTTGAGGCGTTGGGCTACCCTGCTCTTTAATTTTAATTTTTTCCTCAAAAGGAAAACTGGCAAATGGCTTCGCCAAAATTAAATCAGCAATGCTTGGCATCCGTGCGCAGCTTTCTTGCTAGCTGACTAGCCCCCTCAAGTTCAAGTTCAGTCACTCAAATAAACGAAATTTCTGGAACTAAGATAGCAAACTTGACAACACTATATTTACACTTTATTTACAATGAAAATATATACAAACTAAAAAAGCTGGTAGAAACTGTATGTAATGAATGAAATCGAAATGTAAGCCGATCTCTTACAATACACCACAGCACTTGCGAATCCGTATGGGACTGAACTGATGTTGCCAGATACTGCTGACGTTATCCAGCCCAAAATATGTTCAAAACCCGCCAAAATGCACTTAAAACCGCCCAATCTGGCAACATTGTACCGCTGCCTGTCTATACTTGAAACGAGCTGTCAATCAAAGAAAATATCCGGCCGTTTTCACCAATCACCAGTCTCCTCGCGGAAACTGCCATGTCCCTCCCATGTGAGGCTGGGAGTCCGTGGGCGGGCATTTTCGCAGTATTTGTCCAATAACCGTCTTGCATTTTGAGATTGAAAAGCGCATAGCTCCCAAATGCCATTGAAGTCCACTGAGGCTGGGAGTCCGTGGGCGGGCATTTTCGCAGTATTTGTCCAATAATCGTCTTGCATTTTGAGATTGACAAACACATAGCTCCCAATCCACTGAGGCTGGGCTGCATTGCGCTATCACGAGGGGGAAAAACTCACGCACCCATTAGGCGAACTGGGGAAAGTTATAACGGAATGATTTCGCACTGTAGTTGGGTTGAGCACATATATTTCTATGATTCTGGATCTGAAATAGCAATGTTATAAGGTCGGCTATAACATAAGCCAAGCGCAATTCATCCTACACGATGTTCGTCATTTTTAGAGGAGGCTGAACCTCCCTCGTTGTCTTAGAGCAATCGCCTGTGCTGTGGATCATTGAGATTCAAACTCACGATTTCCCTGTGATTTTTTTTTTGTTGTTGATGTGATTTTTTGTTGTGCTACGCGGTTGCAAAGATTTGCTTTTCTGCTAAATTACATTCCTACAGCTGAAAATCTAACTGACAATGGTAAATTAGTCAGTGGCATTATACAATTGGATGCTGTTATTAATGGATGTGACTAATTTACCGTCCAGTGATTTTACTAGGCCATAGTACGATTGTGGTGTAGTGGTTATCACTGTCGCCTCACAGCAAGCAGGTTCCAGGTTCAAACCTCATGGCCAGTGGGGACCTTTCTGTGCGGAGTTGGCATGCTTTCCTTGTGTCTGTGCAGGCTTCCTCCAGGTGCCCCGGTTTCCCTCACAGTCCAAAGACATGTAGATTAAATAATATACCCAGCCACTGTGGTTGTACAAGCCAATGCATACTTAGTGCTGGTCCCAAGCCTGGAAAGATTGGGGAGGGTTGTGTCAAGAAGGGCGTCCGGTATAAAACCTATGCCAAATCAAAATATGTGGAACAGATCTTCTGTGACAACCCCTAACGGGAGCAGCCAAAAGAAGAAGAAGAAGATATTATGATTGTGGTGAAAGAACTGTTTCAGGACGTCACATGTTTTAGTCCTGTTTTGTAGGAATGTATGATGTTAGAGTTTAACGTTACATTACGTTATGCATTCATATAGTCATCATGTTACGCTTCCCTGGCCACTGTACGGTATAACTGCATTTCAGTCTAGTCCAACCGAGGCTGTGTACTGTTTAGCCTGGGGTTAGCCGTTCTGAGTTCTTTATTTAGTTATATTTTATACGGTTGGTTTGTTTCCTTGGCTGTTTGAGTATTGGTAATTCAACAGCATATTACGCTAGGTATTGCTGTCACTTGTTCAGTTGGCACTAGAACTTTCTTGTCTAGACGTTCAGCACTTTGTGTACCTGACTTTTGCACTCGTTGCACATTGCTTTGGATAAGAGCGTCTGCTAAATGCCATGTAACGTAATATAATGTTGGACGTATGGCATAGAAAGGGCAGTTTTGATTATGGGATGTTTTTGGGGTATTTTTATAACGCAGACCTGGCAACGCTGCTTTTCAACTCATGAGTTTTCATGTTTCTCACTGCAAATTGTGTTGCGTTTGTGCCGTATGGCTGTAATTATCACATTCACATCGACCCCCGGTTTCTTTGAGGTGGGGCGGCCTTGGGCTGAGGTGCCCTTGAGCAGGGTGCCGACCACCTGACTGCTCCCCGGGCGCTCTGGGCTGCCCACTGCTCTGGGTGTGTGCGTGTGTTCACTGCTTCAGATGGGTTAAATGCAGAGGATGAATTTCACTGTGCTTGAAGTGTGCATGTGACTAATAATAATAATAAAACAAATAAAACAAAAAACAAACTAAAAGTTAGAGCACTTCTATTATGGCTGCCAGTGTGAACACGCTGTGTGTCAAAGGTATTCAAATTGTAGAATAGAATTGTATAATGTATGTATATTGAAGAGTATTGAGGAGACTCCTAAATTTTACCACCTGTTGCAGCTTTTCTACAGAATAAAATGGGTACAGTATGCAAAAGTTGAACGTAAATACTTATACGTACATGCTAAGTAATTAATAATTATTCGCAGAAGGTGAAGTGAATATCAATGAATAATAACTGACATGAAGTCAAATAATTGTTTAATATAAATACACGGGTGATTATTTAAAAAAAAAAAAACTTTAAAAAATAATTTATTCCAGTCTTCAAAAGCAGCATGTGAATGTAATGACGGCGTGGCGCAGACTTGTGTCACTTATCTACGCCGAGTCACATAAAATACGTTGTTTTGAAATCGATAAAATAAATCACAACTCCAACGTCCCTTTGAATAGTTTTAGACCAAACTTTGTAGCATCTTTAGCGCTTTTAGGAACAGGATTTTCTTTCATCATTTGTAATTCTTCCTCATTTACGGTGACGAAGCGATTGGCCGCCATTTTGCCGAGTCGCTCGAGGTGATTATCGAGAAATAGTCCGAGTTTCTCGGCCAATCAGCACACATGATTTTCTATAATCACCTGCGTATTTATACTAACGCTAGCTAATGTTATATAATGGCCTTGTATAGTTTTTTTTTAACCCTGTAAACAAAATACCGATGTGTCAAGACATTGAACTTGTAAAACTGGACATTTTTCTCATCCGTACAAATTCTTCCTTGCAGTGATTATTTTACTTGCAGAGTCTATACTCAATCAGGACTTCTGTTCTTTTGTCATGTCATCTCAGAAGAAGTCGGAATATGAGAAAATGAAAAAAAAAGAAAAAATGAGAAAATGTGAAAACGTCTGAATGTGCCTCAGCTCAGTGTCGCACTGAAGGTCGTGACTCAGGTCATTGTCAGAGGGTTTCATCTGCTGAAGTGCATTTCTTGTCTTGGGTTTGGAGGTCACATGCCTGTGCCGTGTGTGTGAGTGAGTGTGTATGCAGCGACTGAAGGCTGGTCATAGCACATGGCTTGTGACCTGCGTGTGTGTCTGTGGTTGAGTGTTGAGCGGCGTGTTTGGTCTTTTGCTGCCAGTCAGAAATGACAAACGAGACACATCTACATTCAGACAGTCACATTCCAGACAGCTTCAGTGAATCACACACACACACACACACACACACACACACACACACACACACACACACACACACACACACAAGCAATAGTGGGCCGAGCTGTAATAATTCCTGTGATGTCACTCGCAGTCATGTGCGGAATGTAGCAAGTAGATGACCTCTCCATTTCATCTCTCTCTCTCTCTCTCTCTCTCTCTCTCTTTCTCTCTCTCTCCGTTCAGTTCCTATCTATCTCTCATACTGCAATTTATGTTTATTTTTTATTTGCTTTTTCTGATAGATAGCTTGCTCCAGTGAAAGTGTGTGGAAGGGTTTGCAGACACAACAAAATTCAGTATATTGCACTGAAATACATTTTATTGGGACAACTTTATAGTCAAATTCAAAAGTATTGGCTCCCTTCAAGAAAATGGCCCAAACAAATCCCACTCTATATATTCAAACCTACTCATATTTGTTTCATTCAACATTTTTTTTAGAAAATTATAAACAAATTTTCTCTCGAAAACAAAACTCTAAAAAAAAAAAAAAGCATATTACATTCTGGGCGGCACGGTGGTGTAGTGGTTAGCGCTGTCGCCTCACAGCAAGAAGGTCCTGGGTTCGAGCCCCGGGGCCGGCGAGGGCCTTTCTGTGCGGAGTTTGCATGTTCTCCTCGTGTCTGCGTGGGTTTCCTCCGGGTGCTCCGGTTTCCCCCACAGTCCAAAGACATGCAGGTTAGGTTAACTGGTGACTCTAAATTGACCGTAGGTGTGAATGTGAGTGTGAATGGTTGTCTGTGTCTATGTGTCAGCCCTGTGATGACCTGGCGACTTGTCCAGGGTGTACCCCGCCTTTTGCCCGTAGTCAGCTGGGATAGGCTCCAGCTTGCCTGCGACCCTGTAGAAGGATAAAGCGGCTAGAGATAATGAGATGAGATATTACATTCTTGAAAAGAAAAATTATTATTAAATTGTCATCAGCCTCCAGGACATGCTCTTGCTGCCTTGGATGTACTTTCTGTTTGCTTATTGTTTAAATACGAGGTTGCAGACATTTTCAGTCCTTTTTTTTATTCATCTGTCATCTTGAGGAAAACCAGAAGAGCTTTCAATACAAATGGTTGTTGATCTGCACAGGTCAGATAATATATATATATATATATATATATATATATATATATATATATATATATATATATATATATATATATATTATTTGTTTCTGTACACTGTTTTGGGTAGAGCTCTCACTATTTCGTTGTACCCCACTGTGCAACAATAGCAATAAAAGTCTATTCTATTCTATTCTATTCTGATAAAACAAGGCCATTATAAAAAGTTTCACAAGTCAAGAACTGTTGCCAGAAAGAGGAAGCATTAATATTCATTGTTGTGATCTCATCCACAGGAGTCTTCACCAAAAATTCATTATGGGGGTGGTGATAATTTTGAAACTAGAAAAAAATAAATAAACTTGAGAATAGATTGTATTGAAATAAAAAAAAAAATACAGTATGTTTAGGCCAAAAAAAACCCACTTTAGAATTGTTATTGATTTTACATGTACATTTTTCACATTTTTTGCAAAGGGTGCCAATAGTTATAGAGCTGATTGCAGATATATTTTAGGAGTGGACTAAGCCCGTTTTCGCTCTGGAAAAGTAATGGAGAGGTGGAGTAAAGGAAAGTCAAAATGTGAGTAAAAGAAAAACTGGGAAAGTGAAAGACTGGAGTGAGAAAACGAGAGAAAGATACAGAAATAGACAGATTGGATATTTACTTTTTGGGAAGCCCATAACTACACAAGTGTGTGTGCATCTCTCTGGGCCTGCGCAAGATATATTTATCTCAGAATTAAATCTTTGTGTGTGTGTGTGTGTGTGTGTGTGTGTGTGTGTGTGTGTGTGTGTGTGTGTGTGTGTGTGTGTAAATAAGCTGTAAAGATGTGTTAGTAGGAAACGTACTAATGTTTATTGGCAGCGCTGAATTGATCAGCATGTCAAATGTATGGTTTAAACAAACACACACACACACACACACACACACACACACACAAGCCTTTTTTCCCACACATTCAGCTTCACCTAAAACATAAAAACACCTCACCTTCACTCATCACACACGCTTGTTGTTGATAGCTTGTGTCTTCATGGATGTGTGCGTTGGATGTTTACAGTTCATCTCTCAGCACTCGGCCATCGGGTGAGTTGTGTGTCTGTGTGAGTGTGTGTCCTTGGCGCCGTCCGTCTGCTGTAGAAAAAGCGAGGCTCTGTTAACAGTACAACATTGTGTATTCTCTAACACTGGGTCTGTCTTTGACAAGACCCAAGATTTCACCAACTCACCTGAGGTTCTGTTTTACTCTGATGCTGTTATACTCTCACTGGTTACTTTAATAGGAACTTGTTCTTGATTCGAAGATTCCTGTTCTTGGCTGCAGGACTGGAACCCAGTGTGGTCTTCTGTTTTCTGTTGCATGCTGAGATGCTTTTTTGCTCACCATGGTTGTAAAGAGTTGCTATGAGTTACTATATTCTTCCTGGCAAAAGAAAAAAACCCTCAAACCAATCTGTCCATTTTCCTCTGACCTCTCTTATCAACAAGGCGTTTGTTTCCACCCATGGAACTGTCACTCACTCGATTTTTTTTGTTTTCCGCACCATTCTGTCTGAGTAAACTCTAGAGACTGTTGTGTGTGAAAACCCCAGGAGATCAGCAGTTTCTGAAATACTCAAACCAGCAGTCCATCTGATTCAAACCAACACCCATGCCACAGTGAAAGAAAGTCACACTTTGAGATCACAGTTTTTCCCATTCTGATGTTTGAACATTGTGAACATTAACTGAAGCTCTTGATTTGTATCTGCATGATTTTTTGCATTGTGCTGCTGTCAAGGAATTGGCTGATTAGAGAACTGCATAAAACAGCACAGTAGGTGTATCTAGGGTGTACCAAACAAAGTGGCCGGTGAGTGTATACACATCAATCAGTACCTTTACATGCTCAGTAATATTTCACTACAACCCCGATTCCAAAAAAGTTGGGACAAAGTACAAATTGTAAATAAAAACAGAATGCAATAACTTACAAATCTCAAAAACTGATATTGTATTCACAATAGAACATAGACAACATATCAAATATCGAAAGTGAGACATTTTGAAATTTCATGCCAAATATTGGCTCATTTGAAATTTCGTGACAGCAACACATCTCAAAAAAGTTGGGACAGGGGCAATAAGAGGCTGGAAAAGTTAAAGGTACAAAAAAGGAACAGCTGGAGGATCAAATTGCAACTCATTAGGTCAGTTGGCAAGAGGTCATTAACATGACTGGGTATAAAAAGAGCATCTTGGAGTGGCAGCGGCTCTCAGAAGTAAAGATGGGAAGAGGATCACCAATCCCCCTAATTCTGCACCGACAAATAGTGGAGCAATATCAGAAAGGAGTTCGACAGTGTAAAATTGCAAAGAGTTTGAACATATCATCATCTACAGTGCATAATATCATCAAAAGATTCAGAGAATCTGGAAGAATCTTTGTGCGTAAGGGTCAAGGCCGGAAAACCATACCGGGTGCCCGTGATCTTCAGGCCCTTAGACGGCATTGCATCACATACAGGCATGCTTCTGTATTGGAAATCACAATATGGGCTCAGGAATATTTCCAGAGAACATTATCTGTGAACACAATTCACTGTGCCAGCCGACATTGCCAGCTAAAACTCTACTGTATAGTTCAAAGAAGAAGCCGTATCTAAACATGATCCAGAAGCGCAGACGTCTTCTCTGGGCCAAGGCTCATTTAAAATGGACCGTGGCAAAGTGGAAAACTGTTCTGTGGCCAGACTAATCAAAATTTGAAGTCCTTTATGGAAATCAGGGACGCCGTGTCATTCGGACTAAAGAGGAGGACGACGACCCAAGTTGTTATCAGCGCTCGGTTCAGAAGCCTGCATCTCTGATGGTATGGGGTTGCATTAGTGCATGTGGCATGGGCAGCTTACACATCTGGAAAGACACCATCAATGCTGAAAGGTATATCCAGGTTCTAGAGCAACATATGCTCCCATCCAGACGACGTCTCTTTCAGGGAAGACCTTGCATTTTCCAACATGACAATGCCAAAGCACATACTGCATCAATTACAGCATCATGACTGCGTAGAAGAAGGGTCCGGGTACTGAACTGGCCAGCCTGCAGTCCAGATCTTTCACCCATAGAAAACATTTGGCGCATCATAAAACGGAAGATACGACAAAAAAGACCTAAGACAGTTGAGCAACTAGAATCCTACATTAGACAAGAATGGGTTAACGTTCCTATCCCTAAACTTGAGCAACTTGTCTCCTCAGTCCCCAGACGTTTACAGACTGTTGTAAAGAGAAAAGGGGATGTCTCACAGTGGTAAACATGGCCTTGTCCCAACTTTTTTGAGATGTGGTGTTGTCATGAAATTTAAAATCACCTAATTTTTCTCTTTAAATGATACATTTTCTCAGTTTAAACATTTGATATGTCATCTATGTTCTATTCTGAATAAAATATGGAATTTTGAAACTTCCACATCATTGCATTCCGTTTTTATTTACAATTTGTACTTTGTCCCAACTTTTTTGGAATCGGGGTTGTATTATTCCAAATGTGACAATATTTGGAATTTGATACGGGTCATACAAACAGCAGTTTGGATATCCGGAATTTGGCCTTATTCCAAATTTAGAATTTATCAATTAAGACGTGGGATATGCCGCAGGATATTATTCAGGTTTTAGGAGCATGCTTTGGACACGTCTACAGCGGACCTGGAATATGAGTCTTGATTGGGTTTTTTTTGCGCCATTTTGTGATACACGGCCTCTTGCCTGTTTACCCTCTGTAGGGCAATAAAGTTAGAAAGGCGTAGCCGTATGAGGTACATCATGGAGTTGTTTTAAATTTTATTGATGAAGATAAGTCATTCCTAGTTATGAACGAATGAATGAATGAACGTGTTTGTGTGTGCGCATGGCGTCCTGACCTGGACTACAGTCTCATTAAGGGTGTATTCCTATCTTGCACCCTGTGTTCCCGGGATGGGTCCTGGATTCACCACCATCTTGTCGAGGATAAATCAATTGCTGTGAGTGAGTGAAGTTATTGAGGAACAGTTGCTCATCGTTCTAATAAGTATTTTATTACACCTTCTCTAACTCAAAACCTTTATTCATTTACATTACACCTTCTATCTGGACAATGGGGATATGAAAATTTCCCTCCTAAGAGTATTTACGAGCTGCAAAAAAAGTGTCCCCCCCATAGTCCTGTTAGTGCAGCTTGGGATCAGTCGCCCACTCCGAGTGCTGGCATCCTCACAGAGAGCTCACAGCCTCTTCCTGGGGAGACAAGTATCAAGCTGTAGTTTCATTATCATGATAATTACTCAAATCTGGAAGTGAGATCAAAGCTGAACGTTAACACAGGCCACCAAAACAAAATCAAGTCAAAGACGTATTCTTTACTTTTTCTTATTTTTTCTTCACTTAGTCTGTATTTTTTCTTAGTTTGCGACTTATCAAAGTGGACTTAATACAGGTTTATACCAGCCAAACTGGCACAATTCAAATATTTGTACAGATACAGCACGGCCTCTCCATTACATACTGTATAAAATTTGGGCTCCACTCCAGCCTCTAATAAGAGAGACTTGATTTTGAGCAGCCTGTGCACCATCAAGGTAAAATAAACCTCTTTAGTTTGAACTTACTGAAGGTTATTTTAGCATGGAATTATTCAAAAGAGGTGTTAAGACTCCCTTTACCTTTAACTTCAACACAAAACTTGATTTACAATTGAACAGAGTCGAAAAGGATCTGGGAACAACCAACAGTGAAGGAATTTGAATTTCCTGTCAATTTACAAACCGAATACAGAATGACACCACGATTTTCATCATACATTAGTTAGCAACGGGGACTCAACATGCCACACTCCTGAAACATAGCTCCCTTCAGTCGCTTGCCGGCTGAGAGCACCTTCACTTTGGCGTTTTTACCGACCCCTGTATTACTGACACTGTCCAATGTGCTTGGGGACGGTTGGGGCTCTGAGTGGTTTTTACTGACCCCTGTATTACTGACACTGTCCGATGTGCTCGGAGATGGTTGGGGCTCTGAGTGGTTTTTACCGAACCCTGTATTACTGATGCTGTCCCATGTGCTTGGGGATGGTCGGGGCGCTGAGTGGTTTTTACCGAACCCTGTATTACTGACGCTGTCCCATGTGCTTGGGGATGGTCGGGGCGCTGAGTGGTTTTTACCGAACCCTGTATTACTGACGCTGTCCCATGTGCTCGGGGACGGTAGGGGATCTGAGTGGTTTTTACTGAACGCTGTATTACTGACACTGTCCGATGTGCTCAGGGACAGTTGGGGCTCTGAGTGGTTTTTACCGAACCCTGTATTACTGACACTGTCCGATGTGCTCGGGGATGGTCGGGGCTCCGAGTGTTTTTTACTGACCCCTGTATTACTGACACTGTCCAGTGTGCTCGGGAATGGTCGGGGCTCCAAGTGTTTTTTACTGACCCCTCTATTACTGACACTGTCCGATGTGCTCGGGGACGGTCGGGGCTCTGATGCCCCTTTTCCACCAAAGCAGTTCCAGGGCTGGTTCGGGGCCAGTGCTTAGTTTGGAACCGGGTTTTCTGTTTCCACTGACAAAGAACTGGCTCTGGGGCCAGAAAAACTGGTTCCAGGCTAGCACCAACTCTCTGCTGGGCCAGAGGAAAGAACCGCTTACGTCAGCTGGGCGGCGGAGTTGTTAAGCCCGACAACAATAACAAGACCGCGAAAGATCGCCATTTTTAAGCGACGAGAAGCCTCAGCTGTACAAACGCGAAGTCATCCATTATTATTATTATTATTGTTGTTGTTGCTGCTGCTTCCATGTCGTTTTTGCTTCGATATTCGCGCCAAGGTTTATGCAAATGTAGCGACGTAATGACGTATACAGCAATGCAATGACGTATACAGTGACATAATGACGTAGCTCCGCAAGCTATGGAAAAGCAAACTGGTTCTCAGCTGGCTCGCAAGTTGAACGAGTTGTGAACCAGCACCAGCACTGGCTCCGAACCAGCCCTGGAACTGATTTGGTGGAAAAGGGGTATCAGTGGTTTTTACCAAACCCTGTATTACTGACACTGTCCGATGTGCTCGGGGACGGTAGGGGCTCTGAGTGTGTCTCCTCCATGGCTGTTTCAGCCCTTAAATCATCTTCAGTACTTGAAGAAGCCCACCCAAAAAAATTTCATCAGTTTAGACTGCGCCATTGTTTATTTCACGCAGAGATCATTACACCACACCAGGCCGATTAAGACGCTTTGCGATTGGTCAAAAGCTTGGTGCTCATTTGGTCAGTATGTATAGTTGATTTTTATTGGTCACAAGCGTGTGCTCATTGTTTACACTCTGGGGGCGTCTCTTCACTGGGGTTGGATTTCGGTCAATGGAGGGATTTCTCGAAAGGTGACTTATGATAATGATGACAAATACATCCAGTACTGTGATGACTGCTAGTAATTTTCTCTTCATCACTGATGGATTGTGTTCGTCGGTGATGAGTGCCAGCGGGAACCCTGAGAGACGTGGTACTAGGCGTGTTTTCATTAACCTGCTTCATGTGCACTTTGAAATTGTGAACTAAATCCCAAGTAATGGAAATGTCACACAAGGTGGTTTTTCAGATAATTCAATAACGTGATATTTCACAAAATTGAAATGGAAACACATTTTTTGCATATAATTCACAGGATATGACAGTAAGAGCAAATGGAAACGCTCCCTTTTCTGAAAAAGAGTGCTCTGTGAGACCTATCGTGAGAGGAGAAATTATAGCGAGATGAGAAACCCAGATTTAATTGCAGAACCTCACTCAGTGGAAACACAGACCATTTGCAGTTGTGTTGTCTACATTTTTAAAATATCACTTCTGTTTTGGAAACCTGGCTAATGTTGAGGAACAGGTGTCAGTGATTAGTAATCAGGTGGATCGGTTGCCTGCGAGTTGTCTTTTCATGTGACGGAGCCTGGAGTTCATCATCTGAGGACTGTAGGAAACATAGTTTGTTTGTTCAAGTACTTTGCTGGAAGTGGGCACAGACACCGACGTCTACAAAGATGTCATCAGTATAAGCTGGTACGAATTTTCCAAGCATATCTTGGAGTTAACCAAATTCTTGAAAGAAGCATTGACCAAGCCACATGGCATAACTAAATATTCATAGTGTCCAGATGTTTTCCTGAAGGTTTTCCATTCACCACCCACTCTGGTACTAAATTATAAGCACAACTGTGGTTAAGTTTAGTAAAATTATGGGCAGATTTGAAATGTCTGTTGCCCTTTATTTAAGGTTCATAGGGGCTCACCTGCCTCTTGACCCAAAGAAAGAGGAGTGTGATTGAACTCATTGTAAAAAAGATTGTTGTACGATTGTAAAACCGATACATCTTTTGATGAGATGGCAGTAACCTCAGCTAACGGCTGCCTGTGAGCAATGAAATGAGCTGAGCAATCTTGGCAATGCCTGATGTTTTGTCTTGCAAGGAAAATTACTCATCGCTATTGTTAATTGTGCTTGTGCTCAGTTGCAATCATCCTGGCGCACAACATACTGACAGTGTAAGAAATTATCATATAAAATTGAAAGAATCTTCTTAGTCAGTTTATTTTATTTAAAAACATACAGTCCCTGTGTTTGAAATGGTCACTAACCCACTGCAGTGCATTCTGGTATTTCAAGAGTATGCTGGTGCTCTACAGGCAAAATTCACCACATATCGGATTGACTATGGTTTTGATATTATTGCACATAGTATACAGTAGGTCACTATGTTATGCACATCCTGCACGGTTATGTACATCTCCCATGGTTCTAGAATCCAGTTCCTCAGTTTCAGAACCTTTCCCAAATTTTCTGGATCCAGTTCCCCAGTCTCAGAACCATCTCTCATGGTTTCAGAACCCAATACCCCAGTTTCCAAACCCTATCCCCTGGTTTCAGAATCCAGTTCTCCAGGTTCAGAGCCCGCTCCCGTGGTTTCAGAATCCAGTTCCCCAGGTTCAGCATCCTCTCCCATGGTTTCAGAATCCAGTTCCCCAGTTTCAGAACCCTATCCCCTGGTTTCAGAAACCAGTTCCCCAGGTTCAGCGCCCTCTCCCATTGTTTCAGAATCCAATTTCCCAGGTTCAGAGCCCTCTCCCATGGTTTCAGAATCCAGTTCCCCAAGTTGAGAGCCATCTCCCACGGTTTCAGAATGCAGTTCCCCAGTTTCAGAACCATTGTCCATGGTTTCAGAACCCAATCCCAGTTTTAGAATCCTATATGCTGGTTTCAGAATCCAGTTCCCCAGGTTCAGAGCCTTTTCCCATGGGTTCAGAATTCAGTTCCCCAGTTTCAGAACCATCATCCATGGTTTCAGAACCCAATACCCCAGTTTCCAAACCCTATCCCCTGGTTTCAGAATCCAGTTCCCCAGGTTCAGAGCCCGCTCCCGTGGTTTCAGAATCCAGTTCCCCAGGTTCAGCATCTTCTCCCATGGTTTCAGAATCCAATTCCCCAGGTTCAGGCCCATCTCCAATTGTTTCAGAACCCAATACCCCAGTTTCAGAACCCTCTCCCCTGGTTTTGGAATTCTCCCATAGTTTCAGAATCCAGTTCCTTAGGTTCAGAGCCCTCTCCCATGGTTTCAGAATCCAGTTCCCCAGTTTCAGACCCATGGTTTAAGAACCCCATACTCCGGTTTAAGAACCCAATACTCCAGTTTCAGAACCCTGTCCCCTGGTTTCAGAATCCAGTTCCCCAGGTTCAGGGCCCTCTCCCACAGTTTCAGAACCCATGGTTTCAGAGCGATGGACAATGGAAACAAAAGTGTATCTGTTTTTAATATCCATTAAAATAAAAGTAGTTATTGGTCATGGATCTAGACTTTTGGACCTTACTCTTAAATGAGAGTAATTTGTTATGTGGATGGAGTGTGTTTACTTTAAGCTGAAATACTCATGCAACTGAAAGCCAGCAGTGCTTTGCTACACTGTACATCTAAGCAGCCTGGTTTAGTTCGGGTGAGCCTTTGCATCTGATGAGGTTCTTCTGCATTCCTACGTTTAAGGAAAAAATGTTTCGTGGTTTAACCTAACACAGAGCTTGCAGATCAGAGCCCAAGCCTTTAAATATGGCAATGTTGTGAAAATAATATCCTTGTAAATTCTGTCAGCTCAACCACAGAGATTCTGGCAATTGTTGGCTGGTTGTAAATTGAGAATTTGGGGAGGGGTGAAGGTTGTTTGCCATGAGAGCTAGTCTGCGACTTGTAAGATTGCAAGGCTGGATGTGCCAACAGCATCCACAGTGATGAGACGCTGGGAATGATACTAGAAAACTGTTTCTGTTGTTTTTTTCTTATCCACTGCAGAAGGCACCATTCTTGTCTTTCTTCTTTTTATTGTCCATGCATTTAGTACCAAAGCTTGTATACTGCGATGGGCATCAACAGGAACTAATACTATGTTTAAATGGGATTGTTTTCAATGAGTTTCTAGAAGATTCTCCATAAATGACTGACAAGTTGTTGAATGTTGAAGTTTCTCAGTACAGTTGTGCACATGGAAGCTTGTCCATGTAGTACACTGTGTACACTATGTACTTACTTGTGTAGTGTGTGAATTTCGACAGGGTAACGTTGTTTCAAATCAAACACGGCAAGTTGTGCACTTACCGGACAACATTTGACCACGATTGTCGCATCACCTGCCAAAAGATCTACCAGCTCTTTTGGCTCACCTATTAAAAATGAACGTTTTTAATATTTTTGGCTTGTTTGCCCCCTGTTTAATGCGGTGTGCACATTACATCAACCACATGCCCTCCTCTAACTGGTTGAAAAATGGTTATTAGTCACCATTGTTGCTACATAGCCAAGATGGTGAGCACTGAGGGTGATCAGTGTCCAGCAGGCTTGTAGTACTCGAGTCCGACTCATGCCGTAATTTTAAGGACTCGTGACTTGACTTGGACTTGAGCACTAATGACTCAGTCTTGGACTTGGACTCATGCATTAACTGCATTCAGACTCCTAAATTGGAGATGAGGACTCTGATTTTTTCTTTATTTTTTGTAACATGCCATTATAATTTGGTATAAGATATTTATATCTACATTAATTTTTATACTAATTTTGTGCAAAAGAATGCACATTCACCTGTTCATACGTCAAGTTCAGGAACAAACTAACATTAATGGCGCTAGAATGCCTGGAGAGAACGCCGCTAGGATTGTTCACTTTGCTTATAGAGACTTCTCGTGCAGTGGGAAAAAATGCACTGCTATGTGTTCCATATGTAGACGAACTATCGAGGAGACGACGGGGACAACCTCGAACTTCAATCGCCATTTGGTAAGACTCCACCCAGAGAAGGAAGTGACACGCTATGTTCTTTGCTCTGTTGATAGCAGGGCTTGCTTGTTGAGTGATAAACTAGCTAGTGTTAACCCTCTCTCAAGTTATTTGCCCTGTTGAGAGCGGGCGGGGCTTGCTGAGTGATGAACAAGTTTTTTTTCTGTAGCCTCTTAACTAAAATGGGGCAGTCGAGCAGTAACGTTAGTCCAATACAGTAGCAGAGACGGTTTCACATAAAGGCAGCAACAGCCACCGTCAAATGGTTCTCGGACTCAACTCGGACTCGACTTGGATCAATAGTGGACTTGACTTGGACTTGACTTGAAATTTTCTTTAATGGCTTGGACTTAACTTGGACTTGAACACTGGGGACTCAAGACTGGACTTGGACTCGAGGTTTAGTGACTCGACTACAACACTGGTGTCCAGCATTTCACAATCAGCATTTTGAACGTTATGACTGCACCATCCGGGGACACATAGTGCACTGCATGTTGCGCCAGGTGTCAGTGTAAATGCAATTATGCACTCAAAATAGCAAGTGTAAGTGTGGAAGAACATGAATTGAGACACAGTGTTGGTTAAAGTCAAACAAATCCCAAAAATAAATGCTGTTTGCTGATTACGGCAAGTGCCCTGATGTGTCCTCCACACGTTTAAATTAAAAATAAAACTTTCTCACAACAATGTATCCATTTCAAAAGTTATGATATTGCTAAAAATAGGCTTACTTGGGTACAGCCATTTGCACTGAAACCGGATATCTGCCTGTGCCGTAACCAGCACACTACTACACCATTTACCTTTGTTACACAGAGCCATCAAATAAAGGCTTCTAATTCTAAACAAAAATCCCCAGGCACCACTGCTCTCTCTCTCTCTCTCTCTCTCTCTCTCTCTCTCTCTCTCTCTCTCTCTGTGTGTGGGCGTGTATGTGTGTTCACTGCTTCAAATGGGTTAAATACAGGGAAAGAACTTCACTGTGCTGTAATGTATACTGTATGTGACAAATAAAGGCTTCTAATTCTAAAAATCTAATCAGAAATTTTCTGTAACCATCTGATTTTTCCTGGCAACAAAATACGCGAAACAACAGATTTCATTTTTTTATGAAGTTTAAATTTCACTCGGCTTGACAACATATACAAAGTACTGACACAGGTACTCGTAAACAATGTCCGTTGTCATAGCAACACGATTCTTGTTGTCTAAAAAGATAGTTTTTCTTGGTGAATAAAAACAAACAAAAGCATGTTAAATAAAAATCCAAGGAAATTTTTAATTTTTTGGAAAAAAAAAAGACACTATGAGTAGCCAGTGATGTAGCGTTTGTAAGTAGCAAAAGGTTCCCAAAGGCTAGGTATGTGTATGCTATTTTTTACGTGTGTGTGTGTGTGTGTGTGTTCACTGCTTCGATTCTCAGGCTTATTTTTACAGCCAAACGCTTGACACTCGGGCATCTTTAGGGTTGTTTACAACAGAAGCAGTGTATCCACTAGAGCTCAGCCTCGGCAAGTCATGTAGCATGTAAGTGACGTCACAGTCTTGGATTCTCTCGCGTAATTTGTACTCAGAGCGCGATATTTGAACCTCAGAGAGAATAATATGGCAGTGCCCAGGGACATTGTTTCTCTTTTAAATAAAATCTGTACACAGTATACAGGTACAAATATGAGCAAGTGAACACTCGAACATATCTTGTATGGACATTATCTGTCAGTATAAAGGAGTTTAGTTTTGGGTTTTGTTTGCCTTTAAAGGAACATTCTGTGTGTCTACGTTTCAGTTTCATTTTTTAGCCTTTTTTTAACCAATGGTTATGAGGAAAAAAAACAACTGAAATATATCTCATAGTTGTGTGATGTTTCCACGATCATGATGCTTTTCCATTAATTCAGTATAAGACTCATCGTCTTTGTCCTCGGTAGCTAAATTGTTAGCCTCAGGCCTAGCAACAGCGGTTTCATGACTTTAACTGCTTGAATGGTGGGCATATCATGTGTTTACCTCATGTCAGAATCACAAACCATAATGGACTGCCATCCTATTTAAGGTATATTCTTATCCCTTATTCTTGGGATAGACTCTGGATGCAGTGACCAGGATAACACTACAAGAGGACAGGGTTATTAGCACTGCTCACCAACTTAACAGACCAGAGGATACGATTAACAACTAGTTTGAAATTCCTCACCACATGTGTCTGCTCACACTTTCTCTACAGCATTCAAGCGTGGGAACTGTTTGAAAATGAGCTCAAGAAGATCGAGGTAATATGGCATGGCTTCTTGCGGAAACTGATACGTGGAGGATATGTATGTAAGAATGCTCCAAGCAGGAAAGAACGAAAACCAAATATCGACCCAAGAACTCAAATGAAAGGAGAAATAGACTGGAGCTTCAAGATCTCTAATGCCTGACTGCATGGACTAACACATATTCTACCAATCCAGGACTTCTGCTACCTTCAACATCTCAAGTACATTGCTCACATATGCAGAATGGAAAATAGTGCACTTCAGAAGCAGAGTCTGTTTGATAGAAGAACATCTAGGACAATATAGACACCCAACAGGCAAGGAGAATGATGAAGACATCGTACTTCATGCAACTGCTGGAGGAAAGATTTCCCAACCTATCCAGACAGAAGCACCCTAAGGCCAGAAATTCGCCTCATGGGAAAAGATGATGATGATGGTGATGTTGCCTTTGGTGAACAGTCATCATCATTTCTTAGTTTTACATTTAATTTCTCATATATCATACATTTATTTGTTTTTCTAATGTGACTTATCAGAGGTTTCTTCTGTCCTGATAACCTTAGTTTTGGCCAGGCACTGCCCAAACTGATAATCACATCATCAGTTTCTCTTTGGCTAATCAGACACAAGGTATGCCACCAGTCTTGCCGGAGCAGTTAGAGGTTAGGTGCCTTGCTCAAGGGCACTTCAGCTAGTCCTGCTAGTCCAGGGAATCGAACACGGGCGATTGCTCTAAGACAACGAGGGAGGCTCAGCCTCCTCTAAAAATGACGAACATCGTGTAGGATGAATTGTGCTAGGCTTATGTTATAGCCGACCTTATAACACTGCTATTTCAGATCCAGAATCATAGAAATATTTGTGCTCAACCAAACTACAGTGCGAAATCATTCCGTTATAACTTTCCCCAGTTCACCTAATGTGTGCATGAGTTTTTCCCCCTCGTGACAGCGCGATGCAGCCCAGCCTCAGTGGATTGGGAGCTATGTGCTTGTCAATCTCAAAATGCAAGACGATTATTGGACAAATACTGCGAAAATGCCCGCCCACGGAGTCTCACGGACTCCCAGCCTCAATGGACTTCAATGGCATTTGGGAGCTCTGCGCTTTTCAATCTCAAAATGCAAGACGGTTATTGGACAAATACTGCGAAAACGCCCGCCCACGGACTCTGAGCCTCACATGGGAGGGACATGGCAGTTTCCGCGAGGAGACTGGTGATTGGTGAAAGCGGCCGGATATTTTCTTTGATTGACAGCTCGTTTCAACTATAGACAGGCAGCGGTACAGTGTTGCCAGATTGGGCAGTTTTAAGTGCATTTTGGCGGGTTTTGAACATATTTTGGGCTGGATAACGTCAGCAGTATCTGGCAACATCAGTTCAGTCCCATACGGATTCGCAAGTGCTGTGGTGTATTGTAAGAGATCGGCTTACATTTCGATTTCATTCATTACATACAGTTTCTACCAGCTTTTTTAGTTTGTATATATTTTCATTGTAAATAAAGTGTAAATATAGTGTTGTCAAGTTTGCTATCTTAGTTCCAGAAATTTCGTTTATTTGAGTGACTGAACTTGAACTTGAGGGGGCTAGTCAGCTAGCAAGAAAGCTGCGCACGGATGCCAAGCATTGCTGATTTAATTTTGGCGAAGCCATTTGCCAGTCTTCCTTTCGAGGAAAAAATTAAAATTAAAGAGCAGGGTAGACCAACACCTCAAATTGACTTGGTGAAAAAGGTAGGGAATAATACTCGTTCCTTTCAGCTCTCCTGGCACGAGAAAGTGAATTGGCTAACAGCAAGTGACCCACATCAACAACAGTAAATAGGCTACTTTAGTAATATGTCATGGACGGACCAAAAATATAGAATCTATTTAAAATGTTTATGCTGAGTATATTATATTGGAATATATATTTTTCTGGATATGAATTAAACACAGCTACAATTTGGAAAACATTTTTAAACAAAAACACAGCCGAGGTCAATTTTTAAACATGCCACAATTTTAAAATATAAAATGTTAAAATACCCCCCCCCCCCCCCCCCCAACACCACCATCATGTATATTGGACAGTAGGCTAATGGGCCAAAAGAACCTGTTATTTCACAGTTTGTGACGCTGCCAACAATCAGCCAGATCAGAGGCAAGAGTATGGGCAAAATTGATGTGTTTTTTCTTTTAAAATCTGGAAATATCGTAACCGACCAGCCTCCCCTGTTTGAAAGACTACCAGCCACCACTGGAATCGAACCAGCAAAGTTGCTTCTTTAACCCTTAGGCCATTGCTTCCTCTCCATGGCTCCCCTTTGATAACCTTATAGCACTATTTTCATTTGATCTTAATTTTCTCAACAATTGATTGAAAGCATTGATGAAATTTTAAAAAACAAGCCTTTATATGTGCCATTCCATCAAATTTTCATACCAGATGCTCAGATTATGGATTTTGAGTTCTACCTGCTGCATTACACCACCAAGCCTCCATATGCAGGAAATACAAACCAAAGTGAAATTGGACCAAGGGAAGTTACTGTAAATCTGACATGAAATCATGTGCGCGCAACCCAAAATGGTCCATTTTCCAGGCAGAAAGCCTTCGAAATGTCCAGAATGTACGGTATAGTACATAATGTTTCAGTTTGGTCTAAAGTGTATTTTTGGACCAGAATGACACTTCTTTTACTCTGGATTTGCAAACCAGCTACAGGTAATTTAATTTGATGCCTCACTGATTGGTTGGCACCATGCCAAATTCATTTTTTTTGGCTCTGTGCCAATGATGTCAGAATATTAGTCGCTGATACTCTGTTTCTAACACGGGACCAACTTTAACCCGGACAAAATGTTAACAGCAAAGCTAGAACTGTTGCTGATACAAGATAGTCAGTCATAAAATGTGTTTTTATTCCATCTAACCTCTGAACATGCAGTGTTGAAAACATGGAGACCAGGACTCCGAATCAGTCAGGACATGTACAATGAATGGACGCTGTTGAGTTTTGACTCATTTCCGGTTCTGGACAGTAACAACACAGGAGTCATTTAAAATGAGTCCCTGTCTCAAGGCCTCTAGAACCAGCCTCAGTCCAACACAGTCGTGGATGATGTTCTCATCTCATCATCTCTAGCCACTTTATCCTTCTACAGGGTCGCAGGCAAGCTGGAGCCTATCCCAGCTGACTACGGGCGAAAGGCGGGGTACACCCTGGACAAGTCGCCAGGTCATCACAGGGCTGACACATAGACACAGACAACCATTCACACTCACATTCACACCTACGCTCAATTTAGAGTCACCAGTTAACCTAACCTGCATGTCTTTGGACTGTGGGGGAAACCGGAGCACCCGGAGGAAACCCACGCGGACACGGGGAGAACATGCAAACTCCGCACAGAAAGGCCCTCGCCGGCCCCGGGGCTCAAACCCAGGACCTTCTTGCTGTGAGGCGACAGCGCTAACCACTACACCACCATGCCGCCGTGGATGATGTTAAAAGTGGTAAATGTATCCCGTAGGGGCGCTATTGAGGTGACTATGCGTTGATCGTTACTGGATCAGCCGGCGAAAACAGTGCAAAATATCACGCGCTTTTCAACGCTGTTTCTACGCATTCTGTAAACAGACTATCTGGCATGACACATATATTCACAAGGCTAATATATTCCGGATAACCTTGGTAAACTCCTGAACTTACCTGTTGGCTCGAGCTATTAGTTTTCCTGTAGTTACTGATTCATTCCTAGTAGTTACTGAATAATATGTTTAAAGATAAATAGCTGAATAAAAAGCTAGGGTTAACCAGAAGTTCACTGAAAGAAAGAAAAAAACCCAGAAAACTTACATTCATTCTTTGTTCTTGAACAAACCTTCAGGACGATTCTGTCACTTTTACTCTCCTCACCTTGAGCAGAGTGTAAAATATTTTCCAGGCTAGATCAGAAAGAAATAATATAAGTACAGTGTCTTGTAGAAGTATTCATCCCCCTTGGTGTTTGTCCTTGTTTTGTTGCATTACAAGCTGGAATTAAAATGGATTTTGGGGGGGTTAGCACTATTTGATTTACACAGCATGCCTACCACTTTAAAGGTGCACATTGCTGTTTTATTGTGACACAAACAATAATTAAGATGAAAAAACAGAAATCTGGAGTGTGCATAAGTATTACCCCCAAGTTAATACTTTGTAGAGCCACCTTTTGCTGCAATTACAGCTGCAAGTCTCTATTAGCTTAGCACATCTAGCCACTGGGATTTTTGCCCATTCCTCAAGGCAAAACTGCTCCAACTCCTTCAAGTTAGATGGGTTGTGTTGGTGTACAGCAATCTTCAAGTTATGCCACAGATTCTCAGTTGGATTGAGGTCTGGGCTTTGATTAGGCCATTCCAAGACATTTAAATGTTTCTCTTTAAACCACTCCAGTGTAGCTTTAGCAGTATGTTTAGGGTCATTGTCCTGCTGGAACATGAACCTTCATCCCAGTCTCAAACCTCTGGCTGACTCAAACAGGTTTTCCTCAAGAATTACCCTGTATTTAGTGCTGTCCATCTTTCCTGCAGTCCTGACCAGCTTTCCTGTCCCTGGGGATGAAAAACATCCCCACAGCATGATGCTGCCACCACCATGCTTCACTGTAGGAATGGAGTCCTCAGAGTGTTGGGTTTGCGCCACACATGGTGTTTCCCATGATGGCCAAAAAGTTCAATTTTTGTCTCATTTGACCAGAGAATCTTCTTCCATGTGTTTGGGGAGTCTGCCACATGCTGTTGGGAAAACTCCAAACATGTTTTCTTAGGCAATGGCTTTTTTTCTGGCCACTTTTCCATAAAGCCCCGCCCACTCTGTGGGATGTACAGCTTAAAGTGGTCCTGTGAACAGATACTCCCATCTCCGCTGTGGATCTTTGCAGCTCCTTCAGTGTTATCTTTGGTGTCTTTGTTGCATCTCTGATTAATGCTCTCCTTGCCCGGTCTGTGAGTTTTGGTGGGCGGGGCCTTCTCTTGTCAGGTTTGTAGTGGTGCCATGTTCTTTCCATTTTGCTATAATGGATTTAATGGAGCTCCGTGGGATATTTTTTATGACCCAACCCTGATCTATACTTCTCCACAACTTTGTCTCTGACCTGTTTGGAGGCTCCTTGATTCTCATGTTGCTTGCTTAGTAGTGTGCAATGGTGTACTAAAATTTCAAATGGTGCTAACCCTCCAAAAATCTATTTTAATTCTATCTTGTAATGCCACAAAACAGGACAAACGCCAAGGGGGATGAATACTTTTGCAAGACATTGTACATACAAGTTTGAATATAGTACCAACAACGGGTCATGTCATTTCTAGCTTCACTCCTTCATTATTCATGTACAAATGCATTTACAGTATATGCAAGAGAAAATGCAAATATGAAATTTTACAGGCAAAATGTTTCATGTATCTAGAATTCCTGTGTAAGGTGAACAACAACAATCTCAGTTACTGTTCTATTGTTTCCATTTTAACGTTCAGCAGGAAAACGACTTCAAACAGAGGAGTGCATTTGAGTTGAGCGTGTTTTCGGCTGTCACTTCTGGACGTTTGTTCTAAATCAGCTCTTGCTACCAGGGATTTGGCTGTGTGCATTAGTGATTGTGTGTTGGTGTAGGAATGCGAGTGTGTGTGTGTGTGTGTGTGTGTGTGTGTGTGAGAGAGATCCTTCAAAGCTCTTCTAAGTCTGTGTGACTCAGATGGCTCCTGGTCTACCTATAAACCTGCTGTCTTTCTGTCTCCGTCTCTTTCTGTCTATGTGTGAGTCGCTCTCTCTCACCGGCTCTCTGTCCGGCTCTCTGATGAGGGGAAAAAACGTTATTAATGCGAGGGCTCACAGCGGCGCCGCTGCTGCTGTTCAGACAGTGCTGGAGCAATGCAGGCCGATGATTTATGAGCACGAGACCTGGCATGACTACACACACGCACCTTTAAGCCCGTACACCTACTCTAATACTGACAGACTTTCCGGTGTATATAGGACGTCCCACATATAACGCTGTTACAGAACAGGGGTGTCAAGGGCTTCAGACAGTCCCGTGAACCTGTTTTTTAGTCTTTTATGAGGAAATTTTTTTTGTTTTTTTTTCTGCAATGTCCTGATTTGGTCAGTCATGATGTATGATATATGATGCGTAGTCTCTCTCTCTCTCTCTCTCTCTCTCTCTTTCTCCTCCTCTCGCTGTCTCGATGTCTTTGACCTACGCCAAAGGACAGCGCAGGAAGGACAGAGGGAAAACCAAACAGCAGGACAAACATGAATGAGTGCAGGAGCCCAGTGTGTTTATTTGGATTTTGTGGCAAGGCGCATACACACACACACACACGAACATGCATACCGCTGATCGAAATGTAATTTTAATTTAATGCAGAACTGACAATGCCGAGGAAGCAGGCTGCTGTACATGAATATATGTGTGTTTATGTGTGCGTGTCGCACTTGATTAGGCAAGAAGTGGCTTAGGTATTTAAACTGAACACAGACATAGACACACACACACACACCCACACACACATTTGACAAACAATTCTAGTCAGGATCTTCCATTGAATAATTATTAATGGAACTAATTAATGCTGTGTACACCTAAACCTTTAGGCTCTTTTAGTCTTTAAAATAAAAGCTGCAAAAAAAACCCAGCAACAACAACAAAAAAAGGTTTTCCTGGTGGGGATCAGCTAAACGTCCCCACGAGGTCAACATTTTCAGATATTGGTATTCTTGTGGACACACACACACTTTCACACTGTGTTTCCTGCAAACATCCTGCTAGGGCTGTGGAATCCTGGCACCCAGGCCAGAGTTCATGGGTGGAAACTATTGGAGGTTGGGCTCGTGTGTGTGTGTGTGTGTGTGTGTGTGTGTGTGTGTGTGTGTGTGTGTTACTATGAAGAAGAAAGAGGGCATGCAGCCGGAGAGGGAGCTTTTCTAAGCCATTCAGCCTCTTGGCTGCCGTCTGTCATCAGTCAGTCGGAGCTGTTCTGACATACAAAGATCCAAATACATAATTTTGGGCAAAATCAAGCCATGACTTGGAATTAAATTTCGACAGTTGTTTTATCTTGTGGCAAAGTTGCTCTTTTTTGCCGTATGTGTGGTATTAAGATCTACAGCTGTAACATAGAGCCATTTTTCTCAATTTCTGTGTCATGTCATCAGAGGTAGTGTTGTGACAGATGTGTGTGTGTGTGTGTGTGTGTGTGTGAGAGAGAGAGAGAGAGAGAGAGAGAGAGTTAGGGTTTGTTTGTTTGTCTTTTCCATAGTTAAAGGTGCTATGTGTAAGATTTGTCCCCGTGGTGAATTCATACTCCACACTCCAAACAGGTAGGGGGCAGTATATCAGAAAGTTTGTACGAAACAAGGAAATGCACAGTCCCTCCTCCCCTTCCCACAAACTCACCACCACCACCACTTTCATAGCATTATCACATTATCACTCACTGAATATAGCGTAAAGCTATTTAACAATTATTCCATGAAATCGAGTCATACATGAGCTGATGTACGACAAGCCATGTATGTGTAAGCCATGTACGACATGATTGAGTGGAATAACTGTTTTATTCTATCCACATTCACTGGATTTTGAGAAACGAAGCATTTTTATTTTTTGCAAATTCGATAAATAAAAAAATGTATAAAAAACATCTGACAAAATCATTTCTGCTTACATACATGTCAACCTATACGGAATGTCCGTATTTTATACGGAATTGATTCAATAAACGTAGTATACGGGCGTACAAATAAAGTTATACGGATTCTTTAAAAAAACTTCAATATTTATTTAGAGCTATAATCAATTCCCACGATGATAAAAGAGCGCATAACATTTACAAACGTACTGTACACCACAGAAAGCACAAACAGCCAGTAAAGAGTCTTATGAAATCGCGCGTTATCTTGTGGTAGCAAGACTTCGTTCCACTTTTGATCATGTGCACACCACATTGCGAGAATCCCGCCAACCGGGAAGTAACATTTTGTTTGAAAAGCGTATTTCCACCTGATCGACTTTCACTAGCGACTGAAAAGATTCTGAATGGGCACTCCGGCAAGATCAACACAGACACTTGCTGTGACATGCAGCCTAGTGAGGTATTGGTGCGGAGTGCTAAAAAAGCTGTCATGGAGTACAATTCAGAACATTAGAGTAACACTTTGTGTTTTTGTCGAACATTGGAGCTTTGTATTCATTCTGAAGGTTTATTGTTATTAATATTGAATAAAAAGTAACTGGGATATATCATTGTTAATTATCATTCAAATTTTAGGTAAATTATTTTAATTTGCATCTTATACGGATTTTATAAGGGAAATACGGATTTTGGAGGTTGGTTATACAGGTTTGATTGACCAAAGGTTGACATGTATGTGCTTAGAATGTAAACAAACCGGTGACAGTATGACAGTAGCAATTTGTGAAAAATGCTATAATAATAATAATAATAATTCTTGAAAAAAACAGATATGTTCTTACCATCAAATACTTTCATTCCATATTTTGTTGCTTTTTTTGTATTTTTTGGGGTTTTGTTTTCGAGTAGAGTTTATATTTCATCCTCGGGTTGGTTCAGTAACATGCGCCACCATTTTCTTCTTCTTCTTTAGGGTTTTTTTTGTGGTTGGTAAACCAAGTTAAAGGTGCATTACCGCCACCAACTGGGCTGGAGTGTGGAACAGGAGATATTGGTGTGTGTGTGGGGGGGGCACGACTATATTCTTTTAGCTATTTCTGTTTCTTTTAAATACTTGATAACAAAGTGATATATCTGACTTGATGCACTCTGCCATTTTGTTTTTCTCTACTCACAGTATATGAGTTGATATCTTAGTAGTAGAGTAGCCAATCAGAGTGCACGATTGCTCATATCCAGTGAATGTGGATAGAATAAATTTTAGTTGTTCCACTACTGGATTCATGCTTGCAATCTAACTTTAATAACATCAGTTATTAAAAAAAAGGCAGTTACTAGCTAACAGCAGGGCATGAATACACAAAATTCGACCAAACTGCTGAAACTCTGAGAGTGGGTCAAGATAACGGTGCTATCTTCTGATCTTCACATGTGCCGTCAGTGTATAATTTGTTATAGCTCGTTTAGCTCAGTTTGTAGCAAGAAAACAGCCACAGCAACTCAGACATGAGATTGCTATGGCTCGTGACACGGCAGGTATGTAAACATTTTTATTAATAAGGTGGCTGATCAAACCCACTGGCTGTGACTCATTGACAGTGAGTGAGTGGAGGGTCTGTAATCCAGGGTTTGGCTGTTGTTTTGTGCTTAGTTTGTCCAAATACCATTACTTGGCATTGTGATTCAGTTTCTCCCAGTAGGATCCCTTTTTTCCTCTCTTTTCCCTTCTTCAAAACTCCAACATAGCGACATGAAAAAGGTTACCGCAAGTCCACATGTTGGTGCCTGGATTCCACTTGTTTATGCAAATTGCAGCAGTTCACTTGCTTCTTTCTTCCTTAGTTTTCAGCAGTCTGTTAAAAAAAAGATAGTTCAGAGACTAATGTGTGAATAACCAGCAGTGACTTCTGCATAAGGCGGCACGGTGGTGTAGTGGTTAGCGCTGTCACCTCACAGCAAGAAGGTCCTGGGTTCGAGCCCTGGGGCCGGCGAGGGCCTTTCTGCGCGGAGTTTGCATGTTGTCCGCGTGGGTTTCCTCCGGGTGCTCCGGTTTCCCCCACAGTCCAAAGACATGCAGGTTAGGTTAACTGGTGACTCTAAATTGAGCGTAGGTGTGAATGTGAGTGTGAATGGTTGTCTGTGTCTATGTGTCAGCCCTGTGATGACCTGGCGACTTGTCCAGGGTGTACCCCGCCTTTCGCCCGTAGTCAGCTGGGATAGGCTCCAGCTTGCCTGCGACCCTGTAGAAGGATAAAGCGGCTACAGATAATGAGATGAGATGAGATGAGACTTCTGCATAAGGCGGCACGGTGGTGTAGCGGTTAGCGCTGTCGCCTCACAGCAAGAAGGTCCTGGGTTCGAGCCCCGGGGCCGGCGAGGGCCTTTCTGCGCGGAGTTTGCATGTTGTCTGCGTGGGTTTCCTCTGGGTGCTCCGGTTTCCCCCACAGTCCAAAGACATGCAGGTTAGGTTAACTGGTGACTCTAAATTGAGCGTAGGTGTGAATGTGAGTGTGAATGGTTGTCTGTGTCTATGTGTCAGCCCTGTGATGACCTGGCGACTTGTCCAGGGTGTACCCCGCCTTTCGCCCGTAGTCAGCTGGGATAGGCTCCAGCTTGCCTGTGACCCTGTAGAACAGGATAAAGCGGCTACAGATAATGAGATGAGATGAGACTTCTGCATACAGTGACATCACAGGCCTTCTTCTTCTTCCCATATAATCCCACTCACCTGGGTCAGATCAATCTGCTGAGCATCCTCTGTGATACGATCTTTTCTTTGGGCAGCCTCTGGATCTCTTCCCTATCTCTGTTCTTTCCGCTATCTATCTAATTATTTCTGATGGATGTCTCCTCTTTGTGCCCATACCACCTAAGTCTGCTCTCTTGTATCTTCTCTCTCAACTGTCTAACATTTATTTTTCCTCTGATGGTCTCATTTCTTAGCTTATCTTTCCTAGTAACCCCCTCTATAGCCCTGAGGCACCTCATCTCCACCACCTCTAGTCTGTCGACTTGGTTCTTCTTCACTGGTCATACTTCTGCTCCACAGAGTAGGGTTCGTCTCAGTACTATTTTGTACACTCTGCTTTTCAGTCTCTTGGGCATCCTTTTGTCATAAACCCCTCCCCTAACTCTCCTCCATGCATTTCCTGTGTTTTGAATCTGTGCTTGGATTTCATGTTCCAACTCTCCGTTGTTCTGGATCCAACCACCGAGATACTTAAAAGGAGTGGTCTTAGCAAGTTGGTGCTCTCCTACCCTGATGGTGCATTGGGGCTGGAGTTGAGAGTTGTTTGATACTTTCATTACGTCTGTTTTGGCTTTGCTCATCTTCATTCCATGTGCTGTGAGTTTGTCATGCCAGATGGAGACCATTTCCTGGAGTTCTTCTTCACTGTTGGCTCTCAGGGCCACATCGTCTGCGTATATGATTTTAGCTGCTCTCTCAGTTGGGATGTTATGGCTGATGTAATCCATAATTATGATAAATCAGAGAGGACTTAGTGCTGATCCTTGATGTAGGCCCACTTTCACTTTTAAAGGGTTTGTCAAGCCAAAACAGGTTCTTATGTTGGTCTCTGGGGTTCTGTAGAGAGCTAAAACCATCTGAACTAGCTCTTCTGGGACACTGTAGTGTCTCAGGACTGGGGCTATCATCTCTCTATTGATCTTGTCGTAGGCTTTCTCCAGGTCCAAGAAAGCCCAGAAGCTATCAAGAATGCTACGTGAATTCTCATTTTCTCTTCATTTTGGACTGAGGGCAAACTGGATGCTATAGTGACTCACTATCGCCTCTTGAGGTACAAAGTGCAATTACGAGATGGACGGTGTGTCCTGTCTCAGGGCTAGCTGGTTAGCATGATACTTAGACGTCTTTGACATAGCATCAAAACTGTTATTTTGTCACTTTCTATTGATAATTTTAGTGAATTTTTTGAACAATTTAAACTAAAATTCTTACAAATTTAAATTTTATTGAGCTTTAAAGGACAACAAAAATAGCGTGTGAGGAATTCCTGCTCCATGGAATGACTAGTTACCTCCGCCAAGGAGGTTATGTTTTCGGTAGCGTTGGTTTGTTTGTTTGTTGGTTTGTCTGTTAGCAACATTACAGAAAAAGTTATGAACGAATTGCTCTGAAATTTTTTCCAGAGGTGTGACTGGGCACAAGTAACAATCTGTTAAATTTTGGCGGTGATCCGGATCACCTTCTGGATCCCGGATTTTTTTAAAGGATTCTTGGCAGAGGTCTGCGCTCTCCGAGTGCTTTTCTAGTTAATATATAAGGTGACGAGTGTGTGTGTGTGTTAGTCATTATCAGTATTTATTCTAATGTGATGAATGATTTTTTTACGAAGAGATGTTGGCTGTGTTCTGTGATGTAAATGAAAAGCTGTAATCTTTTTTTGAGGTTGATGGTAAGATGGAAGAACGTGGCTAAACTCACAACCACACACATGGAAATGCACAGCGGAGGTGTTGAAGGTAACTGGGAACTGGCTGCTTTACCGCTGTCTTACTCTATTTATAAATATGTGTTCAAATATTAGCACTGAGGTGGGGAACTTAGAGCCATGGCCTTGGTCACCACTCCTTTGGGTTACTCTTTTTCTTTTTTTTTCTTTTAGATATTTTAAGCTCTTTTCCACCTGACACTGAGCTACAGTAACAAATCTGTGGCACCATGGTGTGTTGTTTTTTTCCCCCCATTGCCAAGTGAGCTGCACTGTTGCCATTCTGCATTCTAGCACTGTTTATATCAGGGTCATACGGGTGGAGCGAGAAATAGAGGACATTATTAATTAGTCAAACACAATCATTAAAGGCAGGGTATGCAATTTATTTTGGAAGCATTTTTGTTCTATTTCATGAAATTCTCTTTATATCCTGACAGTAATGAATAAATCAAATGCTCTGATAATAAAAAATACGTTATCTGTGGAAGTCGCAGGGCTGTAAAAAGCCTGTCCAATTGTGTCATTCAGTCCGAATGAAATGATTGGATGGCCTACCTGCCTGTCTAACTGTACACACTCTGCCTGTGCACTCATTGCACATGAATGGAGTCTTCCACAAAGCTAAGCAGGCATATTGCAGATGTGTTGCTAAAGCTAGCGAGCTAGTCAACAGGTGTAAGTACAAACAATAGCCATAGTCAGTGTTTACATAGTCGGCCTAGTGGTTAGCATGTCTGCCTCTCCGTCGGGAGATCGCGAGTTCTACTCACGGTCGGGTCATACCAAAGACCATCATAAAAATGGTACCTACTGCCGTCTGGCAAGGCACGCTGCAATACAAATGCGAGTGGGGAGTCAAACTCTCGTGGTTACCAGAGGACTAGCCCCCCCAGCTATGTAGTAGGTGAGAGGCTATGGAAATGGAGATCAGCGCTGCCCTATGCGCCACATGGTGTGGGAAGGGACTTTGACTTGACCCACAGTAAAAAAAAATTGTCACTGATCATATCTATCTATCTATCTATCTATCTATCTATCTATCTATCTATGGACAGGTGGTCAACGTCTAAACTGGCTCCCCCACCAGTGTATACTGGGTAGGAGAGTGGCATGTCACCAAGCAGTACTAAAAACAAGACCTGTCAAAGAGTGGATGAGCTCCCTGGGAGCCAATGGCCATCATGCAAGGTGACCCGTGGTATCACCTAAGAGTGGGGTTAAACAAACCTATCTCCTGGTCAGCCACTGCAGCAGACATTGATGCCAGTTTGTCTTGGTCCATCCTTGCCACTGGGCTACACCATTGTTCTGTCAAGATAGTGCTGCTAGTCTGCGAAGAGGTCCTTGTTGAAGAATGGAAAAAGATTGATGTTGCAAAATGTCGCCAACTTGTTCATTCCATGCCTAGAAGACTTGGTGCTGTCATTAAAAATCATGGAGGACATACAAAGTACTAGATGTAGTAGTTTTTGTTGTGGGGTGTACTCATTTTTGCACCACCCTAATTTGAGTAAAACTGAAAAATGTGTAATCTAAGTTTATATTATTAACCTTACTTTCCCGTTATAAGTTAAACAGATGTTATATTAAACTTTGTCTTGTCAACATTTTGGAAATTGTTTTTATTGAGATGTTTAAAATGTTACTTTTCAAAGGGGGTGTACTCATTTACGCTCAGCACTGTATATCTTCATTTTACATTCTCGCCTGTGGTCCACATAAAATCCGTCATCTTCAAGTTATTCACTATATGTGCTCACTACATACTGTACACTGTCAGAAACAGGGGTACAGTAGGAGTCCATTTCTGTACCCCAAGGTACAATCTACACTAATGTACCCCCTAGGGCTCATTATTGGACCTCAAGGTAACTATTGCCCTTTTTCCACCAAAGCAGTTCCAGGGCTGGTTCGGGGCCAGTGCTTAGTTTAGAACCGGGTTTTCTGTTTCCACTGACAAAGAACTGGCTCTGGGGCCAAAAAAACCGGTTCCAGGCTAGCACCAACTCTCTGCTGGGCCAGAGGAAAGAACCGCTTACGTCAGCTGGGCGGCGGAGTTGTTAAGCCCGACAACAATAACAAGACCGCGAAAGATCGCCATTTTTAAGCGACGAGAAGCAGCAGCTGTACAAACGTGAAGTCATCCATTATTATTATTGTTGTTGTTGCTGCTGCTTCTTCTGTGTTGTTTTTGCTTCGATATTCGCGCCAAGGTTTATGCAAAGGTAGCGACGTAACTGATGTATACAGCGACGTAATGACGTATACAACGACGTAATGACGTGTCTTCTCTAAGCACCGCGAACGATGGAAAAGCAAGCTTGTTCTCAGCTGGCTCGCAAGTTGAACGAGTTGTGAACCAGCACCAACACTGGCCCCGAACCAGCCCTGGAACTGATTTGGTGGAAAAGGGGTATGTGTGTACCTTTTTAGGGTCAGAAAGGTACATATACGTTCCCAATCAGTATATAAATGGTACAAATAAGTATCTTAGAGGGTACTGCTCCACTGAAAAGCCGTTGTACCGTAAAGGTACAATGATGTACTTTGTTTTCTGACAGTGTAGGGTTTAGCAGAATGGTTTATAGAACTACAAGCACGACATGGATGATGGAGCACTATTTAAAATTCAGCCACAGAAGAGGAGCAGCTTGTCGTATTTTAATGTTTTCTGCAAACATTTGCCCTGACACCTCTTGGTTTCTTGCTAAAATTAAAGTATTGGCACCCCTGACTTTCGGTTTCAGTGGCACATCACTGTTCCAACAAACTTACCATACAGTATATACTACAAACCTAAAGTGCCTTTTACTTGGTTGAGTCGGGTCGATAGTGACTTAGTAACTGTACCATGCCATACCATTTTGCACTGTATGGTGGAAAAGTGTGAATAGAGTGTGTGCAAATAGTGAAGTTCATGTGTGTTTGTGTGTGTGTAACTTTGTCTAACTCTGTTCACACAGCTGGTTTGTGTCTGAAACCCTGGATGATGCAGCATGTGTATTAGAGAATGTGTGTATCTGAGTGTGTGCAAGAGAGACAGAGTGTCTTCTAAAGTCAGATTGCCTCTATAAACATCCAAACTTCTACACACACACACACACACACACACACACACACACACACACACACACACACACCTTCATTTATCCACTTATGTTGACATCACAAAGGTTCAGTGGTCTAGTTGTGGAAAGTGCAGAGGAAGTCCATACGAATGTCCAATTTGTGGTTTGTGTGTGTATTTGCGTATGTGTGTGAGAGCTTAATATAGCCAGAGAGAGAGAGAGAGAGAGAGAGAGAGAGAAAGTTTGTGTTTAAAGAAGAGCTTGGGGAGGGTTATTGGAGAGGACGTTTCTCAGCTGAAGGACATCAATGGTGGCTAGTGAAAATAGAGTCTCATTGAAATGCATGGCTTAGTACCTATAGCATTGTGTGTGGAGAGAGAGTCTGACAGATTTCAATTAAAATGGCATTTACAAAAGGATGGCTGGGAAAAGGGGGCTCTTTTGTGTGTGTGTGTGTGTGTGTGTGTGTGTGTGTGTGTGTGTGTGTGTGTGTGTTATACATTCAAGCACCATGTTCAGTTGTTACATAAAGACAGAGCAGTTTAAAGTGTTTTTTTAACCCCCCTCCAAACTGTGAGATACTACTACAGGCACTATAACATCCAGCCTGTACCTCATCGGCAATCATTCCTGTGTTTACCGATAAACATCGCTAGCAATAATAACATAAAGCCGAGTCTCTCAAGCCAAACTTCTAGCATGCACTGTGGGTACAGTAGGAGTCAATTTCTGTCCCCTAAGGTCCAATCTACATTAATGTACTGGTACCCCCTAGGGCTCATTTTTTGACTTCAAGGTAACTACAGTGGTGCTTGAAAGTTTGTGAACCCTTTAGAATTTTCTATATTTCTGCATAAATATGACCAAAAACATCATCAGATTTTCACACAAGTCCTAAAAGTAGATAAAGAGAACCCAGTTTAACAAATGAGACAAAAATATTATACTTGGTCATTTATTTATTGAGGAAAAGGATCCAATATTACATATCTGTGAGTGGCAAAAGTATGTGACCCTTTGCTTTCAGTATCTGGTGTGACCCCCTTGTGTAGCAATAACTGCAACTAAACGTTTGCGGTAACTGTTGATCAGTCCTGCACACCGGCTTGGAGGAATTTTAGCCCGTTCCTCCATACAGAACAGCTTCAACTCTGGGATGTTGGTGGGTTTCCTCACATGAACTGCTCGCTTCAGGTCCTTCCACAACATTTCCATTGGATTAAGGTCAGGACTTTGACTTGGCCATTCCAAAACATTAACTTTATTCTTCTTTAACCATTCTTTGGTAGAACGACTTGTGTGCTTAGGGTCGTTGTCTTACTGCATGACCCACCTTCTCTTGAGATTCAGTTCATGGACAGATGTCCTGACATTTTCCTTTAGAATTCGCTGGTATAATTCAGAATTCATTGTTCCATCAATGATGGCAAGCCATCCTGGCCCAGATGCAGCAAAACAGGCCCAAACCATGGTACTACCACCACCATGTTTCACAGATGGGATAAGGTTCTTATGCTGGAATGCAGTGTTTTCCTTTCTCCAAACATAACGCTTCTCATTTAAACCAAAAAGTTCTATTTTGGTCTCATCCGTCCACAAAACATTTTTCCAATAGCCTTCTGGCTTGTCCACGTGATCTTTAGCAGACTGTAGACAAGTAGCAATGTTCTTTTTGGAGAGCAGTGTCTTTCTCCTTGCAACCCTGCCGTGCACACCATTGTTGTTCAGTGTTCTCCTGATGGTGGACTCATGAACATTAACATTAGCCAATGTGAGAGAGGCCTTCAGTTGCTTAGAATTTACCCTGGGGTCCTTTGTGACCTCGCCGACTATTACACGCCTTGCTCTTGGAGTGATCTTTCTTGGTCGACCACTCCTTGGGAGGGCAACAATGGTCTTGAATTTCCTCCATTTGTACACAACCTGTCTGACTGTGGATTGGTGGAGTCCAAACTCTTTAGAGATGGTTTTGTAACCTTTTCCAGCCTGATGAGCATCAATAACACTTTTTCTGAGGTCCTCAGAAATTTCCTTTGTTCGTACCATGATACACTTCTACAAACATGTGTTGTGAAGATCAGACTTTGATAGATCCCTGTTCTTTAAATAAAACAGGGTGCCCACTCACACCTGATTGTCATCCCATTGATTGAAAACACCTGACTCTAACTTCACCTTCAAATTAACTGCTAATCCTAGAGGTTCACATACTTTTGCCACTCACAGATATGTAATATTGGATCATTTTCCTCAATAAATAAATGACCAAGTATAATATTTTTGTCTCAGTTGTTTAACTGGGTTCTCTTTATCTACTTTTAGGACTTGTGTGAAAATCCGATGATGTTTTAGGTCATATTTATGTAGAAATATAGAAAATTCTAAAGGGTTCACAAACTTTCAAGCACCACTGTATGTGTCCCTTTTTAGGGTCAAAAAGATATATATATATAAAATGTATGTACAACCCCGATTCCAAAAAAGTTGGGACAAAGTACAAATTGTAAATAAAAACGGAATGCAATAATTTACAAATCTCAAAAACTGATATTGTATTCACAATAGAACATAGACAACATATCAAATGTCGAAAGTGAGACATTTTGAAATTTCATGCCTCATTTGCTCATTTGAAATTGAAATTGGCTCATTTGAAATTTCATGACAGCAACACATCTCAAAAAAGTTGGGACAGGGGCAATAAGAGGCTGGAAAAGTTAAAGGTACAAAAAAGGAACAGCTGGAGGACCAAACTGCAACTCATTAGGTCAATTGGCAATAGGTCATTAACATGACTGGGTATAAAAAGAGCATCTTGGAGTGGCAGCGGCTCTCAGAAGTAAAGATGGGAAGAGGATCACCAATCCCCCTAATTCTGCACCGACAAATAGTGGAGCAATATCAGAAAGGAGTTCGACAGTGTAAAATTGCAAAGAGTTTGAACATATCATCATCTACAGTGCATAATATCATCAAAAGATTCAGAGAATCTGGAAGAATCTCTGTGCGTAAAGGTCAAGGCCGGAAAACCATACTGGGTGCCCGTGATCTTCGGGCCCTTAGACAGCACTGCATCACATACAGGCATGCTTCTGTATTGGAAATCACAAAATGGGCTCAGGAATATTTCCAGAGAACGTTATCTGTGAACACAATTCACCGTGCCATCCGCCGTTGCCAGCTAAAACTCTATAGTTCAAAGAAGAAGCCGTATCTAAACATGATCCAGAAGCGCAGACGTCTTCTCTGGGCCAAGGCTCATTTAAAATGGACCGTGACAAAGTGGAAAACTGTTCTGTGGTCAGACGAATCAAAATTTGAAGTTCTTTATGGGAATCAGGGACGCCGTGTCATTCGGACTAAAGAGGAGAAGGACGACCCAAGTTGTTATCAGCGCTCAGTTCAGAAGCCTGCATCTCTGATGGTATGGGGTTGCATTAGTGCGTGTGGCATTGGCAGCTTACACATCTGGAAAGACACCATCAATGCTGAAAGGTATATCCAGGTTCTAGAGCAACATATGCTCCCGTCCAGACAACGTCTCTTTCAGGGAAGACCTTGCATTTTCCAACATGACAATGCCAAAGCACATACTGCATCAATTACAGCATCATGGCTGCATAGAAGAAGGGTCCGGGTACTGAACTGGCCAGCCTGCAGTCCAGATCTTTCACCCATAGAAAACATTTGGCGCATCATAAAATGGAAGATACGACAAAAAAGACCTAAGACAGTTGAGCAACTAGAATCCTACATTAGACAAGAATGGGTTAACATTCCTATCCCTAAACTTGAGCAACTTGTCTCCTCAGTCCCCAGACGTTTACAGACTGTTGTAAAGAGAAAAGGGGATGTCTCACAGTGGTAAACATGGCCTTGTCCCAACTTTTTTGAGATGTGTTGTTGTCATGAAATTTAAAATCACCTAATTTTTCTCTTTAAATGATACATTTTCTCAGTTTAAACATTTGATATGTCATCTATGTTCTATTCTGAATAAAATATGGAATTTTGAAACTTCCACATCATTGCATTCCATTTTATTTACAATTTGTACTTTGTCCCAACTTTTTTGGAATCGGGGTTGTATGTTCCCAATCAGTATATAAATGGTACAAATACAGTAAGTACCTTGAGGGTACTACTGCTCCAGTGACAAGTTGTTGTACCCCTAAAAGTACAATGATGTACTTTGTTTTCTGCATACATCTGGTACATCTGATCTGATCAGTAAACATATTCAAGATCCACCTTTCGCAGAAAAGGACAATTTGTCTGACAAAGGACCGATCATAAATTGTCAGCAGACACAAGATCAGTGTCCTGTTTTGGAAATCTCATTCGCTGTGTCTGAAATCACTCGCTATATAGTGGACTACAGTGAGTTCACCATTCTGTAGTGCTGTCCGAATGTATAGTGAGAATTGTTACACCCTGTATAGTGGACTCATAGTATCCCACAATGCATCGTGAAAAGTAGTGTACAACCGATGGTCACTAACCAAGCAATATATCCCATCATGCACTGCGGTCGCGCTGAAAGAAAACCTGTACTGTAAAAGCTGCTTAAGGAGCGTTAAGTATTTTAGATTGAGTACAGCAGTAGTTTGTTTTTCCTTATGACAACGAGCACGAGACAAATTTATAAGCTGTGGTGTGAAAATGGCAATAATGTGTATGTAGTTTGTTGGGGGTGAACGGACGGAGGAAGAAACACATTATAAATGGACATTCAGGTACAATTAAAAACAGTAAGTGAATAGAAAATAAGCTAAAATAGAATAAGACGGATAAAATACAAGAATAAAAGTTAGAGTGCAGAGCGAGGAATTAATCAAAAGCCTCAAATGTGATTTAATAAAAGGCAGCGTCGAAGAAGAAAGTATTCAGCTTTGATTTAAAAGAACTGAAAGATGCAGGTATTTGTATTTATTAATGTGGGAAATACGCTCAGTATAATTTGGATTTATCACAAAAATACATGCATGCATTTATTATTTTGAAAACCCGCCAGCCAACTGATCTGGCACGTTTTAATTGTGCGACAGTAATGATGTAAATAGCGGCGCGGTGGAGTAGTGGCCGAAAGTGTCTTTTTTTTTTTTTTTTTATTGTGGCAGTGGGGGCGTGGTCAAGCGCCAGTCTGTGACAGGAGGGTGGAGTCAGGGAAGGTAAGTGGCAGAATCACTACACCTGATGTCAATTAACCTGTGTTTGTGTGTCTTCCCAGTGACCACACCCTATATAAAGAGAGAGAGAGCAGAGGAAGAGAGCTCTCTCCTGAACCAGATACTTGGGTGTGTGTGTGTGTATATATGTATGTATGGAAGAAAGTGTTTTTGCATCTGAAAAGAGCAAAATAAAAAGAGTTATGGAACTTTATTCTGGCCTGCCGTCTTTCTGTGCTCCTCCCCCTCCTACAAACTTCCACAGTGGTGCCGGAACGCCCGTTGATCTTCCTGCTGCGCCAGCATCAGGGCCTCGAACCGGTGCTTTTGCTCCTTCCGGAGGGTGACTAGCGCCTGGTGCTGGCTCTGCTGGGCCGTGGCGAGGGCGTGGACCAGGTCTGCGAAGGGGGAGGACTCCATGGGGCTGTTCTGTTCCTGTGCTCCGTCCCGGGTTCCGGCACCACTGTGGAAGTTCATAGGAGGGGGAGGAGCACAGAAAGACGGCAGGCCAGAATAAAGTTCCATAACTCTTTTTATTTTGCTCTTTTCAGATGCAAAAACACTCTCTTCCATACATACATATACACACACACACACACCCAAGTATCTGGTTCAGGAGAGAGCTCTCTTCCTCTGCTCTCTCTCTCTCTCTTTATATAGGGCGCGGTCATTGGGAAGACACACAAACACAGGTTAATTGACATCAGGTGTAGTGATTCTGCCACTTACCTTCCCTGACTCCGCCCTCCTGTCACAGACCGGTGTTTGACCATGCCCCCGCTGCCACATTCATTTTTACCAATGAGCTCACTATTATAGTCCTCTATATAGTAATTCCCTAGACAGTGAGTAGGGAATAGTGAATGAGTGAGTGATTTCGGACACAGGGATCGTGTTAAGCGCTTTGAGCCAATCGGATTCTTCACCTGGGAAGATTCTGAAGTGTGTGGCCAGAAAAGTGTACAAAAATAACAGGTGCTTTGCAACCAATCGGTGGAGCATTTGAGACCGAGACTACACAACGAGTCATATCAAAATGATAAAATGCAAACAAACAAATAAATTAACATGTGTACCATTTTGTATTTGTGGTTTTGTATGTAGTTTTGTTTGAGCATTAGCTCACATTACTGAAAAAAAACCCCTCTTGTTTTATTAAAACCTATGTGTTTTTGATCTCCTGAAAATTTTCACCCCCTCCCCATGGATTGGCATTAATTGATGATGTCCAAGGGCCACATGCACATTCTTTTTCACTTATCTATGTAAATAATACGGTGCCATTATAGCACTAGCTGTTTAAAGAAAGACTTGAAAGTGTAGATAAAAGGTTAAAGGGTTGTTTGCCACATTGTACTATTGCGACACTAGGTTTTCCGTTTTCCTGTTGTTTTTTTATTTGATTAAATTGCCTTTGATGATACACTTATGCAATTCATTTATTTAATTTTGTACACTTGCCATGCTGAAGACTCCAATGGTACGAGCCTCTTTGATGAGGATGCGGTTAAAGCTGGTGTCAGTGTGGCTGTAACACTTGTATAAATTGTTATAAACGAGGCTTTGAAAAGTGCTTTCCGTTTCATATTGCACTTGGGCTTTTAAAAGCACTGATTTTGAAAGGGTTCTTTTAAGTGGCGAGGTTATGGGTAACCACACACACACACACACACACACACACACACACACACACACACACACACACACACACACACACACACACACACACATGTTCAAACTCACCACTCTATAGCACTCTAGCCTGGTTTATACTTCCACACTGAAGCAATGTTTGCGTGTCTGTGCCATGAAGCAGAGAAGGGGTTTATGGGTAGCTGTAGCTCTCAGAGGCTCTGAGTCCAAACCAAAATCCTGACAATGTTTATACCTGTGTATCAGGTGAATGCTGATTGGTTGTGCAGGGAAGTATGGAGTCTTGAAGTCAAAGAGCTAGCAAATATACATTTCAAGGCTACACAGATTATGTTCATGAGATCGCTCTCATATGGTATCATTTCGATTGTAACATCTACAACTAATTCACAGGAAGTTTGTAGTTCACAGATGAAAATGTGTCGAGTTAAGTTTGACGGAGAAGATTTAAGATGGAAGAAGGAGTCTCCAGTGTCAGAACTTTGTAACAGTGTGACAAAAGTAAAGTCCTGGGTATGACTTTAAACTGCAACCGGTGGTGAGTCTCAGGTCCGGGAAGACTTGAGTATTGGGGAAAGTGGAGTTACCTCTTAATCACCATTGCTCTCAGGTCTGCTCTGACTCAGAGTGGTAGCACCTGGCTGGGTTCCAGCTATGGGTTAAATAGTATGTCACCAATAAGGCGCTGCAGCAGGGTGCTTTTTGGTGCAATGTGGCAGATGAACCCAAGAGGGTCAATGGCGCACCACCAGATGGCATGCAGAAGAGCCACTCACATGGCCAATGGATGGCATCACTCAGCAAGTCAGTTGTCACTGTGGGGCAACTTCCATACCCATCAGGTCTGTCGCACTTTTGTGCACCACTTGGCATCAGGTCTAGAGATCCAGAAAGAGACAACACGATGGGGACACAACGTCGTTTGTCTTACCTTACTATGCAAGGCACTTCGTTAGGAGAGGAGAATAGTATGTGAGAGCTCACGAGGTCAGACATTCCTTGGTGGCTTGGCAGGGTCATTCATGCAGACGCTACAGGCGACTCTGTCGCTCTGGTGGGAGCTTCGCAGCCCATTTGCATTTCTACGCATCCTCATGAAGCAGTCATCATCGCTAGCGATGGACAGCCAACGACGACGATGACAAAAGTAAAGCTGGTATTTGAAGTTTTTCCAATACGGTAAGGTCGATTTGTCAGTAGCATGACAAATTGCATTTTTTTTATCCAAAAAAGAGATGCTGATGAATGAACAACTGTTAATAACTGCTATAAGTAATAACAGGAAATGTGATCTCCAACAACACCGCTGTGAAGCTATATGAGGCTTTCATCTTACTGCATTTTGAATACTGTAGTCCGTTATTACTGGGTATTACTAACGGTCTCCGTGATAAACTTGAGAAAGCCAATTGTTTTGGCATTAGATGTATTTTCAAACTGTTCATATAAAGATGCCTTATTTATAAAGATGCTTTAGACATTGGCCAATCTACAGACACTTGCACACTGACGGTCATGCCATTCTTTGTCCTTGGTTTATCAAGCCTTCGTCTCTACCTGTGGTCCAAACTATATAAAGGAACTCTTTCAAATACAACAAAGCCGTTATAATTTAAGAGGGGGTAACCTTAGACTCACACAAGCAACATCGAACAGCAAATGGACTCACAGATCATTTACCTATCTGGTGACTCGTGTGTGTGTGTGTGTGTGTAACAATCTCCCTCCAGAACTGAGATGTCTTGATTCTTTAATCAAGTTTAAAAGCGCCGTAAAGAAAACGAATCTTACTAGTGGCACATTGTGCAAACATAATATTTGTGATCAATAGAGTTAAATTGCATTTAGTTATATTCTCAATTTAATCTCATCTCATTATCTCTAGCCGCTTTATCCTGTTCTACAGGGTCGCAGGCAAGCTGCAGCCTATCCCAGCTGACTACAGGCGAAAGGCGGGGTACACCCTGGACAAGTCGCCAGGTCATCACAGGGCTGACACATAGACACAGACAACCATTCACACTCACATTCACACCTACGGTCAATTTAGTGTCACCAGTTAACCTAACCTGCATGTCTTTGGACTGTGGGGGAAACCGGAGCACCCGGAGGAAACCCACGCGGACACGGGGAGAACATGCAAACTCCGCACAGAAAGGCCCTCGCCGGCCACGGGGCTCGAACCCGGACCTTCTTGCTGTGAGGCGACAGCGCTAACCACTACACCACCATGCCACCCTACTTTTGCAGATGTTCCACAAAATGAAATCAGATTAAAAAGTATGTTGTAATCCGTGGCAACTTGCTGTGGTATCAGAGAAAACAAACACATTGGGATATGCTGGTATTGGAAAATAATCAACTTTGGTGTTGTAACAGTAACTCTGCTTTGCACTGGGCTGCATGATACCATCTCATCGTTTCATTCCTTCTTTTTTTATTGTTCTTCCTGTTACATATAAGGAGGAAATTACCAGGAAAGACAATGAAACAATAAATTATTCGGCATTTCATTGTGTTATTTGTTTATAGCAAACTTTGTTATAACTAAATCCATGGAAAGCCATGGTCTAATGGTTAGAGAAGCAGCTTTGGGACCAAAAGGTCAAGAAGCAGCTTTGCTTCTTGACCTTGCAGCTTTGCTTCTTGATCTAGAGAAGCAGTTTTGGGACCAGAAGGTTGCCAGTTTGAATCCCTGGCCCAGCAGGAATGGCTGAAGTGCCCTTGAGCAAGGCACCTAACCAACCTTCAACTGCTCTGGCATAGCTAGTGTCTGATTAGCCAAAGAAACACTGATGAGGTGATTATTAGTGCCTGGCCAAAACTTTAACTAGTTAGAACGAGACAATAAAATGTAAGTTAGTGAGGTGGCAGTAAAATACAATAACTGTAAAATGAGCTGTTGTGGGCATTGTAGATTCTGGGAGGCGGGGCTACATGTACATGAACATGGATGGGAGGAGGGATCAGGAAGTAAACAAATCATTTCAATGATTTTGTAATTCACATTATAACTACGGCGGCGGGCGGCACGGTGGTGTAGTGGTTAGCGCTGTCGCCTCACAGCAAGAAGGTCCGGGTTCGAGCCCCGTGGCCAGCGAGGGCCTTTCTGTGCGGAGTTTGCATGTTCTCCCTGTGTCCGCGTGGGTTTCCTCCGGGTGCCCCGGTTTCCCCCACAGTCCAAAGACATGCAGGTTAGGTTAACTGGTGACTCTAAATTGAGCGTAGGTGTGAATGTGAGTGTGAATGGTTGTCTGTGTCTATGTGTCAGCCCTGTGATGACCTGGCGACTTGTCCAGGGTGTACCCCGCCTTTCGCCTATAGTCAGCTGGGATAGGCTCCAGCTCGCCTGCGACCCTGTAGAAGGATAAAGCGGCTAGAGATGATGAGATGAGACTACGGTGGTGTAGTGGTTACCGCTGTCGCCTCACAGCGAGAAGGTCCGGGTTCGAGCCCCGTGGCCAGCGAGGGCCTTTCTGTGTGGAGTTTGCATGTTCTCCCCATGTCCACGTGGGTTTCCTCCGGGTGCTCTGGTTTCCCCCACAGTCCAAAGACATGCAGGTTAGGTTAACTGGTGACTCTAAATTGACCGTAGGTGTGAATGAGAGTGTGAATGGTTGTCTGTGTCTATGTGTCAGCCCTGTGATGACCTGGCGACTTGTCCAGGGTGTACCCCGCCTTTCGCCCGTAGTCAGCTGGAATAGGCTCCAGCTTGCCTGCGACCCTGTAGAACGATAAAGCAGCTAGAGATAATGAGATGAGATTATAACTACTCGATCTCAAATTTTACTCATTGCACCTTTAATTTGTTCAAAAGAAAAATTAGAGCGTGTTTTTCAGTGTACAACAGCATTGTCCTGAATCTCTTGTCCAGAGAAAGTATGAAGAGAAAGATAAAATGACTGATAAAGCCATATAAAGTGGCTGTGCCCTCTGTTGTGCTTCTTATCAAAGCCCCCCACATTGATCCTGTCAGCACATCTGAACTCTCCAACATCTGCAGTCAAAACACACGCCAAGCTTCACCTCACACACACATTAACTTTCCTCCCTTCCTCTGCTTCTTATTCTATTTCTCTTCCTCTCCTTCTCTCAAAGTTTTCTTCATTTAAACTCCATTGGGAATAGCGCTTGTGTTAATATAAGACAGAATCGTCGAACTTTCCCGATCAATCCGTCTTTTGTCGTTCGCTCAGTGGACGGACAGAGCGCCCCCTCTGTGTTTGGTGATTCAGCAGTCGGTTTATTTGACTTCTCTGCAGTTTAAGCCAAGGGCCCACATGACATTTTAGCCTCGCACTCACTCCTTCAAATAAATTATCCGAGCGAAACATCATGCTCTGTTTGGACTCGTCCTACGCAATCAGGCGCCAACTCGGGTCACCTGGCGAAAGTTCGATTAAATCTTGATCTGTGCTGTAAATCACATCGGATCTGCAGGAGTGTGGCCATCTGGCCTGCATAAATAAAGTGATTATGAAATGATTTGGCGAGGAACAAGGAGTCTCTGCAGAGTGCGTGTCTTGTTCTGTCACTCTTCTTGTACAGGAATGTGTACAGTAGTTTAACGTTGCACTTCACACACACACACACACACACACACACACAAATGAGAATGTATCAAAGCAAGTCTCTTTGTCTTGCTTTATGGCCCTCGAAAGGATGTAAGCATGATCATTAGGCACATCAAGGCACCCTCAGTGCTGCCCAGATGAAAAGACACAAACCCCTCCAAGCATCCCAAGAGCTTCTGAAGAACCTGAGCTCTGAGAACAGTGATGCAGTGATGCCGGGCGCCGAACTGTTTCCACAAGTGATTTGCTTTTATGTGCATGTTCTTGGCTCATTGTCTGTCCATCACAAGAACCTGAAGATGCCCATTAGAGACTGACAAGTACCTCTCTCTGTCTGTCTATACCCCTTTTTATCTCTTGTTTGCAACTCTTTCATGTGGCCATTTTCCTTGTTTAAGGAAAGCAATGAATGAATTCTGGAAGAAATGGTCCTGGGGTTCGACACTATCTTGTTGAGGTGCACCTGCATACCAGCTCGGGTCTTTAGCCTCAGTCTGATTGGGATGTCTTTCTTTCAAGGTTTAAGAAAGTGAGATGTCAGTGTTAGAATGAGCTTCTCCTGCCACTCTGAACACCTTCATCTACAAACAACATCTAGGATAAAGACTCTTCCTTTGCATTGTCTTCTTAGTTTATGCATTTAGTTCTACTAAATGTGCTCATTGTACCTGACTGAGCAGTTGAGATTTCTTGGTCAAGGACCCAGTGTCAGAGCCAGGATTTGAACCCATAACCTTCTGATCAGTAGCCCAAAGCCTCAAGCACTGAGCCACCACTGCTCCATTAGTGACTCCACTTAGTCAAGTCAAGTCAAGTTTATTTGTATAGCGCTTTTAACAATAAACATTGTCGCAAAGCAGCTTTACAGAATTTGAACAACTTAAAACATGAGCTAATTTTATCCCTAATCTGTCCCCAATGAGCAAGCCTGTGGCGACGGTGGCAAGGAAAAACTCCCTCAGACGACATGAGGAAGAAACCTCGAGAGGAACCAGACTCAAAAGGGAACCCATCCTCATTTGGGCAACAACAGACAGCCTGACGATAATATTAACAGTTTTAACATGAAGACAGTTTCGTTGATGTTATAACTCTTCATTGATGGAAACTTGAGTGCAAAATTGATTCATGATAACTGCAGTCCTAAAGTTAGCAAGACAACTGTAGTCCTCAGCCATAAAAGCATTACTGTAAGAGTCCAGAGCATCCTCCAGGTATAACCCTCAACTATCCTCATGGGGCCGTCCTTCACAGGAGCGATGCGATAAAACTCCGATCAGACACAGGGCACCATGATGGATCAAGCAGGTCCGAGGGGCAGAAGAGGCCAGCATCTCAATCCCAGGATCAACATGTAACTCAGAGGGACAGATTGGGGGGGAAGAGAGAGAGAAAGAAAACACATGTTGTTAGGTATGCCCTGCTCTGGCTGGAACTTAGTGAGTCCACTTAGTCACTAAAACCCTTCGGCTTTTCCTCTCGCCTTTCTGGTTATAGATCCCAAGAGATTCTGTCAATGCTGATTTATATTGCTGCTGCTTCAGCATGTACATGTGAAATGAATAAAACTACTTTATTCTATCCACATTCACTGGATATGAGCAATCGTGCACTCTGATTGGCTACTCTACTACTAGGATATCAGCTCATGTACCGTGAGTAGAGAAAAGCAAAATGGCGGCACGTGTTGCTGAACCAACCAAGGACGAAATAAAAACTCTACTCGAAAACAAAACCCTAAAAAATACAAAAAAGCAACAAAATATGGACTGAAAGTATTTGATGGTAAGAACATACACTACCGTTCAAATGTTTGGGGTCACTTTGAAATGTCCTTATTTTTGAAAGAAAAGCACTGTTCTTTTCAATGAAGATCACTTTAAACTAATCAGAAATCCACTCTATACATTGCTAATGTGGTAAATGACTATTCTAGCTGCAAATGTCTGGTTTTTGGTGCAATATCTCCATAGGTGTATAGAGGCCCATTTCCAGCAACTCTCACTCCAGTGTTCTAATGGTACAATGTGTTTGCTCATTGCCTCAGAAGGCTAATGGATGATTAGAAAACCCTTGTACAATCATGTTAGCACAGCTGAAAACAGTTGAGCTCTTTAGAGAAGCTATAAAACTGACCTTCCTTTGAGCAGATTGAGTTTCTGGAGCATCACATTTGTGGGGTCGATTAAATGCTCAAAATGGCCAGAAAAATGTCTCGACTATATTTTCTATTCATTTTACAACTTATGGTGGTAAATAAAAGTGTGACTTTTCATGGAAAACACTAAATTGTCTGGGTGACCCCAAACTTTTGAACGGTAGTGTATCTTTTTTTATTTTTCAAAAATTATTATTTTAGCATTTTTCACAAATTGTTCCTGTCATTTTGTCGGTTTGTTTACATTCTAAGCGGAAATTATTTTGTCGGACATTTTGTATAAAGTTTTTATTGATTGAATTTGCAAAAAATAAAAATAAAAATGCTCTTTCTCTCAAAATCCAGTGAATGTGGATAGAATAAAACGGTTATTCCACTCAGTCTTGTCGTACACGGCTTATAAACAACTCGGTGCTACGCGCCTCATCAGCTATCAGCTCATGTACGACTCGATTTCATGGAATATCTGTTAAATAGTAGTGAAGTTCCATATTCTTAACAAAAATGATAAATTTTTAATCCATCAGGATGCATTTTTTTATTTTTGTTTGGAGCACAAATGGCTGTTTTTATTCTGACCTAAGAATGAAGGAAAACTTTGTAACTGGTCAATATGGCAATATAATTTTGATAAATTATGTCACTATCCAATATAAAAGAATAAAGCACTAAGAGAGTTAATCCTACATTTCCCAGAATGCACTGCAGCCAGGAAGTAGGGGAACATGAGAATTTTTTAATTTTTATTTCATAAAAAAAATTTTTTTTTTTGTCTCGTAAATTTGTGACTCCTTTACCTTGGCATTTTTTAGGTTTTTCTTGCCAATTTATGGCTTGATAATCTCCAAGAATATCCAAGATCTTTTTTTTTATTGTAAATATACTAGTTTAATCTCTAAGTTTTTTTTCAGAATACTGCCCCCTGCCTCAGCTACGTAATTATAAATTGCAAATAAATTTTATATCATGTGAAAAAAGCTGATGTTAAAATGTTGCACCGAATCATTCACATTGTGAAATGTTAACATTTAATTTCATTAATTAACAGTTATTCCACGAAATTGAGTCGTACATGAGCTGATAGCCGACAAGGCACGTAGCACCGACTCGGCTATAAGCCATGTATGACAAGATTGAGTGGAATAACCATTTTATTCTATCCACATTCACTGGATTTTGAGAAAGAGAGCATTTTTATTTTAAGCAAATTCAATAAATAAAAACTTGATACAAAACGTCTGACAAAATCATTTCCACTTAGAATGTAAACAAAACCGGCGAAATGACAGGAGCAATTTGTGAAAAATACGAGAATAATAATAATTCTTGGGAAAAAAACCTTCTTACCATCAAATACTTTTATTCCATATTTTGTTGCTTTTTTGTATTTTGGGGGTTTTTTTTCGAGTAGAGTTTTTATTTCATCCTCGGTTGGTTCAGCAACACGCTCCACCATTTTGTTTTTCTCTACTCATGGTATATGAGCTGATATCCTAGTAGTAGAGTAGCCAATCAGAGCACACGATTGCTCATATCCAGTGAATGTGGATAGAAGAAATATAGATATTTTGAACAGATATTGTATTTTTTTAAATAAAATCTACATATTATGATAGTGGAGCTTCCCATACACAAAGTGTGGGAAATAAAGCTCCATACGTAAGGAATGCATCGACCTGATTTTTGATTACTTTTGCGACCATATGACATGCGTACATACAGTGGTGCTTGAAAGTTTGTGAACCCTTTAGAATTTTCTAGATTTCTGCATAAATATGACCTAAAACATCATCAGATTTTCACACAAGTCCTAAAAGTAGATAAAGAGAACCCAGTTAAACAAATGAGACAAAGATATTATACTTGGTCATTTATTTATTGAGGAAAATGATCCAATATTACATATCTGTGAGTGGCAAAAGTATGTGAACCTCTAGGATTAGCAGTTAATTTGAAGGTGAAATTAGAGTCCGGTGTTTTCAATCAATGGGATGACAATCAGGTGTGAGTGGGCACCCTGTTTTATTTAAAGAACAGGGATCTATCAAAGTCTGATCTTCACAACACATGTTTGTGGAAGTGTATCATGGCACGAACAAAGGAGATTTCTGAGGACCTTAGAAAAAGCATTGTTGATGCTCATCAGGCTGGAAAAGGTTACAAAACCATCTCTAAAGAGTTTGGACTCCACCAATCCACAGTCAGACAGATTGTGTACAAATGGAGGAAATTCAAGTCCATTGTTACCCTCCCCAGGAGTGGTCGACCAACAAAGATCACTCCAAGAGTAAGGCGTGTAATAGTCGGCGAGGTCACAAAGGACCCCGGGGTAACTTCTAAGCAACTGAAGGCCTCTCTCACATTGACTAATGTTCATGTTCATGAATCCACCATCAGGAGAACACTGAACAACAATGGTGTGCATGACAGAGTTGCAAGGAGAAAGCCACTGCTCTCCAAAAAGAACATTGCTGCTCATCTGCAGTTTACTAAAGAGCACGTGGACAAGCCAGAAGGCTATTGGAAAAATGTTTTGTGGACGGAGGAGACCAAAATAGAACTTTTGGTTTAAATGAGAAGCGTTATGTTTGGAGAAAGGAAAACACTGCATTCCAGCATAAGAACCTTATCCCATCTGTGAAACATGGTGGTGGTAATATCATGGTTTGGGCCTGTTTTGCTGCATCTGGGCCAGGACGGCTTGCCATCATTGATGGAACAATGAATTCTGAATTAGACCAGCGAATTCTAAAGGAAAATGTCAGGACATCTGTCCATGAAGTGAATCTCAAGAGAAGGTGGGTCATGCAGCAAGACAACGACCCTAAGCACACAAGTCGTTCTACCAAAGAATGGTTAAAGAAGAATAAAGTTAATGTTTTGGAATGGCCAAGTCAAAGTCCTGACCTTAATCCAATGGAAATGTTGTGGAAGGACCTGAAGCGATCAGTTCATATGAGGAAACCCACCAACATCCCAGAGTTGAAGCTGTTCTGTACGGAGGAACGGGCTAAAATTCCTCCAAGCCGGTGTGCAGGACTGATCAACAGTTACCGCAAACGTTTAGTTGCAGTTATTGCTACACAAGGGAGTCACACCAGATACTGAAAGCAAAGGTTCACATACTTTTGCCACTCACAGATATGTAATATCGGATCATTTTCCTCAATAAATAAATGACCAAGTATAATATTTTTGTCTCATTTGTTTAACTGGGTTCTCTTTATCTACTTTTAGGACTTGTGTGAAAATCTGATGATGTTTTAGGTCATATTTATGCAGAAATATAGAAAATTCTAAAGGGTTCACAAACTTTCAAGCACCACTGTATACCCCCACAGGGAACCCAACCGTAAGTGCAAGGCAACATATCTCATAAACACTTGACCACATGACGAAATTTATATCTTTATTTACATAAAATGAATGGGTTTTTATCCAGCACTTATTTTTAATTAGCTTTTTAAAAAAAATGTGGGATTATTTACTAACACATTTTACACTCATCGGGAACTCTGCTTTTCAGGCAGTGCCGAAATCTATATATTACATATTGTGTTTCAAAGAAATGTCTTCAAATGTCACGAGATGATATTTTTGTCATATCACCCACCCCGAGTGTGTCGTGTGCTTACGAGGATGTTAAACTCCACTGTTCAGTGTTAATCCCAACACTTAATGTAGATTAAAAGCTCACTCCAGTGTCCTTCTGGAGTTTCTGAGCATGTTCTTCCTGTGTCTATATGTCTGTCCTCTGGGATTCTCTGGTTTCCTCCCAGGATGCTGGTAGTTGGGCTGGCAATGTTAAACTGCCCCTGGGTGTGAACGAGTGTGTGAATGTGTATTTGCATGGTGCACTGTGATGAACTGGCATCCCATGTCCAATGTTCCTGGGATAGACCCCATGTCCACCACAACCCTGACCAGGATGAAGCGCTTACTGAAGATGAATGAATGAATGAATGAATGAATGTTAATCCATTTTCATGTAGCTTGTAGTGTAGTGTCGTGGAAGAGAGCTTTCATATAACTGAGCAACATTTTCTGTAGCTTAGATCAATTTTGTAAGTAGCTTAACACTAACTATAATTAAAGTACTATAAGATTATATATTTTTTGTTGTTTTCTACACATATACACACATTAAAACCATGTAATGGACGATAAGACTTTTTTTTGTCTTATAGCTGTGACCTCAAAACTAACTATATTATATACGGTACCAATCAAAAGTTTGTACACCCCTACTCATTCATAGGTTTTTCTGTATTTTATATTTTCTACATTGTAGAACAATACTGAAGACATCAAAACTGTGAAATAACATCTGGAACAGATATGGAATTATGTAGTAAACAAAAAAGTGTTTAAAAAACAAAATGTTTCATATTTTCGAGATTCTGCAAATTATCCAGCGTTTACTTGATGACACTTTACACACTATTGACGTTATCTTAACCAGCTTCATGAGGTCGTCACCTGGAACGCTTTTCAATTAACAGCTGTGTCTGTTCAAAAGTTAATTAGTGGACGAGTTTCTCGCCTTCTTAATGCATTAAAGTGACTTTTAATTAATAAAAATAAAGAAAAAAAACCCCCATGGAATTAGAAGGTGTCCAAAATTTCGAATGGGTATATATATGAATTTTAGTAACACACAATTACTGTATACCGTATGAGTTCTCTGCTTATTTCTTGTGAATTGTTAGAAGAATTGTTAGAAGTCATTAATGCCAAAAATCTGCTATTCTTAGAAGGGACTTAGAAAGAAAGAAAGAAAGAAAGAAAGAAAGAAAGAAAGAAAGAAAGAAAGAAAGAAAGAAAGAAAGACAGAAAGATGGAAAGAAAGAAAGATGGAATCTTTCAATTACGTTCATTATGTCATATATTAAATATAGTTAGTTTTTTCTTTTTTATCAGACATCTAGTTTTTAGGTTTGTTTACCTGACATGTTTCGACGTATGACTGTCGTCTTCCTCAGAGTGTCACCGGATGTTATTGGTGACGCATCTTTTATCAGCTGATGTTTCCGAAGTACGTCGAAACATGTCAGGTAAACAAACCCAAAAACTAGATGTCTGATAAAAAAGAAAAAACTAACTATAAGAAAGATGGAAAGAAAGAAAGAAAGAAAGAAAGAAAGAAAGAAAGAAAAAGAAAGATGGAAAGAAGGAAAGAGACAGATTGAAGGAAAGAAAGAAAGGAAGGAAAGATGGAAAGAAAGTAAGATGGAAAGACGGAAAGAAAGGAAGGAAGGAAAGAAGGAAATAAAAGAAGGAAAGAAGGACAGATAAAGATGGAAAGAAGGAAAGAAAGAAAGATGGAAGGAAAGAAAGAAAAAGAAAGACGGAAAGAAGGAAAGAGACAGATTGAAGGAAAGAAAGAAAGGAAGGAAAGATGGAAAGAAGGAAAGAAAGTAAGATGGAAAGACGGAAAGAAAGACGGAAAGAAAGAAAGAAAGAAAGAAAGAAAGAAAGAAAGAAAGAAAGAAAGAAAGAAAGAAAGAAAGAAGGACAGACAAAGATGGAAAGAAGGAAAGAAAGAAAGACGGAAAGAAGCAAAGAAAGAAAGACGGAAAGAAGCAAAGAAGAAAGACGGAAAGACTGAAAGAAAGATGGAAAGAAGGAAAGACGGAAGGAAAGAAAGAAAGTGCCATTTCTTGCGAAGAAGAGAAGGGAAGGAAGGATGTGGTGCCTGTGTTATTCAGGGAGAGGATTTTATGCTGGAATCTGTGGGTCAGTGTTAATGTCACTGGGCTTCTGCTTGTACAAAGGGTCCTGTGGCAGAAACATTAAGCTAATTTATACCTCTCACATAACACGTCCATCTCCAGGAGCCTGGCTGAGGATTGTTTGTAGTGGAGAGCACACACGTCTTTTAGCTGTAAATTAATCCCCCTCTCACATTCTCTCTCTCTCTTTCTCCCTCTTTTTCCTGCAGATGGGATGAACTGCATGAACAAGGACCACGGCTGTGCTCACATCTGTAGGGAGACTCCTAAAGGTGGTGTGTCATGCGAATGCAGGCCAGGGTTCGAACTGGCCGAGAATCAGCAGGACTGCAGATGTATGTACCGGACCGTACCATTTCAGCACCTCAGCAAAATACTTCTAACAATATGGCTGAAAATGTGGCTTTCAGTTATTATTCTCCAAGGCATAAGCTGCTGCTGATCCAAGAGCTGCTCTTTTGTACGATAGCACAGCTGTAGGTCAGGGTGATGAGGTCGGAACAGTAAATTACCTGTTAATTTAGTCTCCAGTCTCAAGCATGTGGTGGTGAGATTAAGAATTTTTACAGCTGTTCAGTATTCACCTTAAACAGTGCACATAATAATAATAATAATAATAATAATAATAGTCACTTGAATTCATCCACATCTGAACGAAGACTCTACAGTACTGTGCAAAAGTCTTAGGCACCTTATAGGGGTTTTTTTTCATACAAACTTTGTTAAAAGTGTCCAGAAGAACTGTGGCTGGTTCTGTAAGATGCTCAGTAAAACCTACAGGTCATTTCCGCATAAAACTGCACTCACTGGACCTCAGACTACTATTTTTTTTTTAAAGCAAAGAGTCGTCTCACACCAAATATTGACTTTGTTTCATTTATTACAGCTTACTGCTTACTGTTTATAGTATTTTTTTAATGTTGAAACATTTCATTTCATTATTTTTTAAGCCATTTTTGGTCGACAGCATTTCTTTACATGTGCCTAAGACTTTTTTGCACAGAACTGTAACTAATTTATATCGTTGATTAAAGCTAGACGGCCTTTCGATTTCATAAAATTGGTGAAATTTAGTTCCGTCTGAAATGTGGTCATTGTGATTTATGTTTATTTCTGTAATATCTCACAAAATATCGGGCCATTCTGTGGCTGGGAAGTTATTTAATTTGAGGGGATTAAAGCAAATAATGTGCATGAAATCGCTTGCTTTGCGCAGTCAAGCAGACAGAGGAAGTCCGTGTGCGCATGCGCAGGTTTACCTTCTTCTTCTTCTTTTGGGTTTTACGGCAGCTGGCATCCACAGTGTTGCATTACTGCCATCTACAGGTTTCCCTTTGAGCGTGCACTGACAGTTCCATCATTCTGTCGCTAAACGAACAGCTGATCACACTGAGGTGCTCGCTGAGCGCCCATATTTATTAGTTTGGTCCTGCGTTTCCTTTCCTTCGTATATAACATAACGTCTTTTCTTCTCGCTTTCTTTCCGTTACTGTAGTCGGTCTTTTACGTTTCACATTTCGCACACTCACGTCCTCCATTTTTCTCTCCTGTTTCAAATTTGTATCCCACAATGCCTTGTGCAAACGGGGAAAGCCCACCACATGATGCATGACGTAGTATCTTGAATTGGGTCATGGTGAAGCAGGAAAAAATAGCGGAGAATTTAGGGCCACGTGGAGATAAATTCATTAATTGTTCTATTTTAAAAAAAACTAATAAAATTGGAAGTCTGTGATTCAAATTCAGTAGCTTTCGGTCCACTAAACAAAAATAATTGGGTGTCGGGGAAAATTCTTTTTATGACCTACACTTGAAAAATCTGAAAGGCCGTCTAGCTTTAAAACCAAAGCACTATGAACAGTATATTGTATTAATAGTTTACAGAAAAGTTATGTGTTGTCCTATGCTCTACAGTCCAGTACATAAAAATGAAAAGAAAGTGTGTAAAGGATCAGAAGAATATAAGGTCATGGAGCAGTGTGTCTCTCATAACCATGTGAACTCCCACATGGACCGATCCACTAGACAGCAATCTGGGGGGAGATCAAGAGCGAGAGTCGGCTTTTTATTAGTTACACTTCGTTTGGCAACACATCCTGTTCCAGACAAGTTTCTAGAGTGAAATATTGTGAGATGGTTTAATATCCATGATTAAAGAGGAGCTGGGGTGTATTATTATTATTATTATTATTATTATTATTTTTTTTGTGTGTGTGTGTGTGTGTGTGTGTGTGTGTGTGTGTGTGTGTGTGTGTGTGAGAGAGAGAGAGCGTGTATTTGTCCTGAACATTTTAGGCAAGTGCTTCATTTTCGCACTTCAAATTCACATATGTTCATTTCTGTACAATTCATTCGACATATAAAACAAATGAATGCTTGAATAGTGATGGCACTTTTACGAGGATCTGTGTGATTGATGGAAATGCCTTTTAGACGAGCGCATGAGAATTCCCATAAGGAGCTTTAATCATGCCCAGTATGCTATTCTCAGACATTTTTGGATAGAAATCAACCCAGGACTCAAGCATGATGTAGCATTTTTTACTACTTTTAAAATATATGATTTCATTCATGCACGTTGCGTAGAGCTTAGTGCTCAAATCTGGAGACTCAGCGGGTCAGGGGAAAACATTTTGAGTTGTCTTGTTGAGGGATACACCTACATTTCATTTTTACATCTTGAAGTTCTTATGGACGTAAAATTGAGGTACATGTATCCCATGTAAAAACAATAGGGGGGTGCAAACATTTGCACCCAAATGAATATCTGTTTAGGTGAAGTAGTGATTATTCAGGACATATCTCTGAGAGAGAGACAGTGTGTGTGTGTGTGTGTGTGTGTGTGTGTGTGTGTGTGTGTGTGTGTGTGTGTGTGAGAGAGAGAGTGAGTGAGTGTGTGTATTTGTCAGTATTTAAAGCTTCTCTCATAGTCATTGTGCATTACCAGTGACGTGTAACTACGGAAACGGTGGCTGCCAACACATTTGTGAAGACACTGACACAGGACCGGTGTGCAGCTGCCACCAGAAATACGCCCTGCACTCCGACAGCAAGACCTGCATTGGTAAGTCATACGCCTACACACACACACACACACACACAAATATTTTGAACTAAAAAATGTGGCGTGTAAATGGTTAACTCTTCTTGGATGGCTAATTATGAGTCTATAGATTGGTATTTAGATTAATTTGATTAACAGAGATTAATTAGATTAATTTGTTCACAGTGAACAACTTCTGATCTCCCTTAAATAAGCTCCCCGGGGAAACTTTTAGGTGCAAAATCTCTGCGATAAGCTAAACTCTTTCTAGTTAGCTAATTAATGATGGACAAAAAAATTTAATATTTGGACAGGTTTGGAAACTGTGAAATAAATCTGGGACCGAATTCCGAGCCACTACGTACCGAGCACAGAGTGCACTACACAGGACGTGCAAACTATTATCTCATACTCTTTGCAGTGCACTTGTCTAGGGAGCATGGTGCAATTTGGAACTCAGCCAGTGAGTGAGACACAGACGCACATGGGAGGTGGATAAATAGAAAAGAGTAATTTCAATGACTAACAGACTAATAGCATTAACAGTATTGTGGATCTTGCAATAAGTAACGCCAATAACTTACAAGAAAATTGGTGTATATCTAGTATTACCTCAGCTGTTAGCTAGTACTAAACAGCCAAAGGAACACATAGCATAATTATTTTTTAAAAATACTTACAGTGCCAGCCCTGTGATGACCTGGCGACTTGTCCAGGGTGTACCCCGCCTTTCGCCCGTAGTCAGCTGGGATAGGCTCCAGCTTGCCTGCGACCCTGTAGAACAGGATAAAGCGGCTAGAGATAATGAGATGAGATGAGACTTACAGTGCCCTCGTCTGCAATTTTGCCATGGACAGTTGGTATTGATCCCTCTTTTAGCTACAATTTCGTTGCCAGTCCTATATCGGTCAAGCAGTCAGACACACACAGACAGGTTTTTGCCAGCTATAACTTGGACTTTCCATCAATAATAATTTCAATCCACTCAGCTCTGTGCATTCGATAACAGGGAAGTTCCCGTACTTAGCTCGCTTAGAAATAATACTAGTGGGTCCAGGACATGGAAGAAAAATAATGGCATGGTTCTCTCAAGCCATTGGTGGAGATGCTGAGGGGTGGTATAATTTTAATGAGCTCCTCTCTTTACGTAAGAAAGGGCGTTAAATATGAATGTCTAGTTCTTGAATACCATATTTTCTATTCTAGGCAGCCCAGAAGTAACTAACTGGGTGTCTTATTTCAGAGTTTGTAGGTTGGTCGGCACTCCAGATACCCAAATCTCTGTGCGCAAGCACTGAAAAAGTGAATTTTTCATAATATGTTCCTTTTAACATCTCATGTGGGTCCACTGGTGAAGTTAGCTAAACATTAGCAAGGTGGATCAATAAACACATAAATTGGTGACAACATGATATAGAGATTCATAATAAAATCTCATTTATGCCTGCTTGTGACAAGTGTACACAAGGTAACTAGAGGTTAACTAATTTTATTCTATCCACATTCACTACTCTGAGCAATCGCGCACTCTGATTGGCTACTCTACTACTAGGCTATCAGCTCATATACTGTGAGTAGAGAAAAACAAAATGGTGGAGCGCATCAAGTCAGATATATCACTTTGTTATCAAGTATTTAAAAGAAACAGAAATAGCTAAGGCGGCACGGTGGTGTAGTGGTTAGCGCTGTCGCCTCACCGCAAGAAGGTCTGGGTTCGAGCCCTGGGGCCGGCGAGGGTCTTTCTGTGTGGAGTTTGCATGTTCTCCCCGTGTCCGCGTAGGTTTCCTCCGGGTGCTCCGGTTTCCCCCACAGTCCAAAGACATGCAGGTTAGGTTAACTGGTGACTCTAAATTGAGCGTAGGTGTGAATGGTTGTCTGTGTCTATGTGTCAGCCCTGTGATGACCTGGCGACTTGTCCAGGGTGTACCCCGCCTTTCGCCCGTAGTCAGCTGGGATAGGCTCCAGCTTGCCTGCGACCCTGTAGAAGGATAAAGCGGCTAGAGATAATGAGATGAGATGAGAAATAGCTAAATAAAAGAATATAGTTTTTTTCCCCTCCGGTATCTCCTGTTCCACACTCCAGCCCAGTCGGTGGCGGTAATGCACCTTTAAGTTGGTTTGCCAACTAGTAATAAAAAAGAAGAAAGGAAAATGGCGGAGTGTTTTGCTGAACCAACCGAGGACAAAATAAAAACTCTACTCGAAAACAACACCCCAAAAAATACAAAAAGCAACAAAATATAGAATAAAAGTATTTGATGGTAAGAACGTATCTTTTATTTTTCAAGAATTATTATTATTATTATTATTATTATTATTATTATTATCGCATTTTTCACAAATTGCTCCTGTCATTTCGCTGGTTTGTTTACATTCTAGGTGGAAATGATTTTGTTGGTCATTTTGTATAAAGTTTTTATTTATCGAATTTGCAAAAAATAAAAATAAAAATGCTCCCTTTCTTAAACTCCAGTGAATGTGGATAGAATAAGAGTAATTCCACTCAATCTTGTCGTACACGGCTTATAGCCAACTTAGTACTATGCGCCTCGTCGGCTATAAGCCATGTACGACTCAATTTCATGGAATAACTGTTAAATATAGTATAAAAGCTAAGCTAATAGCCAACTAACATAGCTAATGTTCTTAATGAACTGATGAGAATATGATGATGACAAATATATGCTCGGTAAGTAGAAGTTAGCAAGTTGGTTAGTTAACTATATACAGCATAACAGGTCAATTAATGACTAGCTAGCTTAAGCCTCGGTCACAACCGGCCGTACGTGCTCCTACGGCTGGTCTACGTGCAAAAAACGCAAGAAATGCACGGAGGGCGCGCGTGAAACGCATGGAGGGCGCACGTGTGACGTGCTGATTTTCGAGCCGTAGACTGGCCGCAGACTGGCCGCAGAGGTTCTTTGTCACGTCAAACAAACTCTACGGGCGCTTATGTTTTTTTCAGGTTGCAAGACAAACTTACGGTCAATGCGCGTCTTTCTCCATGAACAAAAAAACGCAGCGATTTGGGAAACGCCAAAAATCGCACGGCCAAAAAATCATACGTCCGGTTGTGACCTAGGCTTTAGCTAATGTTCATGAGACCGAATACACTTCTGGAAATGGAGGCTTAGATACTAAAACAATACTTATAACTTGTGAAAGATGTCTGCTATGTGACAAAGTTAGTTGGTTGATTAGCTAATTATATACGATATAACGACTCAGCTAATAGCTAAGTAACATAGATAATGTTCGTGATTGATAAATATTTTTATGAGAATATGACGAGGTAAATCAAGCCTTCAGATCCTGTAATACTGTTTGTGTCTATCTGTGAAACGTGTGCTAGGTAACTAAACTAGTTGTTTAGCGAATTACAGGATGCATAATACACAAACAGCTCAGTTAATTGCTAGTTAGCTTAGCGAATGCTAGTACTGTAGTTAACTAATAAATTGAATATGATGTGAGAATATGATGGTGTAAATATTGAAATCCTGCTTGTGTCGACCTGGGACAAATTCAAGCTAATTTACTTGCTGTTAACGGGCTAATTATTTGGGATGGCAAATAAACAGAACATGTCCAAGTTTGATGATGATAAAGGTGTGGTGATTTAGCCCAATTTTAGTCATTTGTTTAGCATTAAACTTTAAAATGATTTATTATTCGACAAATTCTTTTCAGTGGTTTTAAAAGACACATTCAGGGATATTTTAAAATGTTGTGACTTAGAGCAGAAGGGCAAAACAGCCTCAGAGCTTTGAGATGCTAGCAAAGAGATGCTAATGTACTAACTGAGTAGCATTTAGCTAATTTTGTCATTTGTGTTGTTATCTTGTTTATCTCATCTCATTATCTCTAGCCGCTTTATCCTGTCCTACAGGGTCGCAGGCGAGCTGGAGCCTATCCCAGCTGACTACGGGCGAAAGGCGGGGTACACCCTGGACAAGTCGCCAGGTCATCACAGGGCTGACACATAGACACAGACAACCATTCACACTCACATTCACACCTACGCTCAATTTAGAGTCACCAGTTAACCTAACCTGCATGTCTTTGGACTGTGGGGGAAACCGGAGCACCCGGAGGAAACCCACGCGGACAACATGCAAACTCTGCACAGAAAGGCCCTCACCGGCCACGGGGCTCGAACCCGGACCTTCTTGCTGTGAGGCGACAGCGCTAACCACTACACCACCGTGCCGCCCTATCTTGTTTATGCTATGCTTTTTCTTACACTAACATATAGTATACACAGTATTTTACACACACACACACACACACACACACACACACACACACACACACACACACACAGAGCCACGTTATGAAAGTAACAGTTTAGAGTTTTAGCTGGAATTAGCTGTAGGTTTTGCTCTGGACTTAGGAAGAGAGGGAGAGAGAGATGGAAAGAAAATGGACTTTGGATGAGGGACAGGAGGTGGTTTAGGGAAGATGTGCTAGGTGAAGGAAATTTCATCATCACAGAAAGTGCAAAACACATTCATCATCCTCATAATGGCGAGAAATGCAGCCAGCCGTCCAGTGGCGTTCTGCCATATCCACCGAAATGGGAAAACTTTATACACCATGTGGGTATAACCATATTCACCCGTGATGCCTCTAAAAACAGGATGAAAGCTGTTTTTTATGCATTTATCCTTTTTTAGAATTTTGTAAAACTAATGGACCGTTGCAGGTAAGTCGATTTTTCACCCTTATTTTTCTGTCTCAATGCCTCGTTCAATATTTGGTTTGGATGACTGAGTCTTTTTCATGTTAAAATCTCCTCTTTCAGAACATTCTGCTCAGAATATCTATCGGCTGTCTTGGCGTACCGTTAGTTGCTCTCATGTCCCTCCTGTTTTCTTATTGAGCTTCCAGAGATTGCTAAATCTAAGGCTAAATATGCCCAATAGGGCCATCCAGAGTCTCTTCCTGTGCCTGTGTGTTTTTATTCTTAAATACTTAAACTGGCCATTTGTCATCGTTAGGGTTGTGTGTGAGTGTAGAATGTTCCAGAGAGACGGCATGGCTGAGTGGGAGAAGGGTTAAACAGCGGTTTTGGAGCTAAAATGGCTAACTGTTGTTCTATAACATCCTAGAGGAGTTTGAGCAGATTAGCACAGCGCTTCAGGGTGATTTTGGACACTTTGGCATCTCAGCCTCACAGGAAGGGCCTCATTCAGCCACAGCATGGTACACATCCCAGACAAATCCAAATCCACAGTCAGACTAAATTATTACGTGCTGAGTGCCAGCGCTTTAAAGAGGTCCATCAGATGTCACATTTGCTACACTGGAAAATAAAATTGCAATTCTTTTTGTGAGGTTTTATGATTTCTTACTTCTCACTGTTGATGTTTTGTTATATGACTGAACTGTTCCCTGATTCTGCTGATTACCCAACACTGGACTGACGCCTCCGTGTGGCCATGCAGAGCCCAGCGGAGAACGTCCACCTGTCCCCTGTCCTGATGCCTGCTGTACAACTCATCGCAGTCTTCTCTTTCAGCATCTGTGAAGAGCGACGCAAACGGCCGCAGAGACCAGAAGAGGAGTGTAGAGACTGATCCCTCCCATCTCTATCTATATCTTTCTATCTATATTCCTCTCCTCTCTCACTATCTCACCGGACCCTGACTGTGGTCTGTGTGGGTAGCTGTGCTGTGTGGGTCGAGTCCTTCCCCTGTCCGTAGTATTGCTTCTTTAGATTCTCCCTTCCGCTAGTAGTGTTTCCTCACAGGCTCCTTTGCTCCTCCCGTTCCTCCTGCCCTCTCTGGTGAAAGTTCCTGATTGCCTGTCTTGTCTGCAATTTTAAAAAGGGTATTAGAAAGAATTACTGCTGAAAGGCAAATAAAGTCTTGCGAGACATTTGAGAACAGATACCTCAATTGCAGCCTGCATCAAGGTCAGAAAAGTAGCCAATCAACAAACTAGCTCCACCCCTTGCCCGCCCTTTCTTAAAGCACCTAGCCAATAGCCTGTCCTGATCCTCGACCTTTTCATCAAGCATGCCATACTGCAGCCTCCAACGACAGAATATTAACGTGACTAAATGACACAAGAATGCTCTACTGCACCTCGAACTCATCTTCCACTTCCTGTTTCCTTGTCATGCCAATTGCATGTCTTCTGTCCTCTGCCTTCTCTACTGCCTCATACTTCCTCATGCTTCCTCAGTCCCTCCCTGCTGTTCTTCCTAATATCTCATTCGCCTGCATGAATATGTGTGCAAATATCTTTTCTTGACTTTTTTTTCCGTTTTATTTGGTTATGTTTTCCCTTATGTATTGGTACCCAGATTATTAGTAACCCCTGATCTCACTACAGTAGTGCCTCTGTTATGTTACAGCAGTAGTTGTTTTTTTTTTCCCCCAAATTAATTATTTTATCCTCTGTTTTTAGTTTCTGTTATTTAGTGCTTGCTCCCAATCCCTAATTTTTGGTCATCCCTTATTACGGGCTGATTGTAGACGAGTCCCAATCTTGTATTCCTGTTTTCTTTCCTGCGAGTTTGTCAGCGAAGATATATACTGGAGGCTGAATAGAATTTCAGATCCCACAGCATTAAGGCAGACCTTTGTTTTGTTGATTGGCCCATTTTATGAGGCTAAATATGGTCCAGTCATGTGCTGGGACATCTGCATACTCATTAACCATCTATACAGTAGCCCCACCCACTTTGCTCAGAGAACCTACGGTAGTTTTCCTGCATTGACTTGATTGTCAAAGCCAGTCGTGATGTGTTCCATAGACAAACAGGCAACCAGCGCTGCCCCCAGACTTCATCCACCTCCTCTCCTGTCCGCATGTCCCTCCACCCTTCCTCCCACTGCAGGTTCCTCTCATGCTCTCCAACCATGAGACGGCACTTCTCCCCGTTCCGTTCCATTCCATGTCATCTCTTCCTCATCTCATCCTTACTCATGTAGTATCACGCTGGCCTAACTGTTATCCTCTCATCATGCAGTTTGTATTATTCCACCCTTCCATCTCTTTCATTTTTCTCTACTTCTCCTCTCTGTCACTGCGGTAATTGAGTGGCCGTTTGATATGGAAGACTGCAACGGCAGCATCAAATTGTCAGTGTCAATGTCAACGAGAACCCCTTCCGTTTTTATTCCCAAAATCCCCTCAGTTTTATTTATCTCTCATGTGTGTCCCTCCTTCTCAGGGCTGATCTCTTTTTATTTCGGGAGAGTTTGACTTGATCTTCATTTATATATTCATTAACACTCTAACAGGGTTTATTGGCGCTTTTTTTTTTATTTCTGCAGCTTTTTGCTTCTTGGCTTTGGTTTGTGCTCAAACGCCAAGAGGGTCAGGCAGTGTGAGTCTGGGTGTCCGAGCTGCGGCGACTGGGAGCAGGACTGCCTGTTTGCCCGTCTGTTTGTCCTGGTTTGTACGCTGGGACAAACTGATGTGGGATCAGTCTAACCTGCTCTTCAGGAGGCCTGCAAACCGGATGCCCGAGGCTGGCTGGTCTATGGCAGGGCTGTCTGTGCGGGGCGATGGACATTGGGCTTCTAATTAACCTACTGCTCCCTGTTTGTCCTCTGTCACTTGTGTTTTAGAGAAAGATGAGGCTGCAATTGAGAGCTCTGAGTTCAATACCACGTCAGTAGCTGATGTGGACAAGCGGGTGAAACGGCGTCTACTTATGGGTAACTCCTTTCTTCCTCTTTCTATGTGTTGCCATGGCGCTTGTGCTTATTTCCTCTTCTACTCTTTACTTTCTTTCTGTCCTTTGATTTGTTTTGTTCGAGTTGTTCTCCAAACCCCTCCCCAAACCACCACCATTCTTGAAAGTTTCTGGTTGTTTCTGTGTCCGACAAAGCTTGAGAATAGACCCTCTAAACATGACAAGGTTCCTTCTAAACTTTCCCAAGCCTGCTCCCAACCCCACTTTATTCCCTTACATAGGAACAGTAATGAAGGTTTTTTTTTTTTTTTAATCCCTTTGCTTCTGACAGCTCCCATGCCATTCCTGTTCATTTTAAGAACTTAACAAAGAACCAGAAATAACTTGTGGTACACAATTGTTTTCACTATTTCTTAAACGCATTTCCTTTGTACACTGTCAATCGTGATTGACCATATCCTAATTTATACTCTCTTAGACAAAAATATTTCCAGATACAATTAAGAAGCATATCATAAATTGGTCAAGAGATACTTTACTCCAAGGGGCAAATCTCAAATTCTTATAACATTTACAGCGTACAGTATTCAAACCTTTTACTCAGAGACATTGCTGAGTTCATGTTCTGGATTTAGAAGCTCTTAAAACTGAAAAAAAGCCTTCTGTCCTGCTGTTTCTCAGCCTTATCTTTGAATAAGGCCAGATTGCCGCTACTGTAAAGCTCCACTGTCTGAGGAGAGATAAGCGGCAGGCCAATTTTAAACTATTAACACTTGGAATGAGATTTCTGAAAACACTAAGGGGTCGCTTTAACTCCTTAAACTCTCAGCTTATTACTCACTTTGTCATTCACAGCGTATATGGTATATGTGGCAGCCTGGGGCACTCCTTCACATGTTAAAATTTAGACATTTTGTACTATTAGAAGCTTTAAAAATATGGTATATTTTTGCAATTGAATACAATTAATGAAAATGCCATTTTTAATTGTGTTACACTTAATATCGTAGAGATTCCAAAAAACACGTTCATTCCTGCTATCGCTTACGTTATAGCAACTCGAAACAGTCATTTCCTCACCAGCGAGTCTTTGCTCCTATCTTTTGAAGTTAAGACAAAAAAATATGGTCCAGTTTGTCTTGCTACTGAGTCGTCCCCTGCTCTGAAGACTTTCCTATGCTGGGAAGCTTAATGGAGACACTGGAGACACTTTCCATAAACAGAAAATAAATGTGTCCTATTAGAAAGCATCTCCGTATCAATGATTATTCTATCCACATTCACTGGATATGAGCAATCGCACACTCTGATTGGCTACTCTACTACTAGGATATCAGCTCATATACTGTGAGTAGAGAAAAACAAAATGGCGGAGCGTGTCGCTGAAACAACTGAGGACGAAATAAAAACTCTACTCGAAGACAAAACCCCAAAAAATACAAAAAAACAAGTGTTGCCAGGCAAGACAAACCTCGCCTGGCCTATATTTTGATAATGGTAATATTTCTCAATCATCAGCTGTCAAGTTGTAGTCCTATGAAAATCCATGACATTGAGTTTGGCATTTCAAAGTCATTCAAGGTCAAAGGTCATGACGGCAACTGAAAGCCCATATGGGACTTCTTATATGTTGATAATGGTAAACATCTGGCCATCATGAACCATTTTAAAGTTATAGCCCTTTGAAAACCCATGACCTTCAGTTTGACCTTTCAAGGCCACTCAAGGTCAAAGGTCATGGTGGCAACTGAAAGCCCATATGGGATGACTTCTAAGTTGATAATGGTAAACATCTGTCTACCATCAACGGTTTTCAAGTTACGGTACAGCCCTCTGAAAATCTGTGACCTTGAGTTTGACCTTTCAGGATCACTCAAGGTCAAAGATCATGGTGTCAAATGAAAGGCCATATGGGAGTTCCTATATGCTCATAATAGTAAACATCTGTCTATCGGCAACCATTTTTGAGTTATAATGGAAAATATGTTATTTTGACTGAAAGGTTGGCCTTTCCAGTGACCTTGACCTTCACCTTGACCCGATTACCCCCAAAATTTAATCAGGTAATCTATGGACCATTGCCCATCTATCCTGAAAATTTGAAGTCAATTGGTGCAACCGTCTAGATGCTAGATTGTTAACAGACACACACACACACACACCCAAACAAACAAATCGCACTGATTACAATACCTTGCCCCGCTTACTCCATTGTGGGTGAGGTAAAAAAAAAAAAAAACAACCCCCCCCCCAAAAAAAAAATGGAATAAAAGTATTTGATGGTAAGAATGTATCTTTTTTTATTTTTCAAGAATTATTATGATTATGGCATTTTTCACAAATTGCTCCTCTCATTTTGCCGGTTTGTTTACATTCTAAGCGGAAATGATTTTGTCGGACGTTTTGTGTAAAGTTTTTATTTATCGGATTTATAAAAAATAAAAATAAAAATGCTCTGTTTCTCAAAATCCAGTGAATGTGGATAGAATAAAACAGTTATTCCACTCAATCTCGTTGTACATGGCTAGGGCTGCGTACCGGTACTGTACCGTGAAACTCAATTCGGTACAGGTCCAAAATACCAGATCATGAAGTACCGGTACTGTACCGATATAAATTTTACACCAAGTATCTGCTTATTTTGTGACTGAAGATGCGTAAATCCGACCACAAAGACGAAAATTTAGCACTGGAAAAGACGTAAAATGCCGCGCTGAAACTTGAAATCAGAGCCATCCTTGATTTGAGATCCTCTCGCCACAGTCTCACGAGACATTGCGAGAGCTTGGCTGATCCAGCGTTCTGATTGGTCAAAAAGACTCAAAATCAGGTCAGCCATTTTTCCTTTGCTGGCATTGGCAGTCTTTGCTGCTTTGTGTAATTTTGCTGCGTAAGTTAAAGGCCGCGGACTGCGCTTAGTCTATAGTACTCTAGTGTAGTCACTTCTCGCTGTGAGACAACTTATGACTTTTTGTCCCAAGTTAACTATAGTGTGAGACTGAGAGGGTGACTGAGAAGTGAGGTAGGAAACCTAGTTATGTTCGGTTTTCTTTGAATAAAGATACTGACAAGTTGTCAACAGTTTATTAATGTTTCTGTCATTATTAAAGAAGTTCAGAAGAATTTGTCAAATTGTTCAGGTACAGGTCCGGACCTGTACCTAAACCTCTGTACCTGTACCTGTACCTGATGTTACGTTTAGGTACGCATAGCCTGGGCCCGCCCATCCTAAGCGTGACGCAACACGAGGACCTGTTCCGAGCTTAGTCTGGCCAGGCAGGCTATCTACAGCATTTCCAAGCTCCCAAAAAATCGGGAGCCAATCAACTTTGAGCATCTCCAACGGCCCTGGGTAGAGGCGTGTTCAAGGCAGTGACATAGTAGAACTGCGACCGGAAGCCATAGATTGTTTACAGAATCTATGCCGGAAGCGCTTCATTCACATCACGAACATGGAGCAGCGGCAAGCCTTTGACACAGCGGTAGATGCTGTATTGAAAGCATTCAACGGGAAGTTCTCATTGAAAACAGAGCAAAGAGCAGCCCTGGAGGTATTTATCTTCTTCCTGTTACTCAAGCAGTTTCCGTCGCGTCACATACGTCAGAGGAAAGAGTGATGTGATTGGTTTAAGCTTCGTCACAGCCTTTTCTGGCTTCGACCAGTAGCAAACTGAGCCATTTCAGGGAGGCGGGTCAACCACGGGCTCTGGGAAACGGTTGGGCTTAATAGCTTGGCCAGACCAAATGCTCGGAGAGCTTTGAAGTCGCGTTAGCCAGGCTAAGGTACGCAGCCCTGTACATGGCTTATAGCTAACTTGGTGCTACGCGCCTCGTCAGCTATCAGCTCATGTACTGTACGACTCGATTTCATGGAATAACTGTTAAATATATTTTCCTTATACCACTAACATGATCTTTACAGATAGAAAAAGGCAAGTTTAAAAAGTAAATAAAACCATTTCTACATTGCTGAAATGGAATTATTATTATTTTTTTTAAGTATCAGTGTCAAAGTATGCTTTTAATCATTTCTGCTGAAAAATATGTGCAGTGACTTCAGTGGCTTTTCCCAGACGCCTGCACATTTATCATTAACTACTATGAGTTATTTACCAACTACAGTAAAACTAATAGGCGATATAATGTATGTAACTTTGAGTGGTAGGTGTCCTTGTTAAATTTTGGTCCATGTCTGTAGGGTGCTTATTTCCCTGAACTGTATTTCCTTTGCATTGCGTGCACATTGTGGCATGTAGGCTTCCATGCATGGACTACTAGTCACTAAAAACTTCAATGTCCCTGTTCTCGGAGTCAATATTTAGAACATAATTAAGTGATTTAAAGTAGACAGTTTGTCCAGTCCATAAGGGAAAATATCTAACGACACTGAGACACACTGGACAACTGGAACAGGAACATAGTTTTCCTCCTATCTCTCTCCTTTTTACTCCTTTTCTTTCTCTTAATATTACACGTTGTTTATCAGATGTTTTCTTCCCCTTTAGCAGACAGATGAACCATTAACCATCTTTCTTTCCTTTGAGGCCACAGAGATTGAAAGTACTTTCATCTTTATGTATAACTTTACCATTTATTGTCAAAGCAGGTATCTTTCAAGGAGAAGTGCTTGAAACGCTCGACTCGCACACAGTCCACGTCTCTTTTGGTCTTTTCTCTTTAATTGTGACTTTGAATGATTTCTTGTGGGAGTTAAAAATGTGCAAAAAATGTTTGAATGCAGGAGTTTGTTCATTTAAAATGAATGATGCAGTTTTTATTGTATTTTTAAAAAATATCCAGTTGGAGGAAATCGCTATCTACCCTCTTCTGCATACATGGGGATACTATAGCAGCTATAATGGAACATGTTACTGAGAAAAAAAAAAAAAACAGTCAATGCATAGATTTTCCTGTGCTGGAAAATGTAAATGTAATCAGCTTTACCTTCACCATACACATCCCTGTAAATTAGAACTTTGTCTGACCAATCATCTCATCTCATCTCATTATCTCTAGCCGCTTTTTCCTTCTACAGGGTCGCAGGCAAGCTGGAGCCTATCCCAGCTGACTATGGGTGAAAGGCGGGGTACACCCTGGACAAGTCGCCAGGTCATCACAGGGCTGACACATAGACACAGACAACCATTCACACTCACATTCACACCTACGCTCAATTTAGAGTCACCAGTTAACCTAACCTGCATGTCTTTGGACTGTGGGGGAAACCGGAGCACCCGGAGGAAACCCACGCGGACACGGAGAACATACAAACTCCGCACAGAAAGGCCCTCGCCGGCCCCGGGGCTCGAACCCGGACCTTCTTGCTGTGAGGCGACAGCGCTAACCACTACACCACCGTGCCGCCCGTCTGGCCAATCAGATTAGAGAATTCAATCTGTGGTATAATTAATAGTTATTCCATGAAATCGAGTCATGCATGAGCTGATACCTGACAAGGCGCGCAGCACCGAGTTGGCTATAATCCATGTACGATGAGATTGAGTGGAATAACTGTTTTATTCTATCCATATTCACTGGATTTTGAGAAACAGAGCATTTTTATTTTTTGCAAATTCGATAAATAAAAACTTCATACAAAACGTCCGACAAAATCATTTCTGCTCAGAATGTAAATAAACTGGCGACATGACAGTCGCAATTTGTGAAAAAATGCGATAATAATAATAATTGTTGAAAAACCAAAAAAGATATGCTCTTACCATCAAATTGTTTCACTCCATTTTTTTTGTATTTATTGAGGCTTTTTTTCGAGTAGAGTTTTTATTTTGTCCTTGGTTGTTTCAGTCACACGCTCCACCATTTTCCTTCTTCTGCTTTAGGGTTTTTTGGCAATTGGCAAACCAACTTAAAGGTGCACTACCGCCACCGACGGGGCTGGAGTGTGGAACAGGAGATATTGGGAAGAAAAAAAGACTATATTCTTTGATTTAACTATTTCTGTTTTTCCTAAATACTTAATAACAAAGTGATATATCTGACTTAATGCACTCTGCCATTTTGTTTTTCTCTATTCATGGTATATGAGCTGATATCCTAGTCGTAGAGTACCCAATCCTAGTAGTAGAGTGTGTGATTGCTCATATCCAGTGAATGTGGATAGAATAATTAAGTTATTCCACAAAATCGAGTCATACATGAGCTGATGGCCGACGAGGTGCATAGCACAGAGTTGTCTATAAGCCATGTACGACGAGATTGAGTGGAATAACTGTTTTATTCTATCCACATTCACTGGATTTCGAGAAACAGAACATTTTTATTTTTTGCAAATTCAATCAATAAAAACTTTATACTTACCATCAAATACTTTTATTCCATATTTTGTTGCTTTTTTGGGGGTATTTTTTGGGGGTTTTTGTTTTCGAGTAAAGTTTTTATTTCGTCCTCGGTTGGTTCAGCAACATGCTCCGCCATTTTGTTTTTCTCTACTCACGGTATATGACCCGATAGCCTAGTAGTAGAGTAGCCAATCAGAGCACACAATTTCTCATATCCAGTGAATGTGGATATATTTATTCGATGCCTAAATTATATGACACATCCAAGCTGTTATTAATGAGCGTACTGAATGAATCTGACAAAAGACATTTCTCAGTTTTGTTGAAAGAGTCTCTTTTATTTAAGGCACCTCTGCTGAACTTGGCTGCTGATGTGTAATACCCATGTCCAAGTTGGAAGGGTCTGATTTACCCACTTCAAATGTAAATTGCTCTCTGCGTTTGCCAAACGTCTCAGAAGAACCTCTTCGCTTGAACCATATTCTGAAAGTCCATCATGAACAAGAAGTGCCAACTTACTTTATACTTATGTACTCTACACCATCTCATCTCATCTCTCATATTTTTACTCGTCATTACTGGCCTAACAGGTACTTAGTGGTGATTTGTGGCAATCTTTGGACAGAAGCTAGGTTGGCAGTGCCAATCAAAACCAGCTCAGACAATCAAGGGATCATCAAGTGGGTTATAGTGGTGTCATCACTTTTTAGACCCTTTCATTTAATTTCTTGGATATTATGAGTTGATCGCACAAATATGCTGGATGGCAGGATGGTTTGTGTATGTGTGTGTGAGAGATACAGTGTGTGTGTGTGTGTGTGTGTGTGTGTAGCAATGCAGTCCCTCAGGTTTATGTTAGATTTGACACTCTGCGTTCCCGCTTCAGTTTGTGCTGCTGTCACAGCCGCGGCCAGCAGCACCAGGATGCGACCAATCCTGGCAGATTAAACTGGAAACTCGGCGTCAGTGGAAAAGTCTCCTTCTCTGTACTCATATTAAAGTGCTGACAGAGAGAAAGGGGGGAGGCAGTGAGAGCGAATTTATTGTTCATTAAGGTAACTGGTGCTATTTGTTCGTGTTTTGGTGAAGTGGTTTGGCTTCATTGGCTTTATTTGGATCAGATCCATACGAATATTGTTGAAACAGCCTGAAGAATAATATCTGGCAAATAAAATATGTTCGTGATGATCATTATAAGACTGAATATGAAGAAAGCGTAATCTGCTAGTTATTAACTGAATCTTTATGAAAAGGTTGGATATACAGGGTACAGATTTGAATGCTTTATTAAAGCTTTTTACAAGCGTGAATTGACAAAGACATTCATTTAACCATTAAAAAGTGCAACAATGTCGAATTTTTACGAGGTTCTTTGCTGACAATGGCTGCATTTTTTTCTTCAAGATTGAAAATAATACTGTTGAATTTTTAGCAGAGAATTAACAAATACACAAAACGTACTGAACTAGTATTAGCCAGGACATTAAAGATGTTCTAATGATTTACTTCAAATTAATTTTTTTTAATTTAGTAATTTATTTTCAGTAACCAGGTTGTATATTCAAAGTGACCTCATGAGTAAATATCATACTATAATTGAAAATAAAGACAAAATTTACTTTAATTCTTCCTCTGATCTTACACATTCACATGATGCAACTTCCTGTTGAACATGTGACTTCTTGTTGAATATTCACGATATTTTATAGGCATGAATGTGTTCAGGTAAGTAAATGGTTGAGTAGATGTGAGTTAAATAGATGACTCGAGGATAAAAGTATGTTTCTAGTGTGAGATGTTAAAAAAGATTCACGTGTTAATGCAAAAAAAAAAAAACAATCAGGATTGAAGTATGTTAATAATTATATACTAGGTAAAGTGTATTTATAGTGGGCTGGATCAGCAGACATGCTAAGTGCTACTGTAAGTGCTCTAGATTTTTATTTTTATTAATGCTTTATATTATTTATCTGAAACATGTATATAGGTGGGGCGGCACGGTGGTGTAGTGATTTAGCACTGTCGCCTCACAGCAAGAAGGTTCAGGTTCGAGCCCCATGGCCGACGAGGGCTTTTCTGTGCGGAGTTTGCATGTTCTCCACGTGGGTTTCCTCCGGGTGCTCCGGTTTCCCCCACAGTCCAAAGACATGCAGGTTAGGTTAACTGGTGACTCTAAATTGACCGTAGGTGTGAATGTGAGTGTGAATGGTTGTCTGTGTCTATGTGTCAGCCCTGTGATGACCTGGCGACTTGTCCAGGGTGTACCCCGCCTTTCGCCCGTAGTCAGCTGGGATAGGCTCCAGCTTGTCTGCGACCCTGTAGAAGGATAAAGCAGCTAGAGATGATGAGATGAGATGTATATAGGTTGTTGTCAAGAACTTCCTTCCTTCCTTCCTAGTCGGGAGCTTGTGGGTCAAATCTCCCGACTACACTGCTTCCCCAGTCATCTTTGTCCGTCGCACGACAATACATCTCATCTATGCTGAGGCTGGTGATTTCTTGCATGTTTTTGATGTAGGTTAGTCGAGGACGAGGTCTTCCTCTCCTATTACAGCCTTGCGTTGTTGTGCATAAAGCATAGCGATGCATGCTTGATTCAGTTGGTCTTCGAAGCCAGTGTCCAACTGCCTTCTTATAAGTATTTCTGCAAGCTTTCTCCTTGTGTCGCCTCACAGCAAGAAGGTCCGGGTTTGAGCCCCGTGGCTGGCGAGGGCCTTTCTGTGTGGAGTTTGCATGTTCTCCCCGTGTCCGCGTGGGTTTCCTCCAGGTGCTCTGGTTTCCCCCACAGTCCAAAGACATGCAGGTTAGGTTAACTGGTGACTCTAAATTGAGCGTAGGTGTGAATGTGAGTGTGAATGGTTGTCTGTGTCTATGTGTCAGCCCTGTGATGACCTGGCGACTTGTCCAGGGTGTACCCCGCCTTTCGCCCGTAGTCAGCTGGGATAGGCTCCAGCTCGCCTGCGACCCTGTAGAACAGGATAAAGCGGCTAGAGATAATGAGATGAGAACAATCCGACCCCTAGGGTACGTGCGTCCAGCTGTTACAGAATGTGTGCAGTACGATGGCCTGTAGCAAGATCCGCTAATAACAGGGCCGCTGGTATAAATCACTTAGCTTTAGAAAGCTTTTGAGGCTCTTTCAAACAAAACTATCCTGCTACAATCTTTACTTCCATCCTGTTTCCCAGTTTTCAAATTCAACCTCTGAGATTTTGCCCGTGGGTCTCTAAGGTCACATCCTCACCTTAGTGCGTTCAAATTAGCAAAACACCATCAAGGCTCCAAGTAAATGTTTCCCCATGTCCTGCACCTTTTGCTTTGTTTACTCTAGTGTAAAGTTATTATGTAAATGCTCTGACATTTATGGAAATCTGGACATTTATAATAATTGTAGCCCCTTCTAGCCCACTCTCCATATTTTGCATTACAAAAAATGTCTACAGGGCAGAAACTGCTTTGAATGACCATATATATGAGAGGGGTGAAGAAACCCCCCCAGAAGTATCTGAGTGTGTAAAAGCATGTTACATTGCATTACGTACAGCATATCCAGGGAGCAGGTGCCTTGCTCAAGGGCATTTCAGCCATTCCAGCTTGTCCAGGGAATCAAACTGGTGACCTTTTGGTCCCAAAGCTGCTTCTCTCACCATGAGGCCATTGTCTTCCCCATGTGCTGGTTTCTTTTCTTATGAAACACTGTGAAGAAAGTGAGTCAGATTTACAGAACTGAGATCTTGATCTGCTATCTGTGACATGGAATCCTTTTTTTGCTCCAAGTATTAAGTACACTTTAATCCACATGTTGAGGGATAATGGCTTCACAAAATAATACAGTTTTATCAGCTGTATAACAAATTGAGAAAGCGAAACAATGAAAACCAAAAATACTATAGCCATGTTGCAAATTTGAACTTTTAGGACAAGTCTTCCCTTCATTAACATCAGAGGGTTCAGTTAAAAAAATGTAAATTTGCAATTATATGTTTGTATAATTGGATGATCAAATTCTTACTGCACTCTTACGAAAGAGGGTTCCACAAAGGTTCCTTAAGGGTTCTTTGGATGGGTCTAACTTTCGATAGGGTTCCTGCACAGAATGGTTTCAGAAAGACAAACCATCTCTCTTTTAGGCTCCTACATCAGACTTTTAAATATTCCAGAAAAACAACAAAAATTTAGAATCCTTGATGGTGCGGGACAAGACGTCATATGGTGGCTGTTCTGGAATGGCTAACTGACTTGAGATATCATGCACATTAATAAAATCTTAGCGTAACCCAGAGCCATGGCCTAATGGATAGAGAAGCAGCTTTGGGACCAAAAGGTTGCTGGTTTGATTCCCTGGACCAGCAGGAATGGCTGAAGTGCCTTTGAGCAAGGCACCAAACCCCCAACTGCTGCTCTGGGTATGTTCTACATTGCTCTGGATAAGTGCATCTACTACTAAATGCCATTAAAGTAATGCAATATTATGCTTAGTTGTACATATTGAAAACCTAAAAACAGGAGAACCTTTAAGGGTTCTAGATGGAACCTTTTTTCTAAGACTGTATATTATGAATATGACACTTTGTTTCCAATACATGATGCCAACATGTGAAAACGGGTATCTAGCTCACTGGGTAACAATTTAATACATTTTTTTTACAGTTCATATGATGAAACTTATCCATATTTGCTAAACATAGATTAACCAAACATACTACTGTACCATTTTCTCCAGTTTCTTCAACCATCTATGACTAGCTTTGTTTGGAATGAACTCTCTTGCTTCCTCTTAACTTTTGCTGTTTCCTTTTTCAGCTTAAACATCACCTTTCTTCCACAGTTTCCTGAGAAAAGAAAAAAACAGACTAAATGCCTCAACTTTGACCTTTTGTCACCCACAGTTAACTGTGTCATAATATGTTTGTATTCCCAATTTGATCTTCTTATTTGCTAACGTTTTGTCCTTTTTTCAGTAGTGAATCTTTATTCAGGAAGTATTTCTGTACCTTACATTACAACCCTGATTCCAAAAAAGTTGGGACAAAGTACAAATTGTAAATAAAAACGGAATGCAATAATTTACAAATCTCAAAAACTGATATTGTATTCACAATAGAACATAGACAACATATCAAATGTCGAAAGTGAGACATTTTGAAATTTCATGCCAAATATTGGCTCATTTGAAATTTCATGACAGCAACACATCTCAAAAAAGTTGGGACAGGGGCAATAAGAGGCTGGAAAAGTTAAAGGTACAAAAAAGGAACAGCTGGAGGACCAAATTGCAACTCATTAGGTCAATTGGCAATAGGTCATTAACATGACTGGGTATAAAAAGAGCATCTTGGAGTGGCAGCGGCTCTCAGAAGTAAAGATGGGAAGAGGATCACCAATCCCCCTAATTCTGCGCCGACAAATAGTGGAGCAATATCAGAAAGGAGTTTGACAGTGTAAAATTGCAAAGAGTTTGAACATATCATCATCTACAGATTCAGAGAATCTGGAAGAATCTCTGTGCGTAAGGGTCAAGGCCGGAAAACCATACTGGGTGCCCGTGATCTTCGGGCCCTTAGACGGCACTGCATCACATACAGGCATGCTTCTGTATTGGAAATCACAAAATGGGCTCAGGAATATTTCCAGAGAACATTATCCGTGAACACAATTCACCGTGCCAGCCGCCGTTGCCAGCTAAAACTCTATAGTTCAAAGAAGAAGCCATATCTAAACATGATCCAGAAGCGCAGACATCTTCTCTGGGCCAAGGCTCATTTAAAATGGACTGTGGCAAAGTGGAAAACTGTTCTGTGGTCAGACGAATCAAAGTTTGAAGTTCTTTATGGAAATCAGGGACGCCATGTCATTCGGACTAAAGAGGAGAAGGACGACCCAGGTTGTTATCGGCGCTCAGTTCAGAAGCCTGCATCTCTGATGGTATGGGGTTGCATTAGTGCATGTGGCATGGGCAGCTTACACATCTGGAAAGACACCATCAATGCTGAAAGGTATATCCAGGTTCTAGAGCAACATATGCTCCCATCCAGACGATGTCTCTTTCAGGGAAGACCTTGCATTTTCCAACATGACAATGCCAAACCACATACTGCATCAATTACAGCATCATGGCTGTGTAGAAGAAGGGTCCGGGTACTGAACTGGCCAGCCTGCAGTCCAGATCTTTCACCCATAGAAAACATTTGGCGCATCATAAAACAGAAGATACGACAAAAAAGACCTAAGACAGTTGAGCAACTAGAATCCTACATTAGACAAGAATGGGTTAACGTTCCTATCCCTAAACTTGAGCAACTTGTCTCCTCAGTCCCCAGACGTTTACAGACTGTTGTAAAGAGAAAAGGGGATGTCTCACAGTGGTAAACATGGCCTTGTCCCAACTTTTTTGAGATGTGTTGTTGTCATGAAATTTAAAATCACCTAATTTTTCTCTTTAAATGATACATTTTCTCAGTTTAAACATTTGATATGTCATCTATGTTCTATTCTGAATAAAATATGGAATTTTGAAACTTCCACATCATTGCATTCCGTTTTTATTTACAATTTGTACTTTGTCCCAACTTTTTTGGAATTAGGGTTGTATTATTAACTGCTTCAATACAGTTTAGGAAGCATCTAAACCTTCAAACCAGCTCATGCAAGTTTACAAAACAAGTCATGCAATTGGACAAACCCTTTATGGTAAAACTATATTCAAGCTCGCCTGATGGATACAGTTCCATGCACTACACACTTAGGCCCTGTCCGCACGGCAACGGATTCAGGTGAATCTGATAAAATTGTTTATCGTTTCGGCCTGGCGTCCACAATGCACCGGCGTTTTGGGTGCCCCAAAACGAAATCTTTTGAGAACAGGTTCCAGAGTGAAAAAATCTGGCAACGGCCCCGTTGCGAAGTCGTCTGGATGAGTAGAACGGATTTGTTTATGATGACGTCACAACCACATGACTGTCAGTGCTTCACGCCGGGTAGAAGTGTAACGAACTCGATGCGAGTTGTCAACAAATCCTATAACTTGGTTCATGAAACGCGCTTACAAAATATTTTCACTGTGAATATTTATTGTGTAATGGTGCAAAGTGAGAGAGAGAGAGAGAGAGTGAGAGAATAGCCCTTTGGGCAGAGTCTTTAGTCCAAACACTGCGGAAGCAGTACCAAACCGTGCACCGCTCGTGCGCTTTCCAAAAACAAAAACAATCCCGCCAGCAAAAATAGGAAAAAAAAAAGGAGCGATCTCACCTCTTCAGATGCTGGTTTAAGTCCGACAATACATTCCTCAAAAAGGCTAATGCTACAGAAGAAGGCTAATGCTGCAGAAGAAGGGGTTTATGCGCATGCGTCTACTTCTTCTATTGTTCTGGTGTCTCCGATGGGACCGTCTTACAGCGCACGTAGTGGTGTGGCATGTGTATTGCATCGTTTTCAGCAAGCGTTGCTTTGCCATATGAACCTGATATTTTACTGATCCGTTGCCCATGTGGACGCGATATTTAAAAAAAAAATATCGTTGCCGTTGTCGTGTGGATGTAGCCTTAGAAAATGGGTTCTACTTGGAACGGTTTCTGAAAGAAAGGTACTACATTGTAGGGTCCTACACAGATCCTCTAAGCATTCCTCCAGAAGGACGAACCAGAACCCCTTTCACATAGAAAATCCATTATTGTATGAGGTAAAAACAACACAGAGAAGATAACAAATGTTCATTTACACTCAGTCTTCCATAACTGGAATGTAATGTAGATAGTGTAATGGAATGCCATGGAGCATGAACCATGTGAGACAAGGTATGATGTATAATTCGTCAGCAAGTCCATTGTTGTTAAAAAACCGTGGTGAGATATTAGCCAGTTAGCAACATGGCACGCATCGTGCTACATCACAACTCTGTTCTGAGAGTTCTCTTCCTGTTTCTGAACATTTATTTTGTTTAAGCAAAGGACATTTATAACAGTTATTGCTTATGAAGAGGGACGTCTGTATCCGCTGAATTGTTCAAGCATACAAACATGACTCTACATTTCTCATACACCCTGCATTAACCACACCCACCTGCTTTTACTTTCACTTATTACTTGCCTTATTTAAACCCCAGGTTCTGTTAGTTTGTCTTACATTTGTTTTTATTTTCCAGAAGTGTTCCTCACTTCTACTCTCGTGTTTCATACTTGGTGTTTTTTGTTGCTTTGCATATCCTGTGTAAATAGAAGGACTTGCATCTATCTCTGCACCGCAACCATTATAAAAATCTCATCTCATCTCATTATCTGTAGCTGCTTTATCCTGTTCTACAGGGTCGCAGGCAAGCTGGAGCCTATCCCAGCTGACTGCGGGCGAAAGGCGGGGTACACCCTGGACAAGTCGCCAGGTCATCACAGGGCTGACACATAGACACAGACAACCATTCACACTCACATTCACACCTACGGTCAATTTAGAGTCACCAGTTAACCTAATCTGCATGTCTTTGGACTGTGGGGGAAACCGGAGCACCCGGAGGAAACCCACGCGGACACGGGGAGAACATGCAAACTCTGCACAGAAAGGCCCTCGCCGGCCACGGGGCTCGAACCCGGACCTTCTTGCTGTGAGGCGACAGCGCTAACCGCTACACCACCGTGCCGCCCCCCATTATAAAAATGTTAAGTAGAAATGTCAGAATCCTGTTCAAGAGAGAGAGAGAGACCACATTCACATAACTTTTATTAGAGTATACTAGCAGTTATTGCCTGTGGGAGAGAGGAGACGTAGTAGTTATTGCCCATCACTGGGGAGACATAGACTTGGCCCTGGCGGAAGTCTCCGGCAAGGAGCGCTGATTATGAAGTCCCGTACAATCGAAACTCTCAGGCGAGTCGGGGAGGGGATTCCCCACCAAGGCTGCGCGCAGTGTGTTAGCGCGAGCATGTAGTCTATGGGAAATAAATAGTGCGTTGGATTAGCACCAATTCCATGTTTTGGAGAATCGAAAATGTTGTCTTGGGCCCCCCTGGGGTGTCACCAATCCCTATACAAAGCATGGAGTATCCCCCATGGACACAGCGCTTCCACTGTATCTGCTGATGTTTTCTTTGCTCGTTGTTGAGTTTGCTGCTGGTTGCTTTACATTGAGGCAGTATGAGTAGTACCATTGCAATATCACTACATCATTTACATCACTGCCAGCAATGTCACGACCGTCACAACACGTAAATCTGACAATTCCAATTCCCACTGGAGTCGTAACAAAAGATTTCCATAAAAATGTTACTAGGTTGAAAGGGGTAGATTAATGTTTCAACTTTGCCATTTTGCTCCCTTTCCCACAGGACACCATTACTGCATAATAACAGAAAATTTACGGTTTTCACTATGAGTGGGAAAGGGATGCAAAGAACCCTTGTTAGAGGATGCTGGAGGTTTTATTCTACGAGGTACATTTCAAATGTAACTAGGGAGCTGGGAATCTGTGAATTCTTCTGTAGGTGGTACAAACAAAGCACAGTGGATAACCCTCATGTACCTGTATATAGATTGAGATATTGTATCAACAAAACCCAGCCAGTAGTGTAAAAACATACCATAGTGGCACACCATCTAACAGTTCTGTTCAACAGAATTTTATATTACCACAAGTTCTTTTGCAAGTCCAGTTATATTTCCACAAATACCATCAAGAATGAGACCCACCTTGTAAGTGGCCATAAGGAAAGCACTGATTACTGTGTATGCACCTAAGACTTATTTATTTGTTATTCAGTAACTACTTTGTCCTGGTCAGCGCTGTGATGGATCCAGAACCTATGTAAGGTCAGGAGTACACCGCAGATGGGTTGCCAGTCTGTTGCAGGGCACTATGCATAAATATATTCACACACTCATTTATGCCTGGGGAAAATTAGGGTAGCTGTTCCACCCACTAGTATATACCTGGGTGGTAGAGGGGAATTGGAGATCCTGGAGGAAACTGACATGGAAATAACATGAGAAACTTAATAAAGACATTTAGCAGATGTCCTTATCCAGAGTGATGTACAACATACCCAGAACAGCCTGGGGAACAATTGGGGATTAGGTGCCTTGCTCAAAGGCACTTCAGCCATTCCTGCTGGTCCAGGGAATCAAACTGGTGACCTTTTGGTCCCAAAACTGCTTCGCTCACCCTTAAGCCATGGCTTCCCCCAACTGCCCAAGGATCCAACTGGGGACCATAGAGCAGTGTGACGGCAACAGTACCCACTGTATCACCATGTTCAAAGGACTATCCATCCACAAACTCATATAGAGCAACTACAAACTTTTGGTATATATTGGGACTGGAGCCTATCCAGTCGGACTGCTGAGGAACCAAACATTTCACTGGTTCCTACTGCAGATGTGGAGATGTACATAGTCTGCATTGACAAGACTCTGTCATACTGAATAAGCTTGAATAGTTTACCCACTTTGGTTCTGGCCCAATGGCAACCACCTTAGCTGAAGGCAATCTAGATGTGGGTACCAGTTGGGACTGTTGGTCTGTCCTTACTGGGAACAACTGTGTCAAGTTGTTGACACTGTGTAAGGCATCCAGGCACAGAAGACTGGAAAAAAAATGTTATAGTGCGTTGAAGGCACTGAAATAACTTTGCACTGGCAAAAGACCCAACAAATCTTGGGTGCAGTCACCATTCTGTTAAATGTACCCTCAACTGTTTGCATAGCCCAGGCAAGTCAGCAGGTTTTAGGGAGATGAAGCACATCAGCAAATGGTAGGCAAAGTGAAAGGAGCTTGAACCTGAACAGAAAGCATCGGCTGTAACCACCTTTCTTTGGGACGGAATTGACCCCAGGGGCACGCTGGAAAAGAAAAAAACAGCTCTGTTTCCAGGGCATCAAGACTGCTATGCACATGATATGTTTGTGTTTCACAGGGTCCAGGTGCAAGCCGTGTAGCCATATCTGGACCCAGTAAAGATGAAACTATCTTGTGCTAGAGAGAGGACCTAAGGGAGGAGTTTCTGTAATTCTCTGTCAAGTTTGACATGTTCCAAGGGAGTGTCCATCATGACTAATGGGAGAAGAAATGAGTCAGTCATCTACATAAGGACTAATTTCCAGGCATGTTGCTAATAGTGGTCTCAGTGCAGCTTGAACAAATTTGGTGAAACCACCAATGGCAAAGTAAAGTGCAGGAATCTGTATTCTTGGAAGGCAGAGAAACAGAAAAAATAGAAATTATGTATATTTAGGGCAGCAGCATGAAAGGTATATAATATGAAACCATGAAGATTTACCATCAGATGAATCGCTCCATCTTTATGAAAGTACTATTACAGAGAGGGTGCGAGTATTGATCTAGTTTCTTGAGATACTGTCACCAGAACCTCATTAGCCTGATGTAAGTTTGGACAAAATTTTGGCCGAAAGTGATACTTTAAGAAATGTGTCACCACTGATCTTATTTTCTCAATGTTTAGCCAAAGCAGGGGTTTGGCTCCACTGACTGACTAAATTAGAATTGAAAGCCTAGGCTTAAAGATTCAGGATGGTGGTGGCTCAGTGGCTGTATGTGGACTTTGTGCTATAGTGGTTATGTGAGAAAATGTTATAGAAGGTTTCAGATACCAGTGCATGCCCTTCTAATACCTTTTTTTGTTATGACACCCAGGGGTTGAACTAGTACTATGGGTAGGCACATCAGGATGGTATTAAATGCCTAAGAGAGGGAAGTCTTTGTTTCTCCAGCCATTCTTTGCTGAAGCAAATCAATAGTTGGCCGCAGAACCTAAGGTGAGCCTGAAGTGAGCCTGTTTAACATGATGAAGCTATGTGCTAGCGGTAACGAAGAATGAATTAGAGATAACCCCCAGCCACCAGTTTTGCAAGACTACACCTGGAGAGTGTTAATAAGGCAAATTTAAGAAAAACTGAGTTAATATACAGAATCTTTAGAACCTTGTTTAGGTGTTGTTGTCGGCGGCAGCGGTTGTCCATTGCTAGTGATGATGCCTACTTCATTAGGATGCTCAGAAACACAGAAGGGCTGTGAGGCCCACACTAGAGCAGCAGAGTCGTCTGCAGCGGTGGCATGAATGGCCTGGTTGAGCTGCTGTGGAATGTCTGGTTTCATGAGCTCTCGTATACTCCCTTTGACACTTATCTTCAATTGCGGACACTAAGCTTTTAACTATACTTCGCCATGTTGCTCTATCCGAGGCATCCCTTTCCCACGTCTGATCGATAATTTCGGCATTCTTTGTGTTCCTCTTCAAAACACTTTTGTACCTCAGTTTCTGTCCTCCTTGTCTCCTCTTTCCTAGGCTCTGTTCTCCATAGAAAACAGCTTTGGGTAGTCATGTGTCAAGCATGCGCCAGATGTGTCCAGCCCAATGAAGTTGGGAGGCTGTGATAAGGGCTTCCATGCTTACTGTTTTGGCTCGCCTGAGGACTTCTACATTGGAGACCTTGTCCTGCCATCTTATTTTGAGGATTTGACACAGGTGTCTGAATTGTAGCCTGGTCAGTTTCTTGAAGTGTTTACGGTAGAGCGTCATGCACTCGGTGGCATAAAGCAGAGATGGTAAGACTGCAGCATTGTATACTTTCAACTTGATGGTTCTCTTGATGTCATGGCGAGACCATAGTTGTTTTTGTAATGCACCAAAGGCTTTGGTAGCAGCTTGAATCTGGTGGTCCACCTCCAAATCTGATGAGTTTGTGTTGTGTTTAGGTGTTGTAGCCCCGAGAGGATTGGGGTCTGATTGCAGGACTCTAAATAAATACTTTATTTCATCCAGAGCTCATCCCAGGAGGATTGGATTCTGATCGCAGGATACTAAGTAAATACTTTATTTCATCCAGAACATTTTCCTTTTGTTTTTTGGCTAGTTTGATTTCCTAACCCCATAATTACCAGATATAACTTGCATGCTGAGCAAATCAGTGTTTGCTTGACATGCACACTCTAGCACGATGTGAAGTTGAGCTTCTGGAGGCATGCATGTTGACGCGTCTGTGAGCCTCGGCAAATTATGTTTACCAATGTTTACCTTCTTTGTGTTTTGATGAAATCCTCTTTATAGAGGTATAAATCAGCCCTTACACAACTGTCCAAACATGGGTAAGTCAATGCTGACTTGATAGTCCATAGAATAAGCAAAACACTATTGTGTTTCTGGTATTGTCTGGTTCCAAAGCATGTCATGGCCCTCCAAGCAAAGATAGCTCTTATGTATGGCCTCTGGCTGTTAGCAAGATTGATGTAAAAGATAATAGAATTACTGTAGTAAAATAAATAATCAAGCAGACCAGCAGTATTTCAATGAGCAGTTGGAAATCGAGCTGTAGGAACGTAATAACTGCATGATTTTGTTGCCATGAATTTGACCAGTCTGCAGATGCACATTGTACTTTTTAATCACCTGATTTTCAGTAGGATGAAATAGAACTGCTTAAACATAGGGCTATTGTTGCTGTGCAAAGGCAAACTGCAGTATCTGCATATTGTGTCGGTGGGAAAAGATGGTCCAATAGCGTCACCTATTCGCTGTTGGACTGTCTTTTACCACCGTCACAGTACAGTATGCAGATACTTCAGTTTGTCTTTGCGTGGCAGATTGTATACAGTATAATATTTAAAATATTGTGCATTGTGGGAAAAATCTTTCAAAACGAGTTACACTTTATACAAGATTAATTCTACAACTCTGGCCTTGTTACTTTGGGAGAACTCAAAAAGGATCAATGTATAACCCTACAAGAGATGGTTTCCCTTTCACAAAAGATTCCAAGCAGAACCCCTGAATGAAAATTAAGCACTTGACAGTTGGAAGAACCACTGAGACGCCTTTTTTTTCTAAGCTTGTGATGGGAAACTTGGGATATTTGTAGGATGTGATATAATATCATGTGGCATAATGAGATATCTTGTATTTTTAATGATATTAAGTATTTTTAATGACTTCCTGACTTCCTTCTAATGACAAATATGTACTTTTACAGCAGTTTTATACTGGCCAAGTCAGTTTCTTTTGGATATTTGAATACTTATTGTACTGGGTTTTGTATGCCATGCTTTAAATGCCATTTTGCCATGTGGGACGTCCATGTCTGTTTTAAGGAACCTTTCTTTCATGGATTATGACATGTTAAGATAAATCATGTTATTCTGGGATCCATTGGTTGTAAAAGAAGTGTATATACTGTTTACTTGTGAATAATTTTATGTGGTTGACTCTATTATTTTTTTATTGCATATTAACATTATTCTATTCAGATGTGCCCTGTGTTCATGTATTATGTAGATTGATCTCATTTGAGTACATCATACCAGGCTATGTATGCCAGCACCTTATTGAATATACAGCATTGAAATTGAGGTGACTGTGTATGAGTCCTTCTCCTGACTTTCCTATACTCCAATGTGTGTGTGTGTGTGTTTGTATTTGTGCATATTTACCCAGAGACCTGTGCAGTAAATAATGGTGGATGTGATCGCACGTGTAAAGACACGGCCACCGGAGTCCGCTGCAGCTGTCCAGTCGGCTTCACCCTGCAGCCTGATGGCAAGACATGCAAAGGTCAGTTTGTGTGTGTCTGTGTATATTATCTATGTTTTCATGTCTGTGTATATTAAATTGTCGAGGAACATTCCACTTTTCTTCTCCTTCCAAAAGCTTCTGGTTGTCAGGGAGCAATTTGACATTTCCTGTATTTAGACTGCAAGATTAAATTGCAGGTACATCAGGAGAAGGATTCTTTTGCTGGAGATGGTTAGGTAGCACCATGTGAGAAGCTCCTATGTGAGTGATCCTTAGCCAAGACCAACTCCATCCACGTCTCTACGTCCTCCTCTCGTGTGGAATGGGTCCGTGGTTGTTGTTGTTGTTGCTCTGGCCGCGAAGCGTTCCTGCTTCCGAAATCCAGCTCTGACGTCAATGGCTGTGTATTCAAAGATAACTTGCCGCTAAATGATCTTGGCACAGCGTGATGGTGGGTTCTCTCTAAACAAATGCCACAGTAGAGTGGGAGAGGGGAACGCCAGATACGTAAGTACTTACTCAGGCAACTGGAGTGTGTGCTTTATCTAAGTACAGGCAATTCCAGAGTTATTGGTGTCCTACCTGGGGTTAAATAAATAAGATAAGATAAGATCAGATAAGATCAACTTTATTCCTCCCTCGGTGGGGAAATTTATGTTACAGCAGCTCACAAATAGAAAGAGTCAGGAATCAATAGTAACAAAAATAGAGTGCAATAAACTGATTGAAAAAAAAACTATAGGAAGAGATAGATAGATAGATAGATAGATAGATAGATAGATAGATAGATAGATAGATAGATAGTCATGTGAAAAAGAAAGTACACCCTATTCCAGTTACATGGTTTTACCAATCAAGACATAACAAAAAAAATCATCTGATCCTTACCAGGACCTAAAATTATGCAAATCTAACCTCAGGTGTAAAGCAACACACAACAGATTCCACCGTCTCATTATTTATTTAACAAAAAATAATTAAGTGAAAATGCAGAATCCATGTGTGAAAAAGTAAGTACACCCCATGATTCAGTAGCTTGTAGAACCACCTTTTGCAGCAATAACTTGAAGCAATCGTTTTCTGTATGATTTTAACAGTCTCTCACATCGTTGTGGAGGAATTTTGGCCCGCTCTTCTTTACAACATTCCTTCAGTTCGTTCATGCTTGAGGGCATTTGTTCATGCACAGCTCTCTTAAGGTCCTGCCACAGCATTTCAATTGGGTTGAGGTCTGGACTTTGACTTGGCCGTTCCAACACCTTGATTCTTTTCTTTTTCAGCCATTCTGCTGTAGATTTGCTGGTGTGCTTGGGATCATTTTCCTGTTGCATGACCCAATTGCGGCCAAGCTTTAGCTGTTGGGCAAATGGCCTCACATTTGCCTCTAGAATACTTTGGTATATGGAGGAGTTCATGGTTGACCCAATGACTGCAAGGTACCCAGGCCCTGTGGCTGCAAAACAAGCCCGAATCATCACCTCTGCACCACAGTGTTTGATGGTTGGTATGAGGTGTTTGTGCTGATATGCTGTGTTTGGTTTTTGCCAAACATGGCACTGTGCATTATGGCCAAACATTTCCACTTTAGTTTCATCTGTCCAAAGGACATTGTTCCAGAAGGCTTGTGGCTTGTTCAGATGCATCTTTGTAAACCTAAGCTGTGCTGCCATGTTCTTTTTAGATAGAAGAGGCTTTCTTCTGGCAACCCTTCCAAACAAGCCATACTTGCACAATCTTTTTCTAATTGTCCTGTCATGAACTTTAACATACTAACTGTGGCCTGTAGAGTCCTAGATGTAGTTCTTGGGGTTTTTGCAATTTCTCTGAGCCTTGCACGGTCTGACCTTGGAGTACATTTGCTGGGATGTCCACTCCTGCGAAGATTGGGAACTGTCTTGAATGTTTTCCACTTCTGAATAATCTTTCTCAGAGCAGAATGATGGATTTCAAATTGTTTGGAAATAGCCTTATACTGTAACCTTTCCCAGACTGATGCGCAGCAACAATTGCTTTTCTAAGATCATTGCTGATGTCTTTCTTCCTTGGCATTGTGTGAGCCAGTGGCGGCTGGTAGTCTTTCAAACAGGGGAGGCTGGTCGGTTACGATATTTCCAGATTTTAAAAGAAAAAACACATCAATTTTGCCCATACTCTTGCCTCTGATCTGGCTGATTGTTGGCAGGGTCACAAACTGTGAAATAACAGGTTCTTTTGGCCCATTAGCCTACTGTCCAATATACATGATGGTGGTGTTGGGGGGGTATATTTTAACATTTTATATTTTAAAATTGTGGCATGTTGTTTAAAAATTGATCATTATTGAAAGCAGCTCTTTGTCAGGAACCTCAGCAGTAACAGCAGAGTGTTCTGGAATAGGCACAAGGACTGACCTTGGGGAGCCAAACATAGAGCTGGGTGCCACACATTTCATTCAAACACACTTTCCCTATATTTTACTTATTTTGACTGAGAAATGTTTTATTGACAATTTTGATAACCCTTCACTTTTAATCCAGGTCTGTAGTGTGAAATGTTCTCGGCTGTGTTTGTGTTTAAAAATGTTTTCCAAGTTGTAGCGGTGTTTAATTCATATCCAGAAAAATATATATTCCAATATAATATACTCAGCATAAACATTTTAAATAGAGTCTATATTTTTGGTCCATCCATGACATATTACTAAAGTAACCTATTTACTGTTGTTGATGTGTGTCACTTGCTGTTAGCCAATTCACTTTCTCATACCAGGAGAGCTGAAAGGAACGAGTATTATTCCCTACCTTTTTCACCAAGTCAATTTGAGGCGTTGGTCTACCCTGCTCTTTAATTTTAATTTTTTCCTCGAAAGGAAGACTGGCAAATGGCTTCACCAAAATTAAATCAGCAATGCTTGGCATCCGTGCGCAGCTTTCTTGCTAGCTGACTAGCCCCCTCAAGTTCAAGTTCAGTCACTCAAATAAACGAAATTTCTGGAACTAAGATGGCAAACTTGACAACACTATATTTACACTTTATTTACAATGAAAATATATACAAACTAAAAAATCTGGTAGAAACCGTATGTAATGAATGAAATCGAAATGTAAGCTGATCTCTTACAATACACCACAGCACTTGCGAATCTGCATGGGACTGAACTGAAATTCACCGCTGCCTGTCTATAGTTGAAACGAGCTGTCAATCAAAGAAAATATCCGGCCGCTTTCACCAATCACCAGTCTCCTCGCGGAAAGCTTTGCCATGTCCCTCCCACTGTGAGGCTGGGAGTCTGTGGGGCGGGCGTTTTCGCAGTATTTGTCCAATAACCGTCTTGCATTTTGATATTGAAAAGCGCATAGCTCCCAAATGCCATTGAAGTCCACTGAGGCTGGGCTGCATCACGCTGTCACGAGGGGGAAAAACTCACGCACACATTAGGCGAACTGGGGAAAGTTATAACGGAATGATTTCGCACTGTAGTTGGGTTGAGCACATATATTTCTATGATTCTGGATCTGAAATAGCAATGTTATAAGGTCAGCTATAACATAAGCCTAGCGCAATTCATCCTACACGATGTTCGTCATTTTTAGAGGAGGCTGAACCTCCCTCGTTGTCTTAGAGCAATCGCCCATGGTGTGAGCATACACTACCGTTCAAAAGTTTGGGGTCACTTTGAAATGTCCTTATTTTTGAAAGAAAAGCACTGTTCTTTTCAATGAAGATCACTTTAAACTAATCAGAAATCCACTCTATACATTGCTAATGTGGTAAATGACTATTCTAGCTGCAAATGTCTGGTTTTTGGTGCAATATCTCCATAGGTGTATACTGTAGAGGCCCATTTCCAGCAACTATCACTCCAGTGTTCTAATGGTACAATGTGTTTGCTCATTGCCTCAGAAGGCTAATGGATGATTAGAAAACCCTTGTACAATCATGTTAGCACAGCTGAAAACAGTTGAGCTCTTTAGAGAAGCTATAAAACTGACCTTCCTTTGAGCAGATTGAGTTTCTGGAGCAGCACGTTTGTGGGGTCGATTAAATACTCAAAATGGCCAGAAAAATGTCTTGACTATATTTTCTATTCATTTTACAACTTATGGTGGGAAATAAAAGTGTGACTTTTCATGGAAAACACAAAATTGTTTGGGTGACCCCAAACTTTTGAACGGTAGTGTACACCTGAGTGCTCCAGACCTGAAAACTGTCAAAACTTCTGCTTTTTAAGAGGTGGCCACACTGGCTGATGATCAATTAATCAAATTCATTAAATGATCAGCAACACCTGGCTGCTAACTGCCTTCATAATTTCTATGAAAGCAGTAAGGGTGTACTTAATTTTTCACACACTGCTAGTGCATTTTTGGTTTACTTTGTGTTAAATAAATAATGACGGTGAATATGTTATATGTTATTGGTCATCTAAGGTTGTATTTGCCTAATTTTAAAGACCTGGTAAGGACCAGATGATTTTTTATTATGTCCTGACACTTAAAACCTAGACTTGAAAGAGGGTGCACTTTCTTTTTCACATGACACACACACATATATAAGTAAAAACCCAGGCGATGTACATAATATACACCACTAAATATACAAAACCAAAAGCAATCACATGCAATGATTGATATTTTAAACTAAAACTTGGTTTTATCCCGAATACACAACTTTTCCAAGAAATTATGTAATCGTGTTTTGTCTATTTTTTGGCACCCGTACAGTTAATGATTCTTGAAGCCTTCCCTGGAGAGAATAACAGCACAGTCTTATAACGACTAACACATTTGGAGACACTCAGAAGAACATTAGTAGAACATTTCAAGTTCCTTTTAGGCCAAGTTTACATTAGACCGTATCTGTCTCGTTTTCTTCGCGGATGCACTGTCCGTTTACATTAAAACGCCTGGAAACGCCGGGAAACGGGAATCCGCCAGGGTCCACGTATTCAATCCAGATCGTGACTGGTCCGGTGCTGTGTAAACATTGAGAATACGCGGATACGCTGTGCTGAGCTCTAGCTGGCGTCGTCATTGGACAACGTCACTGTGACATCCACCTTCCTGATTCGCTGGCGTTGGTCATGTGACGCGACTGCTGAAAAACGGCACGGACTTCCGCCTTGTATCACCTTTCATTAAAGAGTAAAAAAGTATGAAAATACGGCAAATACTGATGCAAATACTGCCCATTGTGTAGTTATGATTGTCTTTAGGCTTGCCATCCTTCCACTTGCAAGTGGTAAGTGACACGCATGCCCGATATGCACTAGGATCACACACACAGCGGCTCAGTCCCGAATCACTGCTCGTGCGCTTCACTCGCGCGCTCTGTGAGCTGCGCAGGGCTGGAGTGCGCACCCTCCAGAGGGCACTCGCTGTTCAGGGGGGAGTGATTTGGAGCGCAGGATGCCTGCGGAGCCGAGCGTATCCGTGTATTGGCGTTGCTGTGTGCACGCGAATCGTGTATTGGCGTTGCTGTGTGCACGCTAATCGTTTTAAAAACGTTAATCTGATGATCCGCTGATACGGTCTAATGTAAACCCCACCTTAGTCCAAGACTTTACTCTTCAATTCGGTACACAGGTTTTCCAATAGGATTTGGATGTCCATGTTGATTTCGAGGTATGTTTGATGTTTTTGAAAGGTCCATCAATCCTTAACTTCGTGGCAGAGGCAAACTGTTTTTTCCTTGAAATACCAAGCTGTTGGATAATTACCCATGAAACAGCCTCAACGATCTACCACTGTGAGCTTGTCTTATATGTAGTCCCCTTATTTACTATTTTCACATTACCCATAATGCTTTGTGCCTTGGGGGGTAACCAAAATATAAACAAACTAAAACAACACGGTGTCACACACCGACTAATCTTTCGAATTTACCGTAAATCTCCCTAAAACCTTCAAATAAGTGTCAAAACTAATGAAACCAAAGCTTAAAGAAATCTGCAAAGCCTTTTCTGTGGACTTCGAGAAATCAGTCGGTAAAAAGTGCTTTTAAATATCCTATCGTATCGAACGCTTTGAGCATCTCTACTTTGGGTGACAGAGAGCAGCCTTCTTCGTCTGTCAACACGGGTGTTCCGACAATTACTGACCTGCAGAAGTTAAAAGATTGGCAGAGGAGCTGAGAAAGATCGACACTGATCATAGAAGAATCCACAGTGAAATGGTTTTTGCCGGATGCTGGTTACGACGAGAAAGCCGTAAGAAAATACAAAACTCTTCGTGCACAGGAACACAAGCACGGAATTCACTCCATCAAGTCAGTACTGTAAACAGCAGAACTGTCCGGTTTATTTTTTAAGTCAAAGTTGATTTTGATTTCCTTCACTCTGATTTGAGCTCATATGCGACCAGATTACAACAATCTTTGGGCTGTTCGAGGAAGCTGTTCAGGCTACAGGGTCAAATACTACATTCGATCTGCCTACATAAACACTAAAAGGCGAAGGACATGTTCGCTTACTGACACTGCGTCATTTGCGCTTTGTTTTGGGAGTTGATCCTTCAACAAAGTTGTCCTTTTCAGTTCTTTGACTTGTCCTTGTTTTTCGGTTTTCGCACTTTTTATGACTAAACACAAAGACGGGTTTTCGGCTTCGTGACTTGGATCATCAGACTTTACTCCACCACTGAAGTGTGCAGAAAACAGTCGCGTGTTGTCTGTCGGTGTAAAACTTTGACGACGAATTCTGTCTAGCCCACACTTTTCAACACTTAACCTCTTTAGATCAGGGGTTCCCAAACTTTTCCATGTCAAGGCCCCCCAAACAGCATTAGCTTCTGGCCGGGGACCCCCTTTGCAAACCCACAGACAATGCTACAAAATATGTAAAGAAACATCAACTTTTAGAATGTTTTCTCTTACTTTTATTCAATAGTCAATAATTGTTACATTTGTTTAGCATAAGAATATTATTAACTAACGTTTTCAATACAAATATTTTCGCACTGAACAATAAACTGTATAACCTCCTGTAGTACCTGATTCAACTCGTTATCCATCCTTTTTGCGACCAGTGCCTCGCGATGGAGCATGCAGTGTGTGGCCGCTACATGCAGGGCCTTCTGCTTAATGAGCGCGGTCACTCCACTGATCTTCCCGGTCACTGCCGCGGCTCCGTCCGAACACACCCCCACACAACGGGTCCGGTCCAATCCGTTAGACTCGATGTAATCGTCCAAAACTTGAAAAATGTCTTTCCCAGTAGTTGTTCTTTCAAGTGCTTTACAAAATAGTATTTCCTCCACAAATCTTTCCTGTGAAATAAATCTGATGTACACAAGCAGTTGGGCCTCATCGGATAAATCTGTGCTCTCATCCAGCTGAAGTGCGAAGTATTTGCTGGCTCTCACCTGCTCCAACAGCTGAGCAGATACGTCTTGAGCCATGTCACCAATCCGTCGGCTCACGGTGTTATCAGAGAGTGGGACAGCATCGATTTTTTTGGCAGCATCCTCACCAAGCAATTCTCGGACAATGTCTTTGGTGGCTGGTAAAATCAAATCTTCTCCAACTGAGTGAGGTTTTTTAGCACGAGCAATGTGGTACAAGGCTAAAAATGATGCCTTCAGGGCTCGCTCGGGGACAGTAGCTTGCTGGGTGAATGCAGCAGATTGCCTGACCAAATGCTCTTCTTTGCATCTGAAGAAATCTACTGTTTTTTCGGCATCTGTCGGCTGTTTTTGTACCAAGTGACGCTGAAGTTTCGAAGGTTTTAAGCACTCGTTTGACAGGGTCTCCAGACATACCCCTTTTCCACCAAATCAGTTCCAGGGCTGGTTCGGGGCCAGTGCTGGTGCTGGTTCACAACTCATTCAACTTGCGAGCCAGCTGAGAACCAGTTTGCTTTTCCATCGCTCGCGGTGCCACGTCATTACGTCGTTGTATACGTCATTACGTCGCTGTATATGTCAGTTACGTCGCTACGTTTGCATAAACCTTGGCGCGAATATCGAAGCAAAAACAACACGGAAGAAGCAGCAGCAACAACAATAATAATAATAATGGATGACTTCGCGTTTGTACAGCTGCCGCTTCTCGTCGCTTAAAAATGGCGATCTTTCGCGGTCTTGTTATTGGTGTTGCTCTTAACAACTCCGCCCCCCCGCTGACGTAAGCGGTTCTTTCGTCTGGCCCAGCAGAGAGTTGGTGCTAGCCTGGAACCGGTTTTTCTGGCCCCAGAGCCAGTTCTTTGTCAGTGGAAACAGAAAACCCAGTTCCAAACTAAGCACTGGCCCTGAACCAGCCCTGGAACTGCTTTGGTGGAAAAGGGGCAACAACAGAGACCCTGATGGCCTCTGTCTGAATGGCTTTACAGCCATACAGAAAAATGGCCATGATTGCATTTCGGGCAATCATGGCCATTTTTCTGTATGGCTGTAAAGCCATACTTAATGTATGCTGCCTCATATTTTCGGATTTTAGTTGGCCAGGACTTATTTTTTTTTCGCAGCAGTGTCCTCCACAGCAGGGCTGTTGGTTTGTTCCTTCGGTCTCTTCTTCAAAAACCTGTCCATTTTGCGCTAGCAATACGCTAACTTGAGGAGCAAAGCAGCTTGATAAATGGCGCAAACCGCAACGTCACAGGCAATTGGAGAGATGAGCATGGCCAATAACGTTTCGATATGATGTATTATTATTAATAATTATATTTTATAATAATGATTAAAAACTAATTACAATATATTTAATAATAATTATTTTAAAAAAGTATATTTTTTTTCGCAATTTTTTTGTCATCGTCCCTCCAACTTTCTGAGGCCCCCCTAGCGCCCCCTGGCGGCCCCCACTTTGAAAACCACTGCTTTAGATAGTCTATAAAACTTCAGATCAGGAAAAGTCATTTTTCCCCATGCAAATTCAAAGAAATGGCTGAGGTTATCTGACTTAGTAAACAAATATAGCGCCTGGTTACCCCCCCCCCCCCCCCCCCCCAGGCGCAAAGCATTATGGGTAATGTGAAAGTAGAGAATTTTCTCCAGACAATGCGATGGCCAGAATGTTTGATTTTTGTCTCAGCTGACTACAACACACATTTCCAGTTACAGCTCCAATAATGCTTGACAAAGGTCTGTATTCTTTAGAGGTGTCAATAGTTTTGGAACATTTTAAGAAGGATTTTTTTTGTGCCTGTTTTCTTAGAGAGTGTCAATAATTTTTTTTTTCCATGGGACTTTGCATGATTTAACATGCAAAAGTCATGTCCAGTTTCACTGAGGTTAGACTAACAGCAACGGGCCATTTTTGCAGTGGTTTCCATAGTGATGTGGTGTGGTCATGTGACTGTGACTGTCTCTGAAGAAGGAGAGACATGTGGCATGTATGTGTGTAAAATAGCTGAGACGGATTTGTTTGGACTGCACATGAAGACGCTGCAGATCCGATACTGTTTGATCAGTGAATCTCTCTCTCTCTCACACACACACATGTTCAAACTCACCACTCTATAGCACTCCAGCCTGGTTTATACTTCCACACTGAAGCAATGTGAAGCAATGTACGAGTATCCTGGAAGACGGATGTTCGGCAGGTCCAGCGGTTGCCCGCCCTTATAATTAGGCCTGCCTCAGGGTCTGCTATCATCAATCCACCATGATGTCTTTGATCTACCTTGTGACACGCCATTTATCTCACATAAACACTTGATGAATGACCTTGTTGGTCATTCATCATAAGTGCTGCCTGCTGGGAAAGTTTACAAAAACTCACGTTGACCATGTGGTGAAATCAGGCTCCGAATTTGACTTGTATAAGAATTTTGCACAGTATGAAGGAAGCCATGGCCTGATGGTTAGAGCAGCAGCTTTGAGACCAAAAGGTCACCGGTTTGATTCCCTGGACCAGCAGGAATGTCTGAAGTGCCCTTGAGCAAGGCACCGAACCCCCATCTGCTCCCCAGGCCTGCTCTTGTACGTTGCTCTGGATAGGAGCATCTGCTCTTCAATGTAATGTCCTATCAGAAACCTCTCAATCATGTGTCAAACTCAAAGCTGGCAAGCCACACATGGTTCGCTGCCGCGTTTCGTTCGGCCCATGCGCAAACTAATATTTACACATGCTGTAGTACCTACAACTCAACATTTTCACACTAGACCAGTAATATTTAAAGTTCACACCAAACCCATAGCATAGCACCACTGTACAGCAAACAAGTCAAACAGGTCTGCGCTGGCTACTCAATCCCAGAAAAAAAAACCCCCAAAACTTGCCTTTCAATGTTCAAGCGATTTATATCATCTCCGCTTTCCATAATTTGCTGCAAATCCAATTATTCCACCACGAAATTGTCTTCGACTCAGGTCTAACATAACCAGAAGCGATGCTGTATTCGTTGATCGATTCTCACGCTCTGATTGGCTGAGCCGGACCATGTGACCACACCTTAGCAGACGGTAAAGACGCAGTTGGTGGTTGTTGCAGATGATTTCACTGGGTTTTCACAAAATGCCACTGAAGAAGAAACTAAAACCTTCCGTCGGCCAAATAAATATAAAGTCCGTGTTTGTACATAAAAATCGTAATTAATATTTTCATATCTAAGAATTGTTATTTTCATATCCAGAAGCTACCCGGAGTGCTGAAGTTCCCATATGCCCCTTTTCCACCAAAGCAGTTCCAGGGCTGGTTCGGGGCCAGTGCTTAGTTTGGAACCGGGTTTTCTGTTTCCACTGACAAAGAACCGGCTCTGGGGCCAAAAAAAAAACGGTTCCAGGCTAGCACCAACTCTCTGCTGGGCCAGAGGAAAGAACCGCTTACGTCAGCGGGGGGGGGGCGGAGTTGTTAAGACCAACAACAATAACAAAACCGCAAAAGATCACCATTTTTAAGTGATGAGAAGCAGCAGCTGTACAAACGCGAAGTCATTCATTATTATTATTGTTGTTGCTGCTGCTGCTTCTTCCGTGTTTTTCTTCGATATTTGCGCCAAGGTTTATGCAAATGTAGTGACGTAACTGACGTATACAGCGACGTAACTGACGTATACAGTGACGTAATGACATGGCTTCCCTTAGCACCGCGAGCTATGGAAAAGCAAACTGGTTCTCAGCTGGTTCGCAAGTTGAACGAGTTGTGAACCAGCACCAGCACCGAACCAGCCCTGGAACTGATTTGGTGGAAAAGGGGTAATAGAGATGTCTGGTCCCTTAGCTAAGGCTTCATACTTATAAAGTGCAAGTGCAGATAACTAATTGTGTGCAAATATTTATGCTGAAATTAAAACCAGGCAATACACAATACCACACCAGAAGCACATCAAGTTCATTACACATGCACCAAATAAGCTCACCATGTAGTTATGTTACAGAGCCAGGCAGCGTACTACAGAGGGGAACTGAGAACGCCAAGCACACTCACATCTGGAGGGAAATTTCGTACAGATTTTGAAAGTATTTTACAGGGTAATTTATTCGCTAAGAATGCACCAGAAGGCATGTAAATTTCAACATTTTCTGGGGGGGGGGGGGCATACCCCCAGGCCCCCCTAGCATTAGCGTGCCTTTGCTGCTACAAATTCCAGAGCCCCCTACTAATTTTTTTAGCCGGTTACTTAGATTTTCTGAAGAACCCTGAGCTTTGCTTTTGGCTTTTGTCCAAATCCAGACTCCTGTCCTAGTCCTTGATTAGTTGGTCTGTTCGTACCCTGTTGTTTCAGTGTTTGTTATGAAGTCTTATTGTGTTTTTGTATTCAAGTCCAATTCAAAATCGTGTTTTCTTGTTTCTGTGTTTGTTCTGGTTTTTACTCTCACTTGTATTTTGACAGCGATTATGGATTATCCTTGTTTGATCATTGGATTTTCCTAAATAAATGTCTTGCCAAGTTTACATCTAAAATGATTCAGAAAAGCATCTGGTGTTGGCCTGTTCGACAATTCAACGATTCAACAATCAACTCCAACTTCACTTACAAATTTAGAGAAAAAAAATGTTGAGTGCAAAGTAAAGAGAGATGAAACACTCAGGACTTGTTCTGAGCAACGATAAATCTATTTGATTTCTGCCTGATTGTTTTTCTTAACATTATATATTCTAAATATCCAGAAAACAGATATACAGTGCTCTGCAAAAGTCTTTGGCACATGTAAAGAAATGCTGTCGACCAAAAATGACTTAAAAATAATGAAATGAAATGTTTCAACATTAAAAAAAAATACTGTAAACAGTAAGCCGTAATAAATGAAACAAAGTCGATATTTGGTGTGAGACGACCTTTTGCTTTAAAGCTAGACGGCCTTTCAGATTTTTCAAGTTTAGGTCATGAAAAGGATTTTCCCCGACACCCAATTATTTTTGTTTAGTGGATCGAAAGCTATGGAATTTGAATCACAGACTTCCAATTTTATTAGTTTTTTTAAATGGAACAATTAATGAATTTCTCTCCATGTGGTCCTAAATTCTCCGCTATTTTTTCCTGCTTCACCATGACCCGGTTCAAGATACTACGTCATGCATCACGTGGTGGGCTTTCCCCATTCATGCAAGGCATTGTGGGATACAAATTTGAAACAGGAGAGAAAAATGGAGGACGTGAGTGTGCGAAATGTGAAACGTGAAAGGCCGACTACAGTAACGGAAAGCGAGAAGAAAAGACGTTATGTTATATACAAAGGAAAGGAAACGCAGGACCAAACTAATAAATATCGGCGCTCAGCGAGCACCTCGGTGTGATCAGCTGTTCGTTTAGCGACAGAATGATGGAACTGTCAGTGCACGCTCAAAGGGAAACCTGTAGATGGCAGTAATGCAACACTGTGGATGTCAGCTGCCGTAAAACCCAAAAGAAGAAGAAGAAGAAGGTAAACCTGCGCATGCGCACACGGACTTCCTCTGTCTGCTTGACTGCACGAAGTGAGCGATTTCATGCACATTATTTGCTTTAATCCCCTCAAATTAAATAACTTCCCAGCCACAGAATGGCTGGATATATAATTTTTGAAATATTGCAGAAATAAACATAAATCACAATGACCACATTTCAGAGGGAACTAAATTTCACCGATTTTATGAAATCGAAAGGTCGTCTAGCTTAAAAAAAAAAAAAATAGTAGTCTGAGGTCCAGTGAGTGCAGTTTTATGAGGAAATGATCTGTAGGTTTTCCTGAGCATCTTACAGAACCAGCCACAGTTCTTCTGGACACTTTGACTGTCACACTCACTTCTTCATTTTGCACCGAAACCCAGCAGCCTTCATTATGTTTTCTTTTTTAATCTGAAAAGTGCGCTCTTATGGAATACGCTGCTCAGATACAAACTTGTTTTTTCTGTAACGTTTAATTTTGTGCTGGAAAAAAAAATGAACGTTTGGACTCTAAAATGTTTTTGTAATGTTTTGACTTGATAATGTAGAAGTCATAAAATAGAAATCTATAACAAAGTTTGTATGAAAAAAAAATATATATAGGTTGCCTAAGACTTTTGCACAGTACTGTATATTTTATAGCATTAAACACTCCGTCATGGTTAATTTCATTTTGTTCTCAGAAGCATGACCGCTAACTGGAAGATCAGCACATGACCAGGCTTAACCTGTGTCCAGTACGACTTTCTGTGGAAGAGGAAGTCAACACACTTGATTACTTTTCAGGCTGCGTTTCATTTACAAGCTGGTCGGTCACAAGATGAAAAAGCACCATGAGTTCCTCTTGGAGAACGATACTATTTAGTGAAAATGATGAAGTTAATCAGAAGGCTGTACTTGTCCTCTTACGTAATGTTCGAGAATAAAACCAGAGCATTCATTCATGGTTATAATAGTGGTCATGTCCACCACAGAGCTGTGGAGCTGAGTCTGTTATCTGTGATTTGAAATGTAATTGAAGGTCTTAATGAGCTGTTGTAGATTATATAATTACTGACCGGAGGGACGTGAGGTTTTAGACCACCTTCTTGCAGCAGACAAAATGCGAAAACAAGTCTTACCTTGATTATGATATTTATAAATGTCTGCTCCTACCTGTGTAGGAGTGTGTGTGTGTGTGTGTGTGTGTGTGTGTGTGTGTGTTTCTCTGTAGGTGGCATGATAATAACAAGGTCTGGTTTATACTTCTGAATCCGTTTATGTTTTATGCGGTGTAATTATTATTATTATTATTATTATTATTATCTCTTTCCGTGATCCCACAGGGAGCTGTCTGTTCTTGCTCTCATAATCATTTTCATATAAACTATTTAGGGCATGTTGAAATCCCTTGTGTCTCATAAAGGATGTTTCAGCAGTGAAGACAGACAGGAGAGCTAATCTGTGTAGACAAGCAAGAGACGGACGAGCTGCTGACAGACATTTACTTTATCAGAGAGAGAGAGAGAAGGATAGATGGCAAGAAGAAGAAGAAAGAAAGAAAAAACAGAGAAGAGGGAGAGAGAGAAAGAGACGGAGCGAGAGAGAGATGGAGAGAAGTATAAAGAGATGGATTGGAGAAGAACAAAAAATGGAAGATGAGAGAAGAAGAGAGAGACAGAGAAGGAAAAATAGACAGAAACGGAGAAAAGAAAAGAGAGAGAAGGTCCTAAGAGACAATTAGAGACAGAGAAGAACACAAAGAGATGGTGAGAAGAAAAGAGGGAGTGATGGTGTGAGAGATAGATGGAGAGGAAAAAGAGGTGGAGAGAGGGACACAGCTGAAGAGAAAGAGAGATGGAGAGAAGAGGAGAGGGAGTGATAGAGAAAAAAGATGGAGAAAGGCAGTGATGGAGGGAGATACATGGAGAGAAAAAGAGATGGACAGAAGAGAGGGAGTGATGGAGTGAGAGATGGATGGAGAGAAGAAGAGATGAAGAAAAGAAGAGAAGCAGTGATGGAGTGACAGAGATGGAGAGAAAAAGAGATGGAGAGAAGAGAGGGAGTGACGGAGTAAGAGATACATGGAGAAAAGAGATAGAGAGAAGTAGAGAGGGAGTGATGGTGTGAGAGATGGAGAGAAAAAGAGATGGACAGAAGAAGTGAGGGAGTGATGGTATGAGAGATAGATGGAGAGAAAAAGAGATGGACAGAAGAAGAGAGCGAGTGATGGAGAGAAAAGAGTTGGGGAGAAGAAGAGGTTATGGTGGAGTGAGAGAGAGATGGAGAGAAGAAGCGAGGGAGTGATGGAGTGAGAGATAGATGGAGAGAAAAAGAGATGGAGAGAAGAGAGGGAGTGATGGTGTGAGAGATGGAGAGACAAAGAGATGGACAGAAGAAGCGAGGAAGTGATGGAATGAGAGATAGATGGAGAGAAAAAGAGATGGACAGAAGAAGAGAGGGAGTTATGGAGAGAAAAAGAGGTGGAGAGAAGAAGAGAGGTTATGGTGGAGTGAGAAATAGATGGAGAGGAAAAAGAGATGAACAGAGGGAGTGATGGAGTGAGAGATGGAGAGAAAAAGAGATGGAGAGAAGAAGAGAGGGAGTGGTGGAGTGAAAGATAGATGGAGAGAAGAAGAGAGGCAGTGATGGAGTGAGCGATAGAGAGGAAAAAGAGATGGAGAGAAGAAGAGAGGCAGTGATGGAGTGAGATGGAGAGAAAAGAAATGGACAGAAGAAGAGGGGGAGTGATGGAGAGAGGTTGTGGTGGAGTGAGAAATAGATGGAGAGAAAAAGTGATGGAGAGAAGAAGAGAGGCAAGGATGAAGTGAGAGATAGATGGAGAGGAAAAAGAGATGGACCGGTGAAGAGAGGGAGTGATGGAGAGAAAACGAGATGGAAAAAAGAAGAGAGGTTGTGGTGGAGTGAAAGATGGAGAGGAAAAAGAGGTGGAAAGAGACATAGAGCTGAACAGAGAGAGAGAGAGAGAGAGATGGACGGGTTAGCCATTAGTTAGCTGAGTGAGCTAGACTAGCTAGCCAGATGTTTTGTTGTATAAAACTTAAGATGTCACATAACACAGATGTTCTGTAGCGATTGTGTTAAATATCTCGAACTCCTGCTCCAGTCTATCAGTAAAACTCCGCATAATGATTAAAGGTCCCATGGCATGAAATTTTCACTTTCTGAGGTTTTTTAACGTTAAAATGAGTTCCTCTGACCTTCTTACGTCACCCCAGTGGCTAGAAATTTCATAATGTGTAAACCAAACTATGCCCAACATTTGAGAATGGCGCGTCAAAACGGCGCGTTGATGAGCTCTTCCCTTTACTACGTCAGCAAGGGAGATGATCCCCACGCCCCCCCTCTGGATTCCCACCCACTGTATGGATTGCCCGCCCAGTTGTAGTGAGGAGACCATAGAGGACACAACAACATGGCATCACCTAAGCGAGCGAAACATGGAAATTGCGCTGTACATGGATGTGACAACACAGAAAAGAGTCTGTTTTTACTGCTGACGGGAGAGCCCCTGAAGACGCAGTGGCTTAATTTTATTTACTTCAATAATACGTCGTCGAGTCTACCTAAGACGGTATATGTTTGTCGGAAGCATTTTCCTGAGGAATGTTTCCACAACTTGGGACAGTACAGGGCAGGTTTTGCACATCAACTGTCACTGAAGCCTGGGTCCGTACCAAGCATCCCTGCCGCATCAGCCACAAACACCGAACAAGTAAGTGTATAACTGGTCGTTTTGCCGTGTTTTAAAATCGGTGCGTTAGCCTAGCAATGGCTACATTAGCTGTGCAGCTAACCGCTTCCTGCAGTTAGCCAGGTAATCTGCGCTACAAAACTAAAGAGCATGCAGCATGCTCTGTTAAACTGAGTTTAGTCTGGAAATTGACTGTAACTTATGAGCTTATGTTTGACTATTGCTCCGCAATGCATGTCTTCTGTTGGATAAGCGATATGTTGCTGTAGTTGCTGCTTCTATCCTCTTTGGTTATGGAGTGCGTGTTCAAGCCTAGGGTATTATACGTTCGTAAACTACCACTCCGAACACTCTCACTCTCTGTTCTCTGTGTCACGTTGAGTTTACGAAAGGAGTCCGAGGGAGAACGGGGTTTTGTCTTAGCAGCGTGGCTACAGGCGCTGATAGCAGCGAGTATGTGTGTGTGCGCAGCTTGGTCAAGCCCCTCCCCCTCCCCCCATGGCCCGCCCCCACCCTCTACCCTTCCCCGCCTCCATGCTTCTCATTAGCAAAACGACGCACTGGGAAAAGCGCTGAAATGGGGCTTTCTCCCAGGAGGCTATATTTACGTGCCGAGGGTTCATTTCGAGAAAGGCTGCGGATATAACATCCGGAAGCCTCCACGAGCCCGTTTAAAGCATCAACAAACCACCATGCCATGGGACCTTTAATATTATTGTATGTCTTTGCGAGATAACTAATTATATAACTAGAAACGTGTATGAATCAACATGAGCTAGCGACTGAAACCCCAACAGCGTTTGGCTAAGTTAGCTCGCCAGCTAATGTTACTTTTCTTGATATACTTTTGATCATGGAGGTGGTGTTCACTTAACTGCAGTATAACCCCCTTGGTTAGCACAGTTTAAAAAAAATTCATGGAACATTTTTGGATTTCGTATCGTCGGCGGTGTGTGTGGGGTGGGTGTATTATAGTTGGGCAGTGGTCTCCTGGTCTTTCTCTCCTGGTCATGAACGTGCAGAGCTGGTGTTATTACGTGGCATAATCCCTTTATGAAGAAAGCAAATAAAACAGGCCATTTAATTTGCAGAAAAATAAACTGGCACGCTCGGCCCTGCATTTCTTCGAGATTAGCTTCCCTGAGGTGTGCTGCTGAGAACAATCTGTGAAAATGTTTCTACTGCTGGAAGCCGGATCATGACGCGCCATCACGGGTTATTTGTAAAGGTTTGTGTTTCCACTAACATATTACTTTTAATTGCTTTTTATGTTCAAATATTTGGAAAAACTACAAAGCGCCTCAGAGTCCAGCTGCTCCCTGGACCACGAAGGATCTGTATTCTTCTCACAAATGTTCTGTACACCACATGATGAACTACTAGATGTCGTTATTTTATCCCCCCCCCTTTTTATTCTCGTGCCTGTTTGTGTTCATGCCACCTCCATGTTGTTTTTGCAGTCACTTTCTCTGACTCCTGTTTTCTGATCAGTTCAAGATGTGGACATGGTTAATATATATTTATTTAAGCCTTTCGCTTTTTGAAGCCCATTAAAGATTATTATGTGGAAGATTACTAGCTCTTTGCCTCAGTTTAATCAGGCAGAGCAGGCAACGATGCTGTGTGGTAGTGTGTATGCTGAGTTATAGGAGAATACTGTAAATACTACGAGCTGCAGTAGTTGTGTGGTTTGGTGTACTGTTAAGCATAATGCAGCTCAGTGGCGGCGCTGGATCAGTTGGCACCCTGGGTAAAATCAGACTGTGGTGTCCTCCCAACCTCCTACCAGAAACATCCATCCATTATCCATAACCACTTATCCTGTGCAGGGTTGCGGGCAAACTGGAGCTTAGGATATGAATGAATACCAACAACACTAAAGGATTTATGCTGAAGCCCAGAAGAAGCTCAAGATACCCTCCTGAGTACATCACTGATCTAGACTTCGCAGATGACCAAGCCCTTCCGTCTAATACTGTGGCAAATGCACAATCCTTATTGTTGGCCCTCGAATCTGCTGCTGCCCATGTTGGTCTCTATTGTAATGATATCAAAACACTGTTCATTTCTACTGAATCTACTCCACGTATTGTTACCGTATCAGGGAATCCCATCAAGCACGTAGAAGACTTCAAGTATCTTGGTTCCTATATCATGAACTCAGAAAAGGATTTTCATATTTGTAGAACCCTAGCTTGGAGTGCATGCAACAAACTTGATAAGATCTGGAAATCAAATGTGCCAAGAGAACTGAAAATCAATCTTTTCTGAGTGACAGTTGAGCCCGTTCTTTTTTATGGATCTGAGACCTGGATACTGAACTCTCGATTGCACAAATGTTTGGATGGTTGCGATACTAACCTGCTGAGGAGGGTACAGAATCTCCCATGGCAGTCACATCAAACTCTAGAACAAGTTTACAGGAAAACCCCAAAGGTGAGCCTACGACTAACTGAATGTCGTACAAGATTCGCTGGACACTGCTACCATGTGAAGGATGAATTAGTATCTGATCTCCTTCTATAGAAAGCATCTACTAGCAGGAAGCTGACATACCCAGACATAATAGCACATGACACTGGTATAAGCAAGGAAGATCTTCCAACCTTGATGGCGGATAGAGACTGTTGGCACAAAGTTGTACTTGGAATCTCACCCAAGGGCGAGGGGTAAGTAAACTGGAGCCTATCCCAGCTGACTACAGGCAAGAGGTGGGGTACACCCTGGACAAGTTGCCAGATTATTGCAGGGCTGACACAAAGAGACAAACAACCATTCACACTCACATTCACATCTACAGTCAATTTGGAGCCACCAATTAGCCTAACTGCATGTCTTTGGACTGTGGGGGAAACCGGAACACCTGGACGAAACCCACACAGACACAGGGAGAACATGCAAACTCCACACAGAAAGGCTTGAACCCAGAACCTTCTTGCTGTGAGGTGACAGAGCTAACCACTACACCACTATGTCACCCCTGCCCCACGTTGATTTCACATGTATGACATTATTTTTCAAACTATATTAATTATTAATATTTAATTAGGTACATTTAATTATGAGAGCCTGGTAGACAGAAGCAGATTATTCTTCATCAGCAGGCTCAGAACATATTTGGGAAGAGTCTTGTATAGGCTTACTTGTGCAGTGTGAGGAAGACGTAGATGGTTTATCATCATGGCCAGGATCAGAGGGTGCTCCAAAATATTTAAGAAGTGCCCTCACTTTTTGAATCAAAGCCAGAAGGCCTGCGTGCGTCTGACGGTTAAATCAGTTACTCCTGGAACTAACTGTATTATGACATGATTAGTTATGCCATTATGAATAAATCAAGTTTCAGAAGGGGCGGAGGGTGTCCGGTTTGGTGGCATCAGGATCGCGTCTCTGCTTTTTGCGGATGATGTGGTCCTGTTGGCTTCATCAATCTGTGACCTCCAGCATGCGCTGGGATGGTTTGAGTGTGAAGCGGCTGGGATGAGGATCAAGCACCTCCAAGTCCATGGCCACGCTGCTCAGCCGGAAACAGGTGGAGTGCCTACTTCGGGTCAGGGGGGAGTTGCTACCTCAAGTGGAAGAGTTTAAGTATCTCAGGGTCTTGTTCACGAGTGAGGGTAAGGGGGAGTGGGAGTTGGACAGATGGCTCGGGGCAGCGTCAGCAGTGATGCGGACACTAAACTGGTCTGTTGTGATAAAGAGGGAGCTGAGCCAAAAGGCAAAGCTCTCAATTTACTGGTCCATCTACTTTCCCACCCTCACCTATGGTCACAAGCTGTGGGTAGTGATCAAAAGAATGAGATTGCGGATACAAGCAGTCGAAATGAGTTTTCTCTGCAGGGTGGCTGGGCTCTCCCTTAGAGACAGGGTCAGAAGCTTTATCATTCAGGAGAGACTCAGAGTAGAACCGCTGTTCCTCCACATTGAAAGGAGTCAGTTGAGGTGGTTCGGGCACCTTGTTAGGATGCCCCCTGGATGCCTCCCAGGGGAGGTTCTCTGGGCATGCCCCACCAGGAGGAGACCCCGGGGCAGACCCAGGACATGCTGTAGAGATTACATCTCTCGACTGTCCTGGTAATGCTTCGGTATTCCCCCGGAAAAGCTGGTGGAGGTGGCTGGGGAGAGGGAAGTCTGGGCTGCTCTGCTTAGGCTGCTACCCCATGCAACCCGGACCCGGATAAGCAGCAGAAAATGGATGGATGGATGGATCAAGTTTCAGAATGAAAACCCTACATCCTTGTCAAAATTTAGAGGAAACACCCAAAATACAGACCTTATTGCAAAACATAACCGGCTGTGCTGTTTATACCTTAGCATTAGATTTGTTTACTTTTAACATTTGAAATGACATAGTACATTTACATAGCCTACTTTTATCTTTAAAGGTGACCTATTATACCCCTTTTCTTCAAGTTGACATGGTTTGTTGAGATCTTAATGAAATGTCTGTGACAGGCTTTGGTCAAAATACCACAAGGATAAATCCCCACAGCTCCCTTCTCCACCTGTCTAAACAGCCCTGTTCAAAACAGCTGATTTGAGTCTCTGTTCCTTTACATGATAACGAGACCATCAGTGATGGTGTAGCTCACTCCGGCCCCATGAGAAATCAAATCTGGGGTAGAAGTTATATGTACCCTAGGTACACCTACCTTCGTGCCAGAAAGAATCAAAATCAGTGGTGAAGAACTGAGGGAGAAGAAGCGATTTTTGTGAAATGTGGACGATGATGGACAGACGATGGACAACACATGATGGCATAAGCTTATTTCCTGGCAGCCGGATGAGCTAATAAGCCACTGATTGCCCCTCCCCCCACTTCCACCAATTGCCTAATTAAATAGATAATAATTAATATAACTTGAAAAATAATGTTATACGTGTTTCTGGTGGCATGGCATGGTGGTGTAGTGGTTAGCACAGTCGCCTCACAGTAAGAAGGTCCTGGGTTCGAGCCCAGTGTCCGACAAGGGCCTTTCTGTGCGGAGTTTGCATGTTCTCCCCGTGTCTGTGTGGGTTTCCTCCGGGTGCTCCGGTTTCCCCCACAGTCCAAAGACATGCAGGTTAGGTTAACTGGTGACTCTAAATTGACCGTAGGTGTGAATGGTTGTTTGTCTCTATGTGTCAGCCCTGTGATGATCTGGTGACTTGTCCAGTGTGTACCCCGCTTCTCGCCCATAGTCAGCTGGGATAGGCTCCAGCTTGCTCATGACCCTGTACAGGATAAGTGGTTACGGATAATGGAAGGATGGAACTTACCGGCATAAAAAGATATAGGAGTCGTCTCTCTTTTTCTTGGCTCCACTGCCGGAGACGCCGCCATCTTTGTTGAAAGTTTCAGAAGCACACAGGTGGTCATGTGATTCGCCGCTAGCACTCTGATTGGATGATCTTAATAATAAAAAGTTGCCCGAAATGATCAAAATTGTTCAGATAGAAATTATGTTGCCCAATCTTAGTGGGAAAGTGTCCAAGCGCAATTGCCTAGCAACACTGCCCAAAAAATTATCCCGTGTATCATCAGCTTTAGTCTTCACCCTCCTGGGTTGGAGCTGGTGTATGATGGGGAGAGCCGGCTGGAGATTGGGAGTCAACAGGTGACCAAACTGGGGACAAAATGGGGAGAAAACCAGTTGGCCAGATAAAAATGATAAGAATCGCTTTATAGTTTTATGCAAATCCTTAAAATATGTATTTAAAAAATCTTTCATGAATGAATGACCTTTCATGGTCTTGTCTTATCTCGGAATGTATTTGGTCTGGGATATTTTTAGGCTCTTTGGAGTCTGGTGTTTTAATTTCTGTGTAAAATCTGGCGTGATTATACTTTCTGTTTTCTTATGCGATTATAATCTGTTTTAAAAGCATTTCACCTCACCGCACACACACACACACACACACATTACCTCACCGCTTCCTGCTGTTATACAGAACAGCAGATAGACAATATAGAGGAAAAGCACAGCTTGTAAACATTTTCATGGCAACTATAATATATTTTGTCTTTTTTTTTTTAGCTCTAGTGAACATTTATATAAAAGTTTCCTGGTGTATGAGGTAATTTATATGTTTATATAATCACTGCAAGTGAGGCCTTAAATCAGATTCAAAGCAACAACAACAAAAAAAGTGTGAACTTGGGGGCACCTGAAGACGTGAGGACACCCTGAGATGGTTGTAGAACGAAATTCAACCTGAAGAGTCAGTTTGCTTTTGAAGCTAGCGCAGGAGATGTTTCACGGCCATCGTGTCACATTATTTCACGGTAATGTCAGAATGATGTGATTCGACAGGTTTCAGTGATGAGACACTGAACTTTACATGTACACACACACACGCGCACACACACACACACACACACACACACACACACGCACACACACACACGTCTCACTATCCTTGTGAGGACCTTTCATTGACATAATTATTACTGCAGTTAATTAGTGCTGTGCCTGCACCTAACCCTAACCCTAACCTCAGTAATGAAAAGGAAACTTTTTGGCACTTTATTTATTTATTTGTTTTGTTTTTATTTTGGTTTAAAAAGCACAACAGTAATTTCCTTATGGGGACCATCCAGATGTCCCCAAAAGGTCTAAATTGTCGGATTTTACTATCCTTGTAGGGACATTTGGTCCTCAGTTGTATATAAACACACACACACACACACACACACACACACACAAACACAGAGGTTCTTCTTTAACCAAGAGTTGTACTTGAAAAGAAGGACCTGATTGAGAACAGGCAGGTTGATATACACTACCGTTCAAAAGTTTGGGGTCACCCAGACAATTTTGTGTTTTCCATGAAAAGTCACACTTTTATTTACCACCATAAGTTGTAAAATGAATAGAAAATATAGTCAAGACATTTTTCTGGCCATTTTGAGCATTTAATCGACCCCACAAATGTGATGCTCCAGAAACTCAATCTGCTCAAAGGAAGGTCAGTTTTATAGCTTCTCTAAAGAGCTCAACTGTTTTCAGCTGTGCTAACATGATTGTACAAGGGTTTTCTAATCATCCATTAGCCTTCTGAGGCAATGAGCAAACACATTGTACCATTAGAACACTGGAGTGAGAGTTGCTGGAAATGGGCCTCTATACACCTATGGAGATATTGCACCAAAAACCAGACATTTGCAGCTAGAATAGTCATTTACCACATTAGCAATGTATAGAGTGGATTTCTGATTAGTTTAAAGTGATCTGCATTGAAAAGAACAGTGCTTTTCTTTCAAAAATAAGGACATTTCAAAGTGACCCCAAACTTTTGAACGGTAGTGTGTGTGTGTGTGTGTATATATATATATATATATATATATATATATATATATATATATATATATATATATATATATATATATATAAATAAATGTGTGTGTGAGGATGTGCGTGACTAACAACAGTGATCCACACTCAGTTGTTATGTGCAGAACCATGTGGAAACTTTCCTTACTGTTTTACTTCAGGTAATATTTCTGTGTCTATTTAAAACTCACTGCAGAGGAAAGCTCAAACACACACACACACACACAAAGTGTAAAAGTCCGACCCATTTGACTGGTTTTACTCTTTATTGGGCTGTGGACAGCTTTCCAGCGCTGGCTCTGATGTTTAGGATCTTTTCCTTTGGGAGTGTGAAACTGATCATATTCTTCAGTCTGTGTATTATTTATTTGTATTATTATTATTATTATTATTATTATTACATCAGTGTTAATTGTGTTTTTGTTGTTTGTTCACACACAGACATAGATGAGTGTCTGGAGAATAATGGAGGCTGTGATCACTTGTGTAGAAACACGGTGGGCAGCTTCGAGTGCAGCTGTCGCAAAGGCCACAAACTCCTCACCAACGAACGCACGTGTCAAGGTAAGTGATGCTCACGCCACAGAGCGGACATCACAGCTGCTGCCTCCATGTGGTCACGGTGTGGCAGTGCAATTTGTTCTATCACTGATAATGATGGTGTGTGGATGTGGTGTTATACATTACATTGCAGGCATTTGTAGCAGACGCTGTTATCCAGAGCGACTTATAACGTACCCAGAGCAGCCTGGAGAGCAGTAGGGGTTAGGTGCCTTGATTAAGGACTCTTCAGCCATTCTTACCAGTTCAGGGAATCGAACTAGCAACCTTTTGGTCTCAAAGCTGCTTCTCTAACCATTAGGTCATGAATTATAGCTGAAATAGCTCCAAACAGCTGGCGCTGAGGGTTCAACAATCAAATAAAGACACAAAGATACTCGTGGCACATTGTGCAAACGTAATATTTGTGATCAATAGAATTAAATTGCGTTTAGTTATAATCTTGGTTTAATGACATTTTAATTGTTTTTTAATTTGATATGTCATATATAAGACCTCCTTGATGTAATGATATATATTCGATATTCACCTATTATAGTAGTTTGTTTTTTATGTTTTTAATTTAGATCTTTTATTAGTTCGAGCGTATTTGCTATGCGTCTTTGACTCATTGTACATTTCGATGATCGATAAATCTATGATTGAATGATAAATAAAATGAAATGACATCATAAGACAATAAAACATGGACTGAATAACACAGTGATGCACAAAGTGATTTTTTTTTTTGACTTACTACTACCCAATCATTAGTATGTAACTTAAATTGGTAAATAGTTTGTAACTTCTCTGGTATGTAAAAATTCACTCAGTATGGTTTTTATTTTTCCACTGATGGTAAAGCTAGTTTATTCTTTATTTGTTCCTGCATTTTGAATCTTTACTGGGATCGTTGGTTTAGTTTCATGTTTATCAGTTGTATTGTATTGGTTTACTCTAGTTCTGATTTGCATGGGATTTTTCCCTGAATAAATTCTATCTATCTATCTATCTATCTATCTATCTATCTATCTATCTATCTATCTATCTATCTATCTATCTATCTATCTATCTATCTATCTATCTATCTACAGCTTCTTTTTTCATGTGAAGTAAACTTTTCATGATTTATAGTAATTCACTTTGTCATTAGTAATTGTACATGATTTTTCATATTGAACTTATTAATCACATTTTAATTTGATTTTTTCAAGATTTTAGTATAAAAATGAAAAGATCTTTATTATTATGGTTATTGTACTTGTTGCTGTTGTTGTTGTCCTCATTACGATCGTATGTATTAGTATTTTTTAATTATCTTTTATTTTATTTAATTTAATTTAATTTTTTTTTTGACTAATCCTAGCTAAAGTTTGGAAAATGACGAGTTAAAGTCCACTCTAACAGTGATATCGTCGCCTCTGTGTCCGCTGAGGAGGCGGAGCCATGGGCAGGGGTCAGACAGCCCTGAGTCTGTGAAAGTGCTTCAGCAGAAGTGTCTCATGTGGAATGTTATGGGGTTTTATTTTTGTCTCCACTTCAGACGTCGACGAGTGCTCATTTGAGAGGACGTGCGATCACATCTGCATCAACTATGAAGGAAGTTTTGAGTGTGTGTGCCAGAAGGGCTATACTCTCTATGGCCTCACACACTGTGGAGGTTTGTAGACACACACACACACACACACACACACACACACACACACACACACACACACACACACTCTGTTTATTGAGGTAACCAATGAGATTTAGAGGATGACTGATGACAGCCGCTCAGAGTGGCTGCTCATGAATAAACGAATAAAGCTAATAGAAATGTTTATTATGTTTTGCTGCGTAGGTGAGTTTTGGAATCTCTGAAATAACTTTTTTTTACTTATTTCTTGGAATATTAAGGGTTAATATTAACCTGCCTGTCTTGCTATTCTTGTTATTTTATACTCTGCTAAGGTTTATTAGTGATGCAGTGCCGAGTTGTCTTTGTTACTTTCAAATTCTGTTTTTTGATCATGATGATCTTATTGACCTCTGACCTATAGTTGTCATGACTGAACATGAGCTCATAGATAGATAGATAGATAGATAGATAGATAGATAGATAGATAGATAGATAGACAAACCTCTAGACATAGATAGATAGATAGATAGATAGATAGATAGATAGATAGATAGATAGATAGATAGATAGATAGATAAGCAAACCTCTAGACACAGATAGATAGATAGACCCCTAGACACAGAGAGAAATCGATAGATAGATAGATAGATAGATAGATAGATAGATAGATAGATAGATAGATAGATAGATAGATAGATAGATTAGAGAAATCGATAGATAGATAGATAGATAGATAGATAGATAGATAGATAGATAAGCAAACCTCTAGACACAGATAGATAGATAGACCCCTAGACACAGAGAGAAATCGATAGATAGATAGATAGATAGATAGATAGATAGATAGATAGAGATGAACCTCTAGACACAGATAGATAGATAGACCCCTAGACAGAGAGAAATCGACCGATAGATAGATAGATAGATAGATAGATAGATAGATAGATAGATAGATAGATAAGCAAACCTCTAGACATAGATAGATAGATAGATAGATAGATAGATAGATAGATAGATAGATAGATAGATAGATAGATAAGCGAACCTCTAGACACAGATAGATAGACCTCTAGACACAGAGAGAGATAGATAGATAGATAGATAGATAGATAGATAGATAGATAGATAGATAGATAGATAGATAGATAGATAGATAAGCGAACCTCTAGACACAGATAGATAGACCTCTAGACACAGAGATAGATAGATAGATAGATAGATAGATAGATAGATAGATAGATAGATAGATAGATAAATAGATAGATAGATAGATAGATAGATAGATAGATAGATAGATAGATAAGCGAACCTCTAGACACAGATAGATAGACCTCTAGACACAGAGATAGACAGATAGATAGATAGATAGATAGATAGATAGATAGATAGATAGATAGATAGAGTATATATTTTAGTAACATGCTCCTGTGTGTGTGTGTGTGTGTGTGTGTGTGTGTGTGTGTGTGTGTGTGTGTGTGTGTGTTGCAGATATTGATGAGTGCAGTATCAATAACGGACGCTGTGAGTATGGCTGTGTGAACACACAGGGAGGTTATGAGTGTGTGTGTCCTCCTGGAAAGAAGCTCCACTGGAATAAGAAAGACTGTGTTGGTAAGTGTTCAAATTCCTCTTTATACACACGTTTCTTCAACCATCCTGTGCACATTTATACACATGCATGTGTGTGTTTGGTGTTTCCATGGTGATGTGACCCCATGTGACCATCAGAGGCGGTGAACTGTCTGCCCAATGGCAAGCCGGTGCCCCGCGCTCTGCTCAGCTGCACTAAGACGGCCGGAGTGGAGACGTGTTCTCTGTCCTGTCCATCAAACACCCTCTTCCAGGCAGGTCAGTGTCTCAGCTCAGCTCATATCACATCCCAGTGTGGTTAAGGGACGTGTAATTACTTCATATTCACATCTGAAACTGTACTAAAGTCACGGTTCTTTACTTGTATCTACCCTCCAAAAAAAGTTGCGGGATGTCATTAGGAAGCTCACAGTAGAGACAAATCAAGGAACGACAGCGTTATGTAAGGAATAAAACATGTAGTGTTATTCTCTCCAGCGCTTTGCTGTTTCTGCAGTTTGCATTTCCCAGCATGTTCTATTCCTCTTGCAAGTTGCCATCAATTACATTTTTTTATTCATCAAAGATTAGCACATCATGCATTTTATCCCTTTATAGTTATGTTTACTGTTGTGGAATGATCTGGTAACAAGTCACTTCCTGTTATCCTAAACAGCCATTCCTTCACCAGACTCTTTTTCCTCTCTTTCTTTTGAAGTTAGACAAAAAAAAGCAGCTTGTTGTCGAGAAACTGGAATGCCCAAATCCCTCTGTCCTGTCCGTATTGGGAAATGTAAAGTTACAGCTTTAACTCTGACTGTTACAAAGCGCTGACACTGGAGACTCCTTCGGAAAATGCGAAATAAATGTTTCCTTACAGAGAACCTCAGCATGTCACCTACTGCCAAACAAGTCCATGTGAGTTAGTTACTAATACTTACAACCCCAATTCCAAAAAAGTTGGGACACTGTCTCATCTCATCTCATTGTCTCTAGCCGCTTTATCCTGTTCTACAGGGTCGCAGGCAAGCTGGAGCCTATCCCAGCTGACTACGGGCGAAAGGCGGGGTACACCCTGGACAAGTCGCCAGGTCATCACAGGGCTGACACATAGACACAGACAACCATTCACACTCACATTCACACCTACGGTCAATTTAGAGTCACCAGTTAACCTAACCTGCATGTCTTTGGACTGTGGGGGAAACCGGAGCACCCGGAGGAAACCCACGCGGACACGGGGAGAACATGCAAACTCTGCACAGAAAGGCCCTCGCCGGCCACGGGGCTCGAACCCGGACCTTCTTGCTGTGAGGCGACAGCGCTAACCACTACACCACCGTGCCGCCCTTGGGACACTGTGTAAAACATAAATAAAAACGGAATGTGAAGATTTGCAAATCATGGAAACCCTACATTTCATTGAAAGTAGTTCAAAAACAACATATCAAATGTTTAAACTGAGAAATTTTATTGTTTTTTTTTTTCAATTTGATGTCAGCAACACATTTCAGAAAAGTTGGGACAGGGGCATGTTTACCACTGCGTTTATGCAAGTTTATGAAGTTTATGGAACTGCTGGATCGTGTATTCAGTCAGGAGCGCCCCAAGGCTGTGTGTGAGCCAAGAGGGAAACCATGATGATGATGACTGAACACCTCTGGGATGCCGACAGTTTCCCGTCAGTACCCATTAGCCAACATCAGTACCCAACCTCACTAACCTCGTGGCTAAGTGGAGAAATCCCCACAGCTACGCTCCAAAATTTAGTAGAAAGCCTTTCCAGAAGAGTTGAAGTTATTATAATGGCGGCAGGGGGGGGGACCAAGTTCACGTTAATTAATACCCATGGTTTTGGAATGGACATACAGTATATACATGTGATGGTTGGGTGTCCACATACTTTTGGCAAGCATCCTTTGAACAAGCCCAATTTTCTCCTTCTGGCTTTTATAATATTTACATTTTTAATAGACTTTCATTATTGTATATTAAAATGTTGTCAGTGACCACATGGGACGCAATCTATGTTCTCTACTGACATCTGGTGGCATTGGCGAGTCATTACAGTTTAGAAGCAACAACACTATCACGGACCGTAAGATACTCTTAGACTACGTTCACACTGCAAGGCTTAATGCTCAATTCCGATTTTTTTGTGAAATCCGATTTTTTTGTGAGGTCGTTCACATTAACAAATATATGCGACTTGTATGTGATCCTCAGTATGAACGAAAAGCGACCTAAAAGTGTTCCGCATGCGCATTGCAGGATACGACGACGTCACACGCAGTGAGCATGGCCAGTGTTTACGGAAGTAAAACCGCCCGGTTGCGGTATGACTCATCCAATCTAGCTTGAATAGCTGTATCCCCCCAAATGGAAATCAGCTCCCTAACCTCTGCGTCCTTCCATTGAGAAGATTCAGAACCTTCACAGCCCGAAGCGTCCCTCACATTGATGTCATGCGCAGGGGCGCAGATACGTTTTTTGAACTGGGGGGGACAAAAAACTGGGGGGGACAAAGCTGCCAGCAAACCAACCCCAACCCCGATATGCCTGTCAAACTTGTTGTGGGTTACCATAGCAACCAAGCTCGAGCTCGCAACCTGTGCAGTCTGCGCAGCTCAACCAACCGAATATCAGTCTTTGTTTTGTTTTATGTGAGTTGTTGCAACTATGTATACACTGCTGTGCACCTCAATAAACCGAATGGTAATTAGTCTTTTGATTTTTCCGTGAGGTTTGCCTTATGCAAAGAAAGACAGCGAGGTGAATTTAAATCTGGGTGGGACGAGTCCCACCCTCTATCTGCGCCCGTGATTATGCGCCATATTGTTGTAACTTTTTTTGAGAGACCCGCCGCCTACTTCAGCGCAGAATAGTGACGTTTGTGGCTTGTTGATGACGTGTAAGTCGGATGAATGCGACCTGGCGGTTCAGACTGAAGTCGCATATGAAAAGAGCGGATAGGAATCGGAATTAGGACCACATATCCAAACGGCCTGGGTCGGATTTGAAAAAATCGGATCTGTGTCGTTCATATTGTCAATAAAAGATCGGATACAGGTCACATATGGGCGAAAAGATCGGATTTGAGTCACTTCAGCCTGCAGTGTGAACGTAGTGCTCTCAGTAGTAGACTCTTTTCAGTCAGATGAAATCTGAAGTTTATGGTGTTTAAAAGTGTGGAAAATTTAAATATAAGACAAGATCACAACTTTCTTATGTCACGACCTCCTTCTACACAGCAAGGATCAGTGATAGTTATGATTGGTCATTTCCTTTCTTAAGCCGGGTCGACACTGTATGAATTTTGAACTGACTTTGCGCTCGCTGGATGAAAATCACACATAAAAGAAGTCGTTGGTTGTGAGCATCGCTGCTACCATGCTGGATTCAAAGCTACCCATAGGTGGCGACATAGAATTCTTACATCACTCAAAGACATTAGTGACAATAGCGAAATGTTAAAAAAACAAACATGCTAATGTTAATGTACAGAAAAATATCTTTAAGTCCTTCAAACTCTGTTTATGCAAGCCTGTTTTGTACACGAGCTCAGGTCACTCTAATTGATGACGTTAAAATTAGAACATAGTAATTTTCTTTTATCGCAAGTCTGTCCATCTATCCATCCATTATCTGTAGCCGCTTATCCTGTACCGGGTCGCAGGCAAACTGGAGCCTATCCCAGCTGACTATGGGTGAGAGGCAGGGTACACCCTGGACAAGTCGCCAGGTTATCGCAAGGCTAACACACAGACAAACAACCATTCACACTCACATTCACACCGACAGTCAATTTACAGCCACCAATTATCCTAACCTGCATGCCTTTGGACTGTGGGGGAAACTGGAGCACCCAGAGGAAACCCACGGGGAGAACATGCAAACTCCACACAGAAAGGCCCCATTGGCCACTGGGCTCGAACCCGGACCTACTTGCTGTGAGGCGACAGTGCTAACCACTACACCACTGTGCTGCCTTGCAAGTCTGTCGTTAAAGGATATTCTTCATATTTAACAGTTATTCCATGAAATCGAGTCGTACATGAGCTGATAGCTGATGAGGCGCGTAGCACCGAGTTGTCTATAGAGGATGTGCAGTCACGTGACCCGTCCGTGTTTACTCCGCCATATTGGACGGCTTCACGATTGTTTACCTTGCGCAAGCGTAATGGATCCAGGGAGTAATCCCCAAGAAAATTCGGAAAATACCCCATCTACATCGCGCGATAACTTGTCTAAGTTTGTTCAGCATCTTGAAGGTGATGTGAGGCAGCGTTACGTGGAAAAGTGTTCCAGGTTGGGGATTGCAGATCCGTACAACTTGCCGCAATCCTTGTTCAGGGAAATTCGGAGCTGCGGTGCCGGCGATTCGCCCGATCTGGCCTACCGCGACATTTACAATTTTCTTGTTAATCGTGAATCGTGTTACACTGGCAAAGCCCTCAAAGCTTACAAGAGCCTGGAAGCTTATAAATATTTTGTTGCGGGATGGGTATCCCAACTATACCTCTGGAAGGTTCCGAAGAAGAAAGTCTACTTGATAACCTCGCGGGTAAGTGGCATTAAGACGTTTATCATAAAGAGACTATGCAGGACGTTTTATTGTAAGAATGTTCGAAATCTAAACTCAGTTCCAGATAATGACAGGGTTGTAAATATGTACGTTTTTGTCTGAAAAAAATATCACAAATCACCGACTATGCAGTTATCATTCAATCCGAAAATCAACTTAACAGATGTACTAGGAGTATTGAATTAGAAGATTACACCTACCTGATATGAAGTGTTCACTACAAATTCGGCTGGTAGAACTGGGGTTCCAGTTTTCTCTTCGCACAGCGGACACCCATTTTGCGCGTCTCTCCTCGTCTGCGGGGAATCTATAAAATGACACGCCCTCCTTTTGGCCCTGTCTATTGGTACAACCAAATGCTGAACAAGATATAACCATTCTCGAAAGATCTACTCCCACACACTTGATAATTAGAACGGGTTCGTCTAAGTTCTATGCGCGGCCATGCCGTCCAAGATGGCAGATAAACAAATATCACGTGACCTTGTGATGTCACGTGCACGCTCTCTATAATCCATGTACGACAAGGTTGAGTGGAATAACTGTTTTATTCTATCCACATTCACTGGATTTTGAGAAACGGAGCATTTTTATTTTTTGCAAATTCGAAAAATAAAAACTTTGTACAAAACGTCCGACAAAATCATTTCCGCTTAGAACATAAACAAACCGGCGAAACGACAGGAGCAATTTGTGAAAAATGCGACAATAATAATTCTTGAGAAATAAAAAAAGATATGGTCTTACTATCAAATACTTTTAATTCCATATTTTGTTGCTTTTTTGTATTTTGGGGGGTTTTGTTTTCAAGTAGTTTTATTTCGTCTTCGGCTGTTTCAGCAACACACGTCGCCATTTTCTTTTCTTTTTTTGGCACAACTTAAAGGTGCATTTGCGCCACCGACTGGGCTGGAGTGTGGAACAGGAACTCTTGGGGGTTAAAAAAACCAACAACAACAACAACCCAAAACTATATTCTTTTAGCTATTTCTGTTTCTTTTAAATACTTGACAACAAAATGATATATCTAACTTTATGCGCGCTGTCATTTTGTTTTTCTCTACTCACAGTATATGATCTGATTGGCTACTCTACTACTAGGCTATCAGAGCGTGCAATTGCTCATATCTAGTGAATGTGGATGGATAGAATATAATCTGATATCATATGGAGAACACGCTATTGGGCAGTCTGTGAGGAAATTCGGCCAAGATTATTATGTATCATCTCATACAATGGGTTAAGTAATAATCTTAACCCTTTGATGCAAAACATATGCACACCCCTTCTAATGCACAACATGGGTCAAAAATGACCCGCATTCATTTTCCAGGTTATTTCATGCTGACTGAGTTTTTCTTTGCTCTATCTTTTGAAATCAATTTATTTTATGATTGAATATTCCAAGTATTCTTTAAATATCTTGTTTTTAATTACCACAAATCATTAATTAAATTTTTTCTTTCCTACTTTATGAACAAAAATACTTTTTATATTCCTACACATGGGTCATCCAAGTGTGATTTAAAATTAAATGTCTTAATACTATAATAATAATTTGTTTCAAGTAATTACTTTAGCAGTGAATGGGGCCAGTTATTTATTTATTAACTATGTAGTTAGCCAAGCCAACTACAATAAAATTAGCTAACTAAAGTAGAATATGTCGACAGCTCGGTAGCTAATAGTAATTACTTGTAACTTTCTGACAAGTAATCTACTCACTCTCAAGGGAACCTAAACATCATCAATTTTTTTCTAAGGTAATGTTAGAACAATTGAAAAACATTCCTTCCATGTATTAGATGGGCAAAGGGCGCTGTGCTGAGCTGTGAAATGTCTGACACAAGCACAATTTACAGTTCCCACCAAACGCTGGAGTAAATGCATGCGGGTCGGTTCTGACCCATGTGTGTAAACTTGATGTAGAATTACAAAAGCTGTGCTTGTTCATAAATTAAGAAAGGAAAAATAAAAATGATGATTTGCGCTAAACAAAAACAAGATATTTACTGCATATTTGGAAAAGTAAATGACGAAATGAATTTATTTCAAAAGTATATCATAGAAACACTCAGCCATACATGAAATAACCTGGAAAATGAATGCAGGTCGTTTTTGACCCATGTTGTGCATTAGAAGGGTAGTGATACAAAAAGGGTTTTTATTCAGAAAGTAAGAAAGGAAAAAATAAAATAAGGATGCATGATGATCAAAAACAAGCTAATTGAGGAATACCTTGAATACTGAATGATGGAATTAATTTATTGCAAAGATATAGAAGATAAAAACTCAGCCGGGTCACTTTTGACCCATGTTTTGCATCAAAGGGTTAAAAGACACTCAACTCGCATAGCGTAAAAAAACGGACTTTCATCAGATAATAACTAGAAATCTTATTTTCAAGACTTGGTATGTGGAAATTAATTCTTACCTGGAGTACTAAGGTATAGTACGTATATTAAATTGGCAGGTTTTTTCCAAGGCTCTTTGTTTGTTGTTGGTATCAGAAGCGTAAAGGATCAAATTTAAGCTAAGCTAATAATAATACATCAGTTTGAGAAATTTTCTGATTATTCTGAGATACTAAGCCAATTTTAACAATTTTTTTCTCACTATTTCGACATGATAAAAGGTTGAAACTTGTCTTCAGCTGGTGAAAATGAGCGTTTGTAAATTTAGTCCGTATCCATCGGTTGTATTAATTTGCACGCTCTTTCTGGCTGCAGGTGCTGGATTGATGAATCTGTTTGCAGAAACACTTTCCTGAGTAGAAATTGCATATTTGTTAAAGCAAATGTACGAACCAGACCAGATGTTTTGGGCATTTGAAAGGGACAGTCCTCAGTAGACTTTATCGTATCAAGTTTGCACATTTTTTAGTGAATCCAATACTTAGGATCCAAGTATTTTTGCAGTAGTCAAAAACACTAAAGATTTTTCGAAGAGAAAATAGTCAAACTTTTATTTCACATGAAAGCACGTTGGAATGTGTTCTTATTCCTACCCGGGGAAGATCAACTGACTTTGCGCTGAAAGGTAGCATTGTGGGACGCCGTTTTTGTTTTCGCAGAACTGAAGTGTGATCCACAGCCCAGGAGCAATTACACTCTGAAACACGGTGCTGTTCCGGCTGTGTGTCTGCTGAGTTTTAAATAAACGCCCGCTGCGTTTGGGTTGGCCGAGGCTCACACTAGGCTGCTGGACAGGTCTTGAAAACAACGTGAAATATTTGTTTTTATATGTTTCTGGAGATAGAGAAGGTGAGAACAGTGAGGCTTTCAGCAGCAAAGTCACTGAGTCACCTGTGTCTTTATGTAGTCAGTGAAAGTCATTTCGTGTGTGTGTGTGTGTGTGTAGCACTTTGAGAACAGGTATAGAAAATGTTCTGCGTATACATGTGTATGTGTGTGTGTATTGGGAGTGAAAGAGTGTGTTAATTGTCTCTTTGGCTTCATATGGCGAGCACATGAGGCGTATAAAACCTGCTTTAATCCCGGCTGTGTAGAGTGAAGCCAAAAGAAATACTCGGGCTGCCATTGGACGATTTGTGGCCAGGCGAACCACAGGCTCCTGGCTCCTTCCACAAGCTCACAGGACTCGACGCTCTGATAGCCAACACTTACTGATACACACACACACACACACACACACCCCTCACTAGTTTTATTATAATGCTTGCTGCAGCGTTTTTCTTTTTAAATTTTGCTTCATATAAATATTCTTTTCAAGCCTTCAGAACAAATTAGGTTTTTTTTCTTAAATGTGCAATCTTTCTTTCTTTCTTTCTTTCTTTCTTTCTTTCTTTCTTTCTTTCTGTCTGTCTGTCTTTATATTTCTTTCTTTCTTTCTTTCTTTCTTTCTTTCTTTCTTTCTTTCTTTCTGTCTTTATATTTATTTATTTCTGTTTCTTTCTTTCTTTCTTTCTTTCTTTCTTTCTGTCTGTCTGTCTGTCTGTCTGTCTTTATTTATATTTATTTATCTTTCTTTCTTTCTTTCTTTCTTTCTTTCTTTCTTTCTTTCTTTCTGTCTGTCTGTCTGTCTCTGTCTGTATTTATATTTATTTATTTCTGTCTCTTTCTTTCTTTCTTTCTTTCTTTCTTTCTTTCTTTCTTTCTTTCTTTCTTTCTTTCTTTCTGTCTGTCTTTATATTTCTTTCTTTCTTTCTTTCTTTCTTTCTTTCTTTCTTTCTTTCTTTCTTTCTTTCTTTCTGTCTGTCTTTATATTTATTTATTTCTGTCTCCTTTCTTTCTTTCTTTCTTTCTTTCTTTCTTTCTTTCTTTCTGTCTGTCTGTCTGTCTGTCTGTCTGTCTGTCAGTCTGTCTTTATTTATATTTATTTATTTTTCTTTCTTTCTTTCTTTCTTTCTTTCTTTCTTTCTTTCTTTCTTTCTTTCTTTCTTTCTTTCTTTCTGTCTTTATATTTATTTATTTCTGTTCTTTCTTTCTTTCTTTCTTTCTTTCTTTCTTTCTTTCTTTCTTTCTGTCTGTCTGTCTGTCTGTCTGTCTGTCTTTATATTTATTTATTTCTGTCTCTTTCTTTCTGTCTGTCTTTCTTTCTTTCTGTCTGTCTGTCTGTCTGTCTTTATTTATATTTATTTATTTTTCTTTCTTTCTTTCTTTCTTTCTGTCTGTCTGTCTGTCTGTCTGTCTGTCTTTATATTTATTTATTTCTGTCTCTTTCTTTGTCTGTCTTTCTTTCTTTCTGTCTGTCTGTCTGTCTTTATTTATATTTATTTATTTCTCCTTTCTTTCTTTCTTTCTTTCTTTCTTTCTTTCTTTCTTTCTTTCTTTCTTTCTTTCTTTCTTTCTTTCTTTCTTTCTTTCTTTCTGTCTTTCTTTCTGTCTGTCTGTCTGTCTGTCTGTCTGTCTTTATATTTATTTATTTCTGTCTCTTTCTGTCTGTCTGTCTTTCTTTCTTTCTGTCTGTCTGTCTGTCTTTATTTATATTTATTTATTTTTCTTTCTTTCTTTCTGTCTGTCTGTCTGTCTGTCTGTCTTTATTTATATTTATTTATTTCTCCTTTCTTTCTTTCTTTCTTTCTTTCTTTCTTTCTTTCTTTCTTTCTTTCTTTCTTTCTTTCTTTCAGTGTAATCCCGCTTCACTGGAATATGGATAGGGAATAGCCATCATTTCATTTCCTTTCATTCCTTTCCTTTTCTCTTCTTACTGCATTTCTATTTTCCTTTTATCTCTCTTCTTCTTTTCTCCATTCCTGTTTTTTTTCCTTTCCTTTCCTTTTTTCTTTCCTTATCCTGTCTGCCTTTTTCTTTTTTGCACCTTTCTTCTCCACTGTTTTTTCTTTCCTCTCCCGTGGTTCCCTTTCCTTTTCTATCCTGTTCTTTCCTTTCTTTTATTTTTCTTCTTTTTTCTCATCTATTTTCCTTTCCTTTTTTGCTCATGTCTTTCCTTTCCTTTCCTTTCTTTCTTTGGCTAACGTCAATCTGACTGCCAAGAGAGAGAGAATTCTCCGTCTTCCTGCTAGAGAGTGTTGTGGCATTATTGGCGTTCCAGATTGTCTGTAATGACAGCGACAGGGTGAACTCTCAGTCCACTCCGGAGCTTGGTCTCATTCATTCTGCAGCTTTATAATCGAATGCATTTGTGTTTTCTTTGTGTGCAGACTCGGAGAACAGTTACACTCTGAGCTGTGGAGTATCAATTCAACCAGGCAAAGCGGTACCAAAGAACATCACCACCTCCTCCAGCTCCACTCTACAGAGCTGTACCAGTAACTGATCCTTTCATTCAACATTTCCTCCTTTCCTTCCTGCTAGATTTCCCTTTGTACACTGCATTTCTTAGCATTCTTGATCCGACTTTGGCAGTATTTAGTATTTATGTGAGAGTGATACCTTGCGATCCAGAGTGTACACCCCTGTCTTCCCAGGATAGGCTCCTTTTGTGGGAGGAGCCACAATAAACCATGTGAATGAATTAGTTGGGGTTGAGGGGTTGAGATTAAGTCAAGACCAAAGCAGGGTGAGACTGAGACAAGACCAGGACTCTGAGGGGGTGAGATCAAGTCAAGACCAAGATCAAAGCAGGGTGAGACCGAGTCAAGACCAGGACTCTGAGGGGTTGAGATCAAGTCAAGACCAAGACTAGAGCAGGGCAAGACAAAGTCAAGACCAAGACTTTGAGGGGTTGAGATCAAGTCAAGACCAAAGCAGGGTGAGACTGAGACAAGACCAGGACTCTGAGGGGGTGAGATCAAGTCAAGACCAAGACTAGAGCAGGGCGAGACCAAGTCAAGACCAGGACTTTGATGGGTTGAGATCAAGTCAAGACCAAGACTAGAGCAGGGCAAGACCAAGTCAAGACCAGGACTTTGATGGGTTGAGATCAAGTCAAGACCAAGACTAGAGCAGGGCAAGACCAAGTCAAGACCAGGACTTTGAGGGGCTGAGATCAAGTCAAGACCAAGACTAGAGCAGGGCGAGACCAAGTCAAGACCAGGACTTTGAGGAGTTGAGATCAAGTCAAGACCAAGACCAAAGCAGGGTGAGACTGAGTCAAGACCAGGACTCTGAGGCGTTGAGATCAAGTCAAGACCAAGACTAGAGCAGGGCAAGACCAAGTCAAGACCAGGACTTTGAGGGGCTGAGATCAAGTCAAGACCAAGACTAGAGCAGGGCGTGACCAAGTCAAGACCAGGACTTTGAGGAGTTGAGATCAAGTCAAGACCAAGACCAAAGCAGGGTGAGACTGAGTCAAGACCAGGACTCTGAGTGGTTGAGATCAAGTCAAGACCAAGACCAAGGCAGGGCAAGACTGAGTCAAAGACCAGGACCAGCCCAGTGGGTGTGAAGGGGGCAGGGGAGGGGTGACAGCTGTTAACAGGAAGAAAATTTTCAAATTCGCAATGAGTCACGTTATTGGTTGCCTTTGCAGGAAATTTTTACCTCTAATCACAGTCATGATGTTAACAAATATGTCAGACAATGTGCAGGCAATTTAATTAAATCCCTGCAGTTGTGGTCTTGAAATAAAATCCTGAGTCTCTGTCTGAGACTGAGACAAGACCAAGTTAAAATGCACTGGATTGTACTTCAACACTAGAATGGATATTGCAAATCTGTCCCTGAGAGACGCAAATTTCATGCCAATGGATAAGGATCATGTGATCAACCGTCCCAAATACTGCACTGAACCTGAGCGAAACTGAGATACTGTAGATGTTTTATGGACCAATGCTGTCTCTGCACTCTGGTTGATAAATAAAAAAAAATAAAATAAAAAATTGACTGGAATGTTTCTAATAATTTTAGTTACATAATATTTGCTCCTTTTCCTCTCAAATTTGTTTAAAGAACAAAAAAAAATCTAAAACTGCTGTGCAAGTTTGAACTCTTATGAACTCTTCTATGACCTTCTGTTTCACTGGTTGTTGAATTTTAGATTTCCCATTGGGATGTGTTTTGTACATTTTGGACAGTAACCCAGTGTTCAGACAAACAGATGCGCACACACACACACACACACACACACACACACACACAGGGCTCTTGATGTTGGATGACAGTATTGTGGCTGCTGTCTCTCCGCTGACAGATACAGTATGAAATGTACAACCTGCTTTCGACCTCAGTTGTCCCGCAGTTCCCGTAAAATTCACATCACTCTGTGTGTGTGTGTGTGTGTGTGTGTGTGTGTTTTCTGTAAGGGAGAAAGGCATGTGCTCCTGTCCTAAAGAGACTGTCCTCAAACCACCTCATATTATGTTTGCAGCAATATGGAACACGCTTGTGAAATCCTAGAGCCTGTGAATAATTTCATATTTCACTGAAGTTTGTGTGAGATGGTGGGAATGATGGTGTAAGATGTGTGTTTGTCGTGTCCCTCAGAGGCACTGGCGCAGCCCGTTAAACAGAAGGCACGGTTCAAGATCAAGGATGCGAAGTGCCACCTGAGACCACGCAACAAAGAGAAGCATCGAGACGGAGCCAGGCAGGGACTGCAAGGTGAGACGTCCAAATAACACGACACACACGTCTTTTTACTTTCGTCCAGATCCAGAGTGTAATCACGCCTCACTGGAATACGGATCGGGAATAGCCATCGTTTCATTTCCTTTCATTCCTTTCCTTTTCTCTCCTTAATGTATTTTTATTTTCCTTTCATCTCTTTTCTTCTTTAATATATTTCTTCTTTAATACATTCCTGTGTTTTCTTTTCCTTTCCTTTTTATTTTTCCCTATCCTATCTGCCTTTTTCTTTTTTTGCTCCTTTCTTTTACACTGTATTCTTTTCTTTCCTCTCCAATACGTGCCTTTCCTTTCTATCCTTTCTCTCCCATTCTTTCTTTCTTTGATTTCTCTTCTTTTTTCTCATCTATTTTCCTTTCCTTTCCTTGCTGCTTTTCTCCTTTCTCTCCTCCACTCTATTCCTGTCCTCTTCTCTGCAATTTCTCTTTCATTTCTACCCTCTTCTGTTATTTCCTTTCTGCTTCTATTTTTCCTTTTTCTCTTCTGCTCTGCTATCTTCTCTTCTCCTCTGCTCTGCTATCTTCTCTCTCTTCTGTTCTCTTCTCTTCTGCTCTGCTATCTTCTCTTCTCTTCTGCTCTGCTATCTTCTCTTCTGCTCTGCTATCTTCTCTTCTGCTCTGCTATCTTCTCTTCTGCTATCTTCTCTTCTGCTCTGCTATCTTCTCTTCTCTTCTGCTCTGCTATCTTCTCTTCTGCTCTGCTATCTTCTCTTCTCTTCTGCTCTGCTATCTTCTCTTCTCTTCTCTTCTCTTCTCTTCTCTTCTCTTCTCTTCTCTTCTCTTCTCTTCTCTTCTCTTCTCTTTTCTTCTCTTCTCTTCTCTTCTCTTCTGCTCTGCTATCTTCTCTTCTCTTCTGCTCTGCTATCTTCTCTTCTGCTCTGCTATCTTCTCTTCTGCTCTGCTATCTTCTCTTCTCTTCTGCTATCTTCTCTTCTGCTCTGCTATCTTCTCTTCTCTTCTGCTCTGCTATCTTCTCTTCTGCTCTGCTATCTTCTCTTCTCTTCTGCTCTGCTATCTTCTCTTCTCTTCTCTTCTCTTCTCTTCTCTTCTCTTCTGCTCTGCTATCTTCTCTTCTCTTCTGCTCTGCTATCTTCTCTTCTCTTCTGCTCTGCTATCTTCTCTTCTCTTCTCTTCTGCTCTGCTATCTTCTCTTCTCTTCTGCTCTGCTATCTTCTCTTCTCTTCTGCTCTGCTATCTCTTCTTCTCTTCTGCTCTGCTCTGCTATCTTCTCTTCTCTTCTCTTCTCTTCTCTTCTCTTCTCTTCTCTTCTCTTCTCTTCTCTTCTCTTCTCTTCTCTTCTCCTCAGGAGCTCAGTTTCCCTGTACTGATGACTGCCAGGTGACGTTTGTAAATCTGAAGTGTGAATCTTCTAAAAAGCGCCGTCGTGGCCGAAAGTCTCCGACTAAAGAGGTTTCACACATCACTGCTGAGTTTGAGATGGAAATGAAGGAGGAGGAAGCCTCAGGTAGGTGTGTGTGTGTGTGGGGGGGACATCTTAACTTTTCACCAGCTCTCAGATAAACCTGATATTAGTGATTAAATTTTGGCCCAAGTGCAAAGATTAAATATAAAATGATCATTTTGTGACCATGTGGTAACCTGTAATTACAAAAAGGGGCGGGGCTAAAATAAATACATTATTCTCATTTAGAAGTCACAGGTGAACTGTTGGTTATTTGTTTGTTACGAATAAAATAATTGCACCTGAATGAAAGTAAAGCTCTAAAGTGAAATGGAATAAGAGTATGTAATGTTTTGTGCGGCAGACTCGTGCAATGTGGACTGCGTGCGAGAGAAGATGAAGCAGAGGCTGCAGAACACACTGCGCACCCTGAGGAAGTCCATCATTAAGCAGCAGTTCTATATCCAGTTCTCGGGCTCGGCGTACGAGGTGGCGCAACGTGCCGTCCGTCCACCAGAGACAGAGGAGAGCTGTAGCACGGGTCAGGTCCTCACCAAGGGGAAGTGCGGTAGGCGTTCTAGGAAATGAAGCCTGGCTCTGTGTCTGGAAAGTGCTTTAGTAATCAAAGTTTTGTAGGTGGGGCGGCACGGTGGTGTAGTGGTTAGCGCTGTCGCCTCACAGCAAGAAGGTCCGGGTTCGAGCCCCGTGGCCAGCGAGGGCCTTTCTGTGCGGAGTTTGCATGCTCTCCCCGTGTCCGCGTGGGTTTCCTCCGGGTGCTCCGGTTTCCCCCACAGTCCAAAGACATGCAGGTTAGGTTAACTGGTGACTCTAAATTGACCGTAGGTGTGAATGTGAGTGTGAATGGTTGTCTGTGTCTATGTGTCAGCCCTGTGATGACCTGGCGACTTGTCCAGGGTGTACCCCGCCTTTCACCCATAGTCAGCTGGGATAGGCTCCAGCTTGCCTGCGACCCTGTAGAACAGGATAAAGCAGCTAGAGATAATGAGATGAGATGAGTTTTGTAGTTTTACAGATTTCCATCAAGCACCATAAAGCACTCTTTGGTTTGTCTCATGTGAACTGACTGATAGATATCCGGCTGGTTTGTGGATCTTATCACTGTACTCTGTGTCTCCCAGTCAGCTGTGGTGTCGGGACGTTCTACAGCGGCGAGCAAGACAGGTGTGTCCAGTGTCCACCTGGAACCTATCAGGACATGGAGGGTCAGCTGTCCTGTGAGCCGTGTCCCGCTGCCGAAACCCAGAGCATTACAGGGGCCAAGAACGTCTCTGAGTGTGGAGGTGTGTGTGTCGAATCAATGAGTGCCATTCTAATGCTAATACAGTGGATATAAAAAGTCTACACACCCCGTTAAAATGATCGGTTTTTCTGATGTAAAAAAATGAGACCATGATAAATAATTTCAAAACTTTTCCCACCGTGAATGTGACCTACCTATAACTTGTACAGTTCGATTGAAAAACAAACAAATCTGTTTGGGGGAAAAACATAAAAAATAAAAAATGTACCCTAAGCTGGTTGCATAAGTGTGCACACCCTTAAACTAAGGGTGTATTCAGACCAGGATAGTTCGATAGTTCACTTGCTTTGGTCCGAACCAAATGTTTTTTTTATTTTTTCATTTTGGTGCGGTTCGCTTTCACACTGTACATTTTAGTAAGCGGACCAAAATCTGTCAACAAAGCCACGCGCCCTGAGGCCGTTCAGCTATTGGTCAGAGACGACACGCGCACAAAGCGTTAAGTTCAAAAGTAGTCATGGAGGCTTTCCGTGCTGTTATTCTTTTTAATGTCATCAAAGCTATATGTTTTTTCCAGTTTTTACTGTTTTCACAATTGTGCGATTACTATGCTGTTGTACAAGTAATTTATCAACGACGACTTCAAAGGGCAAGGCGGCTACGGAGGATAGCGCTGATGAGCGCACATCATGTTGTGACAGTTCTGGCTCTTCACGCAAGACGGAGGAGGTATGTGTCGGGATATTCGCCTTATCCATCGTAATAGATGAATTTATTTTTTGCGTCGCTAGTACCGCCACTTTTTGAAAGAATGTCCCTGATTTTAATGTAGGTCTGACGGAGTTTCTTCACTTTCAGCCGACATTGTTCTGGGGAGCGAGTGAACCCCTTCTCCTTCATTTTCTCACTGAATACAGCAAACACGTCGGCATTTTTGTGTGTTCTCTCCAAAAGCTCAGATATGTGGACATCTGCCCATATATCCACAAGGGTACGCGTTTCTTCCTCGGCCCACGTTTGCCCCCTACTCATTTTTTGTACTCTGTAGTCTAGCCTACCACTGGTCTGAATGACTGAACGACTGTTGTAAGGTTCCCTTGACAACCGAAACAGTGTTTGCACTTTGCGGTGGAGTGTCAAGACTCTGTTTCCCATAACGCTCGACAAACGACGGAAGCTCCCGAGGTACAAAAAAGCAAAACTGTCAGATTAGGTCCGGTCTGCTTTCACACCTCCAAAAGGTCCGCACCAGAGTTCCTTTGGTCCGGACCGAGTCCGACCTTGCAGCTCGGTCCGCTTGTTTGGTCCGGACCAGAGTTCGGTGGTTTGTATTCAGACCAACCCAAAAGGTCCGGACCAAGGGAAATTTGGTTCATTTGGTCATTTGGTCCGGACCAAACAACGTAGGTGTGAATACACCCTAATACTTTGTTGAAGCACCTTTTGATTTAATTACAGCATTCAGTCTTTTTGGGTTCACACCTGCCGCCAATTAAAATGACTCTGATTAACCCCAAATAAAGTTCAGACATTTACTCCGTTGCATCCTCCAGCAAAAGCCAGGGTTCACAGAGAGCTTACAAAGCATCAAAGGGATCTCATTGTTGAGGGGGATCAGTCAGGAGAAGGGGACAAAAACATTTCCACGGCATTAGATATACCATGGAGCACAGTGAAGACCGTCATCAAGAAGTGGAGAAAATATGGGACAACAGTGACGCTACCGAGAACTGGACGTCCCTCCAAAATTGATGAAAAGACGACGAAAACTGGTCAGGGAGGCTGCCGAGAGGCCTACAGCAACACTGAAGGAGCTGCAGGAATTTCTGGCAAGTACCGGTTGTGTACTACATGTGACAACAATCTCCCATATTCTCCATATGTCTGGACTATGGGGTAGGGTCAAAGAAAAACATCCAGGCCCGGTTAAATTTCGCAAAAAAAATACATCAACTCTCCCAAAAGCATGTGGGAAAATGTGTTATGGTCTGATGAAACCAAGGTTGAACACTGCACATCACCAAAAGAACCCCATACCCACGGTGAAGCATGGTGGTGGCAGCATCATATTTTGGGGTTGTTTTTCTTCAGCTGGAACAGGGGCTTTAGTCGAGGTGGAGGGAATTATGAACAGTTCTAAATACCAGTCAATTTTGGCCCAAAACCTTCAGGTGTCTGCTAGAAAGCTGAAGATGAAGAGGAATTTCATCTTTCAGCATGACAATGACCCCAAAAAAGTTTTGGAACGGCCCAGCCAGAGCCCAGAACTAAATCCAATTGAAACTCTGTGGGGTGACCTGAAGAGGGCTGTGCACAAGAGATTCCCTCACAATCGGACAGATTTGGAGCTCTTTTGCAAGGAAGAGTGGGCAAATATTGCCAAGTCTAGATGTGGCAGGCTGATAGACTCCGACCCAAAAAGACTGAATGCTGTAATTAAATCAAAAGCTGCTTCAACAAAGTATTAGTTTAAGGGTGTGCATACTTATGCAACCAGCTTGTTGTGCGTTTTTTATTTTTTATGTTTTTCCCCCGAACAGATTTGTTTGTTTTTCAATTGAATTGTACAGGTTATAGGTCACATTAAAGTTGGGGAAAGTTTTGAAATTATTTATCGTGGTCTCATTTTTTTACATCAGAAAAACCGATCATTTTAACAGGGTGTGTAGACTTTTTATATCCACTGTACCAAGCACTGCTTATGGGAACTGATTGAAATGGCAATCAATATTGATTAAGCAGTTTAATTTCAGGTGTTAACATGTAATTATGGAGGCTTTAAAAAATTGTTTGGAACAGATGGCAGTTTAAAAAAAAAAAACATTATTCTGCTTATTATTCTGCATCGTGTTGTGGTTGTAGGTTTGTGTCCCGCTGGTCATTTCTCTGCTGATGGTTTCCAGCCGTGCCAGCCGTGTCCACTAGGGACCTTCCAGTCGGAGCGTGGGCGTGTACTCTGCTTCCCCTGTGGAGGAGCGCTCATGACCAAACACACCGGAAGCACCTCTTTCAGAGACTGTGAAGCCAAGGGTAACACGTTCAACACGGCATTTTTCGATTCGTTTCACTTTTTTTCAGCTTTGTCTTAATCCATTATAACTCAGGATGTGAATCGCATTCTTTCAGACAATACAATACACACCTCGATACACGTAACAATTCCATATGCCGTACTTCAGTTCACTACTGATCAGGGCTGTGTTTCCTGAAAGCCTTTTAAGGCCAAGAGAGTCTTAAATTACCTCTTAAGACCCATCTCCAAGCTAATGTGGTTTTCCTGAATAACATCGTTGCCCAAGTAGTCCTTAAGTTTGCTCTGAGTTTACTAGAAACCCGGCCCCAGGGTGTAACAATGAAATGAGCGGGCACGGGAAACATAGCTTTTTAGACTTTTCCTTAACTCACTCGTAACAAGGAGTCGAAAGAGAAACAGGATGAAGAGCGTCTTTGCAACGCGCCTCCCCGATGTACAGTGGTGCTTAAAAATTTGTGAAACCTTTAGAATTTTCTATATTTCTGCATAAATATGACCTAAAACATCATCAGATTTTCACACAAGTCCTAAAAGTGGATAAAGAGAACCCAGTTAAACAAATGAGACAAAAATATTATACTTGGTCATTTATTTATTGAGGAAAATGATCCAATATTACATATCTGTGAGTGGCAAAAGTATGTGAACCTTTGCTTTCAGTATCTGGTGTGACCCCCTTGTGCAGCAGTAACTACAACTAAACGTTTGCGGTAACTGTTGATCAGTCCTGCACACCGGCTTGGAGGAATTTTAGCCCGTTCCTCCGTGCAGAACAGCTTCAACTCTGGGATGTTGGTGGGTTTCCTCACATAAACTGCTCGCTTCAGGTCCTTCCACAACATTTCGATTGGATTAAGGTCAGAACTTTGACTTGGCCATTCCAAAACATTCACTTTATTCTTCTTTAACCATTCTTTGGTAGAACGACTTGTGTGCTTAGGGTCGTTGTCTTGCTGCATGACCCACCTTCTCTTGAGATTCAGTTCATGGACAGATGTCCTGACATTTTCCTTTAGAATTTGCTGGTATAATTCAGAATTCATTGTTCCATCAATGATGGCAAGCCGTCCTGGCCCAGATGCAGCAAAACAGGCCCAAACCATGATACTACCACCACCATGTTTCACAGATGGGATAAGGTTCTTATGCTGGAATGCAGTGTTTTCCTTTCTCTAAACATAACGCTTCTCATTTAAACCAAAAAGTTCTATTTTGGTCTCATCTGTCCACAAAACATTTTTCCAATAGCCTTCTGGCTTGTCCATGTGATCTTTAGCAAACTGCAGACGAGCAGCAATGTTCTTTTTGGAGAGCAGTGGCTTTCTCCTTGCAACCCTGCCATGCACACCATTGTTGTTCAGTGTTCTCCTGATGGTGGACTCATGAGCATTAACATTAGCCAGTGTGAGAGAGGCCTTCAGTTGCTTAGAATTTACCCTGGGGTCCTTTGTGACCTTGCCGACTATTACATGTCTTGCTCTTGGAGTGATCTTTGTTGGTCGACCACTCCTGGGGAGGGTAACAATGGTCTTGAATTTCCTCCATTTGTACACAATCTGTCTGACTGTGGATTGGTGGAGTCCAAACTCTTTAGAGATGGTTTTGTAACCTTTTCCAGCCTGATGAGCATCAGCAACGCTTTTTCTGAGGTCCTCAGAAATCTCCTTTGTTCGTGCCATGATACACTTCCACAAACATGTGTTGTGAAGATCAGACTTTGATAGATCCCTGTTCTTTAAATAAAACAGGGTGCCCACTCACACCTGATTGTCATCCCATTGATTGAAAACACCTGACTCTAATTTCACCTTCAAATTAACTGCTGATCCTAGAGGTTCACATACTTTTGCCACTCACAGATATGTAATATTGGATCATTTTCCTCAATAAATAAATGACCAAGTATAATATTTTTGTCTCATTTGTTTAACTGGGTTCTCTTTATCTACTTTTAGGACTTGTGTGAAAATCTGATGATGTTTTAGGTCATATTTATGCAGAAATATAGAAAATTCTAAAGGGTTCACAAACTTTCAAGCACCACTGTAGGCATTAGTAGCCACTAAATCCAGGTGATAAGGTCACATGGCGTTCATTTTTAACCAAAATCTAATGAAATATAAAGCATTTAAAACAAGATAATATATTGTATCATGTGGAAGCATTACATATATACGGTAGTGTGGTAATTAATTGATGAAACTATTTTACATTTTTGGGCAATATTTTTTTTTATTCCAAGCATGTTTTTTTTAATTAAATGAACAATCACTCACACAAAACAATGAGCAAATAATAAACTAAATAATGAAGTAAACGTTTTCTCTGTGCTCGCTCATTTTACTGTTACCCAAACATGCAGTCGGGGTTATGGGTATTTCAACTCTTATCCACAATGCCAAGTTGGGAAATTCAATAATCCCTCGCCTAATGGAGTTAAATTTGATGAAAATGTGGCAATATCACTGACATTCCGATATCCATACGTGATTCCAGAATATATTGAAATATATCATCATGTTTTACGTATATTTATTGAATCATTAACTCGATGTACTTGCAATGTACAAGAAAAATAATTGAACACCAGCCGCAGATTCAACACCAGTCTCTGCCCACTGATTGTGAGAGTCCCTCGGATGTGCGCGCGCATCCTGTGTATTCGTCGGCGAGCGAGTCGCTCTTTGTTGAGAGAGTGATCCGGGTTTCTATTAAATTCAGAACAAACTAAAGGACTACTTGGGCTACGATGTTATTCGGGAAAACCACGTTAGCTTGGAGATGGATCTTAGGAGGCAATTAAAGACACTCTTGGCCTTAAGAGGTTTTCGGGAAACCCAGCCCTGTTTAGTTAAACTGAAAGTTTTCCATCATGGAAGAACCTTCAGGATAGACAGAGAGATTTTTTTTGAGAGAGTGAAAAAAAGAGGCTAGTGATGGACAAACACTTTTTATTCTCTCCACATTCAATGGATATGAGCAATTGCGCACTTTGATTGGCTACTCTACTACTAGGATATCAGCTCATATACTGTGAATAGAGAAAAACAAAATGGCGGCCTGTGTTACTGAACCAACCGAGGATGAAATAAAAACTCTACTCGAAAAAATAACTCAAAAAAAAGCAACAAAATATGGAATGAAAGTATTTGATCATAAGAATGCATCTTTTTTATTTTTCAAGAATTATTATTATTATTATCATCGCATTTTTCACAAACTGATCCTGTCATTTCGCTGGTTTGTTTGCATTCTTCACCTTTAAGCATTAAAATTAGTTGAATTTTTTAGACTGGTTCAAAAGCTCAAAGAAGTTTGAAAATTATCGAGCTGAAATGTCCAAGGAAGAATTAAATAAATGTCTAAAGCTGTTCTATACCTCAATAACACGACAGCAAGACGGCACTTTCTACAAAAAAAACAACACTAAAGTCAATTCATGCCGCCATCGATAGGTTTCTAGGAAGTCCGACTAAGTGGAAATTATTTTGTTGGATGTTTTGTATAAAGGTTTTTTTTTATTATTATTTAGGCCATCCTTAAAAAAAATCCGTTTCCTGTCCACTGGGTGAGCAAAAAAATTTTCAGTCGGGAGGGAGGGATTTTTTTTATATATATATATGGATGGATAAGAAATCGCAATGCTGTGTTTGCTTTTTCTTTCAGTACTTTTTTATTACAAAAGCAGACACATTTAATAAAATATGACGGTTTAATCAACTGAAACTTGTACAAAAACTTTAAGTTAGCATTTTAAATGCTGACTGCAACATTTCCAAAACTTTTACAAAGGTACTTAAAATGTCCGACACACGGACTTTTTGTAGTTCTAAATCGAGCGTTAGGCCGAGTTCGGATGAAATTACACTATTAAAATGATCACTGAATGATTTGTTTTTCTGAATCTTTACTATTTTGTTGTTCGCTAGAATACCATTTTGTGATTTCACACTTAAGCAAATGTTTGAAAACTCCAGATCGCCTTCCTTCATGGTGGCTGCCATTTTTTTGTGCCGCACGGCGCATGCGCAGAGCTGATCCAGTTCTATATTCTGCACGGAACGCAGGGCTTTCCACAAGCGCCGGCTGCCGGCCATACAGCCGACTACTTTAATGACTATTATTTTTGTAGCCCACAGGCTCTAAATATTAATTTTCGATTTTAATAAAATTAAATGTTTATCTAACGGACTGACAATAATGTCAAACTGAACTGCACTCATTTAAGTTGTGATTCGCGCTGTTTGTACCGATAATAACCACAAATTCCCCGCCGACTTCGTTGATCAAGGGAGAGTAACTCATCCATGGCCCCGACATGCAGTGTGTGTGTGCGCGCACTCGGCGGAGGCAGTAGTTTGTCGGAGGGAACAGAAGCAGAGATAACGCTTATTTTGTCTCCGGTAAACCAGTCTTCTCTCGTTCAATTACGTGCTGGCATCAAAAGACACCGTTGGTTGTAAATGAAACCAAACTGAGTGGTTGGAGTGTATTTTCATACACAAATGGAGAAATGTTGGCTGAGTGTGTAATTGTGTCGCCCCACTGCAGACCGTTGTCGTTGTTAATTCATAGCATGCTCAGCTGCGTGAATGTGTCATGCACTGAAAATAAGAGATTTACAAGCCAGGAACGCCTCATGATGCAATATGCAAGAAAAGAAAGAAGATTTACTGCCATTTTACTTTGTATTTGAGTAAAGTGAATAAATAAATGGTTTATTGAAAATACATTTAATCCTGGGAACTGCGTGCACAGGAGTTTATTTTGTGTTTACTTCCCCCCCCCCCCCCCCCCCCCCCCCCCCCCGGCTACTTATTTGTCATGGCTGGCTAGTATGAGCCTTAGTGGAAAGCCCTGGGAATGCGTAAATGTCAAGTTCGATTTTAGATTTACGAACCCCAAAAAAATGTCGAAAAACCGGCGTTAAACAAAAAAAATTTAAACCGCACAAACGCCACTCACTCGGCCGGTGGACCGGAAACAGAACATTTTTTAATAATGGCCTTATTTATTGAATTTGCTCAAAATAAAAATGCTCTGTTTCTCAAAATCCAGTGAATGTGGATAGAATAAAACAGTTATTCCACTCAATCTCATTGTACATGGATTATAGCAGACTTGGTGCTACGCGCCTCGTTGGCTAACGGCTCATGTACGGCTTGATTTCGTGGAATAACTGTTAAATCACTGCAGTGACATGCTTGATAACAGAAATAGACTGTTTTGTGGAAGTTCAACAAAATGTAACATCTGGAACAATACAACAAAATGTAACCGAACCATTTTTATCCATTTGTATTTTTTTTCTGTTCAAACTAGATCTTGGCTCGTAGATCAATGTGAGCTCGTACCATAGACCTTTTTACCTTTATCACCTTTTTTGTTGGATGAGGTTATATATTCACCTCCATTTGCTCGTTTGTTTGTTCCCAAAGTAACTAAAAAAAATAATAAACACATTTTGAGCAAATTTTGAACAAAAGTGAGCTGTGGGTCGAGGAACAATTGATTAGATTTTAATTCAAATCCAAATACACATGTAAACATAATAAACGTCTGGAGATTCTAATAAGTGACTTGGCGGAGGTTTGCACTCTCCCGAGTGCCCTTCTTGTTTTTTAATGATTTTAATAAAGTTTTCTCTTCACCCTTAACTACATCCAGTTTCTCTATATTGTTGTTCTCTAAAACCACTTAAAAAAAAAATCAAGGTCATTGTGTTGGAGCAAAGCAACGATCGTGATGTATTACTGTGTGTTCGTGCGCACGGATCAAAATATATACGGTAGCAAGAAAAATTGCGAAGTAGCTAAGTAAGGAATCAAACATGACGGAGCATGTTATTATAGGAAAGTAATCAATGATGGCCCGATTCAAATCAGAGTTACTGTTACCACTTAAAGAGCTTTTCTTTATTTTCCTCTAACAGAGCATTCTCTCCACATTATTCTATCCACATTCACTGGATATGAGCAATCGTGCACTCTGATTGGCTACTCTACTACTAGGATAACAGCTCATATACCATGAGTAGAGAAAAACAAAATGGCGGAGCGTGTTGCTGAAGCAACCGAGGACGAAATAAAAACTCTTCGAAAACAGAACCCCAAAAAATACAAAAAAGAGCAACAAAATATGGAATAAAAGTATTTGATGATAAGAACGTATCTTTTTAAAAAATTGTCAATAATAATTATTATTATTGTTATTATTATCGCATTTTTCACAAATTGCTCCTGTCATTTCGCCGGTTTGTTTACATTCTAAGCAGAAATTATTTTGTCGGACGTTTTGCATGAAGTTTTTTTTTTTTTAATCAAATTTGCAAAAAATAAAAATAAAAATGCTCTGTTTCTCAAAATCCAGTGAATGTGAATAGAATAAAACAGTTATTCCACTCAATCTCGTCGTGCATGGCTTATAGTCGCGATCAGCTCATGTACAACTCGATTTCATGGAATAACTGTTAAATATTTTCCTTAAATGTTTTGTTAAATGTTTCCTAATCCTTTCTGAACATTATTATGTTACTGCCTTGCGGCTACACTATTCTGTTTGTTTATGACGATGTTTTGATTATTGCATTTTTTATTTAAAATTTTTATTTTTATATCTTCTTTATTGTTCAGAATAAAGTAATCAATAAAAAACAATAAAATAAAATATTCCTCTTTTACCAGAGCAATTCAGCAACAATTACAATTTGTCAGTAATTGAAGGAGGACATGGGGTACTTTTTATCCGTTTATAATTACATGAATGAATTCATTCTTGTCGTCATCATCATACACATCATTATTTGCTGTCTGTATCCTCCTCTTTATCGTCTTACACACTTTTATGCCATGTATGACACTGATAGAAAGAGAGAGAGAAAATCATGTGCCTATATGTGTGTGTGTGTGTGTGTGTGTGTGTGTGAGCAGTGCATTGTTCTTCGGGACACTACTACAACTCCAGCACACACCGTTGTATCCGCTGTCCTGTTGGTACTTATCAGTCTGAGTTTGGGCAGAATTACTGCGCCACCTGCCCCGGAAACACCACCACTGACTTCGATGGAGCTACAAACGTCACGCAGTGCAAGAGTAAGGCAATCTGATGGAGGGGGAAAAAACCCAACAACAAAAAACCTTGATAAAACTCTCACAAGAATAATGAAAGAAATGCGGTTTGTAGCAAGTGTGCTTTGCTTTTGTGCTTGGAAGTTTTGGCACCCTTGATTAAAATAAGCAGGACTTCATGTACAGTAGATATAAAGTCTACACACCCCGTTAAAATGATCGTTTTTTCTGATGTAAAAAAATGAGACCATGATAAATAATTTCAAAACTTTTCCCGCCGTTAATGTGACCTATAACCTGTACAATTCATTTGAAAAACAACTAATCAATCTGTTCGGGGGAAAAACATAAAAAATTAAAAACGTGCAATAATCTGGTTGCATAAGTGTGCACACCCTTAAACTAATACCATACTTTGTTGAAGCACCTTTTGATTTAATTACAGCATTCAGTCTTTTTGGGTTCACACCTGCCGCCAATTAAAATGACTCTGATTAACCCCAAATAAAGTTCAGACATTTACTCAGTTGCATCCTCCAGCAAAAGCCAGGGTTCACAGAGAGCTTACAAAGCATCAGAGGGATCTCAATGTTGAAAGGGATCAGTCAGGAGAAGGGGACAAAAACATTTCCACGGCATTAGATATACCATGGAGCACAGTGAAGACCGTCACCAGGAAGTGGAGAAAATATGCGACAGCAGTGACATTACCGAGAACTGGATGTCCCTCCAAAATTAATGACAAGACAAGACGAAAGCTGGTCAGGGAGGCTGCTGAGAGGCCTACAGCAACACTGAAGGAGCTGCAGGAATTTCTGGCAAGTACTGGTTGTGTACTACATGTGACAGCAATCTCCCGTATTCTCCAAATGTCTGGACTAGGAGGTAGGGTCAAAGAAAAACATCCAGGCCCGGCTAAATTTTGCAAAAAAAAATACATCAACTCTCTCAAAAGCATGTGGGAAAATGTGTTATGGTCTGATGAAACCAAGGTTGAACTTTTTGGCCACAATTCCAAAAGGTATGTTTGGCGCAAAAACAGCACTGCACATCACCAAAAGAACCCCATACCCACGGTGAAGCATGGTGGTGGCAGCATCATGTTTTGGGGTTGTTTTCTTTCAGCTGGAACAGGGGCTTTAGTCAAGGTGGAGGGAATTATGAACAGTTCTAAATACCAGTCAATTTTGGCCCAAAACCTTCAGGTGTCTCCTAGAAAGATGAAGATGAAGAGGAATTTCATCTTTCAGCATGACAATGACCCCAAAAAATGTTTTGGAACGGCCCAGCCAGAGCCCAGACCTAAATCCAATTGAAACTCTGTGGGGTGACCTGAAGAGGGCTGTGCACAAGACACGCCCTCGCAATCTGACAGATTTGGAGCGATTTTGCAAGGAAGAGTGGGCAAATATTGCCAAGTCTAGCTGTGGCAGGCTGATAGACTCCGACCCAAAAAGACTGAATGCTGTAATTAAATCAAAAGGTGCTTCAACAAAGTATTAGTTTAAGGGTGTGCACACTTATGCAACCAGCTTATTGTGCGTTTTTTATTTTTTGTTTTTCCCCCGAACAGATTTGTTTGTTTTTCAATTGAATTGTACAGGTTATAGGTCACATTAAAGGTGGGGAAAGTTTTGAAATTACAGGTAGTCGTCGACTTACGACTGCGTTTGGTTACGACTGACCGGTCGTAAACCGATCTGGTCGTAAGTCGGCCGATGTTAAATGAACGTAAGTATATTGTGATGTGTAATGATATTGTAATCATCTTAAAGTCTTATTTTATCAACATTTTCTTATTTCATTACCTTGGCTCATTATTTGGTTTAAGTCAAACACTGCATACTACACTGCGTACAGTACAATTCGTTTAATATGTGCAAAACAAAAAATACGAAATACAGGTGTGAAAAATAGAAAACATTTTAGTTTGAAACATCCCAAAATACAAATGTAAAACATAGCAAAATACAAAATTTAGTGACTGCTGGCATCACTGGTGCTCGGCTGTGGGTCGTCTACGTCATCATCAGCTGTTGCAGCACTCGGGCTGGCGGGAGCATTTGCTCGTTTCATAAACCAGGAGCTGGGGCGGAAACTGTACGACGGAGTGCGCAAGAGACTGCGTGTGTGCCTGGAGCTGGGGCGGAAACTGTACGACGGAGTGCGCAAGGGAGCGCGAGAGAGACTGCGCATGTGCCTGGAGCTGGGACGGAAACTATTGTACACGGCGAGAGGCGCTGCCGGGAGCTGGGGCGGAAACTGTCGTACGCTCAGCTAGCTCAGCTGGGAAACACTTGCCAGTCATAACCAGACGGTCGTAAAGTCGATCGGTCATAAGTCGCATAGGTCATAAGTCGACGACTACCTGTATTTATCGTGGTCTCATTTTTTTACATCAGAAAAAACGATAATTTTAACGGGGTGTGTACACTTTTTATATCCACTGTATAAATGCACTGATTTTGAGCTTGAACTTATAGGAATGTCATAAATGTTCTTCATTTACATTTAAAATTTACTGTTAAATTAAAATTAAATTTAAATGTAATTATATTTTCTCTTAAACCCAGGTTATAAAATGATCAGCATTCCTACAATTACATTTTCTTGAATTTTTTAATGGCTTATAAAACTTTTTTGTTTGTTTGTTTTGACCTTGATTGTGTTTGAGTTCTGTTGTTTTCCACATTTTGGTGGACAAAGACAACAGGATTTAATGTGTTCAGCCTCTTATTGACACCTCAGTTAAACGATAAAGCGAGCAAAATTTCTAGAAACTGAGAGCAATTGAAAAAAAATAATCAGAATGACAGTTTGCATTTATGTTAAATATTCTTTGTGACTGTCAATAATTTTGCCCTAAAAAACAAACTTTTCTTTTGGAAAACGTGCATTGTTTCTCCAAAGATTTATTTTATACAATCATATTTCTATATTCTATTGAAGGGTGCTAATAATTTTAGATTTGACCATGTTTGTTTGAGTGTGGATATTTTTGTCTACTTTACATGCTGTACATACTGTACATGACCAAACTGGTTTCCTATCTATAGATCAAATGTGTGGGGGTGAGCTGGGGGATTTTATGGGCTATATTGAGTCCCCGAACTACCCTGGAGATTATCCGTCAAACGTGGACTGTGTGTGGACCATCAACCCTCCCAACAAGAGGCGGATCCTCATTGTGGTGCCCGAGATTTTCCTCCCTATCGAGGATGAGTGTGGGGACGTACTGGTTATGAGGAAAAGCTGTACGTTTAGCACTTGATTTGTGTATCTAACTGTTTATAAGCCCTGAAGGCAAATTTTCTATGATCAAAATTCTATTTATCTCATTTTATTAAATTTCGGAATGCATTTTTGATCGCTATTTTGTCGCTGCTATAGCAAGTTCTGAGTGTTTGAAATATGCTGTCATATATCAGTCCATATGTCAAAGCGACGGCCGTAAACGAGATTCGTTGAGACCTGTGCGAGACATCGTAGGACGGAAGTAAAACGTACAGCGGAAATCAAAGCGACCAACATCTGCCAACGTCGTCAAAAGACGCGCACGCCCTCTTTCGAACGCTGACGTGATCAAGCCGGAAGTTTTGTTTGTTTTGATAGCAATCAGGAAAGTTTGAAAAAAGTCAGCAGTAATCGTCATTTAAACTCGTTTTTGTGCAATATTTCGTTTGGAAAACAGTTTTCAAAATCGCGGCGCTGACACCTGGCTGACACTTCACGTTTCGAAGTCTCGCACAAGTCTCGTGAAGATCGCGCGGATAAGCGACGCCTGCCATGGACCAAACGAACTAAATTCAACACGGCTAAAAACCGAACAGGCCGATAAGTATAATATTTAATTGCGATTAGTTGCCAATACGAGTCACGATATAAGGTTACTAAAACCGAAAACGTAACTGAATAACACGTTAATTAAGAAATAAAGTAAGTTTAAAAATGACTTCAGTTCCCCTTTAACAAATTACATAAACCTACATAAACATTCATAAAGACTTATTCTCAGGATCACATCATTTTACAAGCCCGCTTGGCAAGCAACATCTCGGTATCACCATCACGTGACTCCAAAGTGAAAAACGGTCAGAACAGAGTGTCATAACCTTATGTCAGCCTTTTGCCAAACGAAATGTCAACATCGATACTGACACTAAGGAGTGTGTACGTATACAGGGAGTGCAGAATTATTAGGCAAGTTGTATTTTTGAGGATTAGTTTTATTATTGAAAAACAACTATGTTCTTGATGAACCCAAAAGACTCATAAATATCAAAGCTGAGTATTTTTGGAAGTTGGAGTAGGGCTTTCTTAGTTTTAGCTATCTTAGGAGGATATCTGTGTGTGCAGGTGACTATAACTGTGCATAATTATTAGGCAACTTAACAAAAAACAAACATATACCCATTTCACTCATTTATTTTCACCAGGGAAACCAATATAACAACTCAACATTCACTAATATACATTGCTGGCATTCAAAAAAAAAAAAAAAAACAAATCAGTGACTAATATAGCCGCCTTTCTTTACAAGGACACTCAAAAGCCTGCCATCCATGGATTCGGTCAGTGTTTTGATCTGTTTGCGATCAACATTGCGTGCAGCAGCAACCACAGCCTCCCAGACACTGTTCAGAGATGTGTACTGTTTCCCCTCCTTGTAGATCTCACATTTGATGAGGGACCACAGGTTTTCTATGGGGTTCAGATCAGGTGAACAAGGAGGCCACGTCATTAATCTTTCTTCCTTTAGACCCTTTCTGGCCAGCCATGCTGTGGAGTACTTGGATGCGTGTGATGGAGCATTGTCCTGCATGAAAATCATGTTTTTCTTGAAGGATGCTGACTTCTTCCTGTACCACTGCTTGAAGAAGGTGTCTTCCAAAAACTGACAATAGGACTGGGAGTTGAGCTTGACGCCATCCTCAACCCGAAAAGGTCCCACAAGCTCATCTTTGATGATACCAGCCCATACCAGTACCCCACCTCCACCTTGCTGGCGTCTGAGTCGGACTGGAGCTCTCTGCCCTTTGCTGATCCAGCCACGAGCCCATCCATCTGGCCCATCAAGACTCACTCTCATTTCATCTGTCCATAAGACCTTAGAAAAATCAGTCTTGTGATACTTCTTGGCCCAGTCTTGACGTTTCATCTTGTGTGTCTTGTTCAGTGGTGGTCGTTTTTCAGCCTTTGTTACCTTGGCCGTGTCCCTGAGTATTGCACACCTTGTGCTTTTTGACACTCCAGTGATGTTGCAGCTCTGAAATATGGCAAAACTGGTGGCGAGTGGCATCTTGGCAGCTTCACGCTTGACTTTCCTCAGTTCACGGGCAGTTAGTTTGCGCCTTTTTTTTTCAACGCGCTTCTTGCGACCCTGTTGACTATTTTGAATGAAGCGCTTGATTGTTCGATGGTCACACTTCAAAAGCTGGGCAATTTTAAGAGTGCTCCATCCCTTTGCAATATATGTCACTATTTTTGACTTTTCTGAGTCCATCAAATCCCTCTTCTGACCCATTTTGCCAAAGGAAAGGAAGTTGCCTAATAATTTTGCACACCTGATATAGGGTGTTGATGTCATTAGACCACACCCCTTTTCATTACAGAGATGCACATCACCTGGTATGCTTAATTGGTAGGAGGCTTTCAAGCCTATGCAGCTTGGAGTAGGCCAACATGCATAGAGAGGGTAATGTGGTCAACATACTCATTTGCCTAATAATTCTGCACTCCCTGTAATAGCTGACAACTGTTGGAATATGACTTTATAAATATTTATGTACAGTAGGTTTCTGTCATGTTATGTGTGGGTTTCATTTGGCTTGATAGCATGCAATAATGTTAGTGTATCGCTTATCCTGCGTGTATTACGTCACTCTACCTAATGGAGAATAAGCGTTGAATATGGTTTACGATATTGCATGGTTGTAAAGCCATGATGACGTCACACGTCAGAGACGTAAAACTTCTGTGCTAGCGAATGACTGGGACAATTTGTAAATAAACATGGCTGCCAGGTTCGCTTCGTCGGAGCTGATGCAAATATGTGATGAGAAAGTTTTCTGTTGCGCATGCGCACAAGCACTTCTGTGCTCGCCAGGAAAGAGAAAGACGCACTGAACGCTCGAAAGGCTCCCAAAACTTCATTAGATATTCTTCATGCATATTTACAAGCAGCAGTGAACCGTTACTATTAGAGCTGGGACTTGAGCTCAGCCAAAACTTAGCCAGACACCAAAAAAAGCGACACGGTAAAGGATTTTGTAAGGGATTAGCATCAGGCTGACAGGTCGCTCTGTTCTGTGTAGCTGTCAATGTTGATTTTAAAAGTAACTCAGTAAATTACACAGGGAAATGAATCCTTAAGTCTGAGTGAAAAATACTGTAGCGAGCGTGCAGCGTGGAAGAAGAGTCTGGAGACGGAAATCTTAGTTTCTCGGTTGTTAGCTTGTAGCTCTTGATAGACAGCACTGGCTTGACCACTTTATTAGCATTCGCTAACACTCCTGATGAATGCTACACCGGCTGGAAGGTGACTTCACTGCTGCGCTGACGGTGCCGACTCGTGGTTAAGCTCACTTTGGCCTTCGAGGATGCTGATATGTTTGAGCCTTCTATGAACACCTAGAAGGCCCTGACGGTTCCCCTCTGTTTACAAGAGAAAAACATACAGACATTGAAAAACTGGAAAAGAGAATGTGTGTATATAATAATAATAGCCCTGTGATGACCTGGCGACTTGTCCAGGGTGTACCCCGCCTTTCGCCCGTAGTCAGCTGGGATAGGCTCCAGCTTGCCTGCGACCCTGTAGAAGGATAAAGCGGCTAGAGATAATGAGATGATAATAATAACAATAATAATAATAATAATAATATTGGCTGGCTTTTTTTCCTGGTCTATCAGATATATTCCATTCAGCTACTCGTCTTTGACTCATTCAATATCATGCTCGCTGAATGGAATATATCTGATATACCACGAAAAAAAGCCAGCCAATATTATTTAAATATTTGTTATTTAGTATATTATTGTGTCATTATAAAATATTTATTATAGAATATTTAGTTTGTATGTATTTATGTTATTTGGTTTTGGTTTGTTATTATTGTTAGGATTTATTTTTAATTTTTTTAGGTTCGTAATGATTCACAAGTTGATTTGATTCATGGTATTGGGTTCACGATTCGATTTTTTCCCATGATATTTTTGAAAAAAAAAGAAGAAGAAAACTTTATTAACAAAAAGAGCAACATTTATTTTCCTGTTCATCAAATTAGATATTCCTTTTGTTAAATGATAAAAAACCCTTTGTTTCATTTTCTTAATAACCAACAATAATTATTAACCCACATTTGTAACAGTTGGTGCAAAATATAATCGCCTATTAACTAAAACATTCCTTTTATTAAAATGAAAAAACATAACAACAAATAGGGCTTTTCTTAATAAAATTTACGAATATTTGTACTCCCTTCATTTGCTTCTCTTTTCTTGATCTTTCAGCTGTCTGTAAAAAGAGAGCTCTGATTTCTCGTTAAATCTGTTTGGACAGTCAATCACACAGCAGCTCGTTCCCATTATAGACCTGGTTTTTTGTGTGCTTTCACTACACTAGAGCTGTGTTACTTCTGCCTAGGGTGAAGTCACGTGCATTCCTGTTATTATACGTTAACAAACAATGCAATTATGTCAAGGAAAAACGAAGAGATTACGCAGCTTGATAATAACGACGATTCATTTTTTTCATCGATTCAAATCATCACAAATTGGTATCGTGATTTATCATCATGATATACTGTTACACGCCGATTTTTATTATTTACTCTTTGATATTTAGCATTTATTTACATTATTTAATATTCATTATGATGAATTTTTTATAAGATTTATCCTTTATTTTCTAATATTTGTTGCTTAGTATTTATTTAAGTTATGTAGCATTTGTTATTTAGTATTCATTTGTTATTCATTTGACTCGGTCACCTCCTCGTTCCTTTTCCTCAGCCCAGCCCACATCCATAACCACCTATGAGACGTGTCAGACGTACGAGAGGCCAATCGCATTCACCTCCCGCTCCCGCAAACTCTGGATCCAGTTCAAGTCCAATGAGGGCAACAGTGGCAAAGGCTTTCAAGTTCCCTACGTCACCTACGATGGTCAGACTTCTCCTCTCCCCATCTTTAATATCACTGTTATTATCAGACAAGCAGGAGTTTTTTATGTTGTAGGTTGAAAGATTCTGAAACCCTGCTAGTTTGACTCGAATCATCCAGATCCTTACTTACTAACCCCCACGTTCCACAATCCGACCAGCACATCTGTACACAAATAAACCACGTACCTATAAACTGAGAGCAATTTAAAAATGTAAAAATAATTAGCTTTGTTTTACATTGGCAATTTGTGTTTATTTATAATATTATTTGAGAGAATCAATCATTTTGCCCCAAAGAGGAAAACAAAACAACTATTATTAACAACAGTTCTTATATTTTTTTTTTTGGGGGGGGGAATGTATGTACAGTGGTGCTTGAAAGTTTGTGAACCCTTTAGAATTTTCTATATTTCTGCATAAATATGACCTAAAACATCATCAGATTTTCACACAAGTCCTTAAAGTAGATAAAGAGAACCCAGTTAAACAAATGAGACAAAAATATTATAGTTGGTCATTTATTTATTGAGGAAAATGATCCAATATTACATATCTGTGAGTGGCAAAAGTATGTGAACCTTTACTTTCAGTATCTGGTGTGACCCCCTTGTGCAGCAATAACTGCAACTAAACATTTCTGGTAACTGTTGATCAGTCCTGCACACCGGCTTGGCAGTGACTTTCTCCTTGCAACCCTGCCATGCACACCATTGTTGTTCAGTGTTCTCCTGATGGTGGACTCATGAACATTAACATTAGCCAATGTGAGAGAGGCCTTCAGTTGCTTAGAAGTTACACTGGGGTCCTTTGTGACCTCGCCGACTATTACATGCCTTGCTCTTGGAGTGATCTTTGTTGGTCGACCACTCCTGGGGAGGGTAACAATGGTCTTGAATTTCCTCCATTTGTACACAATCTGTCTGACTGTGGATTGGTGGAATCCAAACTCTTTAGAGATGGTTTTGTAACCTTTTCCAGCCTGATGAGCATCAACAATGCTTTTTCTGAGGTCCTCAGAAATCTCCTTTGTTCGTGCCATGATACACTTCCACAAACATGTGTTGTGAAGATCAGACTTTGATAGATCCCTGTTCTTTAAATAAAACAGGGTGCCCACTCACACCTGATTGTCATCCCATTGATTGAGAACACCTGACTCTAATTTCACCTTCAAATTAACTGCTAATCCTAGAGGTTCACATACTTTTGCCACTCACAGATATGTAATATTGGATCATTTTCCTCAATAAATAAATGACCAAGTATAATATTTTTGTCTCATTTGTTTAACTGGGTTCTCTTTATCTACTTTTAGGAGTTGTGTGAAAATCTGATGATGTTTTAGGTCATATTTATGCAGAAATATAGAAAATTCTAAAGGGTTCACAATCTTTCAAGCACCACTGTAGGTTAAGAACATGCATCAGACACTCGATATAATTTTGCTTTCTTTGCTGAGTGAAATCAATAATAGGTAAACAGTCTTTTGACATGCTTATGTTTTGTGCATGTGGTAGAGGATTACCAGCAGCTCATCGAGGACATTGTTCGAGATGGTCGACTCTACGCATCAGAGAATCACCAGGAGATATTAAAAGTAAGAACTCGGATTCCTTCAACTATCATCATGCAGTTTTGACACGAACGTAATAAACAGATTACCAGCTTTCCGTATTTAAACTACAGAATTTTGTTGGAAGTTGAAACCCAAGGACTACAGTAAGTACGGAATAAAATACTTGGGCACATGCTGCTTTAGGAAAATAATCAACAATGGGCCGGTGTGATGATGCAGAGTTACTGTTATCCTGAAGTGTTTTATTATTCTCATACCACAGCAATTTTTCCAACAATTCCTGATTTTTATTTTGTAAAGAATGAAGAACGATACATTGTACTTTTTATGCCGTTAATGTTATGGAACGTTACGAAAAGAATTTAATCAATTACGTTATAGCAGCGGGGCGGCACGGTGGTGTAGTGGTTAGCGCTGTCGCCTCACAGCAAGAAGGTCCTGGGTTCGAGCCCCGGGGCCGGCGAGGGCCTTTCTGTGTGGAGTTTGCATGTTCTCCCCGTGTCCGCGTGGGTTTCCTCCGGGTGCTCCGGTTTCCCCCACAGTCCAAAGACATGCAGGTTAGGTTAACTGGTGACTCTAAATTGAGCGTAGGTGTGAATGTGAGTGTGAATGGTTGTCTGTGTCTATGTGTCAGCCCTGTGATGACCTGGCGACTTGTCCAGGATGTACCCCGCCTTTCGCCCGTAGTCAGCTGGGATAGGCTCCAGCTTGCCTGCGACCCTGTAGAAGGATAAAGCGACTAGAGATAATGAATGAATGAGATGAGACGTTATAACAGCGAGAACCAGAAGTTCCCTCACCAGGCTCTCTTTTCTCCTCTGTTAGGTCAGGTTAACAAGACCAAAAAATTTCGCTTGTCTTGTTACAACCCCGATTCCAAAAAAGTTGGGACAAAGTACAAATTGTAAATAAAAACGGAATGCAATAATTTACAAATCTCAAAAACTGATATTGTATTCACAATAGAACATAGACAACATATCAAATGTCAAAAGTGAGACATTTTGAAATTTCATGCCAAATATTGGCTCATTTGAAATTTCATGACGGCAACACATCTCAAAAAAGTTGGGACAGGGGCAATAAGAGGCTGGAAAAGTTAAAGGTACAAAAAAGGAACAGCTGGAGGACCAAACTGCAACTCATTAGGTCAATTGGCAAGAGGTCATTAACATGACTGGGTATAACATGACAATGCCAAACCACATACTGCATCAATTACAGCATCATGGCTGTGTAGAAGAAGGGTCCGGGTACTGAACTGGCCAGGCTGCAGTCCAGATCTTTCACCCATAGAAAACATTTGGCGCATCATAAAACGGAAGATACGACAAAAAACACCTAAGACAGTTGAGCAACTAGAATCCTACATTAGACAAGAATGGGTTAACATTCCTATCCCTAAACTTGAGCAACTTGTCTCCTCAGTCCCCAGACGTTTACAGACTGTTGTAAAGAGAAAAGGGGATGTCTCACAGTGGGAAACATGGCTTTGTCCCAACTTTTTTGAGATGTGTTGTTGTCATGAAATGTAAAATCACCTAATTTTTCTCTTTAAATGATACATTTTCTCAGTTTAAACATTTGATATGTCATCTATGTTCTATTCTGAATAAAATATGGAATTTTGAAACTTCCACATCATTGCATTCCGTTTTTATTTACAATTTGTACTTTGTCCCAACTTTTTTGGAATCGGGGTTGTACATAGCTACAGGTTTTGAAATCTGCTGAAGGAGGTTGAATTGATGTATGAAGTATGATCTAGGAATATAGACGTCTGTCGCCCAGGACAGGGCTTTCCCCAGAAAAAGATATCACAGCGGTGCTACATTACTTCTGATGCGGAGTCCAGCCCGTCCTGGAAGGCCCTGAAGGCTGTTAGAGGGGTCCGGGGGCATGCTGTCCTGGAAAATTTTGAATTTAGAGATTTGAAATGGTGCATTCTGATGGCATTTAGGGCTGTTTTTTACCTTGTTGAATATGCAAGAGGCAAAATTAGATTTGAAATGAAAACACTGGAAACGGTCAATTTCGAGAAATATTACATTTTATCGCACAGCAAAAAATGCATCATATTGAACAATATAACAACTGAAATTAGAATATTATCAATACGGCTGTCAAATACAGACCTGCAACCCAACAGGCAAAAGTCACACGCAAAAGCCTGCAGTATAGCGCCAGGAACAGAATCGAGGTCCAATCATGCAACAGCGCCATCTAGCAACCAGCGCCGAGAACGTGGTTTTATGTGTGGTTGCGAATGTCAGTCAGTGCATGCAGTGAAACCCTTTTTCACTTCTGGGTTGAGTACCAGGATAGTCTAGACCTATATATTACAATATCTTTCTATTTCTATAGTTATTACTCATTTTCAGAAGGGAATAGGAGATATTTAGGTGTAGAAAGTACTCTGCATTGTTCAATGTACTGCTTTTTTTTTTTTTTTGGTGTGCAAGTGGCAGCATGGCCGCTGATGTTGCACAGCGCGACGGAGCACCGCATCTCCACGCTTTGGGGAAAGCCCTGCAGGAGATTCTGTGTCATGGATATCCCTGAGCAACAGTCACGGACGCAGATCCAGCTGCTCAGAGATGTTTCTCAGTTTATTGAAAGACAGATATGACTATATATATCCACATTAAAGAGTGCGTTGTCGCTAAACGATTGAAGACGCTGTGATTTAAGAAGCTGAGTTATCTGTGTATGATGAGGTAACGTCAGTGGGCGATGGAGCATCACATCACTGATCAGGATAACCTTATGGAAACGGAGAACAGATGTATGAGTGAAGATACATTTCAAGGATCTAATTGGAACTAGCCAAAACAATTAGTAAGCAAGCTAAACAGATATCTCTGTCAGATAGAAAGCACAAACCCTTCCATCATGGAGACGTTCCTGTGTTGGAAAACTTGTTACTATAGAAACAATAATAAATTAGAAAAAGCACATGAGTAAAGCCTAGGGCTGTCAAGCGATAAAAAAAAATGAATCTACATCCTTAATAACATCCTCCGTGATTAATTAATCTAAATTAATCGCATACATCAATTTTTGCTGTGGAAGTATTTTTAGCAGGGTTAATGCAAATGACTGAAAGGGGAACTGAAGTCATTTTTAAACTTGCTTTATTTCTTATTTAACGTGTTATTCAATTACGTTTTCGGTTTTAGTAACCTTATATCGTGACTCGTATCGGCAACTAATTGCAATTAAATATTATACTTATCGGCCTGTTCGGTTTTTAGCCGTGTTGAATTTAGTTCGTTTGGTCCACGGCAGGCGTCGCTTATCCGCGCGATCTTCACGAAACTTGTGCGAGACTTTGAAGCGTGAAGTGTCAGCCAGGTGTCAGTGCCGCCATTTTGAAAACTGTTTTCCAAACGAAGTATTGCACAAAAACGAGTTTAAATGACGATTACTGCCGACTTTTTTCAAACTTTCCTGATCGCTATCAAAACAAACAAAACTTCCAGCTTGATTACGTCAGCGTTCGAAAGAGGGCGCGTGCGTCTTTTGACGACGTTGGCAGATGTTGGTCGCTTGGATTTCCGCTGTACGTTTTACTTCCGTCCTACGATGTCTCACACAGGTCTCAACGAATCTCGTTTACGGCCGTCGCTTTGACATATGGACTGATATATTACAGAGCATATTTCAAACACTCAGAACTTGCTATAGCAGCGACAAAATAGCGATCAAAAATGCATTCCGATATTTAATAAAATGAGATAAATAGAATTTTGATAATAAAAAATTTGCCTTCAGTTCTCCTTGAAGTTGCCACTCACTGTCAATGACGTGTGCAGTAACACTGAGGTCGTTGTGATTGCTAACTGATCCCTAGTCAGTGTAATATATTCAGCTCCTGCCACGACATCTTCTTTTGTTCTCCTTTCTGTGTCGTAAAGCCGCTGGATTTTGGACACGATTGTGTTTCTCGATGGCGGCTTATGAGTTGTGTCTGAAGATGCTATCTGCAAAGCCTCTGCTATCCCCCTGTCCTCTATCACCGAAACCGGTCTGTAGGCCATCGCAATCCATTTAGCAAGGGAGTTCGTTAGTCGGTCACAGGTAGACTTGCTAAGTTTGTGTCTGAACGCCTGGTCGAGTGTGGCTTCACAAGGCTGGCTGCTAGCGTTAGCGGCAAGGGATGTGCTAGCTCGTACCTCCAGGTTTGCTCTTAAATGCTTTGCGTTGAGGTGATGCTTCGGAATTGACAAACTCCTACGGTATGAAAACGGCATGAAAAGTCCTTATTGCAGAGAATGAAGCTCCTGTCAACAGTTCCATCTGGTGTGGTTTTTTTTTTAATGTACATGTTCCATTCAGGGAGGTATGGTGGTGCAGTGGTTAGCGCTGTCGCCTCACAGCAAGAAGGTCCGGGTTGGAGCCCTGTGGCCGGCGAGGGCCTTTCTGTGTGGAGTTTGCATGTTCTCCCTGTGTCCGCGTGGGTTTCCTCCGGGTGCTCCGGTTTCCCCCACAGTCCAAAGACATGCAGGTTAGGTTAACTGGTGACTCTAAATTGAGCGTAGGTGTGAATGTGAGTGTGAATGGTTGTCTGTGTCTATGTGTCAGCCCTGTGATGACCTGGCGACTTGTCCAGGGTGTACCCCGCCTTTCGCCCGTAGTCAGCTGGGATAGGCTCCAGCTTGCCTACGACCCTGTAGGACAGGATAAAGCGGCTAGAGATAATGAGATGAATGAGAATGAAATGTTCCATTCACTGGACCAAGCAGCGCATTCTCGTCTGCCTCCTTCATTTTACAGTCACTTGTGGCCAGAATGGTGTCGGTGTCAGAGTGCAGGCACTTACGGACGCAGGCGCAGGGGAGACCGGGGCAGAGCAAACTGCAGACGTAATCCAAATTGGCATGCAGGAAGCGAGGTCAGGAACTAGCGAGGGTCGAGCGATCAGCAAGCAAAGCAATGTAGGCTAGACTATCCTTGACTTGTAAGTGACATCAAAGCAAAATAGAAACCCGGATGTCGGCCATGTTGGTGGATATAAATACGAATGCAGGGTCAAGCTTTAAGAGTTCTTTTAGCGATGCCATATCTTTGTGCTGTATATGGTTGTGGTCACAACAGTACTCGTGACCGTGGCACGTTCCGATTTTTTAGAATTCCGTCCGTGATTTGGAAAGAGGGTGAGGAAACTCTGAGGCTTAGTACGGAGAGGAGACGAAGGGATCAGGACACTTCGTCCAATGACCATTTTGTCCAATAGTTAAGACGTTTCATCCAAAGCCTTTTTCATATGTACTATCAATTATTTTATATTTCAGGTATTACTGTGTTCATGAACAAAGCCCCCGCTGGAGCGCTGCTCTGCGCCTGAAGATTTAACATGATCCAGCCGGCTTTAAAACTTCTGGGCTCAAACCCAGAACCTTCTTGCTGTGAGGCGACAGTGCTAACCACTACGCCACCATGATAGTGTGTATGAAAAAAGCTTCGGACGAAATGTCTTAACTATAGGACGAAATGACTTGTATTTGCACTCGATGGTCGGTAGAAGCGTCTTATCTTCAGAAAAGTCTGACTTTTTAAAATAATATGGGTGAAACCCACACATATATCTTCTCTTTGTATCGACTCTTCGCTCGACCGTTCAAATCGTGGTAATACTGAGAAAATTCACCATTGTTTACAGACACGCTTTCAGCCGCTGCCGTCCTAGTTGCTTTGTATATCCACCATCATGGCGGACGCTCATGACGTAGCACGTTTTGATCACGTGGTTCCATAAGACGAGGTCGAGACGAAACGGGGATACTGGTAAACAGGCGGTAATCAAATGGCTCAAAACGTTAGAAAGAGAGAACACTAAACAATACTTCGCAAAGTCCAAGTGTGAGAGCTGTGCTTATATAGGCGAACCTGCATACTGATGAGATGCAGGCGATGTGATTAATTATCAGGAGACAGAGGGCGCTGTGGTTCTTGGGGTTTGTAGTTCCAAGCGGCCATGTTGGAAGGCTGTCTTGAACTCGTGTTCTCTGAGCCGTTACTGACAAACGGCACTGGGTCAAAGGTTACTACGGAATGCGATCAGAGTTATTTTTTAACGCGTTATTTTTCCTGTGATTAATTAATCGAAATTAACACGTTATTTTGACAGCCGGCGGCATGGTGGTGTAGTGGTTAGCGCTGTCGCCTCACAGCAAGAAGGTCCGGGTTCGAGCCCCGTGGCCGGCGAGGGCCTTTCTGTGCGGAGTTTGCATGTTCTCCCCGTGTCCGCGTGGGTTTCCTCCGGGTGCTCCGGTTTCCCCCACAGTCCAAAGACATGCAGGTTAGGTTAACTGGTGACTCTAAATTGACCGTAGGTGTGAATGAATGAATTTATTTTTTGAATGAATTTATTTTATTTCGAACATGTATAAAAAAATGTATGTAACTATTTGTACATAAAAAAGAAAGAAAATGAGAAAGTGACAAAAAAAATAAAATAAAATACATAAAGAGCTAAGACATTACAATACACCGCACATTGTTCGAAAAAGGAGTGGGAAGAAATACAATACTTTTTTAATTTCCCACCCCTTTTTAACTACCCCGAAATCCAAACTACATTAATACACCTATAAAAATATATACCATATATACACTTCATGAATATCTATATAAATATATAATTACAAAAATATATACTACATACCATATATACACTTCATAAATATCTATATAAATATCTCATCTCATCTCATTATCTCTAGCCGCTTTATCCTTCTACAGGGTCGCAGGCGAGCTGGAGCCTATCCCAGCTGACTACGGGCGAAAGGTGGGGTACACCCTGGACAAGTCGCCAGGTCATCACAGGGCTGACACATAGACACAGACAACCATTCACACTCACATTCACACCTACGGTCAATTTAGAGTCACCAGTTAACCTAACCTGCATGTCTTTGGACTGTGGGGGAAACCGGAGCACCCGGAGGAAACCCACGCGGACACGGGGAGAACATGCAAACTCCACACAGAAAGGCCCTCGCCGGCCCCGGGGCTCGAACCCAGGACCTTCTTGTTGTGAGGCGACAGCGCTAACCACTACACCACCGTGCCGCCATCTATATAAATATATAATTACAAAAAATATATATACCATATACCATATATACACTTCATAAATATCTATATAAATATATAATTACAAAAATAAATATCTACTACATACCTATCCCCGTTAATGTGAAGATATAAACTATCCCCATAAATAAATATATACCATATACTAAGTTAGTTCTAATATAACAATCAACCCTATTCTATTTATCCCTCATCATCCTCCGTTGACATACTTCCTCTTCTATATACTTGTTTAAAAATATTTTTTTGTACCTTTGTACAAAAGGTGAATGAATGGTGTGTGAATGGTTGTCTGTGTCTATGTGTCAGCCCTGTGATGACCTGGCGACTTGTCCAGGGTGTACCCCGCCTTTCGCCCGTAGTCAGCTGGGATAGGCTCCAGCTTGCCTGCGACCCTGTAGAACAGGATAAAGCGGCTAGAGATAACGAGATGAGATGAGATGAGATGTGACAGCCCTAGTATAAACCAGTCATTTGATTTAGTCCGAGCTGCTGTTATAAAAACAATTAATCAAGCAGCACCTTCTGACCAGTCTGCTTTGAGAATAGTCTGCTTGCGTTAATGTAGTTTTAATGGATTTGTGTTCCTTTTTCAGGATAAGAAGCTGATTAAGGCTCTGTTTGACGTCCTGGCTCACCCTCATAACTATTTCAAGTACACAGTTCAAGAGTCCAAGGAGATGTTCCCACGCTCCTTCATCAAGCTGCTACGCTCCAAAGTCACCAGGTTTCTACGGCCTTACAAATAGAAACCTGCAGCGCTGCTCTTTCCTTCCCCAACTCCTCCTCTCCTCCTCGTCTCCTTCTCATCTCCTCACATACCTCTATTCCTCCTTTCACTCGGCTGCTTTTCTCTATCTGCGTCCCTCTGGAGAGTTTCCACTCGTTCGCTAAATCCCAGAATGCCTCACTGCGACACAAAGTGGAGGTCTGGTCTTCCTCCTACCTCTTCTCTGGAGTCTCACATTTCTATTTCCTTTCTTTATAAACCTTTTGTTGTTGTTGTTGTTGTTCCATTGTTTATATTTTGCTTTGGGATTTTTTTTTAAATGCTTTGGAATATTTATATGTGCTACAACTTGCAGAGACCCAATTTTCCCGGATGTTTATTAATATCTATATATTTGTATATGTATGTACGTATGCATGTATATGCGTATGTGTGTTAGGTCTGCACCCTGCTGCAGGCTTGCATTCATACACACATAGATATATATTGTTAGTATAAAAAAATAGTTCATGCCCCAGACATGCACAAGATTGCGTTTAGAAATGCCTGGTGTGCACTTAAATTTTTTTTTTTCCAAAAACAAAATAATTTCAGTATGGAGAATGGAATGAGTTTATGAACATGGACTAAAGGTGAACAACGGAGTTTGAACAAAGAGAAATAGATTATTAAAAACCATAGAGAAGAAGGTAAAGACTACCTGCTGGTAACATTGGGTTACTATAGAGTTACACTTTTGTTTTGTAACTAATATTTGGAACTTTAATTGCACTTGAATTTTATATTGTAAACTTTAGAGAAAAAAAGAAATGTTGCTTTTTTTTTTCCTTATGTTTGTGTTGTATAGAAATGTTTTACATTTGGTTGTCCTGATTGCTCCTCTCTCCTGGCTGAAATGGGATTAAAAAAAAATCAAGTCTCACCTCTTCTGAAGTCTAAATAAGCAGTTAAAGGTAGACGGCCTTTCAGATTTTTCAAGTGTAGGTCATAAAAAGAATTTTCCCGACACCCAATTATTTCTGTTGATTGACTAAAAGCTACTGAATTTGAATCACAGACTTCCAATTTTATTTGTTTTTTTAAACAGAACAATTAATGAATTTATCTCAACGTGGTCCTAAATTCTCCGCTATTTTTTCCTGCTTCACCATGACCCAATACAAGATACTACGTCATGCATCACGTGGTGGGCTTTCCCCGTTCGCGCAAGACATTGTGGGATACAAATTTGAAACAGGAGAGAAAAATGGAGGACGTGTGCGAGTGTGCGAAATGTGAAAGACCGACTACAGTAACGGAAAGCGAGAAGAAAAGACGTCATGTTATACACGAAGGAAAGGAAACGCAGGACCAAACTAATAAATATGGGCGCTCAGCGAGCACCTCGGTGTGATCAGCTGTTCGTTTAGCGACAGAATGATGTAACTGTCAGTGCACGCTCAAAGGGAAACCTGTAGATGGCAGTAATGCAACACTGTGGATGCCAGCTGCCTTAAAACCCAAAAGAAGAAGAAGAAGGTAAACCTGCGAAAGCGCACACGGACTTCCTCTGTCTGCTTGACTGTGCAAAGCGAGCGATTTCATGCACATTATTTGCTTTAATCCCCTCAAATTAAATAACTTCCCAGCCACAGAATGGCCCGATATTTTGTGAGATATTACAGAAATAAACATACCGTATATCACAATGACCACATTTCAGACGGAACTAAATTTCACTGATTTTATGAAATCGAAAGGCCGTCTAGCTTTAAGCCTTATATTAACCCCTTAAAGTCCCAGCTTATTATTTTTTAGTCATTACTCTTATAGTACATTATTCAGCCAGTTTTGCTGTCTTGGACCCGTGGCATCTCCAGACGATAACGCAAATGCTTTTCTATTACGCCACTCAGGAGCCCAGGGAAAGACTGTTTATAGTTGCGATAGCATAAGTGATAACAGGAGCTAACTTGCTTTGTGGACGTTCCACAACATTAAACATCACTATAAACAGAGGTGGACAAAGAACCCAACTTCATTTCTTACGTCAAAGTACAGATCCCACTGGTCAAATGTTACTCCGATACAAGTGAAAGTCGTCCAGTCAAATTTTTACTTAAGTTAAAGTACGGAAGTATTTGCTTTTAAAAATACTTAAGTATTAAAAGTACATTTTCTGTCAATGCATAGTTGTATTATTGCCACAACGCTTAAAAAACCCAAATGCCTCTGAAACAACCGACTGGATTTACTGACTAGCTTGTAGAACCTGTAGAATAAACACCTTTAAACACAGATAAACACAGATTTCTACATTCTGTTTATTTTGCAAGAACATATTTCTGAAAGGACTTCAGATAAGTTAACGTTATTCATGTTAGTGTAAATCTGTTTTTACATGCTAACTAACAGTGTCCAAGTTAACTAGCTATGTGTTAACGTTAGCCGTGGACAAGGCTACGGCAACTTGGTGGGCAAATCCATGGAAAGTCATTTGACTAACGAGACTGTGTCGCTATTGCAACGTTATTGCTAGCTCGAAAGCACAGACAACTTCATTACAAGCTTTCTCTTGGAATAAAACATTTATATCCCTCAATATGCTTCTGCAGGTTGGATGGCGAGTTTTTGTCGGCCATGATGTGGTTCGTTTTAGGCAAACAAAGCAAAGATTTAAAACGAAATGAATCTTTAATCCTTTCAGAAAACTGAAACATGGGTTCATAGGCCATGGGTGGGTTCATTCTCCAGAAGAACCGCCTCCTTCCATTCTGACATCAACTGATCGTGTTCAAATAATGCTCCTGAGAAATCACTGAGGGGCGGCACGGTGGTGTAGTGGTTAGCGCTGTCGCCTCACATCAAGAAGGTCCGGGTTCGAGCCCCGTGGCCGACGAGGGCCTTTCTGTGCGGAGTTTGCATGTTCTCCCCGTGTCCGCGTGGGTTTCCTCCGGGTGCTCCGGTTTCCCCCACAGTCCAAAGACATGCAGGTTAGGTTAACTGGTGACTCTAAATTGAGCGTAGGTGTGAATGTGAGTGTGAATGGTTGTCTGTGTCTATGTGTCAGCCCTGTGATGACTTGTCCAGGGTGTACCCCGCCTTTCGCCCGTAGTCAGCTGGGATAGGCTCCAGCTTGCCTGCGACCCTGTAGAACAGGATAAAGCGGCTAGAGATAATGAGAAATCACTGATCTTGATTTTATACAGTCTATGGACGTGACGTGACCCTAGTGATTACTGATCGGCTGTCTCAGTGTCACCCGCGAAAAAACCAATCACGTTTTAGAAAAGAAAACAAAAAAAAATCAACTTTCAAAGCTGCTTCATAGTAACAAGTAACAAGGACCTTGATAGAAATGTAGTGGAGTGAAAAGTACGATATTTGTCTTTCAAATGTAGTGAAGTTAGTTATACGTTTCCAACAAAAATAATACTCAAGTAAAGTACAGATACTCAAAAAGTGTACTTAAGTACAGAGCTCAAGTAAATGTACTTCGTTACTGTCCACCTCTGACTATAAATAGATTAAAAAGTACAATGTATAGTTTTTTTAAACTAAAAAATGGTTAGCATTTGGCTTATTGCTGTGGTATAAGAGGAAGAAAACACTCCAGAACATGCTGTTATTGGAAAATAATCAACTTTCAGATTATAACAGTAACTCCGCTTGATGCCATGTCGCGTCACATCACACCACCCCGTTTTTGATTATTTTCCTTTCACAGCAAGGTTTTTTTTTTTTTTTTTTTATTTCCGTCACTACAATGACTCAGACCCATTGGAAAGGTGTACGGTTATTATAGTGAGGAATGCAATTCTGGGTCTTTAAGGGGTTTAATATCTGAACAGAAATGGACTTTTGTTTGAAATGTTGATTTATATATATATATATATATATATATATATATATATATATATATATATATATAAAGTATATGCATATTAATAACATTTGCGTGCTGTGCACATGGTAGAAAGCACAAACCAGCTCTTATGTTAGACATAACATTTACAGCGCTTGAAGTCATAACACATCAATTTCAGTGGCATATGAAGTGTTCAATTTAAGCAATGTTAGCTTTAACTTTATGAATGTATCATGAGGGAGGTCATGTGGGTTTTTGGTTGAATAAGAGAAGATTATTTTCTGCTAGCTGGTGAATATTTTGTATAAAATGGCTGTGTGTGTGTGTGTGTCAAGGTCAGTGGGATTCTTACACATGATGTTCATCATTTGAAATTGGGCAGATTGTAAATGTGTTGACTCCGAGTTGTAACACTGTTCTCTACATGCAATACATGGATTTTTACCCGAGTTTCTCTCAGTTTATTCACAATTTCTACGAGCTTGAACACTCCTAACCTGGAAGAATGAAACCTCTCAAGCAATTCACAATATCTTTTTGAATCAACGCTTATTAGGGTGAATCAAAGCCCACAAGGTGTTAAAATAATCTGTCCCTATCCTACTGTAGTTATGTACCAATGAACAAAATAGAAAGACTTGAAAAAAATAGCCTTACTGTTGTCAGTCATAACATTAAAACCACTGGCAAGTGAAGTGATTCTCTCATTACGATGACACCTGTCAAGGGGTGGGGTATATTAGGCAACAAAAAAGAGAACAGTCAGTTCTCAAAGTTGATGTGTTGGAAACAGGAAAAATGGGCAAGTGTAAGGACCTGAGTGACTTTAAGAAGAGCCAAATTGTGATCCCTAGATGACTGGGTCTGAGCATTTCCAAAATATCACATCTTGTGGGGTGTTCCTGGAATGCAGTGGTTAGTACCTATCAAAAATGGTCCAAGGATCCAAAGGACAACCGGTGAACTGGCGACAGGGTCATGGGTGTCAAAGGCTCATTGATTTGCATGGCGCACCAAGGCTAGCCGGGCGTCATGGTGGTGTAGTGGTTAGCGCTGTCGCCTCACAGCAAGAAGGTCCGGGTTCGAGCCCCGTGGCCGGCGAGGGCCTTTCTGTGCGGAGTTTGCATGTTCTCCCCGTGTCTGCGTGGGTTTCCTCCGGGGGCTCCGGTTTCCCCCACAGTCCAAAGACATCCAGGTTAAGTTAACTGGTGACTCTAAATTGACCGTAGGTGTGAGTATGAATGGTTGTCTGTGTCTATGTGTCAGCCCTGTGATGACCTGGCGACTTGTCCAAGGTGTACCCCACCTTTCGCCTGTAGTCAGCTGGGATAGGCTCCAGCTTGCCTGCGACCCTGTAGAACAGGATAAAGCGGCTAGAGATAATGAGATGAGACCAAGGCTAGCCCATATGGTCCAATCCCACAGAAGAGCTACTGTAGCACAAACTGCTGAAAAAGTTAATGCTGGATAAAACAGAAAACTGTCAGCATTCACTTTTTCACACTGGCCATTGTTTCCCTCAATCACTGTTGTACATTTAAAAAAAAATCAAAACAAAACACCATACCTTCACTGTGGAGTGCTTTTAAAAGAGTCACTGAAGTGCTTTTCTATCACGTGTCCAATCAGGTCACAGCTTGAGGAAAAAACAACATGAAGGACACGGTGTCAGTAATACCTTATAAGTGAGTGAATATAAGCACATGTCAAATCTTAGCTATATTATCATGGAATACAAATCTTCCTCCTCGCAATAGTTGGGTAAAATATTGTTAAATTAATTAATCTTAGCTGTTAATCAGGGTTGTTTCTGAACATTTGGGGGCTCTAAGTGACTTAACGTATCCAGAAGCCCAAACCCACACCAATCATATTATTTTATATGTAATAAAGTATTGAGTAGAATTAATAATTCATTATCTTTTATGAGACGACAGGCTACTGTTGTCATAATCAGTAGTAATGATCTAACAACTTAACATGTGTTAGCGTAACACTTACTATAGCAGGGTTTCCCCTAAAGCATCATAGCGTAGCAGCCCCGCTACACTTAATTTATTGACCGATACGCTTTGTGACATGCCGCTACCCATTAAACCACCACAACGCTGACAATTTAAGCCTACGGTATAAAACTAGAATCAACATGCATGTGTTTTGTAACCTCATCTCATTATCTCTAGCCGCTTTATCCTGTTCTACAGGGTCGCAGGCAAGCTGGAGCCTATCCCAGCTGACTACGGGCGAAAGGCGGGGTACACCCTGGACAAGTTGCCAGGTCATCACAGGGCTGACACATAGACAACCATTCACACTCACACCTACGGTCAATTTAGAGTCACCAGTTAACCTAACCTGCATGGGAAACCCACGTGGACACGGGGAGAACATGCAAACTCCGCACAGAAAGTCCCTCGCCGGCCACGGGGCTCAAACCCGGACTTTCTTGCTGTGAGGCGACAGCGCTAACCACTACACCACCGTGCCGCCCCCGTTTTGTAACCTTTGAGCAGGTAATCAGTACAGTTCATGCAAGCCCATGGCCCTAAAGTTGACCCAAGTTCATGAAGGGTATTCCGCTGATTGGCTGAGTGTGTGTGGTATCCCGCATTGATTGGATGAGCAATGCACAATTAATATTCATAGGTAACTTATGCAAAAATGGCGAAGCCTTCAAGCCAGGTACGAGTGAGCAAAACACTGACGGGTTGCAGCTTAGTTACGGAGTTTTTCACAAAGAAAACTGCGGAAAACAACTCAGCAACAGGGGCAGACTGTAGCTGTGAGACCGCGACGGTCAGTTCGCTGCATGTTGCTGACCAGCTCAAGTCAGACAGTGAGAGTATTTAGTCATCCGCAATATCCACTATTGCCAAAATTTAACAATCAGTATTTTGAGCAACTCATGCCACATTGCATCACCATTCACTTTATTTGATGTGAAATAAAAAGCAGTCTCCGTTGGAACAGGACACGGCTTGTGAGATGCAAGTTGGTATTGTATTGGCGTTTGGGTTTTTTCTGTTTTTAAGGTGGGAATTCAGTAAAATTATAAGTAAAATATAGCCTTTTTGCCAATATGTTGAACTGGTAAAAATCAGCTCTAGATGTCACCAGAAGCCATGAACAGGGTTGCGAACCCAAAATTTTCCACTGAAGCATGTCCCTGGACCCCCTTAGCTTTGCACGTTGCTGTGGGCACTACTCTTTCCAGTTTTTCTAGGGGAAACCCTCCTATAGATATGAGTTAACTTGCTAGTTAGCTGCTAACTTTTTAAAGCAGAAGTAAGAAAGTGGACAAATTAGGTAAAGCCAATTCATTCGCATTGATTTTTTTTTTAAATCAGTGGTTCAGTAAAAATGTCTCCTTTTCAACTTTTTTCTTTTTGCACCCCTGCTTTTGGACCTTCTGACATTAGTTCGGATAGATACTAAATAGAGTTAGATAAGTTGTAGTTTCTGTTCATTTTACACCTTAAGGGACCCTTTCACCAAAGTGATTTTTTTTATGTATTACGGAGCCCCTTGATGGTCCAGGGTCCCTAAACAACTACTTATATACAGTGCTGAGCGTAAATGAGTGCACCCCCTTTGAAAAGTAACATTTTAAACAATATCTCAATGAACAGAAACAATTTCCAAAATGTTGAAAAGACAAAGTTTAATATAACATCTGTTTAACTTATAACGGGAAAGTAAGGTTAATAATATAAACTTAGATTACACATTTTTCAGTTTTACTCAAATTAGGGTGGTGCAAAAATGAGTACACCCCACAACAAAAACTACTACATCTAGTACTTTGTATGGCCTCCATGATTTTTAATGACAGCACCAAGTCTTCTAGGCATGGAATGAACAAGTTGGCGACATTTTGCAACATCAATCTTTTTCCATTCTTCAACAATGACCTCTTTTAGTGACTGGATGCTGGATGGAGAGTGATGCTCAACTTGTCTCTTCAGAATTCCCCAAAGAAAATAATTTCTTTACACCACAAAGGTGAAGGCTACAAGAAGCTCAGCAAAGCTTTACTTATCAGTCAGAATACTGTCACAAAAGTGGTACAAAAATTTAAGAAAGATGGAACTGCAGCCGTCTCACAGAGACGTTCAGGTCGTCCACGGAAGTTAACACCTCGACAGGAGCATCTTCTGATGAGAAGGGTTGAGGAAAATCGGCATGCAAGTTCACTGCAGTTATCTAAAGAAGTAGAAAGCCAAACCGGGGAGACTATTTCCCGTGACACAATACGGCATACACTGCAGAGGAATGGCATGCATGGATGCCGTCCACGAAAGAAGCCTCTCCTAAAGCCCAGGCACAAAAAAGCCCGCCTAGAGTTTGCCAGGGCCCATGCTGACAAAGATGAAGACTACTGGGACTCTATACTCTGGAGTGATGAGACCAAGATAAATGTTTTTGGAACTGATGGCTTCAAAACTGTATGGCGTCACAAAGGTGAGGAATACAAAGAAAAATGCCTGGTGCCGACAGTGAAACATGGTGGTGGCAGTGTCCTTATGTGGGGCTGCATGAGTGCTGCTGGTGTCGGGGAGCTGCATTTCATTGATGGCATCATGAATTCACAGACGTATTGCTCTATACTGAAAGAGAAGATGCTACCATCACTCCGTGCCCTTGGTCGTCGTGCACTTTTCCAACATGATAATGATCCTAAACACACATCTAAGGCCACTGTTGGATTTCTGAAGAAGAATAGGGTGAAAGTGATTCAGTGGCCAAGTATGTCTCCTGATCTGAACCCAATCGAACACCTATGGGGAATTCTGAAGAGACAAGTTGAGCATCACTCTCCATCCAGCATCCAGTCACTAAAAGAGGTCATTGTTGAAGAATGGAAAAAGATTGATGTTGCAAAATGTCGCCAACTTGTTCATTCCATGCCTAGAAGACTTGGTGCTGTCATTAAAAATCATGGAGGCCATACAAAGTACTAGATGTAGTAGTTTTTGTTGTGGGGTGTACTCATTTTTGCACCACCCTAATTTGAGTAAAACTGAAAAATGTGTAATCTAAGTTTATATTATTAACCTTACTTTCACGTTATAAGTTAAACAGATGTTATATTAAACTTTGTCTTGTCAACATTTTGGAAATTGTTTGTGTTCATTGAGATATTGTTTAAAATGTTACTTTTCAAAGGGGGTGCACTCATTTACGCTCAGCACTGTAACAAGCTCTCTGGGGAAGCCATGGCCTAAAGGTTAGAGAAGCAGCTTAGGGACCAAGCGGTTACTGGTTTGATTCCCTGGACCAGCATGAATGGCTGAAGTGTCCTTGAGCAAGCTACTGAACCCCAGAGTGTCTGCTCAATGCCTGTAATATAATGTTATAGCACATGTTTCAAATACATTTACCCCAGAAGCCTGGTTTCATTTGGTTTGCGTGAACTTCGAAAAAAGTAGTAGTGAAACAGTAGGCTGACATTACTACTCAACATTTACACACTATTCAGAATTCACAACAGATCTGTAGTGCAGTGACCACAACTGAGAACATGAGAACACACTTCATATTTCTGTATTATAATTTATAACTGATGACTGGTTGTCTTTTTTCACTTTTTGAAATATCTGAAGGTGGTTACCGTAAACCCCTGTGTATACATGCACTCTGGGTTTTACCACAGCAAGCTTGACTGTGATCTGAAATGTGGGTTAAAATCAGTTACTGTGTACTGCACTTGATGTACATCACACTCACATCTATAAACGATTTAGAAACAGCTCATGTGTTGGGCTGGCAGTCACATAACCAGTAACTACACTACCGTTCAAAAGTTTGGGGTCACTTTGAAATGTCCTTATTTTTGAAAGAAAAGCACTGTTCTTTTCAATGAAGATCACTTTAAACTAATCAGAAATCCACTCTATACATTGCTAATGTGGTAAATGACTATTCTAGCTGCAAATGTCTGGTTTTTGGTGCAATATCTCCATAGGTGTATAGAGGCCCATTTCCAGCAACTCTCACTCCAGTGTTCTAATGGTACAATGTGTTTGCTCATTGCCTCAGAAGGCTAATGGATGATTAGAAAACCCTTGTACAATCATGTTAGCACAGCTGAAAACAGTTGAGCTCTTTAGAGAAGCTATAAAACTGACCTTCCTTTGAGCAGATTGAGTTTCTGGAGCATCACATTTGTGGGGTCGATTAAATGCTCAAAACGGCCAGAAAAATGTCTTGACTATATTTTCTATTCATTTTACAACTTATGGTGGTAAATAAAAGTGTGACTTTTCATGGAAAACACAAAATTGTCTGGGTGACCCCAAACTTTTGAACGGTAGTGTAATTTTACTAGAATGAGGAAATATTTTAAAAATCATGATTGTTTTTCTGATCTGTACAGTTAAATTGGTAAGTTTGATGTGCTCATACGTTTCAGGTGGATGTCAGACAGCAGTAGGATTGGTGATGAACTGAATTTGTTATTGAATCATTAAAGGCACGATCTACAACCAAACAATCTTTCCATATTAATAAAATACCTTACGAGAGTTCCACTGAAAATGATTACAATAGCAATTACATATTACTTTATATTATAAATACCGCTCTACTTTTCTTTTGCAGTTAACTTCAGCAAATCCTGTTTCTCACCATCGTGGCTGGAATCCAAAAAAATATGATTAAACAAAGGAATGTATTCATGACTAGAAGGGAACTCGGCAGAGCGCATATCTCCACCAAGCTACATGTTAACAACATCAAAATCATATCACTTGAACCGAGGATAATATTAAAGCTGCCCACCAAATTTCATCCAAATCTGTTCGCTACTTTTTGAGTTAATGTTGGGAACGGACCAAAAAAAAAAAAAAATCCTAGCTCCACATACATATCCGAATTTGCATCAAAATCTAAATCAGTTGTTCCTTGGCCCATGGATCACCTTTCCTCCAAATTTAATCAAAATTCATAAACTACATTTTGAGTTACATTGGGAACAAATAAATAAACAAACCAACCAATGGAGGTGAAAACATAACCTTCTCCAACAAAGTTGGCGGACACGCTAAACTTATTATAATCAATGTAATAAAAGTTATTCCCTAATAGTGCGCTTACTTGAACAGTTTCTGTTAGCTCTTCATTTTATAGTACCAGTCAAAAGTTTGTACACCCCTACTCTACTCATTTATTGGTTTTTCTGTATTTTGTATTTTCTACTTTGTAGAACAACACTGAAGACATCAAAACTATAAAATAACATATGGAACATATCCGGAATTATGTGGTAAACAAAAAAGTGTTAAAAGAAACAAAAACAAACTATGTTTCATCTTTTAGATTCTTCAGCGTATCCAGCGTTTCCCTTGATAACACTTTGTACACTGTTAGCATTATCTTAACCAGCTTCATGAGGTAGTCACCTGGAATGCTTTTCAATTAACAGCTGTGCCTCATTAAAAGTTAATTAGTGGACGAGTTTCTTGCCTTCTTAATGCATTTGAGATCAAACTGTAAACAATAAATAATAATAATAATACAGTAAATAGCCCTATTCCATCCACAACTCCATATTATGTCAAGAACCAAACAACTAAGTAAAGAGAAACGAAATCCATCATATCATTACTTTAAGACATTAAGTGATTTTTAATGAATAAAAATAAAGAAGAAACATTCAATCAGAAGGCGTGTCTAAACTTTTGACTGGTACTGTATTGCCTTCAATTATGGCTATTCAAGGTCTCACGAAAATGCTGGTGTGGCCCACGCAGAATTTGACTTTGACACTCCTGGCAAGAAGTAGCCCTGGTCGTTTTTAATGCATGCAGGTAGCACTCGAATCAGGGTACATGTGTAGTGGAGTGTGAGTTGCTTTTTTATCCCCCGCTGGCCGGGGATTATGTCATGGCGATTTCCATCCGTCCGTCCCGGGAAGGGTGCTCACCTTCTGAAATCAACTGCTCTCACAATTTTTGGAGGAATTTCACGAAACTTGGCAGAATTCTTTGTTATATGTCGGTAATATGCATATTGTAATTTTGTTCAATTCGGTCACATTTTACCAGAGTTACGGCCCTTGATTAACAAAATTATACTTTGACAATTTCATGAAGGTGTGTTTTCCTTGTGAAATCAACTCCTCTCTCAATTTTTGGATGAATTTCTCGAAGTTTGGCAAAAGGCCTTGTTATATGACGTTAATATGCAAATTGCGATTTTATTTCGTTTGTGAAAATTTTCCCAGAGTTTTGACCCTTGATTAAATCATTCGTACTTTGACAATTTCATGAGGGTGTATGTTCTTCTGAAATCAGCTCCTCTCACAATTTGTGGAGGAATTTCACCAGACTTGGCAAAAGGCTTTGCTATATGAGAATTATACGCATATTGAAATTTCGTTTAATTTGGGCAAATTTTACCAGAGTTATGCCCTTGATTGTTAACAAACTTGCACTTTGGCAATTTCATCAAGTTGTGCTTGCTTTCTGAAATCAACTTCCCTCACAATTTTTATCCCCTGCTGGCCGAAAAGCCTGAAGGGGGATTATGTTGTGGCGACGTCCATCCATCTGTCTGTATGTCCGTCCATCCTGGGAAGGGTACTCACCTTCTGAAATCAACTCCTCTCACAATTTTTGGAGGAATTTCATGAAACTTGGCAGGATTCTTTGTTATATGTCGGTAATACGCATATTGTAATTTCATTCAATTCAGTCACATTTTACCAGAGTTATGGCCGAGTTGCCAGCGGGGGATATTGTGCTCTCAGAGCGCTCTTGTTCATATTAGTCAAAATCTACATGAGCTATTTTCAAAATCTCACACATGCACACAAATTATGATTATATATGAACATATACAGTAATATGAATATACACTGGGGTCCAACAGTCAGACCACATTAAAAATCTGGGATTTATTTTTCATTTAAAGCTTTTTATTTAGAATTTTCGAAGAAAAATGAAGAAAAGAAAACGTCCAGTGTTCACATCATGTACTATTCTAGATCACTATTTTGTTCATTTAAGCAAATGTATGATATTGATCATATGAACTTCTTTGTATAAAATGTCAGATTTCTTTCAAGTCTTATTATTTCCATTGAAGCCTGTGGTCAGACACTGATGGATGTGATCTAACATGGATCATTAGGTTTGTAATATGTCGAGTCCATGCCAGCTGTCATTAAAGCAAATGGAGGATGAATCAGATACTTTATATGTAAAATATAAAAGAAATGTTGGACGTAAATATTTCCAAGAGTTTTCTTTTCATTTGCTGAGAATATTATCTGTCATGAAAAAAAAAGGATTCGATTAGAAAAGATGCATGAGACTTGTGGTCTCAGACTTTTGGTCTTCAAAGTACATCTACATCAATGTGTGTGTGTGTGTGTGTGTCCCAGTTTCAGTTTTCACATGAATAATATGAATATAAATAAAATGAACACACATACAAAACAAAAGTCTTGGGCACTCTATATTTTTATATACAGTGGTGCTTGAAAGTTTGTGAACCCTTTAGAATTTTCTATATTTCTGCATAAATATGACCGAAAACATCATCAGATTTCCACACAAGTCCTAAAAATAGATAAAGAGAACCCACTTCAACAAATGAGATAAAAATATTATGCTTGGTCATTTACTTATTGAGGAAAATGATCCAATATTACATATCTGTGAGTGGCAAAAGTATGTGAACCCCTAGGATTAGCAGTTAATTTGAAGGTGAAATTAGAGTCAGGTGTTTTCAATCAGTGGGATGACAATCAGGTGTGAGTAGGCACCCTGTTTTATTTAAAGAACAGGGATCTATCAAAGTCTGATCTTCACAACACATGTTTGTGGAAGTGTATCATGGAACGAACAAAGGAGATTTCTGAGGACCTCAGAAAAAGCGTTGTTGATGCTCATCAGGCTGGAAAAGGTTACAAAACCATCTCTAAAGAGTTTGGACTCCACCCATCCACAGTCAGACACATTGTGAACAAATGGAGGAAATTCAAGACCATTGTTACCCTCCCCAGGAGTGGTCGACCAACAAAGATCACTCCAAGAGCAAGGCGTGTAATAGTCGGCGAGGTCACAAAGGACCCCAGGGTAACTTCTAAGCAACTGAAGGCCTCTCTCACATTGGCTAATGCTAATGTTCATGAGTCCACCATCAGGAGAACACTGAACAACAATGGTGTGCATGGCAGGGTTGCAAGGAGAAAGTCACTGCTCTCCAAAAAGAACATTGCTGCTTGTCTGTAGTTTGCTAAAGATCACGTGGACAAGCCAGAAGGCTATTGAAAATGTTTTGTGGACAGATGAGACCAAAATAGAACTTTTTGGTTTAAATGAGAAGCGTTATGTTTGGAGAAAGGAAAAACACTGCATTCCAGCATAAGAACCTTATCCCATCTGTGAAACATGGTGGTGGTAGTATCATGGTTTGGGCCTGTTTTGCTGCATCTGGGCCAGGACGGCTTGCCATCATTGATGGAACAATGAGTTCTGAATTATACCAGTGAATTCTAAAGGAAAATGTCAGGACATCTGTCCATGAACTGAATCTCAAGAGAAGGTGGGTCATGCAGCAAGACAACGACCCTAAGCACACAAGTCGTTCTACCAAAGAATGGTTAAAGGAGAATAAAGTTAATGTTTTGGAATGGCCAAGTCAAGGTCCTGACCTTAATCCAATCAAAATGTTGTGGAAGGACCTGAAGCGAGCAGTTCATGTGAGGAAACCCACCAACATCCCAGAGTTGAAGCTGTTCTGTACGGAGGAACGGGCTAAAATTCCTCCAAGCCGGTGTGCAGGACTGATCAACAGTTACCGCAAACGTTTAGTTGCAGTTAGTGCTGCACAAGGGGGTCACACCAGATACTGAAAGCAAAGGTTCACATACTTTTGCCACTCACAGATATGTAATATTGGATTATTTTCCTCAAGAAATAAATGACCAAGTATAATATTTTTGTCTCATTTGTTTAACTGGGTTCTCTTTATCTACTTTTAGGACTTGTGTGAAAATCTGATGATGTTTTTGGTCATATTTATGCAGAAATATAGAAAATTCTAAAGGGTTCACAAACTTTCAAGCACCACTGTACATCAATGTGCGTGTGTGTGTGTGTGTGTGTGTGTGTGTGTGTGTTCCAGTTTCAGTTTTCACATGAATAATTTGAATATAAATAAAATGAACACACATACAAAACAAAAGTCTTGGGCACTCTATATTTTTATATATGTTTGTTTGGCTTATACACTATATGTTTGTCTTGCATGCAAATTCTAGGCCTACTGCAATAATGTATCAGTAGAAAAAAAACCCAATATTTTTTCTTTGAAAACAACATGACAGTCTCTCTAAAAAGAATCACACAGCTTGGAAACGCAAAGACAATTTATGTGCAGCTTAAAAATTCCTTGTGCTTTGTGAATCACCACATGACTGTCCTTTTTTTTATTATTACTGTTTGATTTACAGTTTTGTTGGACAGTGTATGTGCTGAAAACATCCTGTCATGTTCGTGGGAAAGACACACAACAGCAGTGAAACTCCTTCCTGGTCCTGGAGTCTAAACTCGCTTCTCATGCAGCACTGAGTTCTGTGTTTATGGGTTCATTCATTAATCTTCATGATATCACAACTGATGAATTTTCCTTTCTGATTTATCACAAGGTGTTGCTTAATTTTCTATAACAGCAGCTCTGACAGCAGTTTTGGCTTTAATGTAAATCATAGCCATGGCTTAATGGTTAGAGAAGCAGCTTTGGGACCAAAAGGTTGTCAGTTTGATTCCCTGGACCAGCAGGAATGGCTGAAGTGCCTTTGAGAAAGCAACCTGCTCCCCAGGCTGCTCTGGGTATATTGCTCTGGATAAGCGTGATTGCTAGATGTAATGTAACATCATGGGGTTAGATAAGCTTTTTTGAGACCAAAAGGTTGCTGGTTCAATTCCCTGGACCAGCAGGAATAGATGAAGTACCCTTGAGCAAGGCACCGAACCCCCAACTGCTCCCCAGGCTGCTCTGAGTACGTTGTATGTCGCTTTGGATAAGAGCAATTGCTACATGTAATGTCATGGGGTTAGAGAAGCAGCTTTGAGACCAAAAGGTTGCTGGTTCAATTCCTTGGACCAGCAGGAATGGCTGAAGTACCCTTGAGCAAGGCACTGAACTCCCAACTGTTCCCCAGGCTGCTCTGGGTATGTTGTACAATGCTCTGGATAAGGGTGATTGCTAAATGTAATGTCATGGGGTTAGATAAGCTTTTTTGAGACCAAAAGGTTGCTGGTTTAAGTCCCTGGACCAACAGGAATGGCTGAAGTGCCCTTGAGCAAGGCACCTAACCCCTAACTGCTCCCCAGGCTACTCTGGGTATGTTGTACATCACTCTGGATAAGAGTGTCTGCTAAATGTAATTTAATGTCATAGGTTTGTGGGGTTACAGAAGCTATTTTGGGACCAAAAAGTTGCCGGTTCGATTCCCTGGACCAGATAAGATGAGATAACTTTTTATTATCCCACAAGGGGAAATTTACATTGTTACAGCAGCAAAAAAAAAAAAAAAAAAAAGGCAGCAAAATATAGAAAGAAAAAAGGTAAGGCAGTCAAGTAGTGCAAAAAGTACTAAGTATACAAAAAAGTATATATAAAAAGAAATAAACTACAAATTTAAAAGATAAAAATTGACAAATTTGCATAAATTAATAGGTTTGCAGATATACAGTTAACATAAGTGTATTTCACAGGTGGTATTGCACATGTAAGTATGGCACAGGTCGTATTACCAGTATTACACAGGCAGTATTGCATAAGTAAGTGGGTATATTGCACAGGAGCCGTTTTAACAGTGTGTAGCTAGCAGTTCGTTGTAACGTACTGATGCTGATAGTCAGTGAACACAGTATACGTTCAGAGGGGTCTCTATGGATGTAAAAGTGATCTGGACAGTATTGTGTGAGGAGTGTCTGGTGCTGCAGGAATGGCTGAGGTTCCCGTGACAGTAATGCCGCTTTGCATCTTTTAAATGCTTTATCACTGTGGTTTAAATGATTTATTTGTTACCCAAGTATGTTTTTTTTTTTTGCAATATTTGCTGGAGTGGGCGAGATTTGTTTCGAATTCCTTTGCAAGCTAACAGACATGGAGTTAAAAATCCAGTCCCACACACATCTGTAACTCCAGAAACCAGGAAATTAAATTCATCGTTCTAGACTCAACATATCCACATATACAAATGAATCTAATGTTGTTGTTCATGTGCACGCACACAGTGTTCTCACACACACACACACACACACACACACACACACACACACACACACACACACACACATCTGCTCAGTGAGCGGCTTTCAGATGGGACAGGAAGGTTCAGGTTATTGCTGGTGAAGCTTCATAAGCTTTATGATGATTGATATGTAAATGATGTGCAAACATTTTGCTTTTTTTTGTTGGAAGTTGGAACTACAGAGAGCGGAGAGAGGCAGTGATCTGTTCATTGCGTTGCAAAGAAGAGAAGGGGGAAAAAGCAGATGAGATGGTTGCAAAGGTCTGGATGTGTTTATGCTTACAAGAACAAAAAGGGTAGTCCATATCACTCCAATCCTAAGGTCTCTGCACTGGCTCCCAGTGAGCTATAGAATTGACTTTAAAGCACTACTTCTTCTATTTAAAACATTAAATGGGATGGGACCCAGCTACCTACTGGATATGTTTCAATTATATGCACCAACTAGGTCTCTAAGATCACAGGAGAAAAACTTGCTAGTAATACCAGCTGTCAAAATGAAGTGTGGTGAAGCAGCCTTTAGTTGCTATGCTGCTAATCTTTGGAACCAACTTCCAGATGATATCAAAAATGCTCCTGCTGTTCTCATCTCATCTCATTATCTCTAGCCGCTTTATCCTTCTACAGGGTCGCAGGCAAGCTGGAGCCTATCCCAGCTGACTACGGGCGAAAGGCGGGGTACACCCTGGACAAGTCGCCAGGTCATCACAGGGCTGACACATAGACACAGACAACCATTCACACTCACATTCACACCTACGCTCAATTTAGAGTCACCAGTTAACCTAACCTGCATGTCTTTGGACTGTGGGGGAAACCGGAGCACCCGGAGGAAACCCACGCGGACACGGGGAGAACATGCAAACTCCGCACAGAAAGGCCCTCGCCGGCCACGGGGCTCGAACCCAGGACCTTCTTGCTGTGAGGTGACAGCGCTAACCACTACACCACCGTGCCGCCCTGCTCCTACTCTTGTTAGTTTTAAATCCAGGCTCAAGACAAAGCTGTTTTCAGATGCTTTCACTTGATTAATTTTTACCTAAGTAATTAATTTCTTGGGCGGCACGGTGGTGTAGTGGTTAGCGCTGTCGCCTCACAGCAAGAAGGTCTGGGTTCGAGCCCCGTGGCCGGCGAGGGCCTTTCTGTGAGGAGTTTGCATGTTCTCCCCGTGTCCGAATGGGTTTCCTCCGGGTGCTCCGGTTTCCCCCACAGTCCAAAGACATGCAGGTTAGGTTAACTGGTGACTCTAAATTGACCGTAGGTGTGAATGTGAGTGTGAATGGTTGTCTGTGTCTATGTGTCAGCCCTGTGATGACCTGGCGACTTGTCCAGGGTGTACCCCGCCTTTCACCCGTAGTCAGCTGGGATAGGCTCCAGCTTGCCTGCGACCCTGTAGAAGGATAAAGCGGCTAGAGATAATGAGATGAATGAGATGAGATAATAATAATAAAGAAATTAAGGCTAACAGATCAGATATAGTCGTGAAGGACAAGAAGGAAAGAGTTTATCTGCTCAGTGATATGTCCGTCCCCACTGAAAGAAACACTTCTCTAAAAACTACAGAAAAACTCTCCAAATACAAAGATCTAGAAATAGAAATTGAGAGAATGTGGGGTATGAAGACCACAACCATACTGGTGATAATAGGTGCTCTCGGTCTGGTCAAGAAAGGGATTGAAAAACACACCAACAAAATCCCTGGTAACGTCAAGATACAAGAAATTCAGAAGATCGTCCTCCTCGACACTGTTCATATATTAGGTGTTCTGACGTTTAGAACCTGATAGTTCTTTTTATTGTGTTTATCAATGTTCTCCCAAAGTCAGTTCATCATTGCAGGGTTGTTCTCTACGCAGATGATACAGCCCTGTTCTTTCCTGGTAAGGACGTCCATTCAATAGAGTTACTGTACTTCTCGAGGAAAATCTTCATGCCCTCAATAACTGATTTTCTCTTAACAAGCTAACTGTAAATTGTGCCAAATCAAAAGTAATGTTTTTTGGTTTGAACCAATGACTTAAAAGGTCTCCAAAGCCAGTATTATCATTCGCAGGAACTGATCTAGAAGTTACAGATTCTTTCAAGTACCTACTGTAGGTCTGACCTTTGATCCTACTGTGACCTAATCATATTGACGATCTCTCTGGAAAAGTAGCTAAAAGATTAAACCTTTTGAGGAGGCTTGGGGCGGCATGGCGGTGTAGTGGTTAGCACTGTTGCCTCACAGCAAGAAGGTTCTGGGTTCAAGCCCAGTGACTGACAGAGGCCTTTCTGTGTGGAGTTTGCATGTTCTCCCTGTGTCTGTGTGGGTTTCTTCCGGGTGCTCTGGTTTCCCCCAAAGACATGCAGTTAGGTTAACGTGTGACGGCCTCGGGCTGAAGTGCCCAAGAGTGGCAGAGCACACGTACGTAGCGGCTTTGCTCTCCTATGACGAACTAAATTTCGTTGTACATTTGTGCAGTGACAATAAAGGCCTTATCTATCAAGTAATAATAATAATAAGTTAAATTTATATAGCGCCTTTCAAGTAACCCAAGGACGCTTTACAATTATAGACAAGGAAAAAAATAAATAATAATAATAATAAATAAATAAATAAAAAAAATAAATAAAAATAAAAAGTAAAAAGTCCACCAAGTAGGGGTCAGGATGTAATTCCCGTGGTGTAGCAGCCACAGTCCCACCAAAATGCGCACGAAAACGAGTCCCACATCTCCAGCACTGCCACCGTGACGCCGTAAGCAACACCGCTCAGAACACCATGCCATGGATCCACAAAGCGAGCACAGAAGCACCGCCATGCAAAGCGCTGGTATGTCCAAACCACCTGCACAGCCGCCGCGACACCACCGAGCAACATCGCTCAGAACATCACGCCAAGCATTAAAGCACAGAGCGCTGGACAACCACGATGTAAAATGAGCAATGAGCTCACTGCAGTCCATAGCTAGGAGCACAGGCATCACCCACAGCGAACCAAGGCCTGGAGGGAACCGACGCCCAAAACTGGGTCCGGAGCTATACCACAACCGGCGGACAAAACCTTCAAACAAACATCAAACTACATAAACACACAGAAAAAAAAGAAATAAATGAAAATAGAAAAAGAAATAAAATAAAAAAAAGTTCTGGTGAGAAGCGGCAGCCAGAACGCGCACGACGTACTCTCAACCGGAAATGGAAACGAAAATAAATTTGTTCCATCACACCCTCATGGTAGCCCAAAGTCCAAGGGATGGACTTGGCTCCATGAGCAAACAGAACAGGACATTAAGGAAAAAACTCATAATAATAATGCACTGTATTTACTTTTAAGGCATTATTATTAATCTCCTGTTAATATTTATGAGTTTATATCTTCCTTTAACAGAAATATATTCCACAGCCCTGTTGATTTCTCGAGTCTGATTGGTCAGAAGGTGTTGATTAATTTTCTGTAACAGCAGCTCTCTGGGTAATTTCATCTGCAATACGCAATAGCAACAAACAACACAAGATGCTCCACATAAACCAAAATGTGTAATTGTTTATATGGTGATGTTTGCCCAGAGATGTTTATTTAGCATGTTTGGAAGGAGTTTCCTGTGTCAGTGCTTTGAACAAGTCAGAGGTAAAGCTGCGTCGTAAATTTTTCCATCACAGGAACGTCATCAGGACAGATGACTTTGTCATTTTGGGTTTCTTGGTAACATGAAAACCTGCATATTTGTTGCTTCAAGAAAAAGACAAGCAGTGGCGGGTCAGGAAATAACTGTTTATAGCTGCTTTAATGTAAGTTATAGTTTGTTTCATAGACTTTCGATAATATGAATATAACCATAAATGGATAAAAAGTACATGTCCTTCTTTAGAAAGTAAAAAAACAGTACTGTTGAATTACCAAGAAACCAGAAAGCACAAAATATGTAGAATATTGAATAATAGAACAATGAATCTCATTTCCTGGTTTCTGGAGTTACAGATGTGTGCGGGACTGAAATATGGCCTAATGGATAGAAAAGCAGCTTTGGGACCAAAAGGTTGCTGGTTTGATTCCCTGGACCAGCAGGAATGGCTAAGGTGCCCTTGTGCACAGCACCTAGGTGCTCTCGGTACTGCTCTGTATAAGAGCGTCTGCTAAATGTAATATATATGTTGGGCACGGTGGTGCCTCACAGCAGGAAGGTTCTGGGTTCAAACCTTATGGCTGACTTGGGCCTTTCTGTGTGGAGTTTACATCTCCTTGTATCAGTGTGGGTTTCCTTCCACAGTTCAAAGATTAGGTAAAATACCCAGCCATTGGGGTTGCACAAGCCAGTGCATACTTAGTACCAGTCCCAAGCCCTGAAAGATTGGGGAGGGTTGCATCAGGAAGGGCACTGGGTGTAGAACTTATGCCAAATCAAAGGGGTTGAAAATCAATTGGGGCCTCAGCCTGTCACAACCTATGTGATCTATGTGACAAATCAAATAAACTTAATTATTATCTATACAGTACATTTTTTGATGGAGTAAAAACATGTGTTCTATTCCCTTCTTGCAGGTTTCATTCATTTGGTTTGATAGCACGGCAATATTGTTAGCATATCACTTATCCTACGTGTATTACGTCACTCTACCCAATGGAGAATGAGCATTGAATATGGTTTATGATATTGCATGGATGGTTGTCAAGACAACATGACGTCACATGTCAGAGACGTAAAACTTCCACACTAGTGAGTGAGTGACTGGGACAATTTGTAAACAAACATGGCCGCCAGGTTTGCTTCATTAAATATGGAAGATTTTGAGAGAATTTTGAAAGAGAAAGATGCGTTGAACACCCGAAAGGAATGCATACAACCCCGATTCCAAAAAAGTTGGGACAAAGTACAAATTGTAAATAAAAATGGAATGCAATGATGTGGAAGTTTCAAAATTCCATATTTTATTCAGAATAGAACATAGATGACATATCAAATGTTTAAACTGAGAAAATGTATCATTTAAAGAGAAAAATTAGGTGATTTTAAATTTCATGACAACAACACATCTCAAAAAAGTTGGGACAAGGCCATGTTTACCACTGTGAGACATCCCCTTTTCTCTTTACAACAGTCTGTAAACGTCTGGGGACTGAGGAGACAAGTTGCTCAAGTTTAGGGATAGGAATGTTAACCCATTCTTGTCTAATGTAGGATTCTAGTTGCTCAACTGTCTTAGGTCTTTTTTGTCATATCTTCCGTTTTATGATGCGCCAAATGTTTTCTATGGGTGAAAGATCTGGACTGCAGGCTGGCCAGTTCAGTACCCGGACCCTTCTTCTACGCAGCCATGATGCTGTAATTGATGCAGTATGTGGTTTGGCATTGTCATGTTGGAAAATGCAAGGTCTTCCCTGAAAGAGACGTCGTCTGGATGGGAGCATATGTTGCTCTAGAACCTGGATATACTTTTCAGCATTGATGGTGTCTTTCCAGATGTGTAAGCTGCCCATGCCACACGCACTAATGCAACCCCATACCATCAGAGATGCAGGCTTCTGAACTGAGCGCCGATAACAACTTGGGTCGTCCTTCTCCTCTTTAGTCCGAATGACATGGCGTCCCTGATTTCCATAAAGAACTTCAAATTTTGATTCATCTAACCACAGAACAGTTTTCCACTTTGTCACAGTCCATTTTAAATGAGCCTTGGCCCAGAGAAGATGTCTGCGCTTCTGGATCATGTTTAGATACGGCTTCTTCTTTGAACTATAGAGTTTTAGCTGGCAACGGCAGATGGCACGGTGAATTGTGTTCACAGATAATGTTCTCTGGAAATATTCCTGAGCCCATTTTGTGATTTCCAATACAGAAGCATGCCTGTATGTGATGCAGTGCCGTCTAAGGGCCCGAAGATCACGGGCACCCGGTATGGTTTTCCGGCCTAGACCCTTACGCACAGAGATTCTTCCAGATTCTCTGAATCTTTTGATGATATTATGCACTGTAGATGATGATATGTTCAAACTCTTTGCAATTTTACACTGTCGAACTCCTTTCTGATATTGCTCCACTATTTGTCGGCGCAGAATTAGGGGGATTGGTGATCCTCTTCCCATCTTTACTTCTGAGAGCCGCTGCCACTCCAAGATGCTCTTTTTATACCCAGTCATGTTAATGACCTATTGCCAATTGACCTAATGAGTTGCAATTTGGTCCTCCAGCTGTTCCTTTTTTGTACCTTTAACTTTTCCAGCCTCTTATTGCCCCTGTCCCAACTTTTTTGAGATGTGTTGCTGTCATGAAATTTCAAATGAGCCAATATTTGGCATGAAATTTCAAAATGTCTCACTTTCGACATTTGATATGTTGTCTCTGTTCTATTGTGAATACAATATCAGTTTTTGAGATTTGTAAATTATTGCATTCCATTTTTATTTACAATTTGTACATTGTCCCAACTTTTTTGGAATCGGGGTTGTATGTATAATAATAATAATAATAGTAATAATAATAATAATAATAATGGGGCGGCACGGTGGTGTAGTGGTTAGCGCTGTCGCCTCACAGCAAGAAGGTCCGGGTTCGAGCCCCGTGGCCGGCGAGGGCCTTTCTGTGCGGAGTTTGCATGTTCTCCCCGTGTCCGCGTGGGTTTCCTCCGGGTGCTCCGGTTTCCCCCACAGTCCAAAGACATGCAGGTTAGGTTAACTGGTGACTCTAAATTGAGCGTAGGTGTGAATGTGAGTGTGAATGGTTGTCTGTGTCTATGTGTCAGCCCTGTGATGACCTGGCGACTTGTCCAGGGTGTACCCCGCCTCACGCCCATAGTCAGCTGGGATAGGCTCCAGCTTGCCTGCGACCCTGTAGAACAGGATAAAGCAGCTAGAGATAATGAGATGAGATGAGATACCATGAAAAAATTCAGCCAATATTATTGGAATATAAGTGGAATAATATACTCCTTGGAAAATAGTCAGTTGGTAACAGTGACTCTACTTCATGTCAGACATCGCATCACCTCATCAGTGAATATTTCCCGATCATGTTTTTATTCCTTACATAATACACATTGTGTCACTGTAATAAAATAAGTAAACAGTAGCTCAGGCACAGATTATTTACGATTATCATTTCCTATCAGTAATACTCAGGTCCAGTTCCACTGAACCCATTCCCCCTTTCCATACTTTTATGTCGTATTTCTATGTTCCTGCTGCTTTGATAAACCTGGCACACTTTATTAAGTATTGACTAATTACTCGATTATTAGAACCTGGTGACTGGGAGTATGGAACACAAAATCTGCAGTATACAGAGTCATAAAGTTTCCTATTTTACATTATTTTCTGACAAGTCAGCAGAAGGAAATCATACACTCACTGCTTCCTTCCTGCTGACTTTTCAGAAATTCAGGAAATTTGCATAACAGTAACTGATGGAAACATATAATATGCAAATCTGCTGAAGACGTACCAACAACATTATATCATCCACAGTGTAGAGAGGGTGAAGAAAAAAATCAGTTTCGGATGGTAAATTGCATATCTGTACAGGTGAGTGCAAAAGTGTATTCTTGGAAGAAAAGGGAAGTAAAAATGCCTGTCTGTACTGCAAATGGTCGAAAATAGAAATGAAATAAAAATCATTTCATAAAGGGTGAATTATGTGTGCATCATGCAACAAGACAACAATCGAAATCGTAATGTAAATGCAATTGAAAAAAATTCTCAAATTTTTTTTCATTGTTAATAATTTACAGGGGCGGCATGGTAGTGTAGTGGTTCGCACTGTCGCCTCACAGGACACAAGAAGGTTCTGGGTTCAGAACCCAGTAGCCAATGGGGTCCTTTCTGTGTGAAGTTTGCATGTTCTCCTCGTGTCTGCATGGGTTTCCTCCATGTGCTCTGGTTTCCCCCACAGTCCAAAGACATGCCGTTAAGGTCTAAATTGTTCATAGGTAGGTGTGTGTGTGTGTAGAAAGGAACTGGCTATCCTACTGCTGCAATTCTGGCCAAGTCAACTAAATATGGTTTGCCTCAAGCTTGGGTTGGGGCAAGGGTTGTTCGATGATGAATATTTTACAGTACACTGATTAGTTATGTGATAATGTGTGTAGACTAAAAGTCATACTGGTAGACGTTACCTCATCTTCTTTTTCCTTTTATTTTGAACTCAAATGTTTATCAAGTTTTCAGGTAAGAATGCCCTCACACGGCTACTCTCAGTGACACTGCACCTCTTTCAGCAGGTAATCAAACAGCAATGTGGGTGATGAAGGAAACCAGCAAGCAAAGTGAAAATAAACCAACATGTAAAAGAAAGAAGTTTTAAAAAAGATCTAAAATAAATCTTTGGTGCTTGAAAATTTGTGAACCCTTTAGAATTTTCTATATTTCTGCATAAATATGACCTAAAACATCATCAGATTTTCACACAAGTCCTAAAAGTAGATAAAGAGAACCCAGTTAAACAAATGAGACAAAGATATTATACTTGGTCATTTATTTATTGAGGAAAATGATCCAATATTACATATCTGTGAGTGGCAAAAGTATGTGAACCTCTAGGATGAGCAGTTAATTTAAAGGTGAAATTAGAGTCAGGTGTTTTCAATCAGTGGGATGACAATCAGGTGTGAGTGGGCACCCTGTTTTATTTAAAGAACAGGGATCTATCAAAGTCTGATCTTCACAACACATGTTTGTGGAAGTGTATCATGGCACAAACAAAGGAGATTTCTGAGGACCTCAGAAAAAGCGTTGTTGATGCTCATCAGGCTGGAAAAGGTTACAAAACCATCTCTAAAGAGTTTGGACTCCACCAATCCACAGTCAGACAGATTGTGTACAAATGGAGGAAATTCAAGACCATTGTTACCCTCCCCAGGAGTGGTCAACCAACAAAGATCACTCCAAGAGCAAGGCGTGTAATAGTTGGCGAGGTCACAAAGGACCCCAGGGTAACTTCTAAGCAACTGAATGCCTCTCTCACATTGGCTAATGTTAATGTTCATGAGTCCACCATCAGGAGAACACTGAACAACAATGGTGTGCATGGCAGGGTTGCAAGGAGAAAGCCACTGCTCTCCAAAAAGAACATTGCTGCTCATCTGCAGTTTGCTAAAGATCACGTGGACAAGCCAGAAGACTATTGGGAAAATGTTTTGTGGATGGATGAGACCAAAATAGAACTATTTGGTTTAAATGAGAAGTGCCATGTTTAGAGAAAAGAAAACACTGCATTCCAGCATAAGAACCTTATCCCATCTGTGAAACATGGTGGTGGCAGTATCATGGTTTGGGCCTGTTTTGCTGCATCTGGGCAAGGACGGCTTGCCATCATTGATGGAACAATGAATTCTGAATTATACCAGTGAATTCTAAAGGAAAATGTCAGGACATCTGTCCATGAACTGAATCTCAAGAGAAGGTGGGTCATGCAGCAAGACAACGACCCTAAGCACACAAGTCGTTCTACCAAAGAATGGTTAAAGAAGAATAAAGTTAATGTTTTGGAATGGCCAAGTCAAAGTCTTGACCTTAATCCAATCGAAATGTTGTGGAAGGACCTGAAGCGAGCAGTTCATGTGAGGAAACCCACCAGCATCCCAGAGTTGAAGCTGTTCTGTATGGAGGAACGGGCTAAAATTCCTCCAAGCCGGTGTGCAGGACTGATCAACAGTTGCCGGAAGCGATTAGTTGCAGTTATTGCTGCACAAGGGGGTCACACCAGATACTGAAAGCAAAGGTTCGCATACTTTTGCCACTCACAGATATGTAATATCGGATCATTTTCCTCAGTAAATAAATGACCAAGTATAATATTTTTGTCTCATTTGTTTAACTGAGTTCTCTTTATCTACTTTTAGGACTTGTGTGAAAATCTGATGTTGTTTTAGGTCATATTTATGCAGAAACATAGAAAATTCTAAAGGGTTCACAAACTTTCAAGCACCACTGTATCTGAAAAATTCAGTGTTTTTTTAAATTTAAATTTAAAGAAAAGAAACATGAACAGGTACAATGAAATCCAATTAGACAGCTTTTTTGTCACTTTGTCTCCACCGTGTGGCTATAGTTAGAAAAACAGCTAATGAAGCGGTACCTGCGATAAATGCAGCTTCCGCAGTCTGTCCACCAGATGGTGCTGTGTCTCAACACAAGCGCGAACCTCCAAACAGCTTTCCACACTCAAACTTTCAACACAACGGATTTTCACTCGGAGGAGTAGTAATGCTAATGGACACAATGAGTCACTTTACTGATTCGATTCTTTCCAATTACCTCTTTATCCGAACTGAATATTTAAAATTTTGATTCGTTTGATTCACCACTATTGTTCAGTTCACATTACAGAAACACACACTTGCAGATTTACAGCTCCATCCTGTTCGGTTTTCAAGAAATAATATTAATTGTGTGATAAATTAAGAAATAAATGTCCAAACCCAACCAAACTATTCCTGCTTCACAAGACTCATGACTGACTTCAAACAGAAATGATTCATTCACCAAGTGCAGATTATGAAGCGAATGAATCTCTACTTTAACCTACTGAGCCCATCTTAGGTATCACTTAGGGCTGGACAATATGGTGAATTATTATCCATACAGGACACTTTTTCGATGAAATAAAAAACGTGTTCTATTCCATTCTAGCAGGTTTCATTCATTTGGTTCGATAGCATGCAATATTGTTAGCGTATCACTTATCCTACGTGTATTACGTCACTGTACCCAGTGGAGAATGAGCGTTGAATATGGTTTACGATATTGCATGGTTGTCAAGACAACATGACATCACACGTCGGAGACATAAAACTTCTGCACTAGCGAGCGACTTGGACAATTTGTAAACAAACATGGCTGCCAGATTTGTTTTGTTAAATATGGAAAATTTTGAGAGAATTTTGAAAGAAAAACGCGTTGAACACCTGAAAGGAATGTGTATGTATAATAATAATAATATTGGCTGTCCAATATTGTCCAACAGTCCAAAACAGCAGGCAAAGTCGTAATCGAGGACAGGGGCAGGAGGTCAATCGAGGCGTGGACAGAATATCAGAGGCAAAACTATACAAGATCAAGGGATGAGAAACAGGAGTCGAAAAACCAGGCGGTCAACAAGAACAGGGACAGGAAACAAGGCTCAGTCAGGTACACTAGATGCAGTGTAATACTTCGCATTGTCCTTGCATGGGCGCAGTCCTTAAATAGCCCAAACATAGTTCATTGATTAAAGACAGGTGTTCTTCGTTAACGGCGTGCGCGCCGGAGCTCATTAGGCGCGCACACAGCCCGAGGCGCGCCTTTAGGTGCACGAGCCAAGGCGTGCAGGACTGACACAGTTCTGTGCAAGCGCAACACGATCGCACTAGAAAGCACGGTCAAGCTGCCAGTGTAGCTGCAGTCTTTTTAGTTGCGAATTACGAGTATTTCCTCTTGTGTTCATAATTCGCCAAGTCAAAACAAGCGAAACTTTCCTCCTTCTTTCGAAGTGAAAAGAGGAAAGCAATTTATTATATATTTTTCTCCATCAAAGTTGCATTTTGTGGCTTCGAAGCTAAGTTTTAGTGCCGTTTCTAGAACACAACATCAAGAAAACGTGGAAGAAACAGCAATAATGGAAGAGCCGGTTTCTAAGCTGCCTAAAACTAGCAATGGTAATTATTTTTTGTTACATAATGTACTCAGACTGCCAATCAGTGTGTGACTCCTCCCCTTTGAAAAATCCTAGCTACGCCCCTGACTCAACACCAGCCAATATTATTTAAATATTGGACTAGAAGTCAATACAGTGTGTATAATGATATTATTTACCAATAATATCCAATCAGTGACTGGTTACAGGTGAATCATAATGGAGTTATAATCACGCCGACATCTGATCATTATAAGAAAGTATATTCACTTTTTTTTTATTTTAATTGACTGTAACATTGACATTCGTATCAGTCTCATGAACCTCCTTTGGTGCCACCATGAACCCTTAGTTGGAAACCTTGGGAAATTATTATATATAATAACATAAATCATATAAAAAGCCTATATTGGGTGGCACGGTGGTGTAGTGGTTAGCGCTTTCGCATCACAGCCAGAAAGTTCCGGGTTCGAACTTCATTGCTAATGGGGCCTTTCTATATGGAGTTTGCATGTTCTCGCCATGTCTGCATGGATTTCTTCCCTGTGCTCCGGTTTCCCCCACAGTCCAAAGACATGCAGATGAGGTAAAATACCCAGCGTCTGGGGTTGCACAAGTTGGTGCATACTTAGTGCCCATCCCAAGCCCGGATAGACTGGGGAGGGTTGTGTCAGGAAGATGTAAAACCCCTACCAACACTAATATACAGGACAGATCTGCTCTGGCGACCCTTAACAGGATCAGCTGAAAGACGAAGATATAAAATACATACACTGAAATACTTTATACTGACATATTTGTGACATGATGTTTTGGTGCTTACTGAAGGCAGGTTTAGCCTTTTTTATGACAGTTAAAATCTGTCTGAGCAGACAGTGAGGAGGGGAGACACCACTGACAGAAGGGCACCACCAGGAATGGAGCCTGCGGCTTAATTTGACTCAACACAGGAAACTTCACCCGGCCCGGACACGGAAAGGATTGACAGATGGTGCATGGCTGTTTTTAGTTGGTGGAGTGATTTGTCTGGTTAATTCTGATAACAAACGAGACTCCGGCATGCTAAATAGTTACGCGGCCCCTCGTGGCCGGCGTCCCAAACTTCTTGGCGGGACAAGTGGCGTTCAGCCACGTGAGATGGAGCACTTTAGTACTTTAAAGTACTAAAGCACCACTGCATCGCTTTCTGTAGGCCCCGGAACTGCCAAGGTACCACTTGAGCAAGGCCCTTAACCATCATTGGTTCCTCCAGAGGTGCTGTATCATAGCTGAGGCATCAGCAGGCAGTCGAACCAAGCATAGCTTGGAGTGAAAAACAAAACCAGGATAACTTGTCGATGATTGTACATTTTGTTGGAAGTCATTCATCTTGGAACAATGCTTGAACTCTTCAGGGTAGGCTAAAAAAAGTGAGGTCAGTCAGTAGAAGAAGACTTTATCCTCTGCATTTAACCCATCTGAAGCAGTGAGCAGCCACACTACAGCGCCTGGGGAGCACTTAGGGGTACTCAAGGGCACTTCAGCCCAAGGCCGCCCCATGTTAACCTAACTGCATGTCTTTGGACTGTCGGGGAAACTGGAGAAACCCACACAGACACGGTGAGAAGATGCAAACTCCACACAGAAAGGCCCTCGCCGCCGGCAGAGCATTTTTAAAGGATTTTCCACTAGGAGACCAACTGGTCTGGGCAATACAATCACAGGCCCCAGAGTCCATGCGGCTGCACCGCTGCGGCATATTCTGTGATGCAAAGTGGCTCACCAATCACCATCACACTACAGTGACTACACAGCTATCAAGAGCAGTTACCAAGCACAAATGTTATGTCAAAGACACTCAAAGTTACACAGTAATGACATTGGATTTTGACATCAGCCGTCTCAGTAACCAAATTTTAGTTTTGTTTTTCTTAACCAACATGAGCTTGTGTGTATACACTACCGTTCAAAAGTTTGGGGTCACCAGACAATTTTGTGTTTTCCATGAAGAGTCACACTTTTATTTACCACCATAAGTTGTAAAATGAATAGAAAATATAGTCGAGACATTTTTCTGGCCATTTTGAGCATTTAATCGACCCCACAAATGTGATGCTCCAGAAACTCAATCTGCTCAAAGGAAGGTCAGTTTTATAGCTTCTCTAAAGAGCTCAACTGTTTTCAGCTGTGCTAACATGATTGTACAAGGGTTTTCTAATCATCCATTAGCCTTCTGAGGCAATGAGCAAACACATTGTACCATTAGAACACTGGAGTGAGAGTTGCTGGAAATGGGCCTCTATACACCTATGGAGATATTGCACCAAAAACCACACATTTGCAGCTAGAATAGTCATTTACCACATTAGCAATGTATAGAGTGGATTTCTGATTAGTTTAAAGTGATCTTCATTGAAAAGAACAGTGCTTTTCTTTCAAAAATAAGGAAACCCACGCAGACAACATGCAAACTCCACACAGAAAGGCCCTCGCCGGCCACGGGACTTGAACCCGGACCTTCTTGCTGTGAGGCGACAGCGCTAACCACTACACCACCGTGCTGCCCACTTAAAATGTGTTTAAAATAAAATTTATAAATTATTAATTTATGTCTATCGTATATAATTTGTGCTGGATATTTTATTTGGCGGGCGGCATGGTGGTGTAGTGGTTAGCGCTGTCGCCTCACAGCAAGAAGGTCCGGGTTCGAGCCCCGTGGCCGGTGAGGGCCTTTCTGTGCGGAGTTTGCATGTTCTCCCCGTGTCCGCGTGGGTTTCCTCCGGGTGCTCCGGTTTCCCCCACAGTCCAAAGACATGCAGGTTAGGTTAACTGGTGACTCTAAATTGACCGTAGGTGTGAATGTGAGTGTGAATGGTTGTCTGTGTCTATGTGTCAGCCCTGTGATGACCTGGCGACTTGTCCAGGGTGTACCCCGCCTTTCGCCTGTAGTTAGCTGGGATAGGCTCCAGCTTGCCTGCGACCCTGTAGAACAGGATAAAGTGGCTAGAGATAATGAGATGAGATTAATAAAAACATTTTAAGATGCCTAAATTTGCGGATGTGGTCTAATCTCGCGTACGTTTCCGATTCCTTTCCGCTCTTCCGTGTTTGAGATCTCTGATCATGGCAGAAGAGCAGAGCTCCTCTAGTGAAGCTCACAGTGCTTCAGAAGTAAGTGCTGCTTTAAAAAGAGGTACATTTACATGTACATTAATCTCAGCATGTTTAATTCCCCAAGCCAATGACAAGAACTTTCGTGAGAAATAACGCGAACGTCTGCATCATGCGGGATTTGCGGGCGGGAGCGGGACTGAAAATCATAATTCTTTGCGGGAACGGGCGGGAGCGGGACTGAAAATTCTGTCCCGCGCAGACCTCTACTTACGTGGTACTTGGTTAATTAATTGCAACTGATTGAACCAAATGATAAGACATAACTTGGTTTAAAATTTGGTCTCCCAGTGAAGCTGGTTTGGCCTCGAACCCGGAACCTTCTTGTGTCCTGTGAGGCGACAGTGCTAACTACTCCACCACCCTGGAGGGTGTTTCAATATCTCATTCAGTCACTCTAGCTGCTTTATCCTTCTACAGGGTCACAGGCAAGCTGGAGCCTATCCCAGCTGACTACGGGCGAAAGGCGGGGTACACCCTGGACAAGTCGCCAGGTCATCACAGGGCTGACACATAGACACAGACAACCATTCACACTCACATTCACACCTACGCTCAATTTAGAGTCACCAGTTAACCTAACCTGCATGTCTTTGGACTGTGGGGGAAACCGGAGCACCCGGAGGAAACCCACGCGGACACGGGGAGAACATGCAAACTCCACACAGAAAGGCCCTCGCCGGCCACGGGGCTCGAACCCAGGACCTTCTTGCTGTGAGGCGACAGCGCTAACCACTACACCACCGTGCCGCCCGCGTTTCAATATTGCATATATAATATTGACGGACATTAGCACACACTTATTCAGTGATTCCTCCTGCAATTTATAATAAACGCCAATCACTGATTAGAGACCGCGCGCGCGCGCGCGCAAATCACATCTGGCTGGTCCTTAGTAACCCGAGTATGACGTAGGTGTGGACACTTTGTTTCTGGGACGTGATGAGATGTGATTTGGATCAGAGGAGACGTGGATGGAAAGACCTCGAGAGAGAGAGAGAGAGAGAGAGAGAGATTATTGGACGAAGGGGGCGTGTCTCCATCACAGGCTCTCATAGCTGCGGCTCCGCGCGCGCGCCTTCGCTCGCACCTTCTTCTTCTTCTTCACTTTGAACTTCAAACGCTCGGACACGCGCGCGCGCGCGCACACGCCTCTTCAGGACTCCCGACGAACATTTTCTTTCTATTCGTTTCGGCTGATGGTTTTTTTTTTTGGAAAGTCTTTTGGGAAAGTCAAGTCCATCAGCCGTCTTCAGCCATCCAGGTACGTTCCCCACACACCGGCTCGGTACAGAACCCATAATGTGCAGGATGTTTGCACAAACTTCCGGGTTATAATAAACACATCAGAGCACTTAATAAGAGGAAATGCACAATGTGATCGTCAATTTAAAAAAAAAAAAAAAAAAACATGCATGAATTATTATTTGGTGCGAGTTTCAGTCGGAAGCATTTCCCAGGAGCGCAGCGTCCCTGTGTGTGTGTGTGTGTGTGTGTGTGTGATATTATGATATTATCCATCCATCTATCCATGCATGCACATTTATTCCATAAAACACTTCCTGAGATCTATGTGTATTTTAAAAATAGAAATGCAAATAGAAATCATCTCCTACACTCCACACTGTAACTGCAGCTTCAAGAACTGAGATTAAAAACTTGATGAATGAAGTCTGATTATTCAATCCGACTCAGTCTGATTTCACAGGATTTTAACATCACACACTGCTCCAAAAGAGCTTCACTGAAATCCAGATCATTCCTATGAAATAATTCTCTTTCAATTTAAACACTCACAGGAAGTCAAAATCCAACCAAGCAAAGATTTATTAATTTTACAAATAATAGTGGGGGTTTTTTATTGTTTTTTTTTTAAGTTTTATTTTTATGCTCAGTTATGAAGCAATGAAGCTGTCACATCGGTGAGAGCGGGGAGAGTCTGTACACAGAGGAGACTTGGGACAGTTTGCTGTATTCCCATAAATTAATTTCAACCAATCAGGTTTTAGATTCGATCAGACGTTAGATGCTGCCCGACTAACTTTGGCGCCACGAACCTGGACACTGCAGTAAGGTTTGTGCAGTTTGACATTTTATTCAACCAAAACTTAAAAGTATTTTCTACTTCGCCTCCACCTCCGTTCTCTGGTGTGACGTACGCTGGTGAAATGGGGATTTGTTAGGAACTAAAGTTTATAGCCTGGCGTTACCAGATATAGTATTATTTATATTCAACTTAAATTCTGAGAAAAAAAAAAACATTTAAGAAATTTTTTTTTTCAAAAATCCAGATTGGGAGAGTTGGGACAGTTCATCATGTTAAGGGTTTTTTCTCGTCGTTTACAAATATAAAAGTGTTTGTTAAAAATGTGTCCGTGTCCCTTCATGAGGATTAAACTTATTTCATTCCTTCTTGAGAATGGAGCTGTTTTGTCGAGTCAGGTTTTGGGTAAACTGACGTTTTTCTATCGCCGGAGCAGCATTGTGTGTTCATACAGTTCATATGGGACAAGATTTGATCATAAATAAAATTTAAATCTGTAGGATTAAACTAGTTATTTTATTTTTGTCCCATATCTGACGTCAATGTTTCATGTCTCCCTGTGAAAAATAATGACAGAAAAAGTGAAGCCTGAAGGTCAGGATATGTGACGAGCTGAGAAACTAATGTCGTGGTAAGATTAAAGGGTAGACTAAATACTCTCTAATGCAATATAAATGTGACGTGACCTGCAAAGAATTTCACACAATCTACAAAAGCTGAAAACATGTCCCAAGTCTCCCTGCTCTCCCCCTAAGGCATGATCCTTTTCATACATTTTGAGAAAAAGGGCATTAAACTGGGCTTTCTTGTTACTACAGTATCGTTTGTACCTTTATTATGTGATATGTATTGTTCATGTGAAAATGTGGATCAAGCGTACAAAGCTAGTGTGACGCTTTAAAGGTACACGATTGGAGTGCGCCGCCCCAGCAAGGAATCTACAGATATTGTTATTGCATTTTGTATATTGATTTTCATTGCATACAATTAAAAGAAGAGATAAAAGAAGGAAGCTTATGCGAATTCAGAACACCCACTGTCAGGTTTCGTCAGCAAACAAAGATAGTTAATTCTCCCTGAATCTCTCTCTCTCTCTCTCTCTCTCTCTCTCTTAAACTAGGGCACAGGACAATATGGTCCAAATATTATGCCATATTAACATCAGGATGCACTTTTCTATGAATCACGATTCTCAGCAGACATCTCAGCTTCTACACCACCATTTTTACTTCATTACTAATAACTGATTGGATTGGATTAGATTGGATTGGAATCTATTTTTATACCATGTGTTCATTTTCCCTCCACGCCATTTGCATAGATTTTGTCAATCAGTGCTCTGTCACAAACTCTCAGAACATATAATTTTTTTATAATATGGCTCTACTGATTTGGGACAGGACGTAATTCAGAGCATTTTCTGTGTCTCAGAAAGCTTGGAGTGGAGTTCGAACGGAAAGTGTGTGTATAAGACGTGTATCCAGTGTCCTCTTCATCTGCATCCGTCTCATTTTCTGTCCTCTCATCACAGTTAAGCAGAATGCCACTGCTCTGTTCTGCATTCCAGGTGTGTGTAGTGCTCGGTCGAGCTGGATCTCTGGACATCATGAAGGTTCACGGTGCCGGCACGGAGCCTACTGAACGCTGAGCCTCGTCTTCTTCTCATCTCAGATCACCAGTGCAAGTGAATTCAGCTCCACTCACATACAGCCAGCCAGCACGGAGTCTCTCTGAGAGTGTGTGTGTGTGTGTGTGTGTGTGTGTGTGTGTGTGTGTGTGTGTGTGTGTGTTTGCTGGCATGGCGTTTACTTTGTCAGAAATTATGGCTGCACGACGGCAACAGCAGTCTCAAAGAGGAACGAGAGGAGCGGTGGAGGTGGACGAGTACAGCGCAAACCCCACTCAGGCCTTCACCTTCTACAACATTAACCAGGGACGCTTCCAGCCACCCCACGTCCATATGTAAGTCTCTTTCTTCTCTTCCTCTCTCTCTCTCTCTCTCTCTCTCATACTGATCCATCTGCATTTCATTGCTTGTCACTTTATTTAATTAATGACAGATTGTTTCGTAGGACCATGGCTTGCCAATATGAAAGGAATAAAGCACTTGGAGGCATTTTCTTATTGGAAAATAATCATTGATGGACTAGTCTGGTGCTGGTTTCAACCTGGCATTGATTATTTTCCTCAACAGGACATTCTGCACATGCTGTAGCATTTTATTTTTCTCATGCCACACCAACTTGTCAACAATTACAATGCTTTATTTATTAAAGAACGACATAAAGTGTGGAACTTTACCTTTGTTACGGAGAGCTGACAGTGGAAACTCCTGCCATAAACGTGAAATAAATGTATCTGCACAGACAATGTCACTTTATCAACAATTACATACTTTTTAAATTGAATTTATGTGAATACACCACACAAGTCCCTGTGTAAGTTGTTACTATAGAAATTATAACATATTAGAATAAGTGCATTAATAGAACCCAGTGATTTGTCATAGTCAGAACTACTGGCAGCTATGATACTGTGAAAACAGAGGACTGCCGAGTGATAACACTCATCGAAAAATTATGTTGTAAGGACACTTGTCATAAGGGTGGTGCCCTCAAGGCTGTGTTTCAAGTCAAGGGTATGGTTCAAGGGTACATCTCAGGAGTACAACTCAAGTCAAGGGTACAGTTCAAAGGTACATCTCAGGAGCACAGCTCAAGTCAAAGATATGTTTCAAGTCAAGGGTACGGTTCAAGGGTACGTCTCAGGAGTACTTCTCAAGTCAAGGGTATGTTTCAAGTCAAGGGTATGGTTCAAAGGTACATCTCAGGAGTACATCTCAAGTCAAGGGTACAGTTCAAAGGTACATCTCAGGAGCACAGCTCAAGTCAAAGATATGTTTCAAGTCAAGGGTTTGGTTCAAGGGCCTGTCTCAGGAGTACACCTCAAGTCAAGGGTATATTTCAAGTCAAGGGTACAGTTAAAGGGAAGGTCTCAGGAGCATGTTTCATGTCAAGGGTGTGTCTCATGTCTCAAGGGTATGTCTCAGTGGTAAGACTTCAATTCAAGGGTACACCTCAAGCATATGTCTCAAGTCAAGGGTGCATCTCATGGCAAGGGTAGGTCTCAAGCTAAGAGTATGTCACAAGACAGGGTATTGTCTTAAGTCAAGGGTAGGTCTCAAGACAGGGTTACATCTCAAGTCAAGGGTACAGCTCAAGGGTACACCAAAAGTTAAAGTTATGCCTCACATGAAGGGTACATCTCAAGGCAGGGGAATGTCTCAAGTCAAGAGTACAGTATGTCTCAAGTCAGAGTTACGTTTCAAGGGTATGTCTCAAGGGAACATCTGAATTCAAGGGTATCCCACAGGTCAATGGTTATGTCTCAAGTCAAGGGTAGGTCTCAAGACAGGGTTATGTCTCAAGTCAAGGGTAGGTCTCAAGACAGGGTTACATCTCAAGTCAAGGGTACAGCTCAAGGGTACACCAAAAGTTAAGGTTATGCCTCACGTGAAAGGTACATCTCAAGCCAAGGATGCATCTCAAGGCAAGGGAATGTCTCAAGCCAAGAGTATGACTCAAGTCAGAGTTACGTCTCAAGGCTATGTCTCAAAGGAACATCTGAAGTCAAGGGTGCCTCACAAGTCAATGGTTATGCCTCAAGTCAAGGGTATGCCTCAAGTCAAGGGCACATGTCAAGCCAAAGGTGCATCTCAAGTAAGGGTACATCTTAAAGGAACAGTCCACCATACTTCCATAATGAAATACTGTATGCTCTTATCTGAATTGAGACGAGCTGCTCCGTACCTCTCCGAGCTGCAGGCGTACTAACAACTTCTGCGCGCTTCGGCAGCGCATTGATATCTGAGCTCCGTATCAATGCGCTGACGAAGCGCGCAGAAGGTGTTAGTACGCCTGTCATTATAGTGCGGACTTTCCATAGCATAGAAAATCGCTACGTTTCAATTTGAGTAACTGAACTTGTTTCATATCACTGGTCATATAAACCTATGTAAACAGGAAAAACGCGGAAGAGTTTGGTCGCATCTAACTACAGCCCCAAAAAATACCATTGGCCATACTGAGCCTAGCTACATTGCTAACAGGAGTGACAGCGCGTCTGACTGACTGGGAGGTCGTGCAAAGCTCGGAGAGGTACGGATCAGCTCGTCTCAATTCAGAGAAGAACATATTTCATTATGGAAGTACGGTGGACTGTTCCTTTAAGAGTGCATCTTTTCTACCTTGTAGAAAGTAGAGGAGAATCATTTAGGATACATCATTGGACCTTGCTATTGGACTTTTGAGGGGACATTCTGTACCTTGAGGTACAAAAATGTCACCATACTGTACCTTTTTTGTAGTTTCCTATAAATGCAGCTCATGCTTACTGCAAACGCTAATCCAATCATGTGTAGTTACAGTGGGAGTCAGGTCTGTGATGCACCTCTGCCATGGGGAGGGAGTGAATATGAATAATCACAATGTACAGTGTATACAGTCTCATTTTCTTACTGTGTGTGTGTGTGTGTGTGTGTGTGTGTGGTGTAGGTAGGCAGGCTGACCCAGCAGTAGTTACTTTAAAGTGGGCCACTCTTATTCAAAAGTATTTCCCTCTTCTCTAGAGACATGCTGCTGCTTCTGCAACCACAAACCTCCAGAGAACTCCATATAACTCCTGTTTCTTCCTAAAACCACTCCGTCTTCTCTTCTGCTCTTCCTCTCTCTCTCTCTCTCTCTCTCTCTCTCTCAACTTTTCCTCCTCTCAGGGTTGACCCGTTACCCCATGACACCCCTAAGCCACCAGGCTACACTCGCTTTGTGTGTATCTCGGACACACACTCGCGCACGGACACTATTCAGATGCCGTACGGTGATGTGTTACTGCACGCAGGAGACTTCACTGAGCTTGGCTTGCCCAGCGAGGTCAAGAAATTCAACGACTGGCTCGGTGAGAACATATTCGTATCGGCTCTTATGCTCACTCACACACTCATGCACTCAACTCACACACTCACACAGGAAATCTTTTAACCCCTTCATGTCTCTGCTTATTATTCAGTGTGTGCAGGGTGAGCACTATATTCTTATTCCTCTTAATTCTTCTCCTTATTCTTCTTGTATTAATTTATTATTAATACAAGATAAAGGAGACGCTGTAGAAAGAGCATGAAGATAATAAATAATTCAGCCCTAACTGGGATCCGGGCCCTGAGACTCGGTTCTATTACTCTACTGTGTGGCACTTTCTTTCTTTCTTTCTTTCTTTCTTTCTTTCTTTCTTTCTTTCTTTCTTTCTTTCTTTCTTTCTTTCCCTGTTTCATCATCTTTCTTTCTTTCTTTCTTTCTTTCTTTCTTTCTTTCTTTCTTTCTTTCCCTGTTTCATGATTTCTTTCTTTCTTTCTTTCTTTCTTTCTTTCTTTCTTTCTTTCTGTTTCATGTTCTTTCTTTCTTTCTTTCTTTCTTTCTTTCTTTCTTTCTTTCCTTCCCTGTTTCATCATCTTTCTTTCTTTCTTTCTTTCTTTCTTTCTTTCTTTCTTTCTTTCTTTCTGTTTCATGATCTTTCTTTCTTTCTTTCTTTCTTTCTTTCTTTCTTTCTTTCTTTCTTTCTTTCCCTGTTTCATGTTCTTTCTTTCTTTCTTTCTTTCTTTCTTTCTTTCTTTCTGTTTCATGATCTTTCTTTCTTTCCCTGTTTCATCATCTTTCTTTCTTTCTTTCTTTCTTTCTTTCTTTCTTTCCCTGTTTCATGATCTTTCTTTCTTTCTTTCTTTCTTTCTTTCTTTCTTTCTTTCTTTCTTTCTTTCTTTCCCTGTTTCATGTTCTTTCTTTCTTTCTTTCTTTCTTTCTTTCTTTCTTTCTTTCTTTCTTTCCCTGTTTCATGTTCTTTCTTTCTTTCTTTCTTTCTTTCTTTTGTCGTTTTGACTTGCAGCACTAGTGTACAAATTTGCAGGCGAATTAGTTGAAGAGAAGTGATCGTATCTATCCCAGTCGCTCAGTCGGCTGTCTCCGCTCACAGAGCAGATTAAAGGGGGGAACAGGCTGCATGTGCAATGCATCAGAGACAAGAAGAAAGAGAGAAACAGCATTTTTTAGAGGAGAGGGATGAAAACAAGAGGCGGAGGGATGTATGGATGGAGCGCAGCCCACCTAAGGTTATGCAGTAGGGTGCAGGAGGCGCGAGCAGGCAGATAAGACAAGGCCAAAAAAGCCTGCAGTTTTCTCAGATAACTGATAACACTCAAGCTTCTCTCTCGGTCTCTCCCTCTCTCGCTCTCATCTTTCATTACCATGCTCCCTGTGATGCATCCTCCCCTGTCCCTGCCTTCTCCTTCTCTGTCTCCCTTTGACGGGTCTTCCTGGGGTTTTGTACTCCCGTTTGTTTTCAGATTAATATGTATGCCTTCGACTCCTCATCCTTTTCCTCATCTGTTTCTGTGTGTGTGTGTGTGTGTGTGAGAGAGAGAGAGAGAGAGAGAGAGAGAGAGCGTGCAGCGCCCATGCTCTTTTCTTTACTTAGCTTCAGCCGTCTGAAATGTGTGTTTTTTTTTTCCCTGATGATACTAAAAAACACACGTTCTCACATCTTACCTCACACATATGGTCTTGCAGAAGGTAATCTACACATTCATTATTTATCTTTACACTTGTATTTCTGAGTTCAGAAACTATTTGAATGTTTGTCTGTTGTGCACAGAAACAAACCACAAGTCTTTCGCACTAGTTCAGATAGACATGTAAAATAATTCAAATACCATACAAACAATGCAGCTTTTTAGGGAAGATAAGGTAAGATATTTCATAGAAGAGCTTCAGAGACCCATACTTAAGAGAATATGGCACTGCATTGACCTGATTTTTGATGGCTTTGTATTCGTATGACATCCGTCTGTACAAATGAACGTACATACGAATGACGGACCTGTACCACCACAGGGAACCTGACTGTAAGTACAAGGCAGCGTCTCTCATAAACACTCAACCACCGGACAACGCAATTTGCATAAGATAGATGGGTTTTTATCCAACACTTATTTTTAATTTGCTTTTTCAAAAATAACGTGGGATTATTTACTAACATATTTTACAGAAAATATTTACAAGAGTTTTATTTAAAACAGTTTTGTTAGTCCACTCGCTTGTTGGACAGTTGACAGTTTCTGTTACACTACCGTTCAAAAGTTTGGGGTCACTTTGAAATGTCCTTATTTTTGAAAGAAAAGCACTGTTCTTTTCAATGAAGATCACTTTAAACTAATCAGAAATCCACTCTATACATTGCTAATGTGGTAAATGACTATTCTAGCTGCAAATGTCTGGTTTTTGGTGCAATATCTCCATAGGTGTATAGAGGCCCATTTCCAGCAACTCTCACTCCAGTGTTCTAATGGTACAATGTGTTTGCTCATTGCCTCAGAAGGCTAATGGATGATTAGAAAACCCTTGTACAATCATGTTAGCACAGCTGAAAACAGTTGAGCTCTTTAGAGAAGCTATAAAACTGACCTTCCTTTGAGCAGATTGAGTTTCTGGAGCATCACATTTGTGGGGTCGATTAAATGCTCAAAATGGCCAGAAAAATGTCTTGACTATATTTTCTATTCATTTTACAACTTATGGTGGTAAATAAAAGTGTGACTCTTCATTGAAAACACAAAATTGTCTGGGTGACCCCAAACTTTTGAACGGTAGTGTATGTAAGAGCGATAGAAAGATGTAATTGCAGGAAGAGTTTTATTGAAAGCACGCAAGCAAACAGATGCAAAACATAGACAAAGGCAGAGTCGAAAAACAGGCAGCGGTCAAATGAGGCACAGACAGGATATCAGAGGGAATACAATACTCACAGTCCAAAAACACAAACAAGGTCAAAACCAGAAAAGCGACAAAAAATACAAGGCTTTCGCAAAGTCTGTGTGTTACTCAGAGTCCTTATATTATGTATGTGCTGTGATCGTACTCTAATCAGGAACAGGTGCATGGTCATTAGTCCTAATGGCGCTGCGTGCACGCGCACAAACACGCATTGATGTGACAGTTGTAACCAGACAACCGTTTAAACTATCAAGTTTTATATTCAATCGTAACTATACAGTAGTGATGTAAAGTGAAAGCGCTGGTTCACTGCTGTCCACCAGGCGGCCAGCAGAGTCACACTATAATAAATGTCGTGGTGTTGTTTCTGGCGCATGGCATGCAGTGTCAAAGAAAGGAATAAATATGTATTGTAACTGTGATGCGTATCTCATTATTGGTCTCACTGTCACAAGACAATGCAGTGATTTATTGACACTAAAAACACAACATGACACAATTCGATGGTTGATTCAGGGCACTGTAATATTATTATTCAGGTGGATTTTGTGCCCTTGCAAATATTTTGCTCATAAACTCACCAGGAGCTCTGATTTTCGGCAAATCATTTTATATTTATATATGAGAACTGTCGTAAATTTGTATCACTATTTATCATCACACAATACATCATTACATGCCTAATAAGTAAGGAATAAAACACTTAGGGAGTCCTCTTCTAGAAAACTAATCAACACTGAGGCGCAGTGATTATTTTTTTTATACCAGTACAATTTGCACTGTTTTATTCCTCGTATACTACAGTAATAGTATTACAAAGTTTTATGCTTGAATTATATTATATTATATTATATTATATTATATTATATTATATTATATTATATTATATTATATTATATTATATTGTCTGGCGTTGAGTGGTTCAGTATCATGCTAGCTGAATGGAATATATCTGATAGACCATGGAAAAAAAGCCAGCCAATATTATTATTATAATACATACACACTCTCTTCATATCAGCATTCTCAAAGTCCAATGCTAGCTTACCCGCGACTTGGTGCCGTTAGCGCGGCAGTGCAGTTACCTTCCAGCTGGTCCAGCATTCATCAGTAGTGTTAGCGAATGCTAATAAAGCAGTCAAGTCAGTGCTATTGAGAGCTACAGGCTAACGACCGAGAAACTAAGATTTCTGTCTCCAGACTCTTCTTCCATGCTGCACGCTCACTACAGTATTTTTCACTCAGACTTAAGTTTTCATTTCCCTGTGTAATTTACTGAGTTACTTTTAAAATCAACATCGACAGCCACACACAACGGAGCGACCTGGCAGCCAAAATTCTCTCAAAATCTTCCGTATTTAATGAAGCAAATCTGGCAGCCATGTTTGTTTACAAATTGTCACAGTCGCTCACTAGCATGGAAGTTTTACATCTCCGATGTGCCTCTTTTCCAGTTTTTTGATGTCTGTTGGTATGTTTTTCTCTTGTAAATATGTTTGAAGAATATCTAATGAAGTTTTGGTAGCCTTTCGGGTGTTCAGCGCGTCTTTCTCTTTCCTGGCGAACAAAGAAATGCTTCTGTGCATGTGCAGCACAAAACTTTCTCATTGAATATTCGCATCAGCTCTGACGTGTGGCATGATGTCTCTACAACCATGCAATATTGTAAACCATATTCAATGCTCATTCTCCATCGGGTAGAGTGACGTAATACACGTTGGATAAGCGATATGCTAACAATATTGCATGCTATCAAACCAAATGAATGAAACCCGCTAGAAGGGAATAGAACACGTTTTTATTCCATCGAGAAAGGGTCCTCTATGGATAATAATATATCTTATTATATTGCTTGCATTATAGCAGGAATTAAAAGTCATTCCTTCTCCAGCATCTTATTTTTCTCACCAAAGAAAGCTTCATCACAATATCAACAAATTAGCTGTTGCTATAGAAACGATATTATTTGAAGAAGAGCATTAACATAAACCTGTAATTTGCCTTACAGCTAGAACGACTGTCAGGGAGGGCAGCTGTTATAGAAAATTAATCAGCAGTTTGAAATAATAACCACAACAACTTTCATAGTAGCTCAGCGTTCATTATTTAAGCCTGTCTTTCGTGAAGCTGTGTGTGTGTGAGAGAGAGACAGAGAGAAACAGAGAGAAAGATAGAAAGAGAGAAAGATAGAGTGAGAGAGTGAGATAGAGAGAGAGATAGAAAGAGAGTGAGAGAAAGAGAGAGAGAAAGAGCAAGACAGCGAGAGAGAGAGAGCAAGAGAGAAAGATAGAAAGAAAGAGAGTGAGAGAGATAGAGACAAAGATAGAAAGCGAGAGAGCGCAAGAGAGATAGATAGAAAGAGAGAGATAGACAGACAGAAAGATAGAAAAAGAGAGAGAGACAGAAAGGTAGAGAGAGAGAGACCGAAAGATAGAAAGAGAGTGAGAGAGAAACAGAAAGATAGAGAGTGAGAGAGAGAGACAGAAAGATAGATAGAAAGACAAAGATAGAAAGGCAGTGAGAGTGAGTGAGAGAAAGATAGAAAGAGAGAGAGAGACAGAAAGATAGAAAGTCAGTGAGTGAGAGAGAAAGCTAGAAAGAGAGAGCAAGAGAGAGACAGAAAGATAGAAAGAGAGAGCGAGAGAGATAGAAAGATAGAAAGGAAGTGAGAGAGACAGAGAGAAAGATAGAAAGAGAGAGAGAGACAGAAAGATAGAAAGTCAGTGAGTGAGAGAGAAAGATAGAAAGAGAGAGCAAGAGAGAGACAGAAAGATAGAGAGAGCGAGAGAGATAGAAAGGCAGTGAGAGAGAGAGAGAAAGATAGAGATAGAGAGACAGAAAGATAGAAAGAGAGAGCGAGAGAGATAGAAAGGCAGTGAGAGAGACAGAGAGAAAGATAGAGAGAGACAGAAAGATAGAAAGTCAGTGAGTGAGAGAGAAAGATAGAAAGAGAGAGCAAGAGAGAGACAGAAAGATAGAAAGCGAGAGAGATAGAAAGATAGAAAGGCAGTGAGAGAGAGAGAGAAAGATAGAGAGAGAGAGACAGAAAGATAGAAAGTCAGTGAGTGAGAGAGAAAGATAGAAAGAGAGCGAGAGAGATAGAAAGATAGAAAGGCAGTGAGAGAGAGAGAAAGATAGAAAGAGAGCGAGAGAGATAGAAAGATAGAAAGGCAGTGAGAGAGAGAGAGAGAAAGATAGAAAGAGAGACAGAAAGATAGAAAGTCAGTGAGTGAGAGAGAAAGATAGAAAGAGAGAGCGAGAGAGATAGAAAGATAGAAAGGCAGTGTGTGTGTGAGAGAGAGAGAGAGAGAGAGAGAGATGAGTGTGCTCTTGTCAGCTCTTGTCAGTTTTTCTCGGTCAGGCATATTGAGTAGTGAAGTATAAGGAACGTTCTAGATGTACTGCACCCGAATGTTCTAGTTAAATATGGATCTCATTGTAGCGAGATGGAGGACGTCAAGGGAGAAATGTTGAAGTTAATACTGCAGATGGACGGGCTCTCGTTTTTTTTTTTTAGAGGTCAGGAAGTTTAGTAGTCTGTCTGTATGCTTCTCTTCTGTCCAGATTATTAATAATAGATTGTCTCCGTTTATGATGCAACAACCATGTGGTCAGTGTAAGGTGTGTGTGTGTGTGTGTGTGTGTGTGTGTGTGTGTGTGTGTGTGTGTGTAGGTAAAAAAAATCTTGGTTAAAGTTTCTTTCTCACTTTCTCCCCCAATACTGATGGTTTTTTTTTTCTCCTCCCTTCAGTTGTTCAGAGACCCTTTGCTCTTTCTCTGGTCCCTGTACGGAGAAAAGCAACATGAAACTTTAATGCGTTCTCTCTCACTCCTCGATCTGCTTCAGACTCTGCAGCTCGGTTTTATTCCTGCGCCTCCGTGTGGGGTTTTTACTCAGCTGACGATGGATTTGCTGTGGGTTATTAACGAGGAAGCTTGACACCCCTTTTTACGGCTTTTAACATCGCAAATAAAACAGAATCTTGTGCGGCAGTAGCTTTAAGAGCCAAATCGTTTACCATCTGTCTGTCCGCGTGCGCTTGTACTTTATGTTTGGTATCTTGTGCTGCGTACGTGTTCGTATGAAAACCTGCTTTTCACAGCTTCCTCTTCACAGATGGGCCATGTTCAGTATTTCTTCTTCTTCTTCTTTGTATTTAACGTCTTGGGCCAGTCAGCTTGCCAATGAATGTGTGTGTGTGTGTGTGTGTGTGTGTGTGTGTGTGTGTGTGTGTGTGTGGGCGTGCACATTTATGTTGATGAGGTTTGTTTTGCCTCAGACAGCACCTTCAATTAAATATATTGCGTTTAAGGTTGAAGGCCGCCGACAGATGATTAGTGTTTTGCGTTTCGCTCATCGCACCGTACGACTGATCAACATCCTTCCCGTGAGAATATTTCATCATCAAGCCACATTTGAAAACACACACTCACCGGCCTCTTTAATAGGAACTTGTTGTTGTTGATTCTAAGATCCCTGTTTTTGGCTGCAGGACTGGAACCCAATGTGTTCTTCTGTTCTGCTGTTGCATGCTGAGATGCTTTTCTGCTCACCACGGTTGTAAAGAGTGATTATATGAGCTACTATATCTTTCCTTCCTGGCGAAAAAAAGCTCGAACCAATCTGGCCAGTTTCCTCTGACCTCTTTTATCAACAAGGCGTTTGTTTCCACACAGAGAACTCTCCCTCACTCACTCGATGTTTTTTGTTTTTCGCACCATTCTGTCTGTATAAATTCTAGAGACTGTTGTGTGTGAAAACGCCAGGAGATCAGCAGTTTCTGAAATACTCAAACTAACACCCATGCCACAGTGAATGAAAGTCAGCCCTTGAGATCACAATTTTTCCCATTCTCATAGATGTCCACAAACAACAGTGACCCGATCTGCGGTTTTCTCCGCCTACACAGACGGTCTGCGCCGGCTACTTGATCCCAGAAAAAAATAAAAACTCACCTTTCAATGTTCAACTGATTTATATCGTCTCCGCTGCCCATAATTTGCTGCAAATCCAATTATTCTACCACGAAATTGTCTTCGATTCAGGTCTATCATGACCGGAAGCGACGGCATGTTTGTTGATCGATTCTCGCACTCTGATTGGCCGAGCCAGACCACATGACCACACTGTAGCGTATGTAGTTACACTACCGTTCAAAAGTTTAGGGTCACCCAGACAATTTTGTGTTTTCCATGAAAAGTCACACTTTTATTTACCACCATAAGTTGTAAAATGAATAGAAAATATAGTCAAGACATTTTTCTGGCCATTTTGAGCATTTAATCGACCCCACAAATGTGATGCTCCAGAAACTCAGTCTTCTCAAAGGAAGGTCAGTTTTATAGCTTCTCTAAAGAGCTCAACTGTTTTCAGCTGTGCTAACATGATTGTACAAGGGTTTTCTAATCATCCATTAGCCTTCTGAGGCAATGAGCAAACACATTGTACCATTAGAACACTGGAGTGAGAGTTGCTGGAAATGGGCCTCTATACACCTATGGAGATATTGCACCAAAAACCAGACATTTGCAGCTAGAATAGTCATTTACCACATTAGCAATGTATAGAGTGGATTTCTGATTAGTTTAAAGTGATCTTCATTGAAAAGAACAGTGCTTTTCTTTCAAAAATAAGGACATTTCAAAGTGACCCCAAACTTTTGAACGGTAGTGTATGTTACAGAGCCAGGCAGCGCACTACAGAGGGGAACTGAGAAAGCCAAGCACATGCACACTTCCGGAGGGAAATTTTATACAGATTTTGCACGTATTTTACAGGGAAATGGTTAATAATTTATTAGTTGAGAATGCACCAGAAGGCATGTAAATTTCAAAATGTTCTGGGGCAGGGGGGCGTGCCCCGAGAACCCCCCCTAGCATTAGCGCCACAAATTCCTACTTTCTTAGCCGGCTACTTCAGATTTTCTGGAGAGCCCTACATTCTGACGTTTGAAGAAGTGAACATTCACTGAAGCTCCTGATTTGTATCTGCATGATTTGATGCATCATACTGCTGCCGAGAGATCGGCCGATTAGAGAACCGCATCAAACAAAACAGCAGGTGGACGGATGGATGGCTGTTCCTAATAAAGTGGCCGGTGAATGTAGCTCATTTCTCAAGCCTATTCTGCATGTATCTAAATTGCAAAGCACAACTTAAAAAAAGTTCCAAAGATGGAAGAATACACTCGTCTTAACGGCGTCACATACTGCATGAGGTCTCGTCTCATTGCTCATTGGTTGTTCCTTGTTGCTGTTCTATTAAAGTATCTCCGAACACTTGATTGTAAAAGTCATGCAGATGTTTAATGACTTTGCCGCACCAGAGGGCAACACACACACACACACACTCCTGCTTCATTGAGATGTGTAAAGACGAAACCTTTATTTGTCACATGCACACTTCAAGCACAGTGAAATTCATCCTCTGCATTTAACCCATCTGAAGCAGTGAACACATGCTCAGAGCAGTGGGCAGCCACATCACAGTGCCCAGGGAGCAGTCAGGGGTTCGGTACCGTGCTCAAGGGCACCTCAGCCCAAGGCCACCCCATGTTAACCTAACTGCATGTCTTTTGGATTGTGGGGGAAACCGGAGCACCCGGAGGAAACCCACACAGACACAGGGAGAACATGCAAACTCCACACAGAAAGGCCCTCGCCGGCCGCTGGGTTCGAACCCGGAACCGTCTTGCTGTGAGGCGACCGTGCTAACCACTACACCACCGTGCCGCCCCGTGGATTTATAGCGTACGCTAAAGCTATGATTTTGGCTTTATGGTTTTAGTTTTGTTTACATTCCCAAGGTACGTCACGTCATAAACAAAATGAAAAGCGTGCCTCTGCTGCATCGAGCTCCGTCTCGTTCTCCATCTGCCTCGCTCAGGCGGTCCTCCGTCCTTCGTCTTATCACAGTCCCTGTTTTGTTCCAGCGCCATGTTTGTTTTCGGTGTGAGAATAATACTGTTCATATGACGGGCTCAGGACAAGGTCTTCCATTAGGATAGGGTGTGTGTGTGTGTGTGTGTGTGTGTGTGTGTGTGTGTGTGTGTGTGTGTGTGTGTGTGAGTGAGAGAGATTAAGATTTGATCCATTATGATGGGGTAGGTGTTTACATGACACTTTAACAAAGAAAGACATGAAAGTGCAGGCGGAAGCCGTGTGTGTGTGTGTGTGTGTGTGTGTGTGTGTGAGGAGATCAAGTACAGGATGTCTTTCTGGAATGCTTCTTGAAGTGTACGCTCAGGCAGTCTAGTTAATAAATCGCATCCTCCAAAATGCTAATATCAACCTTCTGTCCTGTATCCAACAGCTTCGAGAGAAGACTGCCAGTTCTGTCTGACCTAAAAGAAAAAAAAAGTGAAATTAATCAATCAGAGTTTCTATTTCTGGCCGAATCAGAAAGCCTTTGTTCTGTTAAAACTCCTTCGGTGAGACACATTTTAGTGCATTCTTTACAAAACTGGCATATAATCCCAGAGTCATGCAGGACAGGTAAAGCAGGCGAGCTTTAAAGGTGCTACAGAATGCATTTATTCAGTATTTTAAACCGTTCTCTCGTGCCTACGCAGAAGGTTCATGACTTTGGTTGGGCTGAAAAATGCCCAGATGTGGTTTTACACACACATTTACAAGCCTGTGACTTGGCCTGAGAATGAAACAAGGTTTATTCTGTCCATATTCACTGGATATGAGCAATAATGCGCTCTGATTGGCTCCTCTACTACTAGGATATCAGCTTATATACCATGAGTGGAGAAAAACAAAATGGCAGAGCGTATTGCTGAACCAGCCGAGGACGAAATAAAAACTCTACTCGAAAAAAAAATCCTTCCAAAATTATTAAGAATTTAAAAGAAACAGAAATAGCTAAAAGAATATACTGTAGCTCCCGGGGTGGCACGGTGGTGTAGTGGCAAGAAGGTCCGGGTTCGAGCCCAGTGGCCGACGAGGGCCTTTCTGTGTGGAGTTTGCATGTTCTCCCCGTGTCCGCGTGGGTTTCCTCCGGGTGCTCCGGTTTCCCCCACAGTCCAAAGACATGCAGGTTAGGTTAACTGGTGACTCTAAATTGAGTGTAGGTGTGAATGTGAGTGTGAATGGTTGTCTGTGTCTATGTGTCAGCCCTGTGATGACCTGGCGACTTGTCCAGGGTGTACCCCGCCTTTCGCCTGTAGTCAGCTGGGATAGGCTCCAGCTTGCCTGCGACCCTGTAGAACAGGATAAAGCGGCTACAGATAATGAGATGAGATGAAATTTGCGAGAAATAAAAATAAAAATGCTCCGTTTCTCAAAATCCAGTGAATGTGGATAGAATAAAACAGTTATTCCACTCAATCTCATCGTACATGGATTATAGCGCTATCAGCTCATGTACGACTCCATTTCGTGGAATACCTGTTAAATATTTACCCTTAAATTTCAAGTGTTTGACAACGACTGTTTTTTTCAGTAACTAAAATGTAGCTAGTGGGAAAGGAGTAGAGTTTTTGGAATACCACCAAACCATCAGCAATTATCATATCTTACTCGTACCATATTCAGCTTTCGCCAGAATGCGATATCTGCCATTGATTTACGCACTGCATTATGGTCTTTCATTCCAAAACGCAACAAGCGCCATCACCGATTTTTCTCAAAACCAGACATATCCATTTGGCCAATCAGAGGCCACCATTACCGTGAAGTCTTCTAAGATGGCTGCGCCCATGGAAAAGGAAATCACTTCATCATTTCTTGCATTTATTGGACAATTTCACGCTGAATTATGAATAATTTCAATAAAATAATCTTAAAAGATAAAATAATCTCATCTCATCTCATCATCTCTAGCCACTTTATCCTGTTCTACAGGGTCGCAGGCAAGCTGGAGCCTATCCCAGCTGACTACGGGCGAAAGGCGGGGTACACCCTGGACAAGTCGCCAGGTCATCACAGGGCTGACACATAGACACAGACAACCATTCACACTCACATTCACACCGACGGTCAATTTAGAGTCACCAGTTAACCTAACCTGCATGTCTTTGGACTGTGGGGGAAACCGGAGCACCCGGAGGAAACCCACGCGGACACGGGGAGAACATGCAAACTCCGCACAGAAAGGCCCTCGCCGGCCACGGGGCTCGAACCCGGACCTTCTTGCTGTGAGGCGACAGCGCTAATCACTACACCACTGTGCCGCCATAAACTAATCTATAAAATAAAATAATCTGTCATGAAAGAACACAGTTAAATGCACTTTAAATAGAAAGGGATATGTAGCATTTTCGTGGAAAATGCCGTGGTGTGGATATGTAGCGACTTGACAAAAATTAATTACTTGGTTCAGTTAAAAGCTGTTAATTAGTTCTGGATTTCATTTTTGAAGTTTATTATCATTAAGGAGTTAGTCAATAAATTTTAAAACAGGATACAGTGGTTTTCCTTTTATCACTTCCTGTAATCAGAAAAAAGTGATTTTTCTCGAAACAGTGGAATTGGATATATTGCGTTTTGGAACCAAACTCTTCATATGTAAAATTGGACACAGTTAATACGTCACAATCGTACAGTCTTTTATAGAATTCAGGCAGGATTTTATTGGGATCATCTTGCACAGTGTGATAAGTAACGAGACCGTCAATGACGGCGTAGCTCACTCACTAGTTCAGAAGGAACGATCGAAAGTGGGCCACCTTCCTTGTGCAATAAACATTGCAAGCTATATACACTATATACAAGCTATATATAGAAGCGATATCCACCCTAGGAATACCAACCTATTTGCCAGAAAGAATCCAAAACGGTGAGGAATTGACCGAGAAGAAGCAATTTTTGTTGAGCTGCTGAAGGCATTAAGACTTAATTAGTCCATAACTTCATTAATAATTGTAATTATGCAAATCTGGGTAGAAGTTATATACACCCTAGGTTCCCCGACCTTCGTGCCAGAAAGAATCAAAATCGGTGAAGAATTGAGGGAGAAGAAGAGATTTGTGTGGAAACTGCTCGTTAGGGATTGATTAATTACTCCAGATCTTCATTATTCATTGCAATTATGCAAATTTGGGTAGAAGCTACGTATATGCACCCCAGGTGGACCTACCTTCCTGCCAAAAATAATACAAATCGATGAAGGATTGAGAGAGAAGAAGTGATTTTTGTGAAATGAGGACGACGACGACGACAACGGACGGACAACACATGACGGTATAAACTCATCACCTGTCAGCCGGATGAGATAATAATCTTAAGACGGCTGTAATCACACTGCACAACTGGCACAAAAAAATAATGTAATGTTTGCTTAAATTTAATCTTTTTTTTTTTGCAAGGAAGCAGTTCAAAGAAAATGGGCACTTGGTTTGAAACATAACTTTACTGCTAACAAGAAAATCTTAGCAGGCAGAATTCGGCCACAGAAACCATAGGATATGTAGGTGGATGAGACAGATGATTTAATTATCTTTTTCAGATATGAGCTGAGCAACAATAATAAAACATTGAGGCTGGTCTGATCGCGATGGAATAATAAGCAGGTTATCCAGATATTTTTATTTTTTTTTTTTAACCAACTGACAGAGACCACACTCTTTCCCAGCGCAAAGTGAAAGTAACTGATACCAGAAGCAAATAGAGTGGATTTGTTGTTCAGGGTTCTAACTCGGCCTTTTCAGCGTATCGGGTCGATATGCAGTGTTTCCTTACCGCTACGCCCACAATATTGCCGACACGCCTGTAAAAGTGGCCGCTACACTTATAAAAACACTTGCCAATCTTGAAAATGTCATTTTTTGTTGAATTTTCTCTTGTTATTCCGATGCAGTGGTGATGACGTGCCGCCATGTGAATGTTCTACATTTGGACATACTCCATTCCCCGTCCACGTCAGCGCCCAGTGCATAGCTGCCTGAGTTGTTCTGTGTGGAGATTGTCACTGATCGTGCGAGTCCGCTTTACCTCCTTCCTCATGCTGTGTTTGCACTAAAGTTCCATCTGTGTTAAGAGGTGAAAACACGGCATGCACGTGATACGTGTTGGTCCCTGGCAGTTATTTTTACGACACAACACGGTGCATTGAAACTGTCGGAGGAACAGTCAGTACAGGAAGGGATGATACAAGTTAGATCTCATGTATTGCAATTGAACAGCTGAAGTTGAAATAAAGCTGACACTTGGTGAACATCAACTGATTGTTTTATTCTTATTCCATAAATATGTTACAAATATAGTTGGATATTAATTATATTAAAGCTAGACGCCCGTTCAGATTTTTCACGTTTAGGTCATAAAAACATTTTCCCGACACCCAGTTATTTTTGTTTAGTGACCGAAAGCTACTGAATTCGAATCACAGACTTCCAATTTTATTCCTTTTTTTTCTAAAAGAACAATTAATGAATTTATCTCCACGTGGCCCTAAATTCTCCGTTATTTTTTCCTGCTTCACCATGACCCAATTCAAGATACTACATCATGCATCACGTGGTGGGCTTTCCCCGTTCGCACAAGGCATTGTGGGATACAAATTTGAAACAGGAGAGAAAAATGGAGGACCTGAGTGTGCAAAATGTGAAACGTGAAAGACCGACTACAGTAACGGAAAGAAAGCGAGAAGAAAAGACGTTATGTTATATACGAAGGAAAGGAAACGCAGGACCAAACTAATAAATATCGGCGCTCAGCGAGCACCTCGGTGTGATCAGCTGTTCGTTTAGCGACAGAATGATGGAACTGTCAGTGCACGCTCAAAGGGAAACCTGTAGATGGCAGTAATGCAACACTGTGGATGCCAGCTGCTGTAAAACCCAAAAGAAGAAGAAGAAGAAGGTAAACCTGCGCATGCGCACACGGACTTCCTCTGTCTGCTTGACTGCGTAAAGCAAGCGATTTCATGCACATTATTTGCTTTAATCCTCTCAAATTAAATAACTTCCCAGCCACAGAATGGCCGGATATATTATTTTTTGAGATATTACAGAAATAAACATACGGTATATCACAATGACCACATTTCAGATGGAACTAAATTTCACTGATTTTATGAAATCGAAAGGTCGTCTAGCTTTAAGCCTTATATTAACCCCTTAAAATCCCAGCTCATTATTTTTTAGTCATTAATCTGGCATCATTCGGCCAGTTTTGCAGTCTTGGACCCGTGGCATCTCCAGACGATAACGCAAATGCTTTTCTATTGCGCCACTCAGGAGCCCAGGGAAAGACGGTTTATAGTTGTGATAGCATAAGTGATAACAGGAGCTAACTTGCTTTGTGGATGTTTCACAACATTAAAAATCACTATAAACAGAGGTGCACAAAGAACCCAACTTCATTACTTAAGTCAAAGTACAGATCCACATACATCCCTATATCACTGAGCAAATTTCAGACGGAACTAAATTTGACCGATTTTATGAAATCGAAAGGCCGTCTACTTATAAGTCTTCAATCAAAAACAATCACAGCAACTTTTGGAAAAAAAAAACTTCATTAATATTAAAAAAGAGCAACTTTCAGGGAGGCCTATAACGGCCAGGAAATGCACTAGAATGCATCTCTGAGCACGTAGAACCTGTGAGCTTTCAGGGGCCTGAGGTGGCCCTTGAACCCCTAACCGTTATGACTGGCGCCACTACGCTGATATTTTGGTCTAGTTCAAACCCTGGTTTTGAAATATTGTTCGTATTTGGTCTGGATGTTGCTTTAGCTTCAAGTGTCTCCCATATCGTTGTAACAAGAAATCAAAAATAGTCCTTCTACAGCTAAACTGTACACATAGGCACTTGAATGAATGAACGAATATAAAATAGTATAGTATTAGTATAGTATAATACAGTTTAGTATAATGTAGTATTAATATAGTATAGTACGGCGGCACGGTGGTGTAGTGGTTAGCGCTGTCACCTCACAGCAAGAAGGTCCTGGGTTCGAGCCCCGTGGCCGGCGAGGGCCTTTCTGTGCGGGGTTTGCATGTTCTCCCCGTGTCCACGTGGGTTTCCTCCGGGTGCTCCGGTTTCCCCCACAGTCCAAAGACATGCAGGTTAGGTTAACTGGTGACTCTAAATTGAGCGTAGGTGTGAATGTGAGTGTGAATGGTTGTCTGTGTCTATGTGTCAGCCCTGTGATGACCTGGCGACTTGTCCAGGGTGTACCCCGCCTTTCGCCCGTAGTCAGCTGGGATAGGCTCCAGCTCGCCTGCGACCCTGTAGAACAGGATAAAGCGGCTACAGATAATGAGATGAGATGATTCCTTTTCACTAAATAAAAACCCCAAAGTTGAGCACTTAGTTATTTTAAGGCTAAACTTGGTCTGTTGCATTAGTGCACATAATAAACACACAAACAGTGAACTAATCCCCTTCAGCAATCCCAGAATTTAGAGGGTGGAGGATTTTCCTCATCAAAGGCTACAGGCCACCCACGACAACACACAGAGAGGGACAATAACACTTAGATCCAGCAAATTGTGCCTGGTAGGTATTATTCTAAAGCATGCACACACACACACACACACACACACCATGTATGAGAGAAAGAGATGCATGCATGTGTCCTTGTGTGCACATGCTATTCTTTGTGTGTGTGTGTGTGTGTGTGTGGGCATGCACACACCCGCATTGATTTAATTGCCTCCCTTTGAAGAGAAAGTACATGAAAAGAAGAGACGCCTTTTGTCGACGAGATTCACAGTGAAATTTAAACTGTTTGTTGCTTAAAAGCTGCTTTTGAAATACAAAAAAGACAAAAAAAAAAGATGGAGGCTAATAACAACAGTCATTCACGTGTCCGACTTAGGCGTGTTGAGCAGGGGAAGCATCTCTTTTCCTTTTCTCTTGCTCTCTCCTTCTTTTTCCCCATCACAAAAGCAGCAGGCTCCTCGCCCCCCCCCCCCCCCCCCCCCCCACGCGCACACACACACACACACACACACACACACACACACACACACACACTGGCGTTTTGTATTTGCGTGATTGATTGCTTCCAAAGGCTATATTTTTTTGCTTTGTGTTTCTAAAAGAATGACTCCATTGTAGAGCTTCTGTCTTGTCTGTAATTCTGCGATGGGCCTTCGGAGCAGTTTGGGGAATCTGGAGGGAAGGTGACGAGTGCGATGGGAAAATGTCAGTTTTTTTTTTTACACATGATAAAAGTGAAATCAGTGCCAAATAAGTGTGAGTGTTGGGAAATAGTTTGGCTTCGGGAATATTACATTACAGGCGTTTAGCAGACGCTCTTATCCAGAGTGACATACAACATACCCATAGCAACCTGAGGAGCAGTTGGAGGTTAGGTGCCTTACACAAAGGCACTTCAGCCATTCCTGCTGGACTAGGGAATTGAACTGGTAACCTTTTGGTCCCAAAGCAGCTTCTCTAACCATTACGCCATGGCATATTGTTCAGAATAGTTAAGGAGGTCATTTGTATTGCAGAGGTGCCAACATTTATGGTTAAGGCATTGCATTTTACTATAAGTGAAAGATGATTGGTTAGTTGAAGTTGTCCTTGGAACTTAGAAGTTTGTACGAATTCAGAGGTCGATCAGGATGTGGTGTGTGTCTAAGTGGTTTTGGTTGAAAAAAAACAAAGTGAAAAAAACGGATAACGGATGAGCAAATTAGAGAATTTCTTCTGGTTTCATTATTATTATTATTATTATTATTAGGCGGCACGGTGGTGTAGTGGTTAGCGCTGTCGCCTCACAGCAAGAAGGTCCTGGGTTCGAGCCCCGGGGCCGGCGAGGGCCTTTCTGTGCGGAGTTTGCATGTTCTCCCCGTGTCCGCGTGGGTTTCCTCCGGGTGCTCCGGTTTCCCCCACAGTCCAAAGACATGCAGGTTAGGTTAACTGGTGACTCTAAATTGACCGTAGGTGTGAATGTGAGTGTGAATGGTTGTCTGTGTCTATGTGTCAGCCCTGTGATGACCTGGCGACTTGTCCAGGGTGTACCCCGCCTTTCGCCCGTAGTCAGCTGGGATAGGCTCCAGCTTGCCTGCGACCCTGTAGAAGGATAAAGCGGCTAGAGATAATGTGATGTGATTTATTATTATTATTATTATTATGTATCAACAATAAGATGTTTATTCTGCCTCCCTGTAAGAAAACGAAGAGCTCAACTGTTCAGATGCAAAATTACGACCTAAAGCTTACGTCCTGCTGTGGCCGTCACATTGCGTCACATATCGGTGGTTTTTGTTATAGACATGCCCCTGGGCAATAACTCATACAAACATAAGTGACATATGTACCATAATTATGTAAAAAATGCATAATTACAACCTTGTGGTGCTGTTCCAACAGTGCTTGCTCTCTAATTACGTTATTTCCGACAGACCTTGCAGGCAAAATTTGTTAAGGCGATCTTGAACAAGTGGGCGGGGCTTTTGTGTAATTGGTCATTAAACAAAATAGAGGAGATGCTCATTATTATTATTATTATCCATCCATTACCTGTAGCCGCTTATCCTGTTCTACAGGGTCGTAGGCAAGCTGGAGCCTATCCCAGCTGACTATGGGCAAAAGGCGGGGTACACCCTGGACAAGTCGCCAGGTCATCACAGGGCTGACACATAGACACAGACAACCATTCACACTCACATTCACACCTACGCTCAATTTAGAGTCACCAGTTAACCTAACCTGCATGTCTTTGGACTGTGGGGGAAACCGGAGCACCCGGAGGAAACCCACGCGGACACGGGGAGAACATGCAAACTCCACACAGAAAGGCCCTCGCCGGCCACGGGGCTCGAACCCGGACCTTCTTGCTGTGAGGCGACAGCGCTAACCACTACACCACCGTGCCGCCGTGTTGGTATAATTAAAAAAAAAGTTATTCTGGAACAAAACAAAAATTACTTTATTTAATTTTACACTAGAGATGGAACTAAATATGAACATATTATTGAAATTGAACAGATTTGTTCTGAGCTTATACAAAATACATATATGAATAAGAAAAAAAAACCGAAAGAAGAAGAAGAAAAAGGCGGCGCGTGTTGCTAAACCAACCGAGGACGAAATAAAAACTCGACTCGAAAACAAACCCTCAAAAAATGCAACAAAATATGGAATGAAAGTATTTGATGGTAAGAACTTATCCTTTTTATTTTTCAAGAATGATTATTTTTATTATTATTGCATTTTTCACAAACCGCTCCTGTCATTTCGCCGGTTTGTTTACATTCTAAGCGGAAATGATTTTATCAGACGTTTTGTATAAAGTTTTTATTTATCGAATTTGCAAAAAATAACAACACCGTTTCTCAAAATCCAGTGAATGTGGATAGAATAAAACAGTTATTCCACTCAATCTCGCCGTACACGGCTGATAGCTGCTATCAGCTCATGTACGACTCCATTTCGTGGAATAACTTAATTTTTTACCCTTAAATTGCAAGTGTTTGGTAATGACTTTTTTTTTTTTATTCAGTAGCTACAATGTAGCGTAGCTCATGGGAAAGGATTTGAGTTACAGTAGTGAGGAATATAAATCTGGACCTGCTGATGGTTCGAGGGATTAAGTATTATTACAGGAACGTGAGATCATGGAGATATACAAATAGAACTGAAACAAAAGAAAGAAGTGAACAAGTAAAAAAAAAAGTTCGGTTAGAACCAAAATATGTGGAAATGCGTCATTAAATGCAATGAAGCTTTTGTAACGACGGCACTAAATCTCTCCGGCTTGTGAGCAAAGCTTAAAGAGCATCTCTCTGCCAAACAGCACGGCTCGTAGTCATTTCTCTGACTTCTTTTTTTTTTACGATTTGCTTGCAGCGACAGAACAAATGTGCTTATCCCCGCAGATTTCTAGCGGCGCTGTAAAATATAATGTACGTGTGTGTTAACATCAGGTAAATTGCTTATAGCTCACACCTTATGTGTTAGATTTCATAGTGGCTCCCTCTCTGTATGTGTGTGTGTGTGTGTGTGTGTGTGTGTGTGTGCTGACATTTCAGTAGATTTCCCCCCACCCGCTGCCTCCAGTCTTCCCCCTCCCTCAATTTAATTGCTGCTTTTCAGGGACGCGCTTGACTGCATAATTGTCAAAACTCTGCGTGATTGAACTCTCCTTCACATACCAAACCTGACACTTTCTGATGCGTCTCGTCTCTTTATGACACTTTTCAAATAAAGGAAGCGCTCCAGATGTTTGCCGTAATTTTTTCCCCCCTCTCTCTTCCTCGCTGCGGATTTCAGGGGCGCTGCCGTGAGTGTGTGCAGGAGGATTAGAGATTTGTAGGGACAGGCTGTCTGTGTGTTTGGCAGGCGTGGACAGGTCCGCTCCATGCCGCATATGAATATTTTAGCGAACGCTTCCACATTGTACAATGAGACGGAATGAAGCGTACTGAGGTTCGTTTATTAGCAGCGACGAAAAGTTTGAAGCGTAGAATTTTTTTTAATTAATTGCAGCCCTTAATGAATATTTCAGAGATGTCTCTTTTATCTTTACAAATAAATATCAGCCGCATCATCAGCCTTTACTCATCAGCCTCCTACGTTTCCGAATCCACACTGTCACCACCAAATCATTCGTCAGTTAAATTTCTGTACCATACATCCCCAGCAAATATCATCAGCTCAAAATAACACAGAATATAGACTTCTAACATAAAATAACATCGTAATACTTTAATTTAGCCCAATAACACAGCTTTGTTGACAATAGCTCATGTCCAGTGGTGCTTGAAAGATTGTGAACCCTTTAGAATTTTCTATATTTCTGCATAAATATGACCTAAAACATCATCAGATTTTCACACAAGTCCTAAAAGTAGATAAAGAGAACCCAGTTAAACAAATGAGACAAAAATATTATACTTGGTCATTTATTTATTGAGGAAAATGATCCAATATTACATATCTGTGAGTGGCAAAAGTATGTGACCCTTTGCTTTCAGTACCTGGTGTGACCCCCTTGTGCAGCAATAACTGCAACTAAACGTTTGCGGTAACTGTTGATCAGTCCTGCACACCGGCTTGGAGGAATTTTAGCCCGTTCCTCCATACAGAACAGCTTCAACTCTGGGATGTTGGTGGGGTTCCTCACATGAACTGCTCGCTTCAGGTCCTTCCACAACATTTCAATTGGATTAAGGTCAGGACTTTGACTTGGCCATTCCAAAACATTAACTTTATTCTTCTTTAACCATTCTTTGGTAGAACGACTTGTGTGCTTAGGGTCGTTGTCTTGCTGCATGACCCACCTTCTCTTGAGATTCAGTTCATGGACAGATGTCCTGACATTTTCCTTTAGAATTTGCTGGTATAATTCAGAATTCATTGTTCCATCAATGATGGCAAGCCGTCCTGGCCCAGATGCAGCAAAACAGGCCCAAACCATGATACTGCCATCACAGATGGGATAAGGTTCTTATGCTGGAATGCAGTGTTTTCCTTTCTCCAAACATAACGCTTCTCATTTAAACCAAAAAGTTCTATTTTGGTCTCATCCAGCCACAAAACATTTTTCCAATAGCCTTCTGGCTTGTCCACGTGATCTTTAGCAAACTGCAGACGAGCAGCAATGTTCTTTTTGGAGAGCAGTGGCTTTCTCCTTGCAACCCTGCCATGCACACCATTGTTGTTCAGTGTTCTCCTGATGGTGGACTCATGAACATTAACATTAGCCAATGTGAGAGAGGCCTTCAGTTGCTTAGACGTTACCCTGGGGTCCTTTGTGACCTCGCCGACTGTTACACGCCTTGCTCTTGGAGTGATCTTTGTTGGTCGACCACTCCTGGGGAGGGTAACAATGGTCTTGAATTTCCTCCATTTGTACACAATCTGTCTGACTGTGGATTGGTGGAGTCCAAACTCTTTAGAGATGGTTTTGTAACCTTTTCCAGCCTGATGAGCATCAACAACGCTTTTTCTGAGGTCCTCAGAAATCTCCTTTGTTCGTGCCATGATACACTTCCACAAACATGCGTTCTGAAGATCAGACTTTGATGGATCTCTGTTCTTTAAATAAAACAGGGTGCCCACTCACACCTGATTGTCATCCCACTGATTGAAAACACCTGACTCTAATTTCACCTTCAAATTAACTGCTAATCCTAGAGGTTCACATACTTTTGCCACTCACAGATATTTCTACACTGGCTATGTTTTGTCACTACTGAACTTTATTACCATCTGCTGGATTTTATATTGTATGGCAAATGTGGTATCTTGCAACGTTAACAAAAGTGAAAATTAATTTGTGGAGCTGGGTGGCACGGTGGTGTAGTGGTTAGCACTGTCTCCTCAGAGCAAGAAGGTCCGGGTTCGAGCCCCGTGGCCGGCGAGGGCCTTTCTGTGTGGAGTTTGCATGTTCTCCCCGTGTCCGCGTGGGTTTCCTCCGGGTGCTCTGGTTTCCCCCACAGTCCAAAGACATGCAGGTTAGGTTAACTGGTGACTCTAAATTGAGCATAGGTGTGAATGTGAGTGTGAATGTGTCTGTGTCTATGTGTCAGCCCTGTGATGACCTGGCGACTTGTCCAGGGTGTACCCCGCCTTTCGCCCGTAGTCAGCTGGGATAGGCTCCAGCTTGCCTGCGACCCTGTAGAACAGGATAAAGCGGCTAGAGATAATGAGATGAGATGAGATGTTCAACCCATGATATACTTCTGAATTAGTTTTATGTTAGGGGTCGTGCTTCAAGATAAAACACCAAAAGCCTTCTACGTATTTAATTGGCGTATTTCAAATGCTTCTGTAATCTTCACTATCTGAAAGGCACATATTAATTCACCAAGTTACAAACTATAAAAACACCACCTCAAAGCTACACCTGTGGTTCTGAAGGTCAAATTACATAGAGTTATGTTCTAAATAAGAAAACAAACCCCAATGACCAGGCTTTGTATTCTCAAACCTCGCTTTTTTTTTAAACCGTTCAATTTACATTCTGATTTTCTTTTCGATAAAAAAGTAAACCAGCTTCACCAGCAGTTGTACACGCCCACGCCATCATGCTTCACAGATGTGATGATGCGCTTTTGATCACATCCCTTTTCTTCTCTCTTTCTTTCAATAAATCTTCAACACACCTGTCCATAAAAACTTCTCCCAGCCCTACAGGCTTTAAAAGTATTTTTAGCAACATGTAATCTGGCCGTGCTGTTCATGAGGTTTACTGATGATTTACATCCTGTTGTAAACCGTCTGAGCTCACACGCGGTTCCTCCTCTTTATACCTCTGGGCTGTTGAATTCTCAAATCTGATCAGTTAGAAGATGTTGATTAATTTTCTACAACAGCAGCTCTGACAGTAGTTCAGGCTTCAGGGAAAAGCGCGGGTTTGTGCTGTATTAATGCACTCCTCAAAATTCTCAAAGTTAATAGAGAAGCATTAACTGCACTATTGATATTTGTCTTGGAAACAAATTTCAGCTATAAGTTGAAAGAGTGCCCGTATTTCAACGTGTTTAGGGTAAATGAAAAATATATACTTAATCTATTGTGTAAAACATCAATAAAAACAGAACACGATGATTTGCAAATCATGTAAACTCTGTATTTCATTGAAAATAACACAGACAACGTGTCAGATATTGAAACTGAGAAATTTTATTGTTTTTTGAAAAATATACAGTATGCTCATTCTGAATTTGATGCCAACAACACGTTTCAGAAAAGCTAGAACAGTTGCATGTTTACCGTTGTGTTGCATCACCTCTAGTTTTAACAACATTCTGTAAACGTTTGGGGATTGAGAAGACAAATTGCTGTAGCTTTGAAAAAGAAATGTTCTCCCATTCTTGCCCAATTTCAGTTATAGGGTCTCCTTTGTTGTATTTTGTGCTTCATAATGTGCCAAATGTTTTCAATAAGAGGCAGGTCTGGACTGCAGGCAGGCCACTTTAGCACCCTGACTCATTTACTCCGGAGCCATGCAGTTTTAATATGTGCAGAAAGTGGTTTGGCATTGTCTTGCTGAAAGAAGGAAGGCCTTCCCTGAAAAAGATTTTGTCTGGATGGCAGCATATTGCTCTGAAACGTGTATATATCATTCAGCATTAATGACTACGTTCAGACTGCACCCTGAAACGACCCATATCCGATTTTTTTGCCCATATGCGACCTGTATCCGATTTGTTATTGACAATCTGAACGACACAGATCCGATTTTTTCACATGCGACCCAGGCCGCTTGGATATGTGGTCCTAATTCCGATGCATATCCGATATTTTCACATGCGACTGCAGTCTGACCGGACAGGTCGCATTCATGCAACCTACACGTCATCAACAAGAGACAAACGTCACTATTCTGCGTTGGCTAATCCCGCCTCTTTGGTGGAAAACAACAACATTTGTACAGTTTTCAGAATTTAAATAGACTTTTATAGAATTGATCAAGCTAATGGTGGATTTGGTAGGGACCTGGATGTTGATCTGTTAGCCTGATTAAATAAAACAGTTTCTATAACTGATTTATAACTTAAACCATCCTGTATTACAAGATTATAAGATTGTTCTGGAAATTTCCAGTAATTTGACACCTTCGGTCTCATTAGTCTGCTGCCCACATTAATCAGATTATTGTGTGAGTTCCGCCGCCGCCACAAAAACCACATCGCCAGGTCTCGCCTCATCTCCATCGCAAACTGCACTGGTGTTTATGCACCTTGAGCCAGCGCTGAGAGAAGTTGCAGAATTCAGCTGGCTATAAACAATCTAAATAAATATTTATAAAAATGTAGAAAAAGTTTATTAATATGACGAAGTAAATATGTGCAAATCATTAAGCCTGAATTAAGAGTTTGGTAATACAGCGGCCGTATCCCAAATGACTGCCTACTGAAGCTCGAGTGCACTATATAGAGTTTAAAAATCCATTACTTCCTAGTAACATGTAGTGCACTTATATAGAAATTAGAGAGACATTTAGGAGTCAACCCTCGTTACCAGGCTACACGTTTTCATTTCAGTTCAGAAACAAAAACACACACGAGACCTCACACTTTAACACTAACCAGGTAATTAAACAAACAAACAAACAAAAAAAGAAATCATTAAACTTGAAGAGTGCGCTTTTTTTTTGTTTACGTATTACGTAGATGTGCTTATTACGTGTCAATTTGCGCATGTGGGACACTTTTGGGTCGTTTTCCGTTCATATTGGAGATCGCATACAAGTCTCATATAATTGGTAATGTGAACGGCCTAACAAAAAAATCGGATTTCACAACAAATCGGATATGGGTCGTTTCAGGTCGCAGTCTGAACGTAGTGAATGATGCCTTCCCAGATGTACAAGTTACCCATGTCATGTGCACTAATGCCCCCTTCTACCATCACATATGCTGGCTTTTAAACTGTGTACTGATAACAAGCCGGATGTTCCCGTCGTTCTTTAGCCTGGAGGACGTGGTGTCCATGATTTCTAAAAAGAATTTCTACTTTTGATTCGTCAAACCTTGGGACAGTTTTGACTTCGCCTCAGTCCATCGTCAAAGAGCTCGGGCCCAGAGAAGGCAGCTGTGTTTCTGGTGTTTCCATATATTGTATATATTTGGTTTTAACTTGTCTTTGTGGATGCAGTGATGAACGATGTTTGACACAGAGCATACATTTCTATAAAATTGTTTTTTTTTAAATGCCTAACCTGTTTCTCTTAGTGATAAAAACATATATTTACTCAAATCCATGATGTGGAAGCCGCCATTCAAACAGTACACTGCAAAAAATGATCTCTTGTTGAGAGAAAATATCTTTAATATGGGTGAATTTATCTATTATTTCTTATTAGAAGTTTACTAGAACTCAAATATAAGATTATTTAGCTTACTTTGAGACGCTTTTACTAATTTCAAGCCTTAAATTTTCTTATTCTGTTGGCAGATAATTTTGCTTCTTTCTAGAATTGAATGCTTAAAATGAGCAAAATTATCTGCCAATAGAATAAGAAAATTTAAGGCTTGAAATTAGTAAAAGTGTCTCAAAGTAAGCTAAATAATCTTATATTTGAGTTCTAGTAAACTTCTAATAAGAAATAATAGATAAATTCACCCATATTAAAGATATTTTCTCTCAACAAGAGATCATTTTTTGCAGTGTACAAACCTGTCTAGAAGCAATGTCACTAATTCTGCATCCATCTTCATCATCATCATCAGTAATAAATTACATCATAATAGAAAAATCACTGCCCTGCAATGTTTATTCTGCTTTTATTGATTTTCTGTGTATCTAGCTATGCTGGGCGCTTACCGAATTCAGCCATGTTTTTTCTTTCTAAGCAGACTGAGATGGGGTGGAGTGAAGGTGTGTTGGAGGGTGTATCTTTAAAATTTGGCCCTTGTCAACACAAACAAGCAGGTCATCAGGACCCATAGTCTTTCCACACGTGTTTTTTCAACCACATAATTTATTTGTGCCGGGGCAGTGGCTTAAACCATTGTGTTTTTTATTTTTTTATTGTTATTATTTTTTTAATCATACCCTACATACTTTCCAAGATATTTGTACAAGTAAGAAATTTTTAAAAAAGATGGTTGCATCTTGAAATCATATTAAATGTCATATTAAATCTCTTTTCTTTTTCATTTTTTGTCCTCCGTCTGTAGGCACCTTACCATATGAGATAAAGATTGTGATCGCAGGAAACCATGAGCTGACGTTCGATCAGGAGTTCATGGCTGATCTGATCAAGCAGGACTTCTACTACTTCCCCTCCGCCTCCAAGCTGAAGCCTGAGAACTATGAGAACGTGCAGTCGCTGCTCACCAACTGCATCTACCTGCAGGACTCGGATGTTACCGTTAGAGGGTTCCGCATCTACGGCTCACCGTGGTGAGTGTCCAGTTTCCTGTCTGTCTGTCTGTCTCACTTCCTCTTCGGCTCACTTTCTTTCTATATCTTTAGTTTTTACTCGAAATTGCTCTGGAGCCAGACAGTGTTCGGTATCTCTGGCCACTCCATACCAGCTGAACGTAATCAACACATTCGCCATATGATGCTAAACGTTATTTTTCTGTCACATATACATATTTTGTCATTGGAATTGTAATTAGAGAATAAAACAAATAAAATGAAGTGTGTGTGCGCGATGAAGCAAATTTACGCTAAGACCTCAAAGATAATTATTTGATTTTCCTATTATTTTATTTTTCCAGTGATAACAGTTATTGTTATTTTTTAAGGAACAACATGCCATACTTTTTATCCATTTGGAGTTACGTTTAGCGTTGCTGAATGTCCGTAAAACAAAGTTAGCTCCTCTTATCCTTTACATTATAGCAGCTATAAATGAGAGTTCCCTCATCAGCTTCTCTTTTTTTTTTCAGTTTAACAAGATGAAAATATGCAGCGTATTGATTGTTACAAAGTGCTGACACTGGAAACTCCTGTAGCCTGTATATGATTAGGTTTAATGTATGTATGACCAGCCTGTGAATGAGCTTTTACTGTGGAAATAATAACATATAAAAACGACTACATTTCACAATTATTCATTGAAGGTAAAGTGAATATTGGTGAATAATAACCAAGACAAAGTCAAGGTTATTATTCACTGATATTCACTGAGCCTGAGGCAAATAATTGTTTTTGTATAATACGCAGGTGATTATTTACAAAAAAAAATCGTATTAATTAAGTAATTTTTTTCAAACTTCAAAAGCAGCATGCAAATATAATAACGGCGCGGCACAGACTTGTGTCCAGTGTTATAGTCGAGTCACTAAACCTCAAGTTCGAGTCCAGTCTCGAGTCCCCAGTGTTCAAGTTTGAGTCATTAAAGAAAATTTTGAGTCGAGTCCAAGAACAAGACTCCAATGGCACCATTTGATGGCGTCTCTTGCTATCTTTATGTGAAAGTGTCTCTGCTACTGTGTTGGACTGACATTACTGCTCAACTGCCCCATTTTCGTGAATAGACTACAGATAAAAAGCTTGTTCATCACTCAGCAAGCCCCGCCCACTATCAACAGGGCAAATAACATGAGAGAGGGTTAACACTAGCTAGTTCATCACTCAGCAAGCCCCGCCCACTATCAACAGGGCAATGAACATAGCGTGTCACTTCCTTCTCTGGGTGGAGTCTTACCAAATGACGATTGAAGTTCGAGGTTGTCCCCGTCGTCTCCTCGATAGTTCTTCTACATATGGAACACATAGCAGCGCATTTTTTCCCACTGCACAAGAAGTCTATATAAGCAAAGTGGACAATCCTAGCGGGGCGGCACGGTGGTATAGTGGTTAGCGCTGTCGCCTCACAGCAAGAAGGTCCTGGGTTCGAGCCCCGGGGCCGGCGAGGGCCTTTCTGTGTGGAGTTTGCATGTTCTCCCCGTGTCCGCGTGGGTTTCCTCTGGGTGCTCCGGTTTCCCCCACAGTCCAAAGACATGCAGGTTAGGTTAACTGGTGACTCTAAATTGACCGTAGGTGTGAATGTGAGTGTGAATGGTTGTCTGTCTATGTGTCAGCCCTGTGATGACCTGGCGACTTGTCCAGGGTGTACCCCGCCTTTCGCCCGTAGTCAGCTGGGATAGGCTCCAGCTTGCCTGCGACCCTGTAGAAGGATAAAGCGGCTAGAGATAATGAGATGAGAATGAGACAATCCTAGCGGCGTTCTCTCCAGGCATTTTAGCGCCATTAACGTTAGTTTGTTCCTGAACATGACGTATGAACAGGTGAATATGCATTCTCTTGCACGAAATTAGTATAAAAATTAATATAGATATAAATATAAATATTTTATGCCAAATTATTATGGCATGTTACAAAAAATAAAGAAAAAATCCGAGTCCTCGTCTCCAATTTACAAGTCCGAATGCAGTTAATGCACGAGTCCGAGTCATCAGTCCTCAAGTCCAAGTCGAGTCACGAATCCTTAAAATTAGGGCACGAGTTGGACTCGAGTACGACAAGCCTGCTTGTGTCACTTATCTATGCTGACTCATGTGTAAAAAAAAAAAAAACCTTTGTTTTGAAATCAATAAAATAAATCACAGTTCCACCTTCCCTTTGAATAGTTTTAGACCAAACTTTGTAGCATCTTCAGTGCTTTTAGGAACAGCATTTTCTTTTATTATTTGTAATTCTTCCTCATGTATGGTGATGAAGCGATTGGCCACCATTTTGCCAGGTCATTCGAGGTGATTATTGAGAAATAGTCTGAATTTCTCGACCAATCAGCATGCTCGATTTCCTATAATTACCTCCGTATTTGTATGAGTAATTTATTTCATATCATATAAACCTTGGATTTGGATCAAGAATTCAGTAGCACTTTGGTTTAAAACAATCGAATGTCCTAGAGCTCGTTGTAGTAAAGTACTGAAAGTTCAGTATTCTGTCAGTATTACATTTTGGCAAAATTGCAAAGGAACAAATCTCTGCTGGAGGTCCTTTAACTGCCAATAAATGTTTTCCGGATCAACATAGGTGACAGGTGAAGCGTTTTATTATGAATATATGCCTAAAAAAAACCATAAATACAACAAAAAGTTAGAAACCAATGTGTTAGTTTTAAATATAGTTTTATTAATGGCAGAATTTTAAATGTCTTATTTTGCCACTGTGTCATTTTGGTTTCGTGACACAACTGCATTTGGGACGATATTCCGAGAATATCGACAAATACTTGTTGTTCTAGGTGACTGGATTGTGTAATAATAATAATAATAATAATAATAATAATAATAATAATCATCATCATCATCATCATAATAAGTTCAATTTACAGTGGTGCTTGAAAGTTTGTGAACCCTTTAGAATTTTCTATATTTCTGCATAAATATGACCTAAAACATCATCAGATTTTCACACAAGTCCTAAAAGTAGATAAAGAGAACCCAGTTAAACAAATGAGACAAAAATATTATACTTGGTCATTTATTTATTGAGGAAAATGATCCAATATTACATATCTGTGAGTGGCAAAAGTATGTGAACCTTTGCTTTCAGTATCTGGTGTGACCCCCTTGTGCAGCAATAACTGCAGCTAAACGTTTGCGGTAACTGTTGATCAGTCCTGCACACCGGCTTGGAGGAATTTTAGCCCATTTCTCCATACAGAACAGTTTCAACTCTGGGATGTTGGTGGGTTTCCTCACATGAATTGCTCGCTTCAGGTCCTTCCACAACATTTCAATTGGATTAAGGTCAGGACTTTGACTTGGCCATTCCAAAATATTAACTTTATTCTTCTTTAACCATTCTTTGGTAGAACGACTTGTGTGCTTAGGGTCGTTGTCTTGCTGCATGACTCACCTTCTCTTGAGATTCAGCTCATGGACAGATGTCCTGACATTTTCCTTTAGAATTCGCTGGTATAATTCAGAATTCATTGTTCCATCAATGATGGCAAGCTGTCCTGGCCCAGATGCAGCAAAACAGGCCCAAACCATGATACTACCATCACCATGTTTCACAGATGGGATAAGGTTCTTATGCTGGAATGCAGTGTTTTCCTTTCTCCAAATATAATGCTTCTCATTTAAACCAAAAATTTCTATTTTGATCTCATCCATCCACAAAACATTTTTCCAATAGCCTTCTGGCTTGTCCACATGATCTTTAGCAAACTGCAGATGAGCAGTAATGTTCTTTTTGGAGAGCAGTGGCTTTCTCCTTGCAACCCTGCCATGCACACCATTGTTGTTCAGTGTTCTCCTGATGATGGACTCATGAACATTAACATTAGCCAATGTGAGAGAGGCCTTCAGTTGCTTAGAAGTTACCCTGGGGTCCTTTGTGACCTCGCCTACTATTACACACCTTGCTCTTGGAGTGATCTTTGTTGGTTGACCACTCCTGGGGAGGGTAACAGTGGTCTTTAATCTCCTCCATTTGGACACAATCTGTCTGACTGTGGATTGGTGGAGTCCAAACTCTTTAGAGATGGTTTTGTAACCTTTTCCAGCCTGATGAGCATCAACAACGCTTTTTCTGAGGTCTTCAGAAATCTCCTTTGTTCGTTCCATGATACACTTCCACAAACATGTGTTGTGAAGATCAGACTTTGATAGATCCCTGTTCTTTAAATAAAACAGGGTGCCCACTCACACCTGATTGCCATCCCATTGATTGAAAACACCTGACTCTAATTTCACCTTAAAATTAACTGCTAATCCTAGAGGTTCACATACTTTTGCCACTCACAGATATGTAATATTGGATCATTTTCCTCAATAAATAAATGACCAAGTATAATATTTTTGTCTCATTTGTTTAAATGCATTCTCTTTATCTACTTTTAAGACTTGTGTGAAAATCTGATGATGTTTTGGGTCATATTTATACAGAAATATAGAAAATTCTAAAGGGTTCACAAACTTTCAAGCACCACTGTATATAGTACCTTTCTCACACCCAAGGTTGCTTTACAATTAGAAGGAGAAAAAAAAATCCACCAAAAGAGGGTCGGGATGTAATTCCAGTGGTGTAGCTGCCCACAGTCCCACCAAATGGTGCACATAGGTATGTCCCACATTGCCTGCACAGCTGCCGCAATGCCACCGGATAACATCACTCAGAACACCGTGCCAAGCACAGAAGCACCACTGCACAGAGCGCTGGACAACCCCGATGTTAAAAAGAGCAACGAGCTCACTGCAGTCCATAGCGAGGAGCACAGGCATCACCCATGACAAGCCAAGGCCTGAAGGGAACCGACACCCAAAACCGGGTCCGGAGCTACACCACAACTGGCGGACAAAACACCCAAACAAAGAACAAACATCGAATCATGCAATCACAAAAAGAAAAACAGAGAGGAGAAAAAAAGAAAACAAATCTTGCCAGGCAAAACAAACTTCGCCTGGCAGCACTTATTTTATACCTAGTATATGTTGATAATGGTAATATTTCTCAATCGTCGGTTGTCAGGTTATAGTCCTATGAAAATCCATGACCTTGGGTTTGACATTTCAAACTCACGCAAGGTCAAAGATCATGGTGTCAACTGAAAGCCCATATGTAACTTCCTGTAAGTTGATAATGGTAAACATCTGTCTCCCCTCAACCGTTTTCAAGTTACATCACTCTGAAAATCTGTGACCTTGAGTTTGACCTTTCAAGGTCACTCAAAGTCAAAGATCATGGTGCCAAATGAAACACCATATGAGAGTTCCTATATGCTTATAATAGTAAACATTTGTCTATCGGCAAATTTTTTTGACTTATAATGGAAAATACACTACCGTTCAAAAGTTTGGGGTCACCCAGACAATTTTGTGTTTTCCATGAAAAGTCACACTTTTATTTCCCACCATAAGTTGTAAAATGAGTAGAAAATATAGTCAAGACATTTTTCTGGCCATTTTGAGCATTTAATCGACCCCACAAATGTGATGCTCCAGAAACTCAATCTGCTCAAAGGAAGGTCAGTTTTATAGCTTCTCTAAAGAGCTCAACTGTTTTCAGCTGTGCTAACATGATTGTACAAGGGTTTTCTAATCATCCATTAGCCTTCTGAGGCAATGAGCAAACACATTGTACCATTAGAACACTGGAGTGAGAGTTGCTGGAAATGGGCCTCTATACACCTATGGAGATATTGCACCAAAAACCAGACATTTGCAGCTAGAATAGTCATTTACCACATTAGCAATGTATAGAGTGGATTTCTGATTAGTTTAAAGTGATCTTCATTGAAAAGAACAGTGCTTTTCTTTCAAAAATAAGGACATTTCAAAGTGACCCCAAACTTTTGAACGGTAGTGTATGTTATTTTGACTGAAAGGTTGACCTTTCCGGTGACCTTGACTTTCACCTTGACCCGATTACCCCCAAAATTTAATCAGGTAATCTACAGACCATTGCCCACCTACTCTGAAAATTTGAAGTCAGTTGGTGCAACCGTCTAGACACTAGATTGTTAACAGACACAAACAAACAAACAAACTGCACTGATTACAATACCGCACCCCGCTGACTCTGTCGTGGGCGAGGTAATAAAAAGCTCTGGTGAGAAGCAGCCAAGATGCGCAGTGTACTCTCTCAACCGGAAACAGAAACCAAAACTAGGTAATCTTGTTGACGTGGTGATTTCAGTATTGACCGTGATGACTGAACTTCCTCAGATTTAATACAGCTATGTAAAGTGTGAGTGTCTTACATCTAATCTTACTCTCTCCAAAAACCCGAAACACTGTCGAGTTGAAGGGGTGCGACACAAGTGAGAAATGGGACGTTCGTCTCTCTCTCTCTCTCTCTTTCTCTCTCCTTGTCTCCCCCTTGTCTGTTTGTCACCATATGTTGCTCTGTGTTCCCTTCCCCCTCAAGTCTGCCTCTATTTTTGCTCCATCTCTTCCCAGTTCCCCCATTGTCTGTCTCTCGTTAACACTTCTGCTGGCATCCCTCTGCGTCCAAAGCTGTATTTCCTCCTGATCAGACTCACACTGTCTCAGTGTGCTACTTTCCTCCCACTTAGGGAATGTAATTGCTTGTAAGAAGACTTAAGCGTGACCACGTACAATGGCGAGACGAGAAAAGGAGAAAGAAGCTACACCTACGTGGGCATGGGTGTGTGTACATGCATGGGGTGGGGTGGGTTTCGGCTCCCTCAGCGCTGTGTATTGATGCTTAGCGTGGGACGTATCGGTCCCTTGTGTCGGATAATTGGTTTTTAGAGTTTGTCTGGTTGTTTGTTATGTAGGTGAAGGTGTGTGTGTGTGTGTAGAATTGTTTTATAAAAGCCCCGAACAAACAAGTTTGGGAGAAGCGTCTGCATGTTTTATAGTGATACAGTATCCTGGTCCCCAGTAGGACAGGATTGAAATTGTGGGGATGCTCTGGTCCCCATGAGGCAGTTTTATTTTTAAGCAAAAAAAAAAAAAAAAAAAAAAAAAAATATATATATATATATATATATATATATATATATACAGTTGTGGTCAGAAGTTTACATACAGTGACATGGATGTCATCTTGGATATGAATGTCATGGCAATATTTGGGCTTTCAGTAATTTCTTTGAACTGTTCTTTTCTTTTTCTGTGGCAGAATGATTGTACAGCATACAGCTTTAATTAAAAAAAAAAACACTAGAATTTGGTGCACAAGTTTTAATTTTCTTTGGGTTTTCTTTGGGTCAAAATTATACATACAGGGTCAAAAATATACATACAGCACACCTAATATTTGGGTAAAATGTCTCTTCGCAAGATTCACCTTGACCAAACATTTTTATTTACCATGAACAAGCTTCTGGCAGAATTCTGGTTGGATATTTCACAACTCTTCATGGTAGAATTAGTAGAGTTCAATTAATTTTTTTTTTCTTGGCATGGACTCGACTTATCAGCATGGTCCATATATTTTCAACAGGGTTGAACTCAGGACTTGTTTTAAGCTTAATGTTAGCCTGCTTTATCCTCCACAACCAGCTCTTTGGGTTCATTGTCCTGTAGTAACTCCCAAGTCGTGTTCAAGTTTCTGATGGTTTATGCTGAAGAATTCTGAGGTCGTCCTTCTTCTTCATTATTCCATCCACTTTGTGCAATAAACCAGTTCCACTGGCAGCAAAACAGCCCCAGAGCATGATGATCCTACCACCACCACCACCAGCTGGTACAGTGTTTCTCTGTACATGGTGGTCATTGTGGCCAAACAACTCAATCTTTGTCTCATCTGACTGTACAGCTTTCCTCCAGAAGGCTTTTTCTTTGTCCGTGTGGTCAGCTTCAAACTTTGGTTAAGCTTGAAGGTGTCAATTTTGGAGCAGGGGGTTATTTCTTGGATAGCAGCCTCTTAGTCCATGCTGATCTGATCTGAACTGTAGACAGTGATCCATCAGCTTCCAGTTCATGGCAGAGCTGTGCCATGGTGGTTCCCAGGTTGTTCCTGACCATCCAAACCAATTTCCTTTCAGCTGAGGGTGACAGTTTGGGTTTTCTTGAAGCAAAGTGGCTTGGTAAAGTGACTACACCTCACAATAACTTTGATGCAATTGTTTGAACTGGTCTTGGAATTTGCAGTTGTTTAGAAATGGCTCCAAGAGACATTCCGGAGTTGTGTGTATCTGCGATCCTCTTTCTCAGATCTGCACTGAGCTCATTGGACTTTCCCATTTTACTGTGTGTTGGTCAATCCAATGACTGCTGTAAACAAACCTTTTTTATGAAGGCACAGAGAAGCTACCAGCTGTATAGGATCATGAGCACTAACAGGAAGTTAAGAGACCTTGGCAAGATAAGAGGCATTTTGAAAGTTTCAGCACCTCTGAATTAATAATCTAAGTGAGTGTATGTAAATTTTTGACCCTGTATGTATAATTTTGACCCTGTGTTGATTTCAGAAAACCCAAAGAAAATTGAAACTTGTGCACCAAATTCTATTGTTTTTTTTAATTAAAGCTGTATGCCGTACAATCATTCTGCCACAGAAAAAGAACAGTTCAAAGAAATTACTGAAAGCCCAAATATTGCCATGACATTCATATCCAAGATGGCATTCAGGTCACTGTATGTAAACTTCCGACCACAACTGTACATATAAATAAAGCAAAAAGTTTTTTTTTTGTTTTGTTTTGTTTATTGAGATTGAGCTATTCAAGCCATCTACTCAACCGTGTCAGGAAGTTGCCAGGCGTGTGTGTGCGCGTGTGTGTGTTGACTTTTCCTCACATCCCATCATCATCACACCATCATCACTTTCTTGTCACTCCAAGTCAGACGTGTGTCTCCTCGACGGGATGGAGAAGCACTGGTCTCCATGGTGATGATGTTCTGCCAAAAGAAAGGGCTTTCTGGACCAAGCCCATGTTGCCGCGGGTGACGGCTGCCTCTGAGCTGAGCATCAGCTACATCTACAGTACGTTATCCCTTTATCCTCTCATCCATAATTTCAGATCTTCTCTCGCTCGCTTCATCACACCATCAAAGGTACATAAATCCGAATCCCATCCCTGTGTGTCTCTCTCTCTCTGTTCTCTGTCCTGTTCCTCTGTCGCTCCTCACTTTTGACAACTGCTCCATCCATCATTTCTTTTCTCTCTTCTTCACTCCTGTCATTCGTCTGTCTTCTGTCAGTCTGCGAGGTCAGTGATACTCATGTCTGTCTCATGTTTGTCTTTGTTGTTGAAGCTATGTACACACACACACACACACACACACACACACAGTTGTTTAGTGGACTAAATGAGTTCCTGGCACACTGCGTTTTTCACTAAATCTCGACTATTTGTCATGCGGTGATTCTGGAATGAAAGGGACAGCATGGGGGAAACATGTGCCGTGTTTTTCTGTTCTGCTGACGCTAATGCAAGTTTACAAGTCATTTGTCATCCCACAGAAATGCGCGTGTCTGTGTCTGTGTGTGTGTGTGTGTAAGGGGGTGAGACTAAAGACAGTCTGATGCTGGTGTAAGTGGTGTATTAAAGATAAAGCTATCACAAACTTCTCTACACACACAGTGCTGAAACAACATCATATTATATATATATATATATATATATATATATATATATATATATATATATATATATATATATATATGATATTACATGGTGGTGCAAAGATATGAAGTTGATCTTCAAGTGGTGAATATATATTTTTCAACACGAGAAGATAAACTTCATATCTTCACACCACCGTGTAATGTTCTTTATATTATATGGACACATACACACAAAAAAAAACAAAAAACGCAAGTTAATGAAAAGAATTTTAGTTTACAACTAGACAGGGACACTCTAACGAGTGCAAACCCTGCCTTTTCCCTATTAAAATACATTGGGCGAAAATTTCGAAGTTCTGCCATGACCTTGACCTTTGACCTTTGACCTCCAAAATTTAATGGTTTCCTTCCTGGGTGATTGGCAACACATGTACAAAATTTGGTCCAAATCGATCCATTGGTTCTTGAGATATCTTGCAGACACACAGACAGACAGACAGACAGACAGATACACACACACACAGACTGACGCAGGTGAAAATAATAACCCCTCCGACTACTGTCGGCGGGGTTAACCAGTCCACCATTTTGACAATGCAGCGGGAAAACACTGGGAGTGACATAATCGGAGTGAAATATCAAGAATTATTATCCATACAGGACACTTTTTCGATGGAATTCAAACGTGTTCTATTCCCTTCTAGCGGGTTTCATTCATTTGGTTTGATAGCATGCAATATTGTTAGCATATCGCTTATCCTACATGTATTACGTCACTCTACCCAGTGGAGAATGAGCGTTGAATATGATTAATGATATTGCACGGTCAAGACAACATGACGTGACACCTCTGAGACATAAAACTTCTGCGCTAGCAAGCGACTGGGACAATTTATAAACGAACATGGCCGCCAGGTTTGCTTCGTTAAATACGGAAGATTTTGAGAGAATTTTGAAAGCGAAAGAAAATATCGGCTGGCTTTTTTAGTGGTCTATCAGATATATTCCATTCAGCTACTCGTCTTCAACTCGTTCAGTATCATGCTAGCTGAATGGAATATATCTGATAGGCCACTCAATGCCAGGCAATATTATTTAAATTTGTCACTCAAATCCGCGATGTATTTCGTATGAAAAATGCGAGTTTTTCAAAACAAAAAGATAAACTTCATATCGTCAAGCCAATGTGTGATTTTCTTTTATTATAGTGACACATTCACAAACAAAAAGTCCCCAAATTTATCAAAACAACTCACTCACCGATTTCCTCACGAGTGACATATAGAGATTTAGCTCGGAGGAAAAATACGAGTGGTGTATTTCCCAATAAAACACTCATCTATCTATCTATCTATCTATCTATCTATCTATCTATCTATCTATCTATCTATCTATCTATCTATCTATCTATCTATCTATCTATACATATGTATGTAAACGTAAAAGCAGAAGCAAAACACCACGTCCACTGACTAACGCTGAGAAGAGAGCATTCGTACTGTTGAGTCACCAAGAGCAGCCGGAGTGCTGAAGTGTTCAGTGGTGTGACGTGGAAAGAATAAAACACTGTTTCAGGAAAATAATGAGCGATGAGATGGTGTGATCAATCAGAGTTGCTTTTATTCCACACCATACAATTTTTATTTATTTATTATTTTCTTCAATAAAACACTTTAAAGCTAGACGGCCTTTCGATTTCATAAAATCAGTGAAATTTAGTTCCGTCTGAAATGTGGTGATTGTGATATCTGTTTATTTCTGTAATATCTCAGAAAATATCAGGCCATTCTGTGGCTGGGAAGTTATTTAATTTGAAGGGATTAAAGCAAATAACGTGCATGAAATCACTCGCTTCGCGCAGTCAAGCAGACAGAGGAAGTCCGTGTGCGCATGCGCAGGTTTGCCTTCTTCTTCTTCTTTTGGGTTTTACAGCAGCTGGCATCCACAGTCAGTGCGTTTACATGCACATAGAGAAAATCAAATTTCTGCCGTAGCTCGACTGAAATCGAAGTTCTAAATGCCATGGAAACACCTTAGCTCGGCTGAAATCGAACCGAACTGGATTTCTCGTAATCGAGCTACGCGACCTAGATTATGCGATCGTAGCCGAGCTACTTAGTGCATGTAAACCCTATCGAGCTACATAGTCGAGCTACTTACTTCAGCACTGCCCCTTCCGGAAGTGACGAGTGACGAGACCACAAGCGGGAAACACGACAGCCTCGGTCGGCATGACAACAGTAGTAGTAGCGAGCAGCAGAAGAGAACACGGAACACAGAACCGATAACTTTGTGAAGACGGAACTGATAACTTTGTTTATACTCTTGAATAGCTCTTCTTCATGACGACAACCGGAAATGTACCAACACGATGGGGCGTGTAGCGCCACCTGTGGCTCGGGTGCACAATGTACCTCACACAATAGCTCGATTTCCTTGTGTGCATGTAGGATTGGATTTCTCTGGCACCCCTGCTGGGACCCTTAGCTCGATTACCGACAGTAGCTCGATTTGGATGTGCATGTAAACGCACTGAGTGTTGCATTACTGCCATCTACAGGTTTCCCTTTGAGCGTGCACTGACAGTTCCATCATTCTGTCGCTAAACGAACAGCTGATCACACCGAGGTGCTCGCTGAGCGCCGATATTTATTAGTTTGGTCCTGCGTTTCTTTTCCTTCGTATATAACATAACGTCGTTTCTTCTCGCTTTCTTTCCGTTACTGTAGTCGGCCTTTCACGTTTAGCACGCTCACATCCTCCATTTTTCTCTCCTGTTTCAAATTTGTATCCCACAATGCCTTGCATGAACGGGGAAAACCCACCACGTGATGCATGACGTAGTATCTTGAATTGGGTCAGGGTGAAGCAGGAAAAAATAGCGGCGAATTTAGGACCACGTGGAGATAAATTCATTAATGGTTCTATTTAAAAAAAAACTAATAAAATTGGAAGTCCATGATTCTAATTCTAATTCTTTCAGTCCAATTAAAAAAATAATTGAGGGTTGGGGAAAGTTTTTTATGACCTGAACGTGAAAAATCTGAAAGGCCGTCTAACTTTAATATTGCGGCTCGTCCATGAAACGAAGAGTTACTGAGAAACTCCTGAAGTCTGTTTTTTGCTTTAAGAAAATGTCACTCTATCATATTGCAAATTATTTTCTTCTTTGTAAAAAAAAAACACATTTTTAACTGCGTTTATTACTCGTCTTACATTGTGTTTTCTGTACAAGTCCCTGCAAATGAGTTACGACAGAAATGATAATGTATTATAATTGTTATATAATCCTGTGATTCGAATTAAATTATCAGCACCTTCTGGCCAATCAGGATCGAGAATTCAGCAGCGTTGAAGTTTTTTCACTGAGCGCTGACCCTGTGTAGTGGCCTGAGGATTGATTTAACAGGATGATGAGCAGAGAAATTAGTAGTCAAAGTTTGTCACTGATCAGTTGCTTCATCTCTCTCTCTCTCTCTCTCTCTCTCTCTCTCTGTCTGTTTGTCTCCGGGCACTGAGCTGCTTTGAACATGGCAGGGGGCTCAGCGATTTCTGCTGAGCACAACACGTGCCGAATTTGGACAAAGACTGATGAAGCATGTACTGTAGCTCCCTGAATCCTCTCAGTGGCCGTCATGCCGTTGTGTGTGTGTGTGTGTGTGTGTGTGTGTGTGTGTGTGTGTGTGTGTGTGTGTGTGTGTGTGTGTGACTACTATTTGAAAATGTTCATCTAAATGATGTTGATGATGTCTTTGAGGAGGCTGTCACACAGTAAACCACGGATCGTAGAGGAAAAAGGCAGGGTGGAGAGAAAAAGCGCCGTTTTTCCACATGAAAATGAAAATCGAAGACGTTAGCTACGCAGCGATTCCACGAGAAATAATTAACGGCAGAGATGCAAAAGACTCCGTAATTAGATTTTTTAATTATTGAGAATTTGCTGCTCTTCTGTAGTGTCCCAATTATAGAGAAGCTTCATCAAAAGAGAGAGAGAGAGAGGGAGAGAGAGAGAGGCAGCATGAAAGAATGAAGAAACAAAAGAGTCCCCTTTCTTCCTGATTCTTGTTTGTTTGTTTGATGAGTCTTCCTCACTGATGAAGGCCGCACGCTCCCTGCTGTTAATGAACCCCTTGATTGGCACGATCGATGAGGAAGGAGGAGAGGAAGATGAAGACCAAGGATGCGTAATCATCAAGCTGTTGTTTTTTTTTTTTTGTGGGAGGGTTTTTTTGGAGAGGGGTATGGGTTTCACTGGTTGACCTTGCCTCTGTGCCTTGGTGAATTAATTAAGGTGCACTTTTAATGCGGAATGCGATTTGGGACGAGGTGAGAGATTAGCATGCCGGCGGCCGGGTCTCTCCTCAGGGAACGATCTCACTGCTTCGGCTATGTAGGGCCGGCCACGGGGGGCCGCACTCAATTAACAGCTGTCACAGTGTGGAGGGCGCACATATGGAGCGCCCCCTAGCCATGCCAAAATACACACATCCCTCACAATACACACAGAAAATTACAGAGCAGAGGATAACTCCACCCACTTTTTATTCTAATTTGAAAGCACTTCCTCTGTTCTGGTATTCATGGGCTCGTATAACGTGATTTCATTCTTTTTTTTTTAATTCTTTGAATGATTTTATTCCTTTTATATTGTCGATTCTATTAATGATACAAATGATACTTTAACAAGTGAAAATATCTTGAATATTGTCAACTTTATCTATTACCTTCTATAAATTTACAATCAACCCTTTCTTGACATTTTACTGATTTCAAGTTTGAAATAGTTTTGTTCGACTGGCAGATCATTTTTATTTATTTTAGCTGTTTTTAGTTCATTTTAAGTATTTGGTGAGGTTTTTTTTTAGTATTTCTAGATTTAAAGTGCCATTCCACCATTGGATGTATTCTTTGGCATAAAATACAATATATTTTGACAACATATATAAATGGTATCACTAGATAGAGAAATCTTTTAGCTTCAAAATGATATATCAAACATAATTTTTTGACAACGACAAGTATATTAATTTTGCGACCAAAGTCACCTACCCTTTTAATTTCCGTGCGTGATGTCATCGGCAGGTTCCCCTTCTTGTGTACCACATGACGTGGCACATATTATCAGCAATGGCGGATAGAACGCGATAAAAATAATACCAATAAATCTAGCTAATACCAATAAATCTAGCTAACTGAAAGATTAACTCAAAATTTTTCGCAATTTTTTTGGCCCCCATATACGAGGAGAAATGACTCTCTCACTTTGGGGGTTTCCTGGTCTAAAAATAGACCGACACGTGGTACACAAGAAGGGGAACCTGCCGATGACATCACGTTTCACTACCGCGCGGAAATTAAAAGGGTAGGTGACTTTGGTCGCAAAATTAATATACTTGTCGTCAAAAAATTATGTTTGATATATCATTTTGAAGCTAAAAGATTTCTCTGTCTAGTCATGTTGTCATAAAATATATTGTATTTTATGCCAAAGAATACATCCAATGGTGGAATGGCACTTTAAGTATTTCTAAGATTTCCCAGTTTAAATCTAAATTGTTTTAAAGTCTTTCAGTGCATACGATTCAAATTTTTACATCCTTACATTATTATAATGTTAATGTTTTAGCAATTTGTTTCAGTTAGTTTAAATATTTTTTTTTAAACTTTCTCAATCTTTAACATGCAGTTAGTTTTTACAGGATCTTCTCGAAAATCACATTAGTGAAGAAGCAGCCTGTTAAAATATCATTAAGTAATAAATAATAAAGAAAAAATGAGTAAAATGAAAGCTTGAAATAAAAAATATCTAAAAATATGAGGAAATGTGATCTCTAAATATGAGCAATATTTGATTCATAATAAGAAACAAGATACATTTGATCGGAGTGAAGATATTTTGACTAAATATATATATTTATTCTATCCACATTCACTGGATATGAGCAATCGTGCGCTCTGATTGCCTCCTCTACTACTGGGATATCAGCTCATATACCATGAGTAGAGAAAAACAAAATGGCGGAGCGTGTTGCTCAACTAACCGAGGACGAAATAAAAACTCTACTCGAAAACAAAACCCCCCAAAAATACAAAAAAGCAACAAAATATTGATTGAAAGTATTTGATGGTAAGAACATATCTTTTTTTCAAGAATTATTATTGTCACATTTTTCACAAATTGCTCCTGTCATTTCGCCGGTTTGTTTACATTCTAAGCGGAAATTATTTTGTCGGACGTTTTGTATAAAGTTTTTATTTATCGAATTTGCAAAAAATAAAAATAAAAATGCTCCATTTCTCAAAATCCAGTGAATGTGGATAGAATAAAACGGTTATTCCACTCAATCTCTTCGTACATGGATTATAGCGCCGTCAGCTGAGGTACAACTCGATTTCATGGAATAACTGTTTATATTTATAAATGTATAGTTCAAATTTTATTTTATTACTTAATTACACAACAATTTAAGGCACTATGTGTATGAAAACTGCACTATAAACTCCATACTTTATTATTATTATTATTATTATTATTATTATTATTATCTTATTTCAGATGTAATATCTATTATTTTCTGCTTATTATGGGCTGCCCTCCATCACACTAGTACAATCTTTCCATTGCCAAGTAAGAACTATCGTTCTCTATGAGTCGTGCAAAACGCAAATATGTGGGAAATATTTCATCCCACACCTAGTGAAACACAATCATCATGTCATCATCATCCTGATGTTCTTCTCTTTTGAAACACTTCTCTTGATTTTCTGCCTGCAAACCTGTAGTACAGGAAAGAACCCTCTTCACTACACCATTCTTTAATTCCTCTGTACTACAAGCTAATTTCACTGAGACTAGCTAGGACCTGTACGAGTGAAGAGTGTTGCTATGGTAACAGGGTACACGTGGTATGACCTGGGTGTTTTTTTTTTTTCCATATCAGCATATCAATCAAGGGCGGCACAGTGGTGCAGTGGTTAGCGCTGTCGCCTCACAGCAAGAAGGTCCAGGTTCGAGCCCCGGGGTCGGCGAGGGCCTTTCTGTGCGGAGTTTGCATGTTCTCCCCGTGTCCGCGTGGGTTTCCTCCGGGTGCTCCGGTTTCCCCCACAGTCCAAAGACATGCAGGTTAGGTTAACTGGTGACTCTAAATTGACCGTAGGTGTGAATGTGAGTGTGAATGGTTGTCTGTGTCTATGTGTCAGCCCTGTGATGACCTGGCGACTTGTCCAGGGTGTACCCCGCCTTTCGCCCGTAGTCAGCTGGGATAGGCTCCAGCTTGCCTGCGACCCTGTAGGACAGGATAAAGCGGCTAGAGATAATGAGATGAGATGAGCATATCAATCAGGACCTTAGCATACTTTCTGTACTAAAAACACGTCCTGTGTGAAAACACTCTCATCCAAGTACCAGTGAAAAGTGGGTGGAGCCAGAAATCCTGTAAAATCAGTCATCACGTACATCATCAGAATTATCCTGATAATGTTTCTTGCTAGAATCACATTTCTACTCGACACTACGGCTCAGTGATATTCAGCAGCGTCGTCACCATGGCAACATTTCTTTCTTTCGATATGCGATTTTTTTTTTATACCTGTGCACCAAGTGAAGACTGCTCATCATTTTTTCCCCATTTTTCTCTCAAATTTGATCACCTGACCACTCCCACTTCCTGCTCAGCTCTCTTCTGTTAAAGGAGAACTGAAGTCATTTTTAAACTTGCTTTATTTCTTAATTAACGTGTTCTTCAATTACGTTTTCGGTTTTAGTAACCTTATATCGTGATTCGTATTGACAACTAATTGCAATTAAATATTATACTTATCGGCCTATTCAGTTTTTAGTCGTGTTGAATTCAGTTCGTTTGGTCCACGGCAGGCGTCGCTTATCCGCGCGATCTTCACGAGACTTGCGCGAGACTTCGAAACGTGAAGTGTCAGCCAGGTGTCAGTGACGCCATTTTGAAAACTGTTTTCCAAACGAAATATTGCACAAAAACGAGTTTAAATGACGATTACTGCTGACTTTTTTCAAACTTTCCTGATTGCTATCAAAACAAACAAAACTTCCGGCTTGATTACGTCAGCATTCGAAAGAGGGCGCGCGCGTCTTTTGAGAACGTTGGCAGATGTTGGTCGCTTTGATTTCTGCTGTACGTTTTACTTCCGTCCTACGATGTCTCGCACAGGTCTCGACGAATTTCGTTTACGGCCGTTGCTTTGACATATGGACTGATATATTACAGAGCGTATTTCAAACACTCAGAACTTGCTATAGCAGCGACAAAATAGCGATCAAAAATGCATTCCGATATTTAAGAATCCCGGCCCCCATCATGCACACATTCTACAGAGGCACCATCGAGAACATCCTGACCAGCTGCATCACCGTGTGGTACGGCGCCTGCACCGTGTCCTGCTGCAAGACTCTGCAGCGCATCGTGAGAGCAGCTGAGAGGATCATTGGTGTCTCTCTCCCTTCTCTAATGGATATTTATAACTCCCGCCTCACCCGCAAAGCCATCGGGATTGCAGGTGACCCCACCCACCCATCTCACAGCCTCTTCAGTCTGCTGCCATCGGGGAGGAGACTGCGGAGTCTCCGGGCCAAAACCAGCAGGCTCAAGAACAGTTTCTTTCACCCGGCGGTCAGGAGGCTCAACTCCCTCCCTGTTCTGCCCCTCCTCCCCCCTCTGCCCCCTGCCACAGATTCTGCTCGCACTCCCCCCCAACACACACACACACACACACACACACACACACACACACACACACACACACTCTCAACGTTCGTTAACACACTGAACTCAGGGACTGCGCATTTCACTTTACCTCGCTCATTTGCACTATTCCGCACTACCTCACCTTAACAGCCATTAGTTTATTGTTTATACTGCTTATTTCATGTTTACCTGCTATACCTCAAGTGCCCTTGACTGTTTATTTGCACCAATTTACATGTGTGTGTGTGTGTTTAGTCTATGTCTAGTTCTTATCTAGAGTGTTTATACTGTTTATCTCATCTCATTATCTCTAGCCGCTTTATCCTGTTCTACAGGGTCGCGGGCAAGCTGGATCCTATCCCAGCTGACTACGGGCGAAAGGTGGGGTACACCCTGGACAAGTCGCCAGGTCATTACAGGGCTGACACATAGACACAGACAACCATTCACACTCACATTCACACCTACGCTCAATTTAGAGTCACCAGTTAACCTAACCTGCATGTCTTTGGACTGTGGGGGAAACCAGAGCACCCGGAAGAAACCCACGCGGACACGGGGAGAACATGCAAACTCCGCACAGAAAGGCCCTCGCCGGCCACGGGGCTCAAACCCAGACCTTCTTGCTGTGAGGCGACAGCGCTAACCACTACACCACCGTGCCGCCCAGAAATAGAATTTTGATCATAAAAAAATTTGCCTTCAGTTCTCCTCTGTTAAAGGATACGGAGGGTGAAGGCGAACACATCCTTCCTTTGAGACACATGAAGCCGAACAAGAGCAGCTTTTAAAACTGCGACTCATGCTACATCACAGGAACGCATAACACACTCAGTGGACAGGGCTTTCTGCCCTCTTCTGCATACATGAGCTCACAATCGTCTGTGATTGGTTCCTGTCCCTGCATGGCTGTGGGATCGTCAGGATTCTAACTCATGATCTCCTGATGATATGATATGACAGCCTGGATGATTTTCTGTTCCAAGCACAATCTGCCAATCCTTATGTTTGGCAGAATTCCAAATAGCTTTTTATGCACTATATATGCTCACTACTTCCTGTAGAGGGTTCTAGAATGTTCTTAGTGCACTAGATTCCTGACACAATACCTTTTCGATCAAAAAGTCCTTTTTTGCTTTTTTTTTTTTTTTTGTCTGAGGAACTTTGTATTGAACGTTCTCTGCTTTTGCTATGATGAAAGTATTGGCATCCGTGGCTTCATTTGGGTCGCGATCATGAGCGTTTATGGAAGGCGCTCCATCGTTGTCGTCTGAATCGAACCTCTTTTTCTTGACTGTCTGATATCCTTGGCATGAGATGGCGTGAGCGCTGTCCCACATCGATGTCTGATCAACATACTTTCACAACTAGGAGGAGGCAACATGCGCTTCTTCCCCTCCTCCCTTTCTTCCATATCATTCTCCCTCCCACCCTATACGCCTCTCTCTCTCTCTCTCTCTCTCTCTCTCTCTCTCTCTCTCTCTCTCTCTTTCTTTCTTTCCTCCTCACTTCCTTTCTCTCCCCCTCCTTCCCTCCCCTCCCTCCAAGAGAACTTTGAAATAATTTGAGTCTCCTGGGTTTTTACACATTCTAATTTCGAACTAAATGGGACATCTGTTTGAGAAAAGGAAGATTTGCCTCGGTTGCTACGGCAACTATCGGTCCGTGGGAAACAGAGATAGAAGAGACGGGGGGAAAAGGGTCCAGCAGTTTTACAGATTCACTTCATGGTCGACTTTACTAACACGACCACTCCATCCTCATATGAGAACACTTGATTTTCATCATTTCACCCCAAACACACTTGTTTTTTTCTTTATCCCTCTTTCTTTTTGTTTCTCCTTTGCCTTTAGTGCTGAATCTGACTCTGTGTATAAATTCTGTACAATTTCTCCAAGAGAAGGAAATTATGGCATTTGAGATAATTATCATTGTGCATTAAAGAGTTCTGCCAATTAGATGAGAAAAAAAAATGTCATCCTGAAGCACGCACGCACACAAATGCACAGAAACTCGCCATAATATGAAAGAGCTTTCATCTGCCCTGAAAGCTGCTCATTAGTTTTGATGATTGATCATTATTTAAGAATCTGCTCTCGCAGCAGTCTTAAACGTTTAAATTGCGGCGGCTCGTGGTGTTGACGTAAGTGGGTTGCAGAGACAATCGCAGTCTGGGGAGGAAAAGTGCCTTGAGTTTGTACCTGGAACTTTCAGATTTTGTGCTGAAAATTTGAAAGAAATCCACACGAAGCATTAAAGACGCTGCTCTCATCTGGTAATAAGGCAAGTGGACAGTGAAGTGCAGGCATGGACGGAGTCATATGTGTGCTCGAGATGTTGTGCACTGAAAGCACTTTTACTTTTACAGTCTGTGGTACGAGACACACATGGCCCATGGCCACTTAGCATCACTGATGCGTCCCTGATAGCCAGTGGCGGGTGAACAGTATATAGATATATACGGTATGTTAGGCATATCAGGTAAAAATTCAAATTCAATCCAATTTGCTTGAAAAAGCTCTCACTGAATTCTGAATTGAATGCGGAACAATGTACTTTTTACAGAATTAAAATACGTTTATCCGTTCTTCAGATATTACAAATCAAAGATTGAAAAAATGGCTTAATTTTTAGAAAACTGACGTAATATTCTGTATGAGGGTCACATGGTCCAAAATGGGCCTCATTAACCAATGAGATCAAATGTTTTATTTTTCTTCATAACATTTCTATTTTTCAAGATATTTACATGGAAATTCACAGATACATAGACGGTTGTATACTGAATACAAAGTTTGAAAAATTAATAAAAATCAATTAGTATTAAATTAAATTGAAGAAGGAGAAATCAATGTTAATTATAAAATAAACATAAAGAAGCACTGAACGTCATTCATATCTCCCATTCTCTATCAAAATAAAAAAAGAATAAAAGATTATTTCTAATCCCCTCTTTGTGCTCTGTAGGCCTTTGTATTTCTCAAAAGTAGGGCCTACTAGTGTTTATATGAAAGAATATAAATGATTCTTATTTCGATTAATATTCACAGCTTTCAAGGCGAACCATGAAAAAACTGTCTGATCCGCATCCAATAAATAATTCACGTTAACTCAACTGAAATTGACACTCGTGTTTCTGACTTCCGGTTTTTTAAAATCTCATTCCGACCACTAAGATCTCAATATTTTTCATCAAAACAACTCCAGTTCTATTCTAAAATAGTTATTTATTCACATGAAATCAGTTTGATTTGAAAAAATAAGTAGGTAAAGCTATGAAAACTTACTTCATAGTCTCCCGTGAATCAGAACATCAAAACTAGCAGATGGAAAATTTTGCTGAATCCTTCATCAGAAACAGTGAGCGCGAGAGAACATCCCTATAAAAGTTATCGGATTGATATTCATGAGTAATCCAGTCGGAAACCGATCAGGAGAGAGAGAGAGAGAGAGAGCCTGACCACTTTCCCGTGACTCAAAAAGAAAAGCACCGACAGTTTCCCGACGTCCCGCGAGCAGAGTTTTTACTCTGTTGTACCGACTTCAACCTGCCGTTACTCCCAAAGCACTGAACAGATCTTAACCAGATACATTTCTGTGGAAAGCAGAGATTATAGCTTTTTAATGATAGAAAATTCATGATAGAAAATATTCAGGAGATAAGCAATGACAGATTTGGAAACTTAGAAGAGCGTCTGCATGGACAAATTTCACAGCACGGCCAGCGAGCGTCTGATAAAGTATTAGCCCCCCCCCCCCTTTTTTCATACAAACTTTGTTATAGATTTCTATTTTATGACTCCTACATTATCGAGTTAAAACATTACAAAAACATTTTAGAGTTCAAACATTCGGTTTTTTTCCAGCACAAAATTAAATGTTACAGAAAGAAAAAGTTTGTTTGTATCTGAGCAGCGTATTCCATAAGAGCGCACTTTTCAGATGGAAAAAGAAAACATAATGAAGGCTGCTGGGTTTCGGTGCAAAATGAAGAAGTGAGTGTGACAGTCAAAGTGTCCAGAAGAACTGTGGCTGGTTCTGTAAGATGCTCAGGAAAACCTACAGATCATTTCCTCATAAAACTGCACTCACTGGACCTCAGACTACTATTTTTTTTTAAGCAAAAAGAATTTCGTCTCGCACCAAATATTGACTTTGTTTCATTTATTATGGCTTACTGATCACTGTTTATAGTATTTTTTTAATGCTGAAACATTTCATTTCATTATTTTTGAGCCATTTTGATTCTACAACATTTCTTTACACGTGCTGAAGACTTTTGCACAGCACTGTACGTTTTTAAGTGAAAATCCTGTTGCTAAAAGATATTGTTTGTTTATTTTCCCCCCTCCATTTTCTCCCTAATTTGATCTTGCCCAGTTCCCACCCACCAGCCAGCTCTCCCCATCTTAAAAAAGCCACTCTGAGACTTGTGCTATCTGCCCTCTTCTACATACATGAGCTCACAGATGCCTGGATAGTCTTGTCTTTCTGTGATTGACAGTAGGCCTGTCCCGCCCAGACATCACCACCTGTTTAGCTCTGGTTGGATTCAAACGCACGATCTCTGTCTGAGATCATGCTTCCACGTTCCTTTTGCTCCACTCATCAGATGCATTTACGATTTCTGATCCCTCACTTTGGCAAATCACGAGATCAAATGTGAATGAACTTCACCGGACAGAAAAGTCAATTCACTGAAAAGGAAATGATGCACAATGTGAAAGACGTGGATTCGGTGCCTTTTTGTCCAGCTTTATCCTGGTGAACGTAAGCTGGATATGATGATGATGATGATGATGATGATGTGGATATTATGATGAATTGTGTCACAATACACCTTTCTGTGTTAAAGCATCATATAAGTATTTATTATATTGTGATTGTTTTTTTTCTTTCATAAATTTAATAATAAACTGACAGTCAGCAACTGATTTGACGCTGACATTTTGGACTTAATCTCTAAAATTGTAACATCGTTAAATAATTATTTTCAGTCCTAAATAGTTTCATACAGTTTTATTTATTCGTTTAATTTTATTAGTGAGCAGACTTGTATATCGTGACGCGTGTCGCGTTTTAGAAAAATGCAGTCGAGAATCGTGACACGATGCACCAGACATTTACTTTGGAAAAGCAATAGCTGTCTCGTGTATGGATATGTGTGACAGATTTTGTGATTCTTGTGCCTAAATGTTTGTAGATGCTGAAACAACGCCAGGGATAAAAACATCTACACCTGGTTACGTAATGCTTCAGCACCGGTCCTTTAAAAAAAATAAAAAAAAGGAAGAAAGAAAGAAAAGTCCCATGAACAAATACTGGCTTCGACACAGGCACTTCACGTGTGGAAAGGCTCTGGTGTGTGTGTGTTTGTGTGTGTGTGTGAGAGAGAGAGAGAGAGAGAGAGAGAGAGATCCTCCACACCCATTTTTATCTTCCTTGGAGAGGCCCTGGGGCTCGCACCCTCCTTTCCATCTTATCATCCAGAAGGCAATAGTTTTGTTTCGCTCCAAGCATCACCATATGACACTTTTTCTTGCTATCTAACACACACACACACACACACACACACACATCCAGAAGCAGCCACTCATGATGGTGTTATTCTGCACCTGCTCCTCACAGTTCAGACTTGAGGGGCCTGGCAGTAGCATAAACACACACACACACACACACACACTCTTTCTGCATTAGTCCTATCCGAGCCTGTTAGTGAATTGGAGTGACATCTGGTTCTTCATTTGTGCTTTTGCTCTCTCTGTCCCTCCATCTCCATCCCTCCACATCACATCTATTCCCATTCCTATCACTCGTTTTCCCCGCTCTCCCTCCCTCGGTCCCACTGCTCTTCTCCCGACTTGTTTCTGGCAGCAGATGTATCGTACCTCCTCTGCCACAACACGCACTGTACCACTGTACCTGCCTTAACGTATTGGCAACATAATTATAAAGTATGCATGTGTTTGAGGCCTTCCAAGGGGAGCTCATTAGCAGTGCGCAGAGTGTCGCTTTGAGTCCCACACGTCTCCCTGCGCTCTTATAGTCCCTCGGAAAGACACTGAATGAAGATAGAGACATAGAAAGAGACAAGAAAGCCTTTGTTAAGTCAATTGTCTGGAGGATTTCAGTGTTATGCAGTTCATTTTAGCTCTAATGGTAGAGTAATTTCTTCCACCAAGTCGATTTCTTCCAAAATCCACTTAGAACTTCACTTGAATGGAAGAAATACAATACAATACAATACAATACGATACGATACGATGCAATACAATACAATACAATACAATACAATACAATACAATACAATACAATACAATACAATACAATACGATGCAATACAATACAATACGATACAATACAATTTCCAAGTGTCTTTGTTTTTGTTCTGTCTCCACCACTGTCCTGTCATTGGTTAGTTATCCTAATGTCTTCACCTGTTCCGTGTTGCAAACAAGTGATTTAGTCCTTGATTATTAAGTCTTTTTGTAACTGTTTCACTTTTCTGACTCTTCACTGTTTTGATTAGTTACCATCACGTTTCCTGCCGTGTTTTGACCCCTGGCTGATTCTTGGATGGCCCTAAAATGAACCACATGCTGAGTTTACGCACTAAAGGCTGACATTTTTCCGGATTCCTGCAGGGCGGGAATTATGGAATCAATTTTGTGCCAAAACGTTCATGCAATACTTTTGAAATATCAAACAAAAATGACAAATCAAAATACAAAAAAAAAAAAGTCAATTTTTTAAACAAATTATTCGTGTAATCGTGCAAAATACCAGTCTATTACTCTTCAGAAACCTTTTATTTTTGTTCCGCGTCTTTCTCAGTTTTGTTTGACGTAATTTATTTTGGTTGCGATTCCAGCTTTCTCGTTTGCGCTCCCTGACTTTTTGCTTGCAGTTTTGGCACAAACTTCCCGTGTGGGTGGGCTGTCCAGGAGTGCATTCCCATTGGCTAACTTGTGTTTGACTGACAGCTCCGCTCAGCCATTCCCTACTCGGATTCTGGGGGACTGTTTGACGAGTGACCGATCCATTGACGGTAAACAAGGATGGAGTGGACTTCAGTGGCGACTATGATACTGAATTTTTTTGTTGGATTAATTCAATATCATAGTCGCCACTGAAGTCCACTCGATCCTTGTTTACCGTCAATGGATCGGTCACTCGTCAAACAGTCCGCCAGAATCCGAGTAGGGAATGGCTGAGCGTAGCTGTCAGTCAAACACAAGTTAGCCAATGGGAATGCATTCCTGGACAGCCCACCCACACGTGAAGTTTGTGCCAAAACTGCAAGCAAAAAGTCAGGGAGCGCAAACGAGAAAGCTGGAATCGCAACCAAAATAAATTACGTCAAACAAAACTGAGAAAGATGCGGAACAAAAATAAAATGTTTCTGAAGAGTAATAGACTGATATTTTGCACGATTACACGAATAATTTGTTTGCCAGTCTAAAAAAATTGACTTTTTTTTGTTTTTTTTGTATTTTGATTTGTCGTTTTTGTTTGATATTTCAAAAGTATTGTATGAACATTTTGGCACAAAATTGATTCCATAGGGAATTAATTTCACTCTTCACCATGTGACTGGGACAGAAAAGGAAACAAGCAGGCGGGATGGGAATCGTAATAACAATATTTCGGGTATAAATATTATTTATGCAGTTCTAATATGAATAAATGCTATTTTGGTTATCTTGAACAGTGGGATCTGATGGGAGACATTTTTCCGGAAAATACGTTTCCGCGCCACCCTCTATTACACACTCGAGTCCTGCGTCAGTTGCCGCTTGTTACACAAGGTCCCTGATTAGCATGTTATTTTACACTATTAAAGCTAGACGGCCTTTCAGATTTTTCACGTGTAGGTCATAATATAAAACGAGGTCCTACCTAATAGCGGAGCTTCCATTCAAATGAAAACAAACATGCAACAGATGATGTACTTTGATGTGTTTCAACTTGAATTTTATCACGAGAAGATAAATTTCTCGTGTGCTTTAGGGATTTATAGCAAAATATTTTGAAAACAAAAGATACACGATTCCTGAAAACACTGAGTGGATTCAGGCCAACTTGTCAGATCCCGAAGGATTTCGCAGTGATTTCAAAATCAACATCACTATTTAGAATTAAATTCCTACAACTCATCATTTCTATTAATTCATTTTTTACACGTTTTCTTTCTCTTTCAGCTTGTCACGTTTCTTGTGAAAGATTTCTTCGCCTTTCTTTCGCTCTTTCACGTCTTCTTTCCTTTTCTTCCCCTGTCAAAACTCTCTTTCTCGTCCCGGTTTTGACTTTGTCTTTCTCTCCTTGGTTAACTTTTTCTGACATCTTTTTAAAGTTTGTATTAAACTTTGTAAAAATGATGATTATTTTGTTGCGCTGTTTGAGTTGTTCTCAGTGGAAAAACCTGATAAATATGAAATTATCTGTAGACAAAAATAAGTTATGTAGGCGCGCTCGCACTTCTAGTTCAGGCCAAACTCAAACAGCCAATCAGAATCGCGAGGGGCATGGATGGACGGACGGACGGACATGGCTGGGATCCCTGTGTGTCCATGAAAAATCAACTATTACCATATTTTCTTAAGTATGGAGCTCCGCCTAAAAGAATTTTCCCCGACACCCAATTATTTTTGTTTAATGGACCGAGAGCTACTGAATTCGAATCACTGACCCAATTTTATTAGGTTTTTAAAAATAGAACAATTAATGAATTTCTCTCCATGTGGCCCTAAATTCGCCGCTATTTTTTTTCCTGCTTCACCATGACCCAATACAAGATACTATTTCATGCATCACATCACATCACATGGTGGGCTTTCCCTGTTCGCGCAAGGCATTGTGGGATACAAATTTGAAACAGGAGAGAAAACTGGAGGATGTGAGTGTGCGAAATGTGAAACGTGAAAGACCGACTACAGTAATGGAAAGTGAGAAGAAAAGACGTTATGGTATGGACAACACCTTGGACAATCATCCAGGAACTGTTGTTGTTTGTGGTGGTGACTTGAATCAGCTAAATATCAATCATTTTGAAGAATTGTCTGGCTGGAATGCTTTGGTTGATTTTCCTACACATAGAGATTCAAAGTTGGATAATTGTTTAACGAACCGCTCAGACCTTTTTGGAAGGTGTCGTCCTTTTCGAACGCTAACAAAGACTGATCATACTGGTGTGATATTGCCAGCGGGAATAAAGCTTTGCCCAGTTTGCCGCAAAGTTAAAATCCGTGACCAAAGGGAACACAGGAAGCGTGATTTGTACTTGGCGTTAGCTGAGCAGGATTGGGGAGAGGTTTACCGGGCCACAGGGGTAGATCAAGCTGTAAGTCGGATGGAGGCGATTATTCTTGGTCATTTGGACAAGTGTATGCCTATAAGAACCGTGACAATGTCATCACGTGATCCGGTCTGGATGACCCCATTTGTTAAGTCCATGCTTCTGGCGAAATCGTGCATTTCTGCTGGTAACGATTAAAGGCACTGAATAAGAGAATCTCAGAACTCATCTGTGAGAACAGAAAAGATTTTGTTGCAGCTATTGGGGCCCGTGACTGGTGGAAAAAGGTTGATGATATTTCCCAGCGTCGTCGGCCAGCGGCCTCACCATCTCTTGACGAGAGTTCCCTTTGGGAGTTGAACGAATACTTCGGTAACCTGTGTACAAATGAAGCGTATACTGCACCAGCACTCATGGAAATTGGCGAAGATGTAGATATCCCTGTCGTCACAGAGCACCAAGTGTGGAATGCTCTTCAAGGGATAAAAACGACAGCCACAGGTCCCGACTCAATTCCTTACACCATCTGGAAGGATCACGCTGAACTATTAACTCCGGTGATCACTAGGGTCTGGAACTTATCTTTAAAAAACACATACTTGGCCGCAGTCATGGAAGAGATCTAACATTAATCCACTGCCGAAAGTTGAAGTACCACTGGAGAACAATGATTATCGAGGTATTAATGTGACACCCGTTATAGCTAGAAAGTTTGAGAAAGTGGTCTTGCTTGCTCATGCGTGGGATATAATGGAAGAACATTTCAACGCTTCCCAATTTGCATATACGCATAGGGGTAGCTGCACAGATGCCTTGATCGCCATCCAAAATATGGTTAATCAATTCCTTGATAATCCGAAGCGTAAGGCAGTTCGCCTGTTTGCAATGGATTTTAGTAAGGCCTTTGACACTGTTAAACATGATTTGTTGTCGGTAAAGTTAAAGCAGCTCAGCCTCAATCCATATATTGTTAACTGGTATTTAAGCTTTTTGGAAGGTAGACAGCAGAGAATTGTTTACAATGATTTTGTGGGGAAATGGAAAGGCGTTAATAAGGGGACCACACAAGGTAGCGTTAGCGGCCCACATTGGTTCACAATTTTTCTCAATGATTTGGAGATAAGCATAGATAGTAAGCCTGTATTGTTTAAATATGCAGACGATACCAGTATTGCATCACCTGTGTGGTAAGGTAGAGACAATTCTGAGGCCTTAGTAAATCAGTTTAAGGAGTGGTCTACTTATAATAGTATGTCTAGCAACCCGACTAAGTGTAAGGAATTGATTTTTCGGAAGAGAGGTTGTACGGAGGAATTCCCAATGGTATCAGGTATACCGCAGACCAGTGAGCTTTCCATCCTGGGTGTCACATTTCGAGATAGTAGTAGCTTTGATATTCATATTCATGAAAAGCTTATTAAGGGTGTTTTGTTATTGGACTTCTGTGCTAGTCACGGTTTGTCCATAACGAACACCATGTTCGAGCATAGGGGTGTCCATAAGTGCACGTGGCACCAGGACACCTTAGGTCGGAGGTCAATGATAGACTTTGTAGTCGTTTCATCTGATCTCCGGCCCTATGTCTTGGACACTCGGGTGAAGAGAGGGGCTGAGCTGTCAACTGATCACCACCTGGTGGTGAGTTGGATCCGCTGGCGGAGGAGGAAGCTGGACAGACCTGGCAGGCCCAAACGTATGGTGAGGGTCTGCTGGGAACGTCTGGCCGAGCACTCTGTCGGGGAGGTCTTTAACTCCCACCTCCGGGAGAGCTTTTCCCAGCTTCCGAGGGAGGCGGGGGACATTGAGTCTGAGTGGACCATGTTCTCTACCTCCATTGTGGACGCAGCTGTTCGGAGCTGTGGCCGCAAGGTCTCCGGTGCCTGTCGTGGCGGCAATCCCCGAACCCGGTGGTGGACACCAGAAGTAAGGGATGCCGTCAAGCTGAAGAAGGAGTCCTATCGGGCCATGTTAACCTCCAGGACTCCCGAGGCAGCTGACGGGTATCGGCAGGCCAGGCGTGCTGCAGCTCGGGCAGTTGCGGAAGCAAAAACTCGGAACTGGGAGGAGTTCGGGGAGGCCATGGAGAAGGACTATCGGTCGGCCTCGAAGAAATTCTGGCAAACCGTCCGGCGCCTCAGGAGGGGGAAGCAGTACTCTGCCAACACTGTTTACAGTGCGGGTGGGGAGCTGTTGACCTCGACTGGGGACATTGTCGGGCGGTGGAAGGAATACTTTGAAGATCTCCTCAATCCCACCGTCATGTCTTCCACTGAGGAGACTGAGGCTGATGACTCAGAGGTGGACTCGTCCATTACCCAAGCCGAAGTCACTGAGGTGGTTTGCAAGCTCCTCGGTGGCAAGGCACCGGGAGTGGATGAGATCCGCCCTGAGTATCTCAAGTCTCTGGATGTTGTGGGGCTGTCTTGGTTGACACGCCTCTGCAACATCGCGTGGCGGTCAGGGACAGTGCCTCTGGAGTGGCAGACTGGAGTGGTGGTCCCTCTTTTTAAGAAAGGGGACCGGAGAGTGTGCCCCAATTATAGGGGAATCACACTTCTCAGCCTCCCAGGGAAGGTTTACTCCAGGGTACTGGAGAGGAGAATTCGACCAATAGTTGAACCTCGGATCCAGGAGGAACAATGCGGTTTTCGTCCTGGTCGCGGAACACTGGACCAGCTCTATACCCTTCATAGGGTGCTCGAGGGTTCATGGGAGTTTGCCCAACCAGTCCACATGTGCTTTGTGGATCTGGAGAAGGCATTCGACCGTGTCCCCCGTAGTATTCTGTGGGGGGTGCTTCGGGAGTATGGGGTTCGGGGCTCTTTGCTAAGGGCTGTCCGGTCCCTGTACGAACGGAGCAGGAGTCTGGTTCGCATTGCCGGCAGTAAGTCAGACCTGTTCCCAGTGCATGTTGGACTCCGGCAGGGCTGCCCTTTGTCACCGGTTCTGTTCATAATTTTTATGGACAGAATTTCTAGGCGCAGCCAGGGGCCAGAAGGAATCCTGTTTGGGAACCACAGGATTTCATCTCTGCTTTTTGCGGATGATGTTGTCCTGTTGGCTTCTTCAAACCAGGACCTTCAGCATGCACTGGGGCGGTTTGCAGTCGAGTGTGAAGCGGCTGGGATGAGAATCAGCACCTCCAAGTCCGAGGCCATGGTTCTCGACCGGAAAAGGGTGGCTTGCCCTCTCCAGGTTGGTGGAGAAGTTCTGCCTCAAGTGGAGGAGTTTAAGTATCTCGGGATCTTGTTCACGAGTGAGGGAAGGATGGAGCGTGAGATCGACAGGCGGATCGGTGCAGCCTCCGCAGTGATGCGGTCGCTTTACCGGTCCGTTGTGGTGAAGAAGGAGCTGAGCCAAAAGGCGAAGCTCTCAATTTACCGGTCGATCTACGTTCCGACTCTCACCTATGGTCATGAGCTTTGGGTAATGACCGAAAGGACAAGATCGCGGATACAAGCGGCCGAAATGAGTTTCCTTCGCAGGGTGGCTGGGCGCTCCCTTAGAGATAGGGTGAGAAGCACAGTCACTCGGGAGGAGCTCGGAGTAGAGCCGCTGCTGCTCCACATCGAGAGGAATCAGCTGAGGTGGCTCGGGCATCTTTTTCGGATGCCTCCTGGACGCCTCCCTGGGGAGGTGTTCCAGGCATGTCCCCCCGGGAGGAGGCCCCGGGGAAGACCCAGGACACGCTGGAGGGACTATGTCTCTCGGCTGGCCTGGGAACGCCTCGGTGTTCTTCCCGAGGAGCTGGCCGAGGTGTCTGGGGAAAGGGAAGTTTGGGCTTCCCTGCTTAGACTGCTGCCTCCGCGACCCGGTCCCGGATAAAGCGGAAGAAGACGAGAGGTTGTACGGAGGAATTCCCAATGGTATCAGGTATACCGCAGACCAGTGAGCTTTCCATCCTGGGTGTCACATTTCGAGATAGTAGTAGCTTTGATATTCATATTCATGAAAAGCTTATTAAGGCCAACAAGTGCCTTTTTATCTTAAGATCATTACGTAAGGAAGGATATAATCAGTAAGAGATTGATCACCTTTTCACTAGTATTGTCCTTCCCAGTATCACTTATGGCTTTCCTATTTATGGCACGTCCGATGCTGAATTAACAACTGTACAGTGTTTCTTGGACAGATGCTCATCTCATCTCATTATCTCTAGCCGCTTTATCCTGTTCTACAGGGTCGCAGGCAAGCTGGAGCCTATCCCAGCTGACTACGGGCGAAAGGCGGGGTACACCCTGGACAAGTCGCCAGGTCATCACAGGGCTGACACATAGACACAGACAACCATTCACACTCACATTCACACCTACGCTCAATTTAGAGTCACCAGTTAACCTAACCTGCATGTCTTTGGACTGTGGGGGAAACCGGAGCACCCGGAGGAAACCCACGCGGACACGGGGAGAACATGCAAACTCCGCACAGAAAGGCCCTCGCCGGCCACGGGGCTCGAACCCGGACCTTCTTGCTGTGAGGCGACAGTGCTAACCACTACACCACCGTTCCGCCCTGGACAGATGCTATAAATGTAAATATACATCAAGAGCTTTTAATGTGCACTAGAAAGGCAGGACAAGAGAATTTTTAAGAAAGTAATGTATTTAAACCAACACCCTCTAAGGGAATTGATGCCAAAGAAAAAGAGAATAAAGTACAATTGTAGAAAGAACTTCAGCTGCCGCCCAAAAGTTAACACTGATCGTTTTAAGAAGTCTTATATAAATCGTGTAATTTTTAGATATGATCTCACACTATAAGATTAATTTTCTTTCAATTGTATTATTTGATATATAGTACAGGGCAGCATGGTGGTGTAGTGGTTAGCGCTGTCGCCTCACAGCAAGAAGGTCCGGGTTCGAGCCCCGTGGCCGGCGAGGGCCTTTCTGTGCGGAGTTTGCATGTTCTCCCCGTGTCCGCGTGGGTTTCCTCCGGGTGCTCCGGTTTCCCCCACAGTCCAAAGACATGCAGGTTAGGTTAACTGGTGACTCTAAATTGAGCGTAGGTGTGAATGTGAGTGTGAATGGTTGTCTATGTCTATGTGTCGGCCCTGTGATGACCTGGCGACTTGTCCAGGGTGTACCCGCCTTTCGCCCGTAGTCAGCTGGGATAGGCTCCAGCTTGCCTGCGACCCTGTAGAACAGGATAAAGCGGCTAGAGATAATGAGATGAGATGAGATGAGATGAAATAATAAAGAAGATAAAGATAAAGGTATATACAAAGGAAGGGAAACACAGGACCAAACTAATAAATATGGGCGCTCAGCGAGCACCTCAGTGTGCTCAACTGTTCATTTAGCGACAGAATGATGGAACTGTCAGTGCACACTCAAAGGGAAACCTGTAGATGGCAGTAATGCAACACTGTGGATGCCAGCTGCTGTAAAACCCAAAAGAAGAAGAAGAAGGTAAACCTGCGCATGCGCACACGGACTTCCTCTGTCTGCGTTTGCTCAGGAATCTCCTCAAATTAAATAACTTCCCAGCCACAGAACGGCCTGATATTTTTTAGATATAACAGAAATAGTGATCAAATTTCAGAAGGAACTAAATTCCACCTATTTTATGAAATCGTAAGTCCGTCTAGCTTTAAAAATTGATATGGCACCAGTCTGACACCTGGGGCTTGTACCGGTTTGCTAGCAGTAAAAAACGATGGAATGATGCATATCAGAGAAAAGAGAATGAATCTGAGCCAATCTTGTTTGGAAACATCCAAATTTGGAATTGGATTTGGGAAAGACCTAATAAAGAAACTTGAATGTATTTTTCAGGATTGTTTTTATTATATTTATGCTTTCATGTAAATGTGTTTCTGTATGTTTTAGGTGCTTCATAGTTTTCAATGAGGATGAGAATCAGTATCAGCTGATACCCAGGGTTTCAGTAGCGGTATCAGAAAAAGAAATTAGTGAGCATTTTCTGTATAATAATAAATTGCTTCAAATATTTTAATGTCCAAACACAATTAAACATGACCAAGAAACACCTTTGGCTTCAATAAAAAGACCAAGATCTATAAATATTTAAATAATATTGGCTGGCATTGAGTGGTCCATCAGATATATTCCATTCAGCTAGCATGATACTGAACGAGTCAAAAATGAGTAGCTGAATGGAATTTATCTGATATACCATGAAAAAAAAGCCTGCCAATATTATTATTATTATTATTATTATTATTATTATTATTATTATTATTATATGTACTCATTCCTTTTGGGTGTTCAATGCCTCTTTCTCTTTCAAAATTCTCTCCAAATCTTCCGTATTTAACGAAGTAAACCTGGCGGCCATGTTTGTTTACAAATAGATAGTTTTCACATGACGTCACAGAGTCGGGGATTCCCTAGTGGCGGCCATCTTGTGGGTCAAGCTTACCGTACGGGTCACTGAGCACACATTGTAACGCGCGAGTACAAAGTCTTCAAAAGAACCCAAGCAAGCTATTTAAAGCTAGCAATGGTGCACACCTGTTGTATTCACGGCTGTCGTAATAGGTCAGATGATGACGTCAAGCGGAGCTTTTATGGAATTCCCACTGTACGGGAGCACGAAGGCGAGCAAACAAAGAAACTCAGCATACAAAGGAGAAATCTATGGCTTGCGAGAATCAACCGCAAGGATTATCAGCCTTCCGAACACAGCAAAGTCTGCTCCGATCATTTTATAAGTGGTAAGTTGTTTAAATAAACAGTCAATTGTGTTTAAGTTTGTTTTTGGAAACCAAAACATCATGTAAACAATCGCTGGAGGATGCCTAACTGTAATACCACTAGTGGATGTAAAATTTGTCTTAAATCAACTCGATATTATACACACACACATATTTATATGCAGTGTTGAGAGCTCTAAAATTCCAATGTTTACATACCTTGGCTGTAATTAGGACACGACTCTCACTTGTTTTTATATGGTGGACTTCACGGACCCAGCCACAGACAAAATAATTGTATGACTCCAGCGACTTGTATGCTTTGAGGTCGTCAAGTGTGTAGGCACTTTTACTATTCACGAAATAGTTCACAATATCAGGGTACGATAAGGATGGCAGCCCTGCATAGTCACTTGAAAATGCATCTTTGTCCACTTCGTAGGGGTCAATTCCCCCAATCAAGGCCAGTTTGGCTGCATACCGTTGTCGTGAGATGTCGTCCAATGTATCCATATACTTCCGTTTGCTTGATTTTGCCGACATTGATCTTTATTTTAGGAAACTGACTATATAACTTTATAAATTCGTCCGAGATAACGTAGCCGGTAATAGCGATGGTCCGTTTTGTTTGCCCCACAAGACGGCGGCTGGAGGGCGTTCCCCGGAATGCCGTGACGTCAGTGAAAACTATCTATTGTCCCAGTCGCTCGCTAGCACGGAAGTTTTACGTCTCCAACCTGTGACGTCATGTTACCTTGACAACCATGCAATATCGTAAACCATATTCAACGCTCATTCTCCATTGGGCAGAGTGACGTAATACACGTAGGATAAGCGATACGCTAACAATACTGCATGCTATCAAACCAAATGAATGAAACCCGCTAGAAGGGAATAGAACACGTTTTTATTCCATCGAAAAAGTGTCCTGTATGGATAATAATTGAAAATATTACAATGTGTATATCACAAGGACAGTTGTGTAGAGTGGGCTATGGTCCCATGTAAAATATGACTGTCCATTCTGGTGGCCCCTCCAAATCCAAATCAAAGTAACAATTCAACAACAACAACAACCCTTCACAATACTCAGTGTAATGGCAGTTATAAAGGAAGAGATACCGTTTGCACAAACCAGGTTTGAAAATGTTTCTTGAGTCTAACTTGCATGTAGCAGTTATGTCCTTACAAACAATATAATAACACTGGAAATGAGACAAAACAACCGGGAATATCGACATTTTACTCAGAGGAGTTCATAAATCAACAACAACAACAACAAAAAACCAATCAATACCGCGAAAATTTCACTCTGTTTACGGTTAGCATTGACTGCTAATCAAAGCTCCGTTTGCCTTTCCATGTTGAAAAACATCACCATTGTGTCCCAGCTTGTCTTGTTGTGACCAGAAGAAAACGCGGATGAAATTTTGCATGTGGTAAATTTTCTGAGGCTTTGTTACTAAAATAAATAAATAAATAAATAAATAAATAATCTTTTTTTTTTAAACCCACTTTCAAAGTTGCTTTTTGTAAACTCTGTGTAAACATAATGGAATATTGGATATGGGAAAAAAAATATGGATATAATTCAACGGCTGAAGCTTGGTAAGTGTTTTAGTCACGTGTGTGTGTGTGTGTGTGTGTGTGTGTGTTAAAGGCGAAAGTTCTTTTATATTTGACAAACTTCAACTCTCTGCAATCTGCATCTCAGTCTCAGATAACCCTTTCACTCAATCACTGGCACACACACACACACACACACACACACACACACACACACACACACACAGACACACAGACACATGTCGGCGTCTACCACTTTCACACTCTCCAGAATCTGAAATTACAGCTTCGGCCTCATCCAAAAGTGGAGCTGGGGAGGGGGTGACTGGAGGAGGAAGAGTGAAGGCGGTGATGAGGTTGTCTCTTTTTGACATCAAACTTTATTATAGTGCATCAGCAGACACAGAGTGGGCATGAAAGACTGAGCGAGTGGGTGAGAGAAAGAAAATACGGGAAGAGACGGAGACAGATTAACAAAAGGACTATTTTTGTGGCACGTCTCTTGCTTTTCCATCCTACTGGAGTCTCTCTCCTCTTTCTCCTTCTCCCACTCTCCACGTGTGGTGTCTAGCGTTGTGCTTGTTTTTTTCATAAATGAACTGAATATCAGGAGGATTGCGTTGTAGTGTGTTGTAGAGCACTTTTAAATATCAAGCATCGATAGCACCTGTGTAAAGTCTACGTTATACCTAACCGGACGGTATTTACCGACGTATTAGAAACGAGCTGTTGGTCCAGAAGCTAAACGGAGAAGGGTGAAGGCTATCATGCTTCCTGCTCCAGCCAATCACATCGTTTCAAAACCGCTGCTCATGCTGTGTCACAGGGCAGCGTAACACACTCGGAGGAAAGCGCTATCTGCCCTCTTCTGCATACTTGAACTCCTAACACCTTTTAAAGGAGAACTGAAGGCAAATTTTTTATAATCAAAATTCTATTTCTCATTTTATTAAATATCGGAATGCATTTTTGATTGATATTTTGTTGCTGCTATAGCAAGTTATGACTGTTTGAAATACGCTCTGTAATATATCAGTCCATATGTCAAAGCGACGGCCGTAAACAAGATTCGTCGAGACCTGTGCGAGACATCGTAGGACGGAAGTAAAACGTACAGCGGAAATCAAAGCAACCAACATCTGCCAACGTCGTCAAAAGACGCGCGCGCCGTCTTTCAAATGCTGACGTAATCAAGCCGGAAGTTTTGTTTGTTTTGATAGCAATCAGGAAAGTTTGAAAAAAGTCAGCAGTAATCGTCATTTAAACTCGTTTTTGTGCAATATTTCGTTTGGAAAACAGTTTTCAAAATGGCGGCACTGACACCTGGCTGACACTTCACGTTTCGAAGTCTCACACAAGTCTCGTGAAGATCGCGCAGATAAGCGACGCCTGCCGTGGACCAAATGAACTAAATTCAACACGGCTAAAAACCGAACAGGCCGATAAGTATAATATTTAATTGCGATTAATTGCCAATACGAGTCACGATATAAGGTTACTAAAACCGAAAACATAATTGAATAACACGTTAATTAAGAAATAAAGCAAGTTTAAAATGACTTCAATTCTCCTTTAACTAATCAGAATAGAGCATTCTACAGCTCTGTGGTATACGGTAAATAGACGATATTACATGGTTCCGCAAAGATATGAAGTTTATCTTTGAGTGGTGAATGTATGAACTTCATATCTTCGCACCACTGTGTAATGTTCTTTATATGATATGGACACATGCACAAAAAATACGTAAGTTAATCAGAAGCATTTTAATTTTGAACATGTGTCTCGTCAGCGGAAAAACACTCGGAGTGATGTCATCAGAGTGAAATATTATCCATACAGGACACTTTTTCGATGGAATAAAAACGTGTTCTATTCCCTTCTAGCGGGTTTCATTCATTTGGTTCGATAGCATGCAATATTGTTAGCATATCGCTTATCCTACGTGTATTACATCACTCTACCCAATGGAGAATGAGCGTTGAATATGGGTTACGATATTGCATAGTTGTCAAGACAACATAACGTTACGCGTCGGAGACGTAAAACTTCTGCACTAGCGAGTGAGTGACTGTATACGCCTGGCTTTTTTTCATGGTCTATCAGATATATTCCATTCAGCTACTCGTCTTCATGCTAGCTGAATGGAATATACCTGATATACCGCTCAATACCAGACAATACTATTTAAATGTCACTCAGAGCCGCGATGTATTTTGTATGAAAAATGCGAGTTTTTCAACGCATGAAGATAAACTTCATATCTTCACCCCAACGTCTGATTTTCTTTTTATTATATCGACACATTCACAAACAAAACGTATTATCAAAACAACTCACTCATCGATTTCCTCACGAGTCACATAAGAGATTTATGTCCCGGTTTTGATTCTTCGTGTCCCGGATGGAGTTCGTATATTAAAAAAAAAAAAAAAAACGAGTGGCGTATTTCCCAGTAAAACACTTATGTCCATATAATAAATATGGCTTATTTTACACATCAATACAAAGCTGTAACGTTTTCCATTCTCTGCTCACTTACTTGCTGTCTTTTCTGTTTACGCTCCAAGCCAAACGTCTGAACGTGTCTTTCCGAGTGACACGAGCGTGCGTTTATCGGCCCCCGCTAACGACTAATCACCGTGATTAACTCAGTAAAAGACTGAAGTCAGGAAAGGGGAGCGACAGTAGTTGTAAGCATGTTCGTGTATCATACACACAGATGGACGCTTTGAGAGTGCAGATGTCCATCGAGGACCTTTTGTTGGCGTATACGAAGGCTTGATTTTCAAAAGGAATGGAAAATATCGCAGCAGCTATTATTCATGAGGCCACTGACATTTTTATTGACTGAATAACAGAATGTTCTTCTTTAACTATCCGTTTAAGAAAACACAGTGGGATAGTAAAGCAAACAGTGATGCCAGCAGCACACCTATGTAGAATTCAGTCGTGTATATATATGTGTGTGTGTGTGTGTGTGTGTGTGTGAGAGAGAGAGAGAGAGAAAGAGAGAGAGAGAGCTCTTGGCTCATGATGTTAATCAGTGCTGTGAATGTTCCTGTTGATGAGTGAGAGTCCACACAGCTGTTCTGGAGTCTGCTGTATGCCCAGCCGTGTGTGTGTGTGTGTGTGTGTGTGTGTGTGTGTGTGTGTGTGTGTGTGTGTGTGTGTGTGTGAGGTGTCAGGCTGTGTGGGCAGATGTCTCATTCTGCACATTGGTTTGTCACTGCTGGTCTCGGCCTTTCCAGCTCTGGTGTAATGAAGCAATATCAGAAATCACTGAGCACAGTCCAAACTCCACACACACACACACACACACACACACACACACACACACACACACACACACACACACACACACACTAAGTCTAAGCTAACACGCTGCTATTAGTCCAGGACACATTCCTGGTGTTGGTCAGCATCCGCATGGAAGGAATTTATCTTCCTGGATGATTTGTGAAGAACACAAAACTGAACACTTCCTTTACGACATTAGCGAGATTGTGAGATCGTAAGTTCGAATCCTGACAATGTCACAGATATCCATGACCACGAGTCCAAGAGATCAGAAATATCCATGCTGTCTGGGTGAAAGCGATGGTGTTACTTTCAATCAGAGCGACTCTAGCCAATCACGGCTGTCTTTTAGCTCATGTATGAGGAAGAGGGCAGATAGCACTTTCCTCCGATAGTGTGATTATTCAGCAGTTCAAAAAGAAGCATGAAGCATGTCTCAAATCTGATTTATACTTCTATGTAGAATCTGTGTAGTTACAAAGTCGACGCTTGTGCAGAGCAAAGAATTTATTCTTGCGTGTGTCCTCTAGGACACTGTTTCTAAACCACTGAGCTGCGGCCCATTAGTGGGCCACAAAGCACCATCTAGTGGGCCGCAAATTTTTTCAAGTTTGAAGCCAAATACTAAATAGTTCAGAATGTCATATGGCCCTTTTCCACTACCCTTTTTCAGCTCACTTCAGCCCGACACGGCTCGCGTTTCGACTACCTCAGAACAGCACGGCTCAGCTCGCTTCAGCCCTACTCAGCACCCAAAACTCACACGGTTTTGGAGTAGGGCTGAAGCGAGCCAAACCGAGCCGAGTGGGGCTAGGGGCGTGAGGAGACACTCCCCTGTGCACTGATTGGTGAGGAGGAGTGTCCTCACATGCCCACACATGCCCCGCGAGCACGCTGGGATCTGTAAACACCGTAAACCCGGAAGAAGAATAATTATGAATTACGAGAATTTCTGAAGCCTTATGCGCCTCGCCTCATCTATACGCTCTTGCCAGTGTCTGTTGGCGTTGTCGGTGACAACAAGCCACAGCACCAAGACCAGCAACACTAACGACTCCATGCCCTCCATGTTTATTGTTTACTATCCGGGTCGTGAGACTACCGCTTAAAAGGTCACTGATGTCACTGTTTGCGCCGCCTAACGACATCACGTGATGTCAACCCACTTTTGCTAACTCCACCCAATGTGTCCACCCACTTCCAGCCAGCACGGTTCAGCGCGGTTGTAGTCGAAATGCAACTCCAACAGCCCCACTCAGCTCCACTCAGCCCAACTCAGCACCGCACAGCCCAACTCAGCCGCGTTGGTAGTGGAAAAGCGGCAATAGTGTCCCAAATCCGGTAGCTGGTTTGCCAAACACTTTTCTCTCATTCTCATTCTCATTATCTCTAGCCACTTTATCCTGTTCTACAGGGTCGCAGGCGAGCTGGAGCCTATCCCAGCTGACTACGGGCGAAAGGCGGGGTACACCCTGGACAAGTCGCCAGGTCATCACAGGGCTGACACATAGACACAGACAACCATTCACACTCACATTCACACCTACGGTCAATTTAGAGTCACCAGTTAACCTAACCTGCATGTCTTTGGACTGTGGGGGAAACCGGAGCACCCGGAGGAAACCCACGCGGACACAGGGAGAACATGCAAACTCCACACAGAAAGCCCCTCGCCGGCCACGGGGCTCGAACCCGGACCTTCTTGTTGTGAGGCGACAGCGCTAACCACTACACCACCGTGCTGCCCCAAACACTTTTCAAGTGGAATAAATACATTTGTGGGTAAATTAAGAAGAACAAGCCTTTATTTTTGTCACATTCCTCGTCTACATTTAACCCGCATGCATGCATGCATGCGCGCGCACACACACACATACACAGAGCGTGTGCATGCAGTGGGCGGAATAAATAAATATGCTTGTGGGTAAATTATATGAATCTATGATGCCTGCTGGAAGAGAAGAGCAGGGAGGATTGAGAATCGAATGGCTGTGGTTTGCTTACACCTGATACTAAAACTCTTAGTGTCCTAGCAACCATCTCAAAGGCGCGGACAAAATGCCCAGAAATTCCTCCTTACCCAGGCAAAAACCATACAGGATTTATCTTGTAGTGTTTTGATCTCCAGCTCTTCAACCCAGCCACATATAAAAAGTTGTTTGCCTCCATGCTCTTCCAGGTTTTCATCTGTTTGTCCGTGTAGATCAGTGTTTCTCAAACTTTTTCAGACCAAGGACCACTTTATCCATTTAAAAACAATAACAACTGCAGACCACCTAATCCCTTAAATATCCCGAACAAAAACCAATGAGCCGACTTCAACAGTATATTACAAATTACACACTAATGAAATGACAGTTTTACAAATAGTATCACCAACTCGCTCTTAATGGGAAGACTGGTGCTGCTTATTCTGATACATCACTGAAGCAATGTCTGGCTCCAAACTGGACAGTTTTAATCTCATATCAGGGGCCACATTGATCCGGTTGCGCTGGTTTGTTTTTGCACTTTGTCCCTGCTTGTGTCAGGTGTTTCTTGTGCTTTTCTTTTGACTGACCCGGTCTTCAGCCACTGATCCGTTATCTTTTTGACAGTTTGACGCTAAGTCTAACTTGGTTACTTGTAGTTTCTCCACATTCCACATTCCCTCCACATTCAGAGGTGACGCTGATATAAAAGTGTGGCCTAAACTGACGTAGCTATAGGCGGGGTCGCAAAACTGTTGGCTTGCTTAATGTCGGACAAATTCAAATAATAGGCTACTATTTGAATTTACATAGGACTTTATTCACTATAGAATACGACTCATCTGTGCTACTCAGAACTTTGCTTTTGGAGTCACACTGGCGATTTGAGAAACACTGATAAAACGTGATATTTTACGACATCAACTCGCGGACCACCAGGGGTCGCACGCGCACCACACTTTGAGAAACAGTGATCTATAGCATAGATTTGACGCAGGAGTATAAATCAGCCTTGACAGCTGCTGTATGACGATAGCGGAGACACGAGTCGTGTGTGACAATTGGCCAAGAAAAAGAATTCAGGAGAAACTAAATCTATGTTAAATTGCTGTGTTAGAAGAGGAATAAAACACATCAGGACGTGTTCTCTTTACCTTTCTATTTACATTTTTAGGGCCCGAGCACTGGAAGTGCACGCCCTCCGGTGTCCACCAGATGGCAATGCATTGAGGTGCAAGGCCCTATTGTTTTCACGAGGATTATTATTATTCATCTCATCTCATTATCTCTAGCCGCTTTATCCTGTTCTACAGGGTTGCAGGCAAGCTGGGGCCTATCCCAGCTGACTACGGGTGAAAGGCGGGGTACACCCTGAACAAGTCGCCAGGTCATCACAGGGCCGACACATAGACACAGACAACCATTCACACTCACATTCACACCTACGGTCAATTTAGAGTCACCAGTTAACCTAACCTGCATGTCTTTGGACTGTGGGGGAAACCGGAGCACCCGGAGGAAACCCATGCGGACACGGGGAGAACATGCAAACTCCGCACAGAAAGGCCCTCGCCGGCCACGGGGCTCGAACCCGGACCTTCTTGCTGTGAGGCGACAGCGCTAACCACTACACCACCATGCCACCCATATTATTATTATTATTCTCATCTCATCTCATTATCTCTAGCCGCTTTATCCTTCTACAGGGTCGCAGGCAAGCTGGAGCCTATCCCAGCTGACTACGGGTGAAAGGCGGGGTACACCCTGGACAAGTCGCCAGGTCATCACAGGGCTGACACATAGACACAGACAACCATTCACACTCACATTCACACCTACGGTCAATTTAGAGTCACCAGTTAACCTAACCTGCATGTCTTTGGACTGTGGGGGAAACCGGAGCACCCGGAGGAAACCCACGCGGACACGGGGAGAACATGCAAACTCCACACAGAAAGGCCCTCGCTGGCCACGGGGCTCGAACCCGGACCTTCTTGCTGTGAGGCGACAGCGCTAACCACTACACCACCGTGCCACCCATATTATTATTATTATTATTATTCAAGACTTGACCATTTTTGAGGTGGTTCCCATGGGCGAAAACTCATGAAATTTGGTGTTACATTTCGATGTTCTCCTCCTAGGCAGTTTGTTGGATTCATGCCAGATTTGGTGTACCGGAGGTGCTCGAGCCCTTCATCACTGCTCGTGGGTGTATTATCAAGTTGTGTGTAGACAGGACAAAAATACTAAATATCACCATCAGTCCAGAATTCACAGATTGCTAAGGCAGTTTTTTCAAAAGACGGAAATCCAGTCAGAACGTAGGGTTTTTATCCCCCACTGGCTGAAAGGTCCGAAGGGGGATTATGCCGTGGCGATGTCCATCTGTCCGTCCTGGGAAGGGTGCTCACTGTCTGAAATCAACTCCTCTCACAATTTTTGCAGGAATTCCACGAAACTTGGCTTGGATTCTTTGTTATATGTCGGTAATACGCATATTGTAATTTCGTTAAATTAGGTCACATTTTCCCAGAGTTCCAGCCCTTGATTAACAACCTTGTACTTTCACAATTTCATGAAGGTGTGCTCGCCTTCTGACATCAACTCCTCTCACAATTTTCGGATGAATTTCTCGAAGCTTGGCAAAAGGCCTCGTTATATGACGGTAATACGCAGATTGCGATTTAATTTCGTTTGTGAAAATTTTCCCAGAGTTTTGACCCTTGATTAAATAACTTGTACTTTGACAATTTCATGAGGGTGAACGTTCTTCTGAAATCAACTCTTCTCACAGTTTGTGGAGGAATTTCACCAAACTTGGCTAAAGGCTTTGTTATATGACAGTTATACACGGAATGAAATTTCGTTTAATTTTCCCAGAGTTATGCCCTTGATTATTAACAAACTTGTACTTTGGCAATTTCATCAAGGTGTGCTTGCTTTCTGAAATCAACTTCCCTCACAATTTTTATCCTCCGCTAGCCGAAGGGGGACTATATCGTAGCAATCATCCTTCCATCCATCCCTGGAAGGGTACTCACCTTCTGAAATCAACTCCTCTCACAGTTTTTGGGGGAATTTCACAAAACTTGGCAGGATTCTTTGTTATATGTCACTAATACACATATTGTAATTTCGTTCAATTCAGTCGCATTTTACCAGAGTTATGGCCGAGTTGCCAGCGGGGGATATTGTGCTCAAAGAGCAGTCGTGTTTTTTCGAGATTATCGTTAACACTGAAATGGAACAGTGGCTTAAATGTGAACGTGTTGTGATGGTGAGGAGCAGAAGTGTGTGAAAACACATCAGATTCATTGATTCATGCTAATCCGTTTCCACTCCGAGGGTTTGAACTTAATTACTGGACTCAATTTTGATGCTCGGGCAAACAGGAAACGCATAAATATCAAACCAATGTCTTCAAACAAATATTTCAATTGAATTAAACAGACCTCGATTTTTGATAATTATATGGATGTATGGAAATGGAATGGAAATTAATTTTGGCGTGTGTGTGTGGGGGGGAGGGGGACTCGTAGCCCCACTTTGTGTACACTTCGTGTTGTTTCTGTCTTTAGCACGAGCGCAACAAAAGAACTCCAGACAGCTCGCTGACTTCAAATAAAATTAAAACCTATTTTTATCAAAAGCGGTGTACGGAGAATACATAACAACATTGTGCAATTATTGTGCGTTGTTGTGAGACTGTCTGTGTTCGTTTAGTTCTATGACAGCTTTAGTGACTTGTCAGAGAAGTGTGTTTAGTTGTGATGTTCGTATGGAGTAATCAGATTAAAGCTGTTCGGAAGTGACTTGATGCCACTTATTTTAGTCCGAGTGGAAGTTTTTTCTCACACTGCAGTCACAATAAATACAGATGAGTGGAAGATTCACACACACACACACACACACACACACACACACACACACACACACACACACACACACACAGTCTGAGTTTAATTTCCCTTTCATGACCAATCAGATGTGCTCTTCAGTCTACACATACAATTATAATTACAACGTTGTGTGTTATTGTGTTATTTCTTTGTTGTATTAAATTGTTATTTTGTTATTGTGTTGTTGTGTTGTGCAATAACACAATCCAATAACAATATCAACTATTTACTGATACGAGTTTTGTTTTTGTGTTATTTCTTTGCTCTATTAATTTGTTATTAAGTTGTGCTGTTGTTATTTGTGTTGTTGCTTTTCATATTGTGTTGCTGAGTTGTGTCGTGTGATTCCTCTGCTGTATTGTGTTATTTAGTCGCGTTATTGTGTCATTTCTTTGCTGTGTTGGGGTTTTATTTTTTGGTGGATTTTGTTGTGTTATTCTGTTGTGTTACTGAGTCTTGTTGTTTTGTGGGTTTTTTTGGTGCTGTATGAAGTTTGTAATTTTGATATTGTGTTGCTGAGTTGAATTGTGTTGTATCTTTGGTGTAATTTGAGTTTGTTATTTTGATATTGTGTTATTGTTTTGTGTGAGTTTCTCCGCTGTGTTGTGTTTGTTTTGTTGTGCTCTTGTGTTTTGTTATTGTGTTGTGTGGTTCTTCACTGTGTTGAGTTTGTTTTGTTGTGTTATTGTGTTGTGTGAGATTCTACACTGTGTTTTGTTATTTTGATGTTGTGTTATTGTGTTGTGTGAGATTCTACACTGTGTTTTGTTATTTTGATGTTGCGTTATTGTTTTGTATTATTGTGGTGTGTTATTGTGGTGTGAGTTTCTCCGCTGTGTTGTGTTTGTTATTTTATGTTGTGCAGCTGAGGTATGTTGAGGTGTTATTTCTTTACTCTGACGTTGTGTTATTTTGTTGTATTATTGTGTTATGAAGTGTGTGGTTGTGTTATTTCTTTACTCTGACGTTGTTTTATTTTGTTGTATTACTGTGTTATGAAGTGTGTGGTTGTGTTGTATTATTGTGTTATGAAGTGTGTGGTTGTGTTATTTCTTTACTCTGATGTTGTGTTATTTTGTTGTATTATTGTGTTATGAAGTGTGTGGTTGTGTTATTTCTTTACTCTGATGTTGTGTTATTTTGTTGTATTATTGTGTTATGAAGTGTGTGGTTGTGTTATTTCTTTACTCTGACGTTGTGTTATTTTGTTGTATTATTGTGTTATGAAGTGTGTGGTTGTGTTATTGCTTTGCTGTATTGTGTTACTGAGGTTAAGGCCAGGATGAGGTTTACACAGAACAACTTTAATCAGCTGCTTTAATAATTATGTCGGTGGAAGAAGGTCTTTACAGTGAGAGTAAGACGTGTGTGTGTGTGTGTGTGAGAGAGAGAGAGAGAGAGAGAGAGAGAGAGTGTGTGTGTGTGTGTGTGTGTGTGTGTGTGTGTGTGTGTGTGTGTGTGTGTGTGTGTGTGTGTGCCTCATGTAGTACACCACTGCCAGTAGTCCTCTGAATGTCTTAAACCTGCTGAGTGTTGCGTAAGTCACGCTGTGGACCAAATGTCCCAAATCTGCCACACTTTAACCCGGGGGGGGGGACACAGCTACTGAGACATGGAACACTTACACTAACTTCTCATCCTCTCTCTCTCTCTCTCTCTCTCTCTCTCTCTCTCACACACACACACACACACACACACACACACACACGGAATCATATACAGTTCACACATACACTCCTATTGTGAGAGACTGATATATTGTGCAGTCCAGGGGTTCTGTCCCTCTGTCAGAGGTTGTGTGTGTGTGTGTGTGTGTGTGTGTGTGTGTGTGTGTGTGTGTGTGGGTTTAATGCGCTGTGTGTGTAGCATGGCTGCGTTGGCTGAGGAGTGTAGATGAAATGGACTCTCCCGCTGTGCTGGGATCAGACTGAGAGCAGTGTGTGAGCGGATTGCTGCCTTCTCTCTCATTAAACACACACACACACACACACTGCATCCGGCCATAACACAACTCAACAACATGGTAACACAACACAGTAACACTCTACAACAAATAACACAATAACGCAACACAATACACCAATGAAATAACACAACACAATAACACCGTACAGCAACACATTAACATCAGACTGCAAATAACACAATAACGCAACACAATAACACTGTACAGCAACACATTAACACCAGACTGCAAATAACACAATAACGCAACACAATAACACTGTACAGCAAGACATTAACACTCTACAACAAATAACACAATAATGCAACACAATAACACTGTACAGCAACACATTAACACCAGACTGCAAATAACACAATAACGCAACACAATAACACTGTACAGCAACACATTAACACCAGACTGCAAATAACACAATAACGCAACACAATAACACTGTACAGCAAGACATTAACACTCTACAACAAATAACACAATAACGCAACACAATAACACTGTACAGCAACACAGTAACACCAGACTGCAAATAACACAATAACGCAACACAATAACACTGTACAGCAAGACATTAACACTCTACAACAAATAACACAATAATGCAACACAATAACACTGTACAGCAACACATTAACACCAGACTGCAAATAACACAATAACGCAACACAATAACACTGTACAGCAACACAGTGACACTCTACAACAAATAACACAATAACGCAACACAATAACACTGTACAGCAAGACATTAACACTCTACAACAAATAACACAATAATGCAACACAATAACACTGTACATCAACACATTAACACCAGACTGCAAATAACAAAATAACGCAACACAATAACACTGTACAGCAAGACATTAACACTCTACAACAAATAACACAATAACGCAACACAATAACACTGTACAGCAACACAGTAACACTCTACAACAAATAACACAATAACGCAACACAATAACACCGTACAGCAACACTGTAACACTCTACAACACATAACACAATAACACAACACAATAACACTGTACAGCAACACATTAACACCAGACTGCAAATAACACAATAACGCAACACAATAACACTGTACAGCAACACATTAACACCAGACTGCAAATAACACAATAACACAACACAATAACACTGTACAGCAACACATTAACACCAGACTGCAAATAAGACAATAACGCAACACAATAACACTGTACAGCAAGACATTAACACTCTACAACAAATAACACAATAACGCAACACAATAACACTGTACAGCAACACATTAACACCAGACTGCAAATAACACAATAACGCAACACAATAACACTGTACAGCAACACATTAACACCAGACTGCAAATAACACAATAACGCAACACAATAACACTGTACAGCAACACATTAACACCAGACTGCAAATAACACAATAACGCAACACAATAACACTGTACAGCAAGACATTAACACTCTACAACAAATAACACAATAACGCAACACAATAACACTGTACAGCAACACATTAACACCAGACTGCAAATAACACAATAACACAACACAATAACACTGTACAGCAACACATTAACACCAGACTGCAAATAACACAATAACGCAACACAATAACACTGTACAGCAAGACATTAACACTCTACAACAAATAACACAATAACGCAACACAATAACACTGTACAGCAACACATTAACACCAGACTGCAAATAACACAATAACGCAACACAATAACACTGTACAGCAACACATTAACACCAGACTGCAAATAACACAATAACGCAACACAATAACACTGTACAGCAACACAGTGACACTCTACAACAAATAACACAATAACGCAACACAATAACACTGTACAGCAAGACATTAACACTCTACAACAAATAACACAATAATGCAACACAATAACACTGTACAGCAAGACATTAACACTCTACAACAAATAACACAATAATGCAACACAATAACACTGTACAGCAACACATTAACACCAGACTGCAAATAACAAAATAACGCAACACAATAACACTGTACAGCGAGACATTAACACTCTACAACAAATAACACAATAACGCAACACAATAACACTGTACAGCAACACAGTAACACTCTACAACAAATAACACAATAACACAACACAATAACACCGTACAGCAACACTTTAACACCAGACTGCAAATAACACAATAACGCAACACAATAACACTGTACAGCAACACAGTAACACTCTACAACACATAACACAATAACGCAACACAATAACACTGTACAGCAACACAGTAACACTCTACAACAAATAACACAATAACGTAACACAATAACACCATACAGCAACACTTTAACACCAGACTGCAAATAACACAATAACGCAACACAATAACACCGTACAGCAACACATTAACACCAGACTGCAAATAACACAATAACGCAACACAATAACACTGTACAGCAACACAGTAACACTCTACAACACATAACACAATAACGCAACACAATAACACTGTACAGCAACACAGTAACACTCTACAACAAATAACACAATAACGTAACACAATAACACCATACAGCAACACATTAACACCAGACTGCAAATAACACAATAACGCAACACAATAACACCGTACAGCAACACATTAACACCAGACTGCAAATAACACAATAACGCAACACAATAACACTGTACAGCAACACAGTGACACTGTACAGCAATACAGTAACACTATACAGCAGCACAGTAACTGTACAACAACACAGTAACACTGTACAGCAACACAGTAACACTGTACAGTAACACTATACAGCAACACAGTAACTGTACAACAACACAGTAACTGTACAGCAATACAGTAACACTATACAGCAACACAGTAACACTGTACAGCAATACAGTAACACTATACAGCAACACAGTAACTGTACAACAACACAGTAGCACTGTACAGCAACACAGTAACACTGTACAGCAATACAGTAACACTATACAGCAACACAGTAACACTATACAGCAACACTAACACTGCACAACACAGTAACACTGTACAGCAATACAGTAACACTGTACAACAACACAGTAACACTGTAAAACAACACAGTAACACTATACAGCAACACAGTAACTGTACAACAACACAGTAACACTGTACAGCAATACAGTAACACTGTACAGCACACAGTAACACTATACAGCAACACAGTAACACTATACAGCAACACAGTAACTGTACAACAACACAGTAACACTGTACAGCAACACAGTAACTGTACAACAACACAGTAACACTGTACAGCAATACAGTAACACTGTACAGCAATACAGTAACACTATACAGCAACACAGTAACACTATACAGCAACACAGTAACTGTACAACAACACAGTAACACTGTACAGCAACACAGTAACTGTACAACAACACAGTAACACTGTACAGCAATACAGTAACACTGTACAGCACACAGTAACACTATACAGCAACACAGTAACACTATACAGAAACACAGTAACTGTACAACAACACAGTAACACTGTACAACAACACAGTAACTGTACAACAACACAGTAACACAGTACAACAACACAGTAACACTGTACAGTAACACTGTACAGCAACACAGTGACACTATACAGCAACACAGTAACACTGTACAGCAATACAGTAACACTATACAGCAACACAGTAACTGTACAACAACACAGTAACACTGTACAGTGACACTGTACAGCAATACAGTAACACTATACAGCAACACAGTAACTGTACAACAACACAGTAACGCTGTACAACAACACAGTAACACTGTACAGCAACACAGTAACTGTACAACAACACAGTAACACTGTACAGCAACACAGTAACACTATACAGCAACACAGTAACACTGTACAACAACACAGTAACACTGTCCAGCAACACAATAACACTGTACAGCAATACAGTAACACTATACAGCAACACAGTAACACTGTACAGCAACACAGTAACAATGTACAACAACACAGTAACACTGTACAGCAATACAGTAACACTATGCAGCAACACAGTAACTGTACAACAACACAGTAACACTGTACAGCAACACAGTAACACTGTACAACAACACAGTAAACCTGTACAGCAATACAGTAACACTGTACAGCAATACAGTAACACTATACAGCAACACAGTAACTGTACAACAACACAGTAACACTATACAGCAACACAGTAACACTGTACAGCACCACAGTAACACTATACAGCAACACAGTAACACTGTACAAAAACACAGTAACACTGTACAGCAACACAGTAACACTATACAGTAACACTGTACAACAACACAGTAACACTGTACAACAACACAGTAACACTGTACAGCAACACAGTAACACTGTACAACAACACAATAACACTGTACAGCAATACAGTAACACTATACAGCAACACAGTAACACTGTACAACAACACAGTGACACTGTACAACAACACAGTAACACTGTACAGCAATACAGTAACACTATACAGCAACACAGTAACACTGTACAACAACACAGTGACACTGTACAACAACACAGTAACACTGTACAGCAATACAGTAACACTATACAGCAACACGGTAACACTACAACAACACAGTAACACTGTACAGCAATACAGTAACACTATACAGCAACACAGTGACACTGTACAACAACACAGTAACACTGTACAGCAACACAGTAACACTACAACAACACAGTAACACTGTACAGCAACACAGTAACACTGTACAGCAACACAGTAACACTACAACAACACAGTAACACTGTACAGCAACACAGTAACACTGTACAGCAACACAGTAACACTGTACAACAACACAGTAACACTGTACAGCAATACAGTAACACTATACAGCAACACAGTAACTGTACAACAACACAGTAACACTATACAGCACACAGTAACATTGTACGGCAATACAGTAACACTATACAGCAACACAGTAACTGTACAACAACACAGTAACACTGTACAGCAACACAGTAACACTGTACAGCAACACAGTAACACTGCACAGCAACACAGTAACACTGTACAACAACACAGTGACACTATACAGCAACACAGTAACACTGCACAACAACACAGTAACACTGTACAGCAATACAGTAACACTATACAGCAACACAGTAACTGTACAACAACACAGTAACACTGTACAGCAACACAGTAACACTGCACAGCAACACAGTAACACTGTACAACAACACAGTGACACTATACAGCAACACAGTAACACTGCACAACAACACAGTAACACTGTACAGCAATACAGTAACACTATACAGCAATACAGTAACACTGTACAGCAATACAGTAACACTATACAGCAACACAGTAACTGTACAACAACACAGTAACACTGTACAGCAACACAGTAACACTGCACAACAACACAGTAACACTGTACAGCAATACAGTAACACTATACAGCAACACAGTAACTGTACAACAACACAGTAACACTGTACAACAACACAGTAACACTGCACAGCAACACAGTAACACTGTACAACAACACAGTGACACTATACAGCAACACAGTAACACTGCACAACAACACAGTAACACTGTACAGCAATACAGTAACACTATACAGCAACACAGTAACACTGTACAGCAATACAGTAACACTATACAGCAACACAGTAACTGTACAACAACACAGTAACACTGTACAGCAACACAGTAACACTGCACAGCAACACAGTAACACTGTACAACAACACAGTGACACTATACAGCAACACAGTAACTGCACAGCAACACAGTAACACTGTACAACAACACAGTAACACTGCACAACAACACAGTAACACTGTACAGCAATATAGTAACACTATACAGCAACACAGTAACACTGTGCAACAACACAGTGACACTGTACAACAACACAGTAACACTGTACAGCAATACAGTAACACTATACAGCAACACAGTAACTGTACAACATAGTAACACTGTACAGCAACACAGTAACACTGTACAGCAATACAGTAACACTGTACAGCAATACAGTAACACTATACAGCAACACAGTAACTGTACAACAACACAGTAACACTATACAGCAACACAGTAACTGTACAACAACACAGTAACACTGTACAGCAACACAGCAACACAGTAACTGTACAACAACACAGTAACACTATACAGCAACACAGTAACTGTACAACAACACAGTAACACTGTACAGCAACACAGTAACACTGCACAGCAACACAGTAACACTGTACAACAACACAGTGACACTATACAGCAACACAGTAACACGGCACAACAACACAGTAACACTGTACAGCAATATAGTAACACTATACAGCAACACAGTAACACTGTACAACAACACAGTGACACTGTACAACAACACAGTAACACTGTACAGCAATACAGTAACACTATACAGCAACACAGTAACTGTACAACAACATAGTAACACTGTACAGCAACACAGTAACTGTACAACAACATAGTAACACTGTACAGCAACACAGTAACACTGTACAGCAATACAGTAACACTGTACAGCAATACAGTAACACTATACAGCAACACAGTAACTGTACAACAACACAGTAACACTATACAGCAACACAGTAACTGTACAACAACACAGTAACACTGTACAGCAACACAGTAACTGTACAACAACACAGTAACACTATACAGCAACACAGTAACTGTACAACAACACAGTAACACTGTACAGCAACACAGTAACACTGCACAGCAACACAGTAACACTGTACAACAACACAGTGACACTATACAGCAACACAGTAACACTGTACAACAACACAGTAACACTGTACAGCAATACAGTAACACTATACAGCAACACAGTAACTGTACAGCAACACAGTAACACTACAACAACACAGTAACACTGTACAGCAATACAGTAACACTATACAGCAACACAGTAACACTGTACAACAACACAGTGACACTGTACAACAACACAGTAACACTGTACAGCAATACAGTAACACTATACAGCAACACAGTAACTGTACAACAACATAGTAACACTGTACAGCAACACAGTAACACTGTACAACAATACAGTAACACTGTACAGCAATACAGTAACACTATACAGCAACACAGTAACTGTACAACAACATAGTAACACTGTACAGCAACACAGTAACACTGTACAACAATACAGTAACACTGTACAGCAATACAGTAACACTATACAGCAACACAGTAACTGTACAACAACACAGTAACACTATACAGCAACACAATAACACTGTACAACAACACAGTAACACTGTACAGCAATACAGTAACACTATACAGCAACACAGTAACTGTACAACAACACAGTAACACTGTACAGCAACACAGTAACACTGTACAGCAACACAGTAACTGTACAACAACACAGTAACACTATACAGCAACACAGTAACTGTACAACAACACAGTAATACTGTACAGTAACACTGTACAACAACACAGTAACACTGTACAGCAATACAGTAACACTATACAGTAACACTGTACAGCAACACAGTAACTGTACAACAACACAGTAACACTATACAGCAACACAGTAACTGTACAGCAACACAGTAACACTGTACAGCAACACAGTAACACTGTACAACAACACAGTGACACTATACACCAACACAGTAACACTGTACAACAACACAGTAACACTGTACAGCAACACAGTAACACAATAACGCAACACAATACAGCAATAAAATAACACAATAACATTTTACAACAAATAACATAAAACACCGATGAAATAGTACAACGCAGTAACACTATACGGCAAATAACACAATACTGTTACACAATAACACAATGACACAACACAGTAACACAGTACTGTAAACAATATATTGGAGAGGGACCAAAAATGTATCGCCCTCTGCCTTCTCGAAGGCGAACGTGAGCTTAACCGCAAGTCGACGCCGTCAGCACGGCAGTCAAGTCACCTTCCAGACAGTGTAGCATTCATCAGTAGTGTTAGCGAATGCTAATAAAGCAGTCAAGCCAGTGCTATTGAGAGCTACAGGCTAATGACCGAGAAACTAAGATTTCTGTCTCCAGACTCTTCTTCCACGCTGCACGCTCGCTACAGTATTTTTCACTCAGACTTAAGTATTCATTTCCCTGTGTAATTTACTGAGTTACTTTTAAAATCTACATCGACAGCTACACACAACGGAGCGACCTGGCAGCCAAAATTCTCTCAAAATCTGACATATTTAACAAAGCAAACCTGGCAGCCATGTTTGTTTACTAATTGTCACAGTTGCTCGCTACGATAAGCGATATACTAACAATATTGCATGCTATCAAACCAAATGAAGGAAACCCGCTAGAAGGGAATAGAACCCATGTTTTTATTCCAGCAAAAAAAAGTCCTATTTAAATAATATTGGCTGGCTTTTTTTTCATGGTCTATCAGATATATTCCATTCAGCTAGCATGATACTGAACGAGTCGAAGATGAGTAGCTGAATTGAATATATCTGATAGACCACGAAAAAAAGCCAGCCAATATTATTATTATTATTATTATTATACTACATACACATTCTCTTTTCCAATTTTTCAATGTCCATTGGTATGTTTTTCTCTTGTAAATGTGCTTGAAGAATATATAATGACGTTTTGATAGCCTTTCTAGTGTTCAACGTGTCTTTCTGTTTCCTGGTGAACACAGAAATGCTTGTGCACATGCGCAGCAGAAAACTTTCTCATTGGATATTCGGATCAGCTCTGATGTGTGACGTCATGTTGTCTTGACAACCGCGCAATATCGTAAACCATATTCAACACTCATGCTCCATTGGGTAGAGTGACGTAATACACATAGGATAAGCGGTATGCTAATAATATTGCATGCTATCAAACCAAATGAATGAAACCCACTAGAAGGGAATAGAACACATTTTTATTCCATCAAAAAATTGTCCTGTAGGGATAAAAAATACAACTCCGATTCCAAAAAAGTTGGGACAAAGTACAAATTGTAAATAAAAACGGAATGCAATGATGTGGAAGTTTCAAAATTCCATATTTTATTCAGAATAGAACATAGATGACATATCAAATGTTTAAACTGAGAAAATGTATCATTTAAAGAGAAAAATTAGGTGATTTTAAATTTCATGACAACAACACATCTCAAAAAAGTTGGAAGAAGGCCATGTTTCCCACTGTGAGACATCCTCTTTTCTCTTTACAACAGTCTGTCAACGTCTGGGGACTGAGGAGACAAGTTGCTCAAGTTTAGGGATAGGAATGTTAACCCATTCTTGTCTAATGTAGGATTCTAGTTGCTCAACTGTCTTAGGTCTTTTTTGTCGTATCTTCCGTTTTATGATGCGCCAAATGTTTTCTATGGGTGAAAGATCTGGACTGCAGGCTGGCCAGTTCAGTACCCGGACCCTTCTTCTACGCAGCCATGATGCTGTGATGCAGTATGTGGTTTGGCATTGTCATGTTGGAAAATGCAAGGTCTTCCCTGAAAGAGACGTCGTCTGGATGGGAGCATATGTTGCTCTAGGACCTGGATATACCTTTCAGCATTGATGGTGTCTTTCCAGATGTGTAAGCTGCCCATGCCACACGCACTAATGCAACCCCATACCATCAGAGATGCAGGCTTCTGAACTGAGCGCCGATAACAACTTGGGTCGTCCTTCTCCTCTTTAGTCCGAATGACATGCTGTCCCTGATTTCCATAAAGAACTTCAAATTTTGATTCGTCTGACCACAGAACAGTTTTCCACTTTGCCACAGTCCATTTTAAATGAGCCTTGGCCCAGAGAAGACGTCTGCGCTTCTGGATCATGTTTAGATACGGCTTCTTCTTTGAACTATAGAGTTTTAGCTGACAACAGCGGATGGCACGGTGAATTGTGTTCACAGATAATGTTCTCTGGAAATATTCCTGAGCTCATTTTGTGATTTCCAATACAGAAGCATGCCTGTATGTGATGCAGTGTCGTCTAAGGGCCCGAAGATCACGGCCCCCCAGTATGGTTTTCCGGCCTTGACCCTTACGCACAGAGATTCTTCCAGATTCTCTGAATCTTTTGATGATATTATGCACTGTAGATGATGATATGTTCAAACTCTTTGCAATTTTACACTGTCGAACTCCTTTCTGATATTGCTCCACTATTTGTCGGCGCAGAATTAGGGGGATTGGTGATCCTCTTCCCATCTTTACTTCTGAGAGCCACTGCCACTCCAAGATGCTCTTTTTATACCCAGTCATGTTAATGACCTATTGTCAATTGACCTAATGAGTTGCAATTTGGTCCTCCAGCTGTTCCTTTTTTGTACCTTTAACTTTTCCAGCCTCTTATTGCCCCTGTCCCAACTTTTTTGAGATATGTTGCTGTCATGAAATTTCAAATGAGCCAATATTTGGCATGAAATTTCAAAATGTCTCACTTTCGACATTTGATATGTTGTCTATGTTCTATTGTGAATACTGTACAATATCAGTTTTTGAGATTTGTAAATTATTGCATTCCGTTTTCATTTACAATTTGTACTTTGTCCCAACATTTTTGGAATCATGGTTGCATTTTATTGATTGTTTTGGGGGTTTCTCACTTCAGTCTCCTCTTCAGGAGATGAAACGCTGCTCGGTTGGGTTAAGGTCTGGTGATTTACTTGGCCAGTCTAAAACCTTTTTAGTCCTTTGTTATGTTGGTGTGTGTTTTGGGTCATTGCCTTGCTGCATGATGAAGTTCCTCCTAATTATATTGGACGCATTTCTCTGTAAATTGGCAGACAGAATGTTTCTGGAGACCTTCTGAACTCATTCTGCTGCTGCTACCGTCATGAGTGAGATCATCAATAAAGATTAGTGAGCCCAAGCCATGACACTGCCTCCACCGTGCTTGACCGATGAGCTTGTATGTTTTGAATCATTACTTTGGCTTGTCCATCATTTTGGTAAAAGTTAATCTTCTAGAGCTTTTGTGGCTCATTTCTGTATTTCTTTTCTAATTCTGATTTGGCCTTCTGATTCTTATTGCTGATGAGTGGTTTGCGTCTTGTGGTATGGCCACAATATTTCTGCTCTCAAAGTTGTTTTGAACAATGGATTGTGAAACCTTCATCCCTGCCCTGTGGAGGTTATTAGCTCATCTGGCCAACAGGTGATGAGTTTATACCATCATAATTTGTCTGTCATCCATCCGGCGTCATCCACATTTCACAAAAATCGCTTCTTGTCTCTCAATTCTTCACCGATTTTTATTCATTTTGGCAGGAAGGTGGGTCTGCCCGGGGTGCATATGGCTTCTACCCAAATTTGCATAATTGCAATTAGTAATGAAGATATGGAGTAATTAATCAATCTCTAACGAGCAGTTTCCACACACATCGCTTCTTCTCCCTCAATTCTTCACTGATTTTAATTCTTTCTGGAATGAAGGTAGGGGAACCTAGGGTGCATATAACTTCTACCCAGATTTGATTTCTCACTTGGCCGAAGTGAGCTATGCCATCATTGACGGTCTCGTTGGTGACGTGTTTTACAGTTTCTCTTCACAGCACTCACAATGTTTCTGTCATCACTTGCTGTTGTTTTCATTGGCTGACCTGTTCCATGTCTGGTTGTTAGTACACCAGTGGTTTCTTTCTTTTTCAGGGCATTCCTAATTGTTATATTGGCTATGCCCAATGGCTCTGATCAAGTTTCTCTCATTGCTGCTCATCTGCAGTTTGCTAAAGATCATGTGGACAAGCCAGAAGGCTATTGGAAAAATGTTTTGTGGACGGATGAGACCAAAATAGAACTTTTTGGTTTAAATGAGAAGCGTTATGTTTGGAGAAAGGAAAACACTGCATTCCAGCATAAGAACCTTATCCCATCTGTGATGGCAGTATCATGGTTTGGGCCTGTTTTGCTGCATCTGGGCCAGGACGGCTTGCCATCATTGATGGAACAATGAATTCTGAATTATACCAGCGAATTCTAAAGGAAAATGTCAGGACATCTGTCAATGAACTGAATCTCAAGAGAAGGTGGGTCATACAGCAAAACAACGACCCTAAGCACACAAGTCGTTTTCCCAAAGAAGAATAAAGTTAAAGTTTTGGAATGGCCAAGTCAAAGTCCTGACCTTAATCCAAACGAAATGTTGTGGAAGGATCTGAAGCGAGCAGTTCATGTGAGGAAACCCACCAACATCCCAGAGTTGAAGCTGTTCTGTACGGAGGAACGGGCTAAAATTCCTCCAAGCCGGTGTGCAGGACTGATCAACAGTTACCGCAAACGTTTAGTTGCAGTTATTGCTGCACAAGGGAGTCACACCAGATACCGAAAGCAAAGGTTCACATACTTTTGCCACTCACAGATATGTAATATTGGATCATTTTCCTCAATAAATAAATGACCAAGTATAATATTTTTGTCTCATTTGTTTAACTGGGTTCTCTTTATCTACTTTTAGGACTTGTGTGAAAATCTGATGATGTTTTAGGTCATATTTATGCAGAAATATCGAAAATTCTACAGGGTTCACAAACTTTCAAGCACCACTGTATTAATTGTTTAAACAGTCAATCTAACAGGACACACCTGAGCAGCAAGAAACACAAACCACGTGTTATTTTTGATCAGTTTAAAAATGGGTGGGTTCAAACAAAAGCTGCCATGTTCTAAGATTTTTAACACATCTGGATGTACGGTATATATCAGGAAATCAAATCTGAAATTATGATCTACTGTCTCATATTCATCTTTTGGCTTTGCCATTGCAATAATTTTGGAGGCGATTTTGGAGGGAAAGAGTGCAGTGTCCCATTTGAGTTAGCCAGAACTACATACATACTACATTGCTGTGTACTTTCATCATATATAGCAGAATAGGGTTGCTTTATGTGAGTAGTATAACTTTATAATCATAATTTATTGTTTATGAGCCGTGAAAGCATATGATTCTCTTACCCTGTCTCTTTTCTATTTTTACTTAATATTGTGACCTTGTGGCTGCAATGAGGAAAATAAATTATTGAATGAAATTATTGGTTTCAAGCCAGTAACATGGAGTTTGCATGTTCTCCCCGTGTCCGTGTGGGTTTCCTCCGGGTGCTCCGGTTTCCCCCACAGTCCAAAGACATGCAGGTTAGGATAATTGGTGGCTCTAAATTGACCGTAGGTGTGAATGTGAGTGTGAATGGTTGTGTGTCTCTATGTGTCAGCCCTGTGATGACCTGGCGACTTGTCCAGGGTGTACCCCGCCTCTCACCCATAGTCAGCTGGGATAGGCTCCAGCTTGCCCGCAACCTTGAACAGGATAAGTGGTTATGCATAATGGTTGGATGGATGGATGGATGGATGGATGGATGGATGGATGGATGGATGGATTATGGACACTGATACATGCACTGTATTAACTCCAATCAGTTAGAAGTCAAGAAAACAAGTGAAATATCTACATATACTGGTAGTAAGGCCCTGAATGGTGGGAGTGGATGCACCCTGTTAAACAGTAATCACGAATAAGTAAAGTGAACACACCCAGGGAGGCGGTGACAATCTTATTGCTTAACATCATACCTTGCTTTCTATTGGTTGGTGAATTTTGATACGGTAGAGTCGTATCACCAAAATCAGACAGCGCAGAAATCTATGAGCAGAAGATTCACGAGCGCAGAAAAGCAGTCTGAATGCAATCAGGGGCTATTTGAGAGACAGAGAGAGAGGGAAACATTCCAGAATATGAAATGAATAAAGACTACTCTCAAATTGAAAGACGTGATGAAAGATACAGAAAAAAACCCTCCATATTTTTTTAGGATAAAGAGACACACTTAAAGTAGAGAAGGTGTTCTCTCGAGCGTCCTGCCTCAGTGATAAGGAAAGGTACAGTTTAGTACTAAACTTAGTGCAGTCTGAGTGCGACTGTTACAAAGTCCTGATACTGGAGACTCCTTCCAAAAATGCGAAATCAACAGAAAACCTCACCATGACCACCATATCAATGATTACACACTTCTGTAACCTGTTTATGTGGCACGGCCGCCAAAGAAACCGTTACTACGGAGACAATAACGCATTAGAAAGTGCACATTAATAGAAACAGCTGTAAGTACTGCTGTTATAGAAAACTAATCAACACCTTTTGACTCATCAAAATGATTTATGCGCTGCTCATGAATGCATTATAAATTACCAATGTAAGCGTCCTTCGGATAAAGTGTGACCAAACATCTGAAGTGCTATGAATGTCATTAGAATAATTTACACCTCACACGTGGTAAAGCATTCCAAATGGCATTGCATACGAATCCTCATATTTAAATATTCCTGAGAGTATTTGTGAGAGTGTACATGAAACGGTTAAAGAACATCCACATCGAGTAATACGTGAAATAAGTCCATATCGGATTCGTCCGACTTTCCTCTGCAGATGAATCGAGAGAGAAAGAGAGAGAGAGAGAGAGAGAGAGAGAGAGTTATTAGTAAGGAGAGAGAAAGAACAAACGTTGATCAGAAAAACCGAAGTCAGCAAAAACGGAATGAGTGATTGAGTGAACAAGGGAGGGAAAGAGAAGCCTTTCCAATATGCTGCATACACAATCCAGGAGGAGATTTCACCAACTAATTTATAAGCAACAGACTGGGAGGGCTTGCTGAGTTAATGTGATTTCTACCAGGCCAAAGGGTTATCCTAACACGTATAAATCACTTAAACAACACACCGAGCTGTCAAAATGCACAAGAGAAGAAAAAAAAAAGCAGCTCCTGTGTTTTTCATAATTTGTTTTTTTTTTTATTTGTTGAGGTGGGAAAAAAAGAGCTCGCAACAGCTGTTTGCTTTTGCATGCTGTCTCCTCTGGAAATACCACGAGTGGTGCGGAGAAAATCTAAAAAAAAAAAAAAAGGCTTAATTTGTACTACACTGGAGTTTACGAACTACTAAATATAATGTTTGCAACAAGTATTAACATAGTCTGAGGTTAGAACTTAAATCTCACACATACTACAGTAAGTGCAATGTCTAATAATAATCTCGTCTTTTACTCGTTAACGTAAGAGCTTAGGTCCTCATCTCATCTCATTATCTCTAGCCGCTTTATCCTGTTCTACAGGGTCGCAGGCGAGCTGGAGCCTATCCCAGCTGACTACGGGCGAAAGACGGGGTACACCCTGGACAAGTCGCCAGGTCATCACAGGGCTGACACATAGACACAGACAACCATTCACACTCACATTCACACCTACGCTCAATTTAGAGTCACCAGTTAACCTAACCTGCATGTCTTTGGACTGTGGGGGAAACCGGAGCACCCGGAGGAAACCCACGCGGACACGGGGAGAACATGCAAACTCCGCACAGAAAGGCCCTCGCCGGCCCCGGGGCTCGAACCCAGGACCTTCTTGCTGTGAGGCGACAGCGCTAACCACTACACCACCGTGCCGCCGAGCTTAGGTCCTGTATAATTAATCACATCTTTATACTTTGCACAAGTATTCACCTTCCTTCAACTTTTCCATATATATTCACTATCCGCATTCACTGTATATGAGCAATCGCGTACTCTGATTGGCTACTCTACTACTAGGATATCAGCTCATATACCATACCATGAGTAGAGAAAAACAAAATGGCGGAGCGTGTCACTGAACCAAGCGAGGATGAAATAAAAGCTACTCAAAAACAAAACCACAAAAATTACAAAAAAGAAAGCAACAAAATATGGACGAAAAGTATTTGACGGTAAGAACGTATCTTTTTTTTTCAAGAATTATTATTATAGCCTAGTAAACTAGACCCACCCACCTAGCGGCCAAAAATATTTTTGCCTAGCGAGTGGGTCTAGCCTTGCACCATATAAACAAAAACACCCCGGGCATCAAATTGTGCCCGCCAATCACAACGCAAGGTTTTTGTTTGGATTCTTTGGGCGGCCTTTTGCAGGAGTGACGACAAAGCTGCGCGACACTGGAGAAAGCGCAACAGGAAAGATGGCTACCGCTAGTGAACAGCGCGCGTTTGACTCCGCTTTGGAATCAGTTTTAGAAGAATTAGACTTGGAGTTTTCGTTGAAACATGAGCAGGAAGAGGCTCTCCGCTCATTCCTTTTCAAGAAGGACGTTTTCGCTGTTTTGCCGACCGGCTATGGCAAAAGTCTGATCTACCAGCTGGCTCCGCTCGTAGCCAAAAGGATGGGGCTAGTTTGTGCAGTACGAAGAATTAATAAACAGCTTTGAAACATTACTTTTTGATTGTTTCTTATTTTCCCATTATTTTAAATTTAAGGGAAATTATTTCACCAAACACCACTAAATAAAAACTCTCAAAAACAGTTTAAGCAAACCCTTGAAAAACACTTGGAAAAAAATGTGTGTGTGGTACAGACTCCAAACTTGTGGTCATTATCTCCAAACTTCTTAATATCTTGAACCTGTTTATTAATTAATATGCATTTTGAAAAATAATTTATTTCAAGGCCTCCCCCACTGCTTTCTGTCGCTCTGACTACGTCACAGTCACTGTTGCGCTGATTGGTCAGAGCGTTGGCCTATACGCACAGAGACAGTTTGAAAAACAGCGGTTTGTTCCTCCTACCCGCTTCGGAAATGTCTACGGATCGAGGCCAGACTAAATATTCACATTTAGTCTGGCTTGCCAGGCTATTATTATTATCATCGCATTTTTCACAAATTGCTCCTGTCATTTCACCGGTTGGTCGGACGTTTTGTATAAAGTTTTTATTTATCGAATTTGCGAAAAATAAAAATGCTTCGTTTCTCAAAATCCAGTGAATGTGGATAGAATAAAACAGTTATTCCACTGGGTGGCACGGTGGTGTAGTGGTTAGCGCTGTCGCCTCACAGCAAGAAGGTCTGGGTTCGAGCCCCGTGGCCGGCGAGGGCCTTTCTGTGTGGAGTTTGCATGTTCTCCCCGTGTCCGCGTGGGTTTCCTCCGGGTGCTCCGGTTTCCCCCACAGTCCAAAGACATGCAGGTTAGGTTAACTGGTGACTCTAAATTGACCGTAGGTGTGAATGTGAGTGTGAATGGTTGTCTGTGTCTATGTGTCAGCCCTGTGATGACCTGGCGACTTGTCCAGGGTGTACCCCGCCTTTCGCCCGTAGTCAGCTGGGATAGGCTCCAGCTTGCCTGCGACCCTGTAGAACAGGATAAAGCGGCTAGAGATAATGAGATGAGATGAGTTATTCCACTCAATCTCGTCGTACACGGATTATAGCGCGATCAGCTCATGTACGACTCGATTTCGTGGAATAACTGTTAATTGCGCAAAAGTCTTCGACACCCTTTTCTCTTTCATACAAACTTTGTTATACTGTAGATTTCTATTTTATGACTTCTACATGATCGAGTCAAAACATTACAAAAACATTTTAGAGTCCAAATGTTCGTCGTTGTTTTTTCCAGCACAAAATTAAATGTTACAGAAAAAAATGGTTGTATCTGAGCAGCGTATTCCATAAGAGAGCACTTTTCAGATTACAAAAGAAAACATAATGAAGGCTGCTGGGTTTTGGTGCAAAATGAAGAAGCGAGTGTGACAGTCAAAGTGTCCAGAAGAACTGTGGCTGGTTCTGGAAGATGCTCAGTAAAACCTACAGATCATTTCCGCATAAAACTGCACTCGCTGGACCTCAGACTACTATTTTTTTTAAAGCAAAGAGTCGTCTCACACCAAATACTGACTTTGTTTCATTTATTATGGCTTACTGATCACTGTTTATAGTATTTTTTTAATGTTGAAACATTTCATTTAATTATTTTTAAACCATTTTTGGTCTACAGCATTTCTTTACACGTGCCTAAGACTTTTGCACAGCACTGTATATACACTAAGTAACTTTAAAAACGCACATTGATAAAACTTGCTGAATTCGTGCTGAGTTTATCTCAAGAAGAAAAGAAATATATCACAATGGAAAAATAACTTCGTTTCACCTGAATAAGTTCCAAATCTGTGCTCAAATCAGAATTTAAGGGAGTTGTACTCAATAACGTACAATATGACTCGGGTAGTCAATGACATGGACAGGCTTTAATTTTCAAACAAATTTTGCATACACTGTACACACAATCTTGCCTATAAATACCCGGGGGAAATGATGGGAAAATTGTCATTATTGAAGATGCCACGCCTAAGCCAAAATCAACATGAACAGGCCATCAGGATGTTGCGTGCCGGAAGTACACAGACAGAGGTCGCCCGGCACTTCGGTGTTCATCATTCGACCATTTCCCGTTTGAGTCAGCGTTACAGACAGACAGGGAGCACCAGGGATCGTCCACGCCCTGGTCAGCCTCGAGTCACGACGCCAGTTCAGGATCAGCACATCAGGCTCGCTCACCTCCGTGACAGATTCCTGACACCCTCAGTCACTGCTGCTGAGACCCCTGGACGACACAGACCCAGAATCTCCAGCATGACGGTCCGAACATGGACCAACTGTCACTTTGAATTTTTTTATTGTGAATTAATTCTTGAGTTTGACAATAAATGTCCTTTATCGATGTTTCAAGATGTGTGTGCATTACATACAATATCATAAATTTCAAATATATGCATGGATCTAAAGTGATATCGTGTTGAATTCCATTGTGCGTTTTTAAAGTTACTTAGTATATGTTCTGTCACACAAAGCTGGATTAAACAGAAGAGCAGAAATCGGTTCGATGCACATGCGTCCACCTCCAGTACTTGAAAGAACCGCACTGGGCTGCAATTACAGCTTCTATCTGGATATGTCTCTATCAGCTTTGCACATCTGGATCCTGATATTTCTGCCTGTTCTTCTTGGCAAAATTGCCCGAGCTCTGTCAGACAAGAGAGTGAACAGCAATTTTCAAATCCTTCCACAGAGTTTCAATCAGACTGAGGTCTAGACTTTGACTGGGACATTCTAACTCTTGGATATGAACCACTCCAGTGTAGCTTTGGCAGTATACGCTACCGTTCAAAAGGTTGGGGTCACTTTGAAATGTCCTTATTTTTGAAAGAAAAGCACTGTTCTTTTCAATGAAGATCACTTTAAACTAATCAGAAATCCACTCTATACATTGCTAATGTGGTAAATGACTATTCTAGCTGCAAATGTCTGGTTTTTGGTGCAATATCTCCATAGGTGTATAGAGGCCCATTTCCAGCAACTCTCACTCCAGTGTTCTAATGGTACAATGTGTTTGCTCATTGCCTCAGAAGGCTAATGGATGATTAGAAAACCCTTGTACAATCATGTTAGCACAGCTGAAAACAGTTGAGCTCTTTAGAGAAGCTATAAAACTGACCTTCCTTTGAGCAAATTGAGGCCCTGTTTACATTATTTCGAATCAGCGGATCATCAGATTAACGTTTTTAAAACGATTCGCGTACACACACAAAATTTCTGTGCCCGCAACAAAACCGTTCCCCGTGCACACAGCAACGCCAATACACGGATACGCTAATCACATGACTAATTAGACGGCACGTCACATGATCCCAGTGCATATCGGGCATGCACAAGTCACTCACCACTTGCAAGTGGAAGGATGTCATTGTAAAAAATGAAGTATGCCAGTCTGTTATCGGCGGTACTGGTACTACAATGACGCCTTTTTTAGACCGTGTATGGCCTTCGTGTTTATGCTAGAAGGATCTAACAGTGTTCGGTACACTCTTCACCTCGCAGAACGGCCGTTTTTAGCGATTACAACAAGACTATTTAGTGCTACGGTAACCAACACACTTCCTGTATTGCTCATTGACTTAATGACTTCCTCAACACACTTCCTGTATTGTTCATTCACATGACCAACGTGGCATGACCAACGCCAGCGAATCAGGAAGGTGGATGTCACAGTGACGTTGTCCAATGACGACGTCAGCTAGAGCTCAGCACTGCGTATCCTCGTTCCTCAATGTTTACACAGCACCGGATCAGATACGTACAGGTACTGGGTTGAATACGTGGGCCCTGGCGGATTCAAACTGTTCCGCCTGTGGAGTCGTTTTCCGGCGTTTTAATGTGCACGGACAGTGCATCTGCAACGAAAACGTTACGGATATGGTCTAATGTAAACACCACCTGAGTTTCTGGAGCATCACATTTGTGGGGTCGATTAAATGCTCAAAATGGCCAGAAAAATGTCTTGACTATATTTTCTATTCATTTTACAACTTATGGTGGTAAATAAAAGTGTGACTTTTCATGGAAAACACAAAATTGTCTGGGTGACCCCAAACTTTTGAACGGTAGTGTATTTTGTCTCATTTGCCTTGTTGGAAGATGAACTTCTGCCCCAATCTGAAGTCTCATACTATTTAGTACAAGTTTTCCTCTAAGATTGCCCTGTGCTTGGTACTTGTGCATAACCCTGACCATTTTCCCGTTCCATACTGATAACACGAGGATACCACCACCATGCTTCACTGCAGAGGTGGACAGTAACGAAGTACATTTACTTGAGTTCTGTACTTAAGTCCACTTTTTGAGTATCTGTACTTTACTTTTTTTTTAACTTATGACTTTAACTTCACTACATTTGAAAGACAAATATCGTACTTTTCACTCCACTACATTTCTATCAAGGTCCTCATTACTCATTACTATGAAGCAGCTTTGAAAGTGGAGGTTTTTTCTTTTCTTTTCTAAAATGGAATTGGTTTTATTGCAGGTGACACTGAGACATCCTATCAGTAATCACCAGGGTCACGTCACATCCATAGACTGTATAAAATCAAGATCAATGATTTCTCAGCAGCGTTATTTAACACAATCAGTTGATGGCAGAATGGAAGGAGGCGGTTCTTCTGGAGAATGCATGCACTCATGGCTTTACCTAGAACCCATGTTTTGGTTTTCTGAAAGGATTAAAGATAGGTTTCGTTTTAATTGTTTGCTTTGTTTGCCTAAAACGAATCACATCACGGCCTTCAAAAACTCGCCAGGCAACCTGCGGAAGCATATTGAGGGATGTAAATGTTTTATTCCAAGAGAAAGCTTGTAATGAAGTTGTCTGTGCTTTTAGAGCTAGCGATAACATTGCAATAGCGACACAGTCTCGTTAGTCAAATGACTTTCTATGGATTTGCCCTCCAAGTTGCCGTAGCCTTGTCCACAGCTAACATTTACACATAGCGAGTTAACTTGGACACTCCTAGTTAGCATTAAAATTGGAGTTACGCTAACATGAATAATGTTAACTTATCTGAAGTCCTTTCAGAAATATGTTTTAGCACAATCTTGCCCAATAAACAGAATGTAGAAATCTTTCTTTTCTAGTAGCGTTAGCTACCCAATATGATTTTGAGTTTGAAAAGAGTTTGCTAGCGTCAGGTGGAGCTTCACTGACTAGCTAGCTTAATGTTAAACCACCATGACGGCACAGCATGCGTTCATTTTGTGAATTCACATTTCTGTCTTTGGTAATGGCATTAGGTTTTGTAAGCATTGTGACAATAATACAATAATGCGTTGACAGAAAGTGTACTTTTAATACTTAAGTATTTTTAAAAGCAAATACTTCAGTACTTTAACTTAAGTAAAAATTTGACTGGACAACTTTCACTTGTATCGGAGTCACATTTGAACAGTGGGATCAGCAGATAAGCAGTGTAGGGCTTCATCGCACTCTGTACTAATGTTCAAAGGTTTAATTTTAGTCTCATTAGAGCAGGTGGACTTTTGGTTACAGGCTACGGTTGACCTGTGAGTAGCTTCTTTCATCTCAAAGCTGTGGATCTCTCCAGTTCTTTTATAGTAACTCTTGACCTCTTGGTTGCATCTCAGAAAGAAAGAAAGCACAACTTTATTCATCACACACTTGTGAAATTTCCTCTCTGCATTTAACCCACCTGAAGCAGTGAACACACACGTGAGCAATGAGCACACACACATACCCAGAGCAGTGGGCAGCCATGCTAACAGCGCCCGGGGAGCAGTTGGGAGTTAAGTGCCTCGCTCAAGGGCACCTCAGCCCAAGGCCGTCCCATATTAATCTAACCGCATGTCTTTGGACTGTGGGGGAAACCGGCGCACCCGGAGAAAACCCACGCAGACGACATACAAACTCCATACAGAAAGGCCCTCGCCAGCCGCGAACCCAGAACCTTCTTGCTGTGAGGCGACCATGCTAACCACTTACGCCACGGTGCCGCCCTTGAGTAAGGGTAAAGAGTAATCCTTTCTTTACCCAGTCACTGATATTTGGCGGACAACCTCCGCTCGTCGCAGTTGTACCTTTTTTTTTTCATAATGGATTCAGTGGTGCTCTGTGGGATGTTCAAAATTTGGGATATTGTGTATATTTAACAGTTATTCAACAAAATCGAGTCATACATGAGCTGATAGTCGACGAGGCACGTAGCACTGAGTTGGCTATAAGCTGTGTACGACGAGATTGAGTGGAATAACTGTTTTATTCTATCCACATTCACTGGATTTTGAGAAACGGAGCATTTTTATTTTTTGCAAATTTGGTAAATAGAAACTTTATACAAAACATCCAACAAAATAATTTCTGCTTAGAATGTAAACAAACCGGCGAAATAATGCTTGGAAAAAAAAAAGATATGTTCTTCCATCAAATACTTTTATTCCATATTTTGTTGCCTTTTTTTTTTGTATCTTTGGGAGTTTTGTTTTCGAGTAGAGTTTTTATTTCGTCCTCGGTTGGTTCCGCAACACGCTCCGCCATTTAGTTTTCCTCTACTCACAGTATATGAGCTGATAGCCTAGTAGTCGAGTAGCCAATCAGAGTGCACGATTGCTCATATCCAGTGAATGTGGATACAATAATGATATTCTCGTATATTTGGGAACTTCTGATTGATACTTTTCAATAACTTGATCCTGTCCTTGTTTTGCTCCTTCTTCTTCGTGATGTGGTTTGATTAGATATATTCTTGAACAAACTCTGGAGTGCTCAAGGAACATTATTTATTTTATTTGTATTCATATTGAGATCATAGCCCTGTGATGACCTGGCGACTTGTCCAGGGTGTACCCCGCCTTTTGCCCGTAGTCAGCTGGGATAGGCTCCAGCTTGCCTGCGACCCTGTAGAACAGGATAAAGCGGCTAGAGATAATGAGATGAGATATTGAGATCATGTGATCAATGTAATTATACACAGCTCAACTCCATTCAACTAAACTCGGATACAGATAATGGCTAGGGCCAGGACTCAGCTGTCTACATTCATCTTAACAACAAAGGACACTCATTTCAGGATTGCAACGTACGCATTTTAGCCAGAGAGGATCGTTGGTATGAGCGAGGAGTTAAAGAAGCCATTTTTGTTAACCTGGAACAGCCATCACTGAACAGAGGTGGGGGTCTAAGACACCATTTATCAACCATCTACAATGCGGTCTTGGACACTCTTCCCAGACGGCTGGGTGTACGCCAGGACCCAGCTGTTTTCGGTGACTCACAGGAGGACAGAGAGAGTCAGCTTTCCATTGATCACCCTAACGGGCAATCCTTTGATCACCCTAATGACTCGCCGTTCACACCCAGCCTCCAGTGACCCACACCAACATGATGCCTCAATGACACCTTAGATGAGCTGGTCATCAGAATTCTGATTCTGATTCTGATTCTGATCCAGGAGAAGATAAATACCTGATACTCCTTATTAGTCAGACAGAACTGAGGAAGCCTTTCGGATGAGAGGTGAAACGTTTTCAAGAATCTTCAAGCAAGTCCAGTTGCCCATTTCTACCACCCACAGTTTACTATGACCTGGATGATTGAGAATCTTCACAGGCATGACCCTGTAGAAGGATAAAGCAGCTAGAGATAATGAGATGAGATGAGATGAGATGAGATGAGATGAGATGAGATGAGATGAGATGAGATGAGATGAGATGAGATATTGAGATCATGTGATCAATGTAATTATACACAGCTCAACTCCATTCAACTAATTATGTGATTTCTGATGGTAACTGGATGTCCCAGGGTTAAATTAGGGGCTTCACAACAACGGGTGAATACTTATACAGTCACAACGTTAACGTTTTCATATTTTCGACTGTTATGTTTAGAAACACGACACGAAATCCTAAGCCCATTTCGGTATTTGTGCAAAGCTACAAAATGCAAACAAGTTCAAGGGGGTTAAATACTTCTGGAAGGAACTGTACTGTATATGCTGATGTGCTCTTATGGACTAATCACATCAAGGCATTTGGGTTGAATCTTTAAAGGCGTAGATGGAAGAAAAACACTGTAGGTCCTTGAGTTTCACCTTTAGACTCGTTCAAGCACATTGCAAAAAAAAATGGTATCTTAGCAAGTGAAAATATCTTAACAAGACACCAATTCTGAGATTATTAAGCCCAGTTCTAGATTGCAGCTAACTTATTCCAAGATGTCTTGTCAAGTAAAAATATCTGTCCATGCAGCAAGATAACTTCACTAGTATTAAGTACCGGTAATTTTCTCCTCAAATTCAGTTTTCATGGGGGCGTCGTGGCTCAGGTGGTTAAGGCGCCATACCATGAATGCGGGCGACCCGAGTTCGATTCCGGCCCGAGGTCATTTCCCGATCCCTTCCCGTCTCTCCCGCTCATTTCCTGTCTCTACACTGTCCTATCCAATAAAAGGTGCAAAAAGCCCCAAAAAAATATCTTTAATAAAAAAAAAAAAAAAATTCAGTTTTCAGTTTTTTGCAGTGCAAGACAGGAAACGCGGGCGGCATGGTGGTGTAGTGCTTAGCGCTGTCGCCTCACAGCAAGAAGGTCCGGGTTCGAGCCCCGTGGCCGGCGAGGGCCTTTCTGTGCGGAGTTTGCATGTTCTCCCCGTGTCCGCGTGGGTTTCCTCTGGGTGCTCCGGTTTCCCCCACAGTCCAAAGACATGCAGGTTAGGTTAACTGGTGACTCTAAATTGAGCGTAGGTGTGAATGTGAGTGTGAATGGTTGTCTGTGTCTATGTGTCAGCCCTGTGATGACCTGGCGACTTGTCCAGGGTGTACCCCGCCTTTCACCCGTAGTCAGCTGGGATAGGCTCCAGCTTGCCTGCGACCCTGTAGAACAGGATAAAGCGGCTAGAGAAAATGAGATGAGAAGACAGGAAACGCATCATGAGAAATCCTGATTTTTTTCTGTTTAAAAAAAAAAGGAGACCATTAACGTTTAAAAGGAATTTTAAATGTAAACTCAGACCAGGAGTGAGCTCGTTCAGTTTGATTTGAGAACAGACATCGATGCGAGATAAGATGTAGGCTGAGGAATGCAGATGAGAGAAACGCAAAGGCTGAGCGAAAGTGATGGAAAATAAGACGTGGAGAAAGTATGAAGTATGTAACTACAGGCTTCAAGGCTAAACCCAAGACTCTATTTATCACCATCACCTCTTGGTGAATCAATTAAAGGTGCAGATGTAATCAGTGACCATGACCCTAATTACAGTGGGGAAGTCTGTGTGAGTGTGCATGCCTTCGTCAAAACGGGGAAACTGCATATGTGTGATCGAGTTATTACAGAAATGTTTAGCCTCTGACGCTGCGTGCTGTTGAAGCGTGGTGGGAAAGGTTGTGCGAGTCGACGAGGCAAAGCTGTCATTTTTCACAGGACTTTAAACAACTACTTTAGTGAAGCGTTTCACACACAGCAGCTCATTAAGGCTGTCGGTTTCAATTAATAGCTCACAGGTCACATAGTCAGCTGGGGAATTGCACAGCGACCAACAGCCTCCACACACACACACAGATACACTGTCAATTTAGCTTGTGTTTTTACATCTGCAACTGTAAAACATGCAAAGAGGAGCCTGATTTCCTTGGCGTCGCTGTAACGCTTCACAAAGCTGGCACACAAATCGAGTCATACATTTTAAGATGAGACTAAGCTTGAGATCTCATCTCATCTCATCTCATCTCATCTCATTGTCTCTAGTCGCTTTATGCTTCTACAGGGTCGCAGGCAAGCTGGAGCCTATCCCAGCTGACTACGGGCGAAAGGTGGGGTACATCCTGGACAAGTCGCCAGGTCATCACAGGGCTGACACATAGACACAGACAACCATTCACACTCACATTCACACCTACGGTCAATTTAGAGTCACCAGTTAACCTAACCTGCATGTCTTTGGACTGTGGGGGAAACCGGAGCACCCGGAGGAAACCCACGCGGACACGGGGAGAACATGCAAACTCCACACAGAAAGGCCCTCGCCGGCCACGGGGCTCGAACCCGGACCTTCTTGCTGTGAGGCGACAGCGCTAACCACTACACCATCGTGCCGCCCCGGCTAAACATTCAGATAATTAAAAGCATCTGCATGTAGGTAATCCTGCAGAGGTTTCCAGCTTTATCTTTAGTTGAAGTGTTGGAGATGGATTTTTCAAGATTTTGCTTTTAAGGCACACACCCCCCCCCCCCCCCCCCCCAAAAAAAAAAAAAAAAAAAAAACCCACATATTGTGGGATAGAAAGTGTGGACCAAAGTAGTAAATTATGCTTCTATGTGCAAAAATCTTGTGACTGAGCTCTAACTGACTTGTTTCTTGTCATTATATAGCAGTATATAGCACATATATAGATTTTTTTTAATCGTTACTTTTTATCTGTATATTGTATAGTTGGCTTGTTCTTGGGAGGTTTTTTTAAAATCGTATTTTATGTTGTACAGTGTGTCTTTTTCTTTTCGCACGTCTGATAACTTGCTGCTGCAACAAAACAATTTCCCAGCTTGGGATCAATAAAGTCAATCAGTCTATCTATCTATCTATCTATCTATCTATCTATCTATCTATCTATCTATCTATCTATCAAGTTTCACAATAGTCCACTCTGAAGACTGTTATCGGCTTCCATCGGTCCATTCATTATCTGTAACCGTTTATCCTGTACAAGGTCGTGGGCAAGCTGGAGCCGAGTCTTTCAATGTGAGAGTAGTATTTATTCATTTCATATTCAGATTCTTGAATGTTTCCCTCTCTCTCTGTCTCTCAAATAGCCCCTGCTTGCACTCAGATTGCTTTTCTGCACTCGTGAATCTTCTGCTCATAGATTTCTGCGCTGTCTGATATTGGTGATACGAGTCTATCAAAATTCACCAACCAGTAGAAAGCAAGGTATGATGTTAAGCAATAAGATTGCCACCGCTTCCCTGGGTGTGTTCACTTTACTTGTTTATGATTACTGTTTAACAGGGTGAATCCGCTCCCACCATCGAGGGCCTTACTACCAGTATATGTAGATATTTCACTTGTTTTCTTGATGGACTGATTGGAGTTAATACAGTGCATGTATCAGTGTCCATAATCCTTTCGTCCATCCATCCATTGCCTGTAACCGCTTATCCTGTTCAGGGTCGTGGGCAAGCTGGAACCTATCCCAGCTGACTATGGGCGTGAGGCGGGGTACACCCTGGACAAGTCGCCAGGTCATCACAGGGCTGACACATAGACACAGACAACCATTCACACTCACATTCACACCTACGGTCAATTTAGAGCCACCAGTTAACCTAACCTGCATGTTTTTGGACTGTGGGGGAAACCGGAGCACCCGGAGGAAACCCACGCGGACACGGGGAGAACATGCAAACTCCGCACAGAAAGGAAGGTCCTTGTCAGCCACTGGGCTCAAACCTAGAACCTTCTTGCTGTGAGGCAACAGTGCTAACCACTACACCACCGTGCCACCCCCATCGGTGTCCATATTTTTATTATAATAGCCGCATATCATAGCCCAGTAGTACACTGGCTTCCAGTAACCCACCCATAAGTAAAGTGAAGGCACCCAAGGAGGTGATGATGATTTCATTGGTCAACCTTGCAGTCTATTGGTTGGTATCACCAAAATCCGAGACAGTGCAGAAATCTTTAAGCAGAAGATTCATGAGTGCAGAAAAGCAGTCTGAGCGTAAGCAGGGGCTAGTTGTGGGGGGGGGCGGCGACACGGGACATTGCAAAATCTGAATGTGAAATGAATAAATTCTTCCTTTTTTGGTTGACCCCATTAGGGGTCACCACAGCAGATAATGTCCCTCCATGTTCTCCTGTCCTCCGTATCTTTTTCTGTCACACCAACCGTCTTCATGTCCTCCTTAAATCCATCACATCCATGAATCTCATCTTTGCTCTTCCTCTTTTCCTTCTACCTGGCAACTCCATCTCCAGCATTCTATCCCCAGTATGCTCTGGATCTCTCCTCTGTCCATGTCCAAACCATCTCAATCTCGGCTCTCTTATCTCACTTTGTCTACAAGCCGTCCTACATGTCCTGTCCCTCTAATATAATCGTTTCTAATCCTGTCCAACTTTCTCACTCCCAATGAAAATCTCAACACCTTCAGCTCTGCTCCCTCCGGCTCAGTTCAGACTCCTGTCTTTTTGTCTACAAACCGTACAACATCGCTGCTCTAACTACTGTCTTGTACGTGAACAAAAACGTTCTGGTATGAAAGTCCTCTTCATGATCTGCATAGTTGATTTGGCATGAGTTTTACGCCGGATGCCCTTCCTGGCAAAAACCTCCCCGTTTATCCGGGCCTGGGACCGGTACTAAGAATGCACTGGCTTGTGCACCTCACTGGCTGGATTGTGAAATGAATAAATACGGCTCTCAAATTGAAAGGCCGCACTCTTGATTAAAGACAGGAATAAAACTCTTTATAAGAAAGGTGCATGTGGTGTAACTTTGAAGTTTTACCAGTCCAATTATATACAAAGATGTACACTTGAGGGTACAAACCCAGTGACAAGGAACGGTACAGATTAGTGCCCTTTTCTCTGCAGAGTAAACCTGTAAATTCTCAAATTTTCGATGCAGGAAAATCTTCAGGACGAAGGAGTTTACGCTTTTTTGGAGAGGAGGGGTTTTTAGTAACATGACAAGCTCCTTTTTTTTTTTTTGCCTTAGTAACATCAGGAGGGAAAAACTTGTTCCGCAGATGTTCCACGACATTAAACATAACTGTCAACGGATAGAATTTACAACACAGAGAACCACAGCATTTTAATAAATAAATAGTTGCAGTATAAGAGAAATAAAACATTTTCGGATGTACAGGTACAGTACCTCGCATCACAACATACTATTGTTGATCATTTTCCAAAAACAGCATGTCCCCAAGTGTATTATTGCAAGTTTTCAAGATCATATTAATTAGATTTTTTTTTGCAAGATCTTAATCTTTTTTTTTTTTTTGTTATTTTTATCCTGAATTTGTCTTCATGAACAGGACACGAATGAAATTTATAGCTAGACGGCCTTTCGGTTTCATAAAATCTGTGAAATTTAGTTCCCTCTGAAATTTGCTCATTGTGATATATGTTTATTTTTGTAACACACACACACACACACAATATATATATATATATATATATATATATATAATCTCATTATCTCTACCCGCTTTATCCTTCTACAGGGTCGCAGGCAAGCTGGAGCCTATCCCAGCTGACTACGGGCGAAAGGCGGGGTACACCCTGGACAAGTCGCCAGGTCATCACAGGGCTGACACATAGACACAGACAACCATTCACACTCACATTCACACCTACGGTCAATTTAGAGTCACCAGTTAACCTAACCTGCATGTCTTTGGACTGTGGGGGAAACCGGAGCACCCGGAGGAAACCCACGCGGACACGGGGAGAACATGCAAGCTCCACACAGAGGGGCCCTCGCCGGCCCCGGGGCTCGAACCCAGGACCTTCTTGCTGTGAGGCGACAGCGCTAACCACTACACCACCGTGCCGCCCCTATCTATATATATATATATATATATATATATATATTTTTTTTTTAAACGCAGGCCATTCTGTGGCTGGGATTCTGTGAATATTTAATTTTTAGAAGAAGAAGAAACCTTTATTTGTCACATGCACATTTCAAGCGCAGTGAAATTCATCCTCTGCATTTAACCCATCTGAAGCAGTGAACACACGCATGCACACACCCAGAGCAATGGGCAGCCACACCAGAGCGCCCGGGGAGCAGTCAGGGGTTCGGTACCTTGCTCAAGGGCACTTCAGCCCAAGGCCACCCTACGTCAACCTAACTGCATGTCTTTGGACTGTGGGGGAAACCGGAGCACCCAGAGGAAACCCACGCGGACACGGGGAGAACATGCAAACTCCACACAGAAAGGCCCTCGCCAGCCGCTGGGTTCGAACCCAGAACCTTCTTGCTGTGAGGTGACCGTGCTAGCCACTTACACCACCGGTTTACCTTCTTCTTCTTCTTTTGGGTTTTACGGCAGCTGGCATCCACAGTGTTACATTACTGCCATCTACAGGTTTCCCTTTGAGCGTGCACTGACAGTTCCATCATTCTGTCGCTAAATGAACAGCTGATCACACCGAGGTGCTCGCTGAGCGCCCATATTTATTAGTTTGGTCCTGCGTTTCCTTTCCTTCGTATATAACATAACGTCTTTTCTTCTCGCTTTCCGTTACTGTCATCGGCCTTTCACGTTTCACATTTTGCACACTCACGTCCTCCATTTTTTTCTCCTGTTTCACATTTGTATCTCACAATGCCTTGTGCGAGCAGGGAAAGCCCACCACGTGATGCATGACGTAGTATCTTGTACTGGGTCATGGTGAAGCAGGAAAAAATAGTAGAGAATTTAGGACCACGTGGAGATAAATTCATTAATTTCTATTTTTAAAAAACTATTACAATTGGAAGTCTGTGTTTCAAATTCAGTAGTTTTCGGTCCATTAAACAAAAATAATTGAGTGTCAGGGAAAATTCTTTCCATGGCCTACACTTGAAAAATCTGAAAGGCCGTCTACCTTTAATGCATAATTCATGAAGGTACCTTGTTGTTGTTGTTGTGATGAGGATCTTGATAACATGAGAAAAAATTTTAATTATTGCTTCTAGGATATATGTTAATGTTGGTTGAATAATGTTAAATGATAAAAAAAAGAATTTAACATTTTATCGTTGTTTTTTAAAAAAATAATCATTCATTATTTACATCATTAATGATATAATTTAATAATTAGAATTGTGTTCAATTTATTTTTTAAAATCTCAAACTCTTTCTCTGCACAGTTTTCATCTGAAATGTGAGCATCATACTGTAAAACCCAAGCGCACGTTAGCTGCTGGACACTGATGCAGCAAACAGCACTCTCGAAAAAGTAAACGTTTCAAATGACTGCTTTCTGTAAATTACCGAATCTGAGCAACTTTTATGAGCAGACTGCTACTTCGAGACACACACACACACACACGCATAAAGTGAAACAGAGGAAGAAGATGGATCTCGGGACAGATTGTTAGTGACATGTTAATTTCTACTTCGTCACTCAAGCTTGGTGCATCTGCAATCAAAGTGATGGCACGCAGGCAGAGCCATCAAACCTCCATATCGCTCCAACTCCGCCTTCTCAACGTGGCTTTCTCTCTCTCTCTCTCTCGCACGCAGCCTCATAACACTGCCCGTATCTGTCCTCATCATTCCTCTCCTGCTGTCTTTCTTCTTATTCGGCCACTTCTAGCCTTCTTTTATTGACAAGTTGTTTTTTTAGTCACACGTTCTGCTGTTTATTTCACTTTTTATGCCTTTTTTAAAAAATGAAACCCATTCCTTAATCGAATCAACACATGCACATGTTACTGTAGCCTACTAAGGTGCTAATGTTATAGAATAACTGTTGGCCTGATGTCTCGTTTGGCTCGATCATCTTGAGAGCGTGCGGTTTCAGGAAAACCATCAACACCTGATACGAAACCCTCTGTACGGTCGCGACCATCATCAGTGTCACGTTATTATTAAGACAGAATTATGATGATGTCTGAAATGGTTTTGCATCGACACACTGTGTGCTGAAGACATTTTCTCATCCTGGTGTGTGTGTGTGTGTGTGTGTGTGTGTGTGTGTGTTCTCCTGAGGCAGGCAGCCGTGGTACTACGGCTGGGGTTTTAATCTCCCCCGAGGGCAAGCACTGCTGGACAAGTGGAACCAGATCCCTGACTCCACTGACATCCTGCTCACACACTGCCCTCCTCTGGGTGAGTCACTAATCACACACACACACACACACGCGCATACACACATGCAGGCATGCACTTCTTCACAACTTTTTCCTGCGAGTTTGTTTCCACTGAAACACACACATTGACGCACACACACACATTTGCTTTGAGGGCTTTGGCAGATGGAGTGGCTACAGCAGGCTGCTAAAGCATGCAGCTTGGAGACGCTGTTCGCAGTGCGGCAAATCCCTGTGCACACAATAAAACACACACACACAAGTATAATGTACGGTATATGGGAGGGGGAAAGTTTCTCAAGAAAGACAGCTGCATTTTAAGACGCCTAGCCTTTGGGCCTTTGGAGTGTGTGACAAAGGCTTAATTCTCATGAGGTGTGTGTGTGTGTGTGTGTGTGTGTGTGTGTGTGTGTGTGTATGTGTGTGTGTGTGTGCACGCTCTGAGGTGTGTGTATGTATGCATACGTTCACCAACAACTGGAAATCAGAACATCTGCATTTGCATCACTTGAGATTTGTGTTAAATATGAACTAACTTTACCTGTGCAGGTAAAAGCAGGTTTGAGGCGATGAATATAAAACATACTAGACTGGATATTTAAATTTAATTCAAAATTAAACATACTATAATGTTTATAAATATATAAAACGTAAAAATAATCAACTAATACGTCCTGATGAACAATAGACTGCTTATTTGTTTGGTTGGTTGGTTGGTTGGTTGGTTGGTTTTTAGTTTAGTAGAATGTATTTTTATTCAGGCGCTACCTCTGAAAAGTTTTCTTTTATTTTATCGTATTTGATTAATTGATTTTTTAATTATTACAATATGGAAATGAGGCAACGGATCATTGAATGCAACATAAATACAGTTTGCATATGAGAGATTTTTTTTTTTTGAGAACACACCCAGCGTTCTGACTTTTCTGTAACATTTTATCAAAATGATTTAATGTAGATTTGAAATGTTATTTAAAACATTTAAAATGTGATTCAGTTAAAGCTAGACGGCCTTTCAGATTTTTCAACTGTAGGTCATAAAAAGAATTTTCCTCGACACCTAGTTATTTTTGTTTAGTGACTGAAAGCTACTGAATTTGAATCATAGACTTCCAATTTTATTAGTTTTTTTTAAATAGAACAATTAATTTATTTATTTCTACATGCCCCTAAATTCTCCACTATTTTTTCCTGCTTCACCATGACCCAATACAAGATACTACGTCATGCATCACGTGGTGGGCTTTCCCCGTTCGCGCAAGGCATTGTGGGATACAAATTTGAAACAGGAGAGAAAAATGGAGGACGTGAGTGTGCGAAATGTGAAATGTGAAAGACCGACTACAGTAACGGAAAGCGAGAAGAAAAGACGTTATGTTCTATACGAAGGAAAGGAAACGCAGGACCAAACTAATAAATATGGGCGCTCAGCGAGCACCTCGGTGTGATCAGCTGTTCGTTTAGCGACAGAATGATGGAACTGTCAGTGCACGCTCAAAGGGAAACCTGTAGATGGCAGTAATGTAACACTGTGGATGCCAGCTGCTTTAAAACCCAAAAGAGGAAGAAGAAGGTACACCTGCGCATGCACACATGGACTTCCTCTGTCTGCTTGACTGCGCCAAGCAAGTGATTTCATGCCCATTATTTGCTTTAATCCCCTCAAATTAAATAACTTCCCAGCCACAGAACGGCCTGATATTTTGTGAGATATTACAGAAATAAACATACCGTATATCACAATGACCACATTTCAGAGGGAACTGAATTTCACTGATTTTATGAAATCAAAAGGTCGTCTAGCTTAAAAAGATTTTTCAAACTGTTATGTACAACCCCGATTCCAAAAAAGTTGGGACACAGTACAAATTGTTAATAAAAACGGAATGCAATCATTTACAAATCTCAAAAACGGATATTGTATTCACAATAGAACAGAGACAACATATCAAATGTCGAAAGTGAGACATTTTGAAATTTCATGCCAAATATTGGCTCATTTGAAATTTCATGACAGCAACACATCTCAAAAAAGTTGGGACAGGGGCAATAAGAGGCTGGAAAAGTTAAAGGTACAAAAAAGGAACAGCTGGAGGACCAAATTGCAACTCATTAGGTCAATTGGCAATAGGTCATTAACATGACTGGGTATAAAAAGAGCATCTTGGAGTGGCAGCGGCTCTCAGAAGTAAAGATGGGAAGAGGATCACCAATCCCCCTAATTCTGCGCCGACAAATAGTGGAGCAATATCAGAAAGGAGCTCGACAGTGTAAAATTGCAAAGAGTTTGAACATATCATCATCTACAGTGCATAATATCATCAAAAGATTCAGAGAATCTGGAAGAATCTCTGTGCGTAAGGGGGTCAAGGCCGGAAAACCATAGTGGGTGCCCGTGATCTTTGGGCCCTTAGACGGCACTGCATCACATACAGGCACGCTTCTGTATTGGAAATCACAAAATGGGCTCAGGAATATTTCCAGAAAACATTATCTGTGAACACAATTCACCGTGCCATCCGCCGTTGCCAGCTAAAACTCTATAGTTCAAAGAAGAAGCCGTATCTAAACACGATCCAGAAGCGCAGACGTCTTCTCTGGGCCAAGGCTCATTTAAAATGGACTGTGGCAAAGTGGAAAACTGTTCTGTGGTCAGACGAATCAAAATTTGAAGTTCTTTATGGGAATCAGGGACGCCGTGTCATTCGGACTAAAGAGGAGAAGGACGACCCAAGTTGTTATCAGCGCTCAGTTCACAAGCCTGCATCTCTGATGGTATGGGGTTGCATTAGTGCGTGTGGCATGGGCAGCTTACACATCTGGAAAGACACCATCAATGCTGAAAGGTATATCCAGGTTCTAGAGCAACATATGCTCCCATCCAGACGACGTCTCTTTCAGGGAAGACCTTGCATTTTCCAACATGACAATGCCAAACCACATACTGCATCAATTACAGCATCATGGCTGCGTAGAAGAAGGGTCCGGGTACTGAACTGACCAGCCTGCAGTCCAGATCTTTCACCCATAGAAAACATTTGGCGCATCATAAAACGGAAGATACGACAAAAAAGACCTAAGACAGTTGAGCAACTAGAATCCTACATTAGACAAGAATGGGTTAACATTCCTATCCCTAAACTTGAGCAACTTGTCTCCTCAGTCCCCAGACGTTTACAGACTGTTGTAAAGAGAAAAGGGGATGTCTCACAGTGGCAAACATGGCCTTGTCCCAACTTTTTTGAGATGTGTTGTTGTCATGAAATTTAAAATCACCTAATTTTTCTCTTTAAAGTATACATTTTCTCAGTTTAAACATTTGATATGTCATCTATGTTCTATTCTGAATAAAATATGGAATTTTGAAACTTCCACATCATTGCATTCCGTTTTTATTTACAATTTGTACTTTGTCCCAACTTTTTTGGAATCAGGGTTGTATAAAATGTCACTTAAAGGCAAATCCTTTCAAGATATTAAGAATAAACAGTATGTCAAAGTCTGACTTGAAGACCTCTGTGTGTGTGTGTGTGTGTGTGTGTGTGTGTGTGTGTGTGTGTGTGTGTGTGTGTGTGTTCTGAGAAAAATCACAAAAATTGAAAAATGTGTTGTTTTGAGGAAAACAGCCGATGAGAAATATCATTACGCAACACAATTCCAGGAAACTGTAAATCTTTCAGCACAAATGATGACATTACATAATCTACACTTGGACAACAGTGAATAAGTTTTATAATAAACAAAATAAAATAAAATGAAAAACATGTTTTCACCTAAGTTCTAGAAAAAAAGATGTAGTTACAGTGATAAAATTGTAAAAATGATGTATTCATGCGCATAATTTGTGATGTATTTTTATGTCTTGAGGAGGTAAAAACAATCATTTTTGCCGTAGTTATGTTGTGATGTGTGTGTGTGTGTGTGTGTGTGTGTTAATGCAGGTTTTCTCGACTGGGTGCCGAGGAAGATGCAGCGTGTTGGCTGCATGGAGCTGCTGAACACAGTGCAGAGACGAGTCCAACCCAAATTACACGTCTTTGGACACATACATGAAGGTAACTTCACCTGCATCGACTCCACATCACAATCACGTGAAAAATTCAGCTCCTTTGCTCGCATGAGCTCACGTATGCGGAGGAGGGCGGATAGCGCTTTCCTCCGAGTCTGTTCCGCTGCCTTGTGATGCAGCAGGAGCAGCAGTTTGAAAAGATGAAGAAGCACTTGGTCGGCTTCATGCGTCTGAGAGGAAGCGCGTGTAAACCTTCCCCCTCCCTGCATGGTGGATGTCGTGGGATGGGCTGGAGCTGGCTGATGGGTGTGAGTTCCTGAGAACACATCGGGAGAAAAGAGTTTGGTTACTGTTAAATATCAAATCAAACATTCACAGTGTGTCAGGATAATAATGGGTCAAAACAGACACTGTAAAACTCTCTCTCTCTCTCCCTCTCCCTTTCTATTGCTCTCCATCTCTCTCCATCGCCCTCTCTCTCTCCCTCTCTCTCCCTCTCTCATTCTCCCTCCCTCTCCCTCTCTCTCTCTCTTTCTATTGCTCTCTCTCTTTCTATTGCTCTCCCTCTCTCCCTCTCTTTCTATTACTCTCCCTCTCTCTCTCCCTCTCTTTCTATTGCTCTCCCTCTCTCTCTCCCTCTCTTTCTATTGCTCTCCCTCCCCCTCTCTCCCTCCCTCCCTCTCTCTCTCCCCCTCTCTATCGCTCTCCCTCTCTTTCTCTCCCTTGCCCTCTCTCTCTCCCCCTCCCTCTCTCTTTCTATCACTCTCCTTCTCTCCCTCTCTCTCTTTCTATCACTCTCCTTCTCCCTCTCTCTCTCTTTCTATTGCTCTCCATCTCTCTCCCTCGCCCTCTCTCCCTCCCTCTCCCTCTCTCCCCTTTCCCTCTCGCTCTCTCTTTCTATTGCTCTCCCTCTCTTTCTCCCTCTCTTTCTATTGCTCTCCCTCTCTCTCTCCCTCTCTTTCTATTGCTCTCCCTCCCTCTCTCTCCCTCCCTCCCTCCCTCTCTCTCTCCCCCTCTCTCTCTATCACTCTCCCTCTCTTTCTCTCCCTCGCCCTCTCTCTCTCCCCCTCCCTCTCTCTTTCTATCACTCTCCTTCTCTCCCTCTCTCTCTTTCTATCTCTCTCCTTCTCCCTCTCTCTCTCTTTCTATCTCGCCCTCTCTCTCCCCTCCCTCTCTCTTTCTATCACTCTCCTTCTCTCCCTCTCTCTCTCTTTCTATCTTTCTCCCTCTCTTTCTATCTCTTCCTCTCTCTCTCCCCTCCCTCTCTCTCTTTCTATCCCTCTCCCTCTTTCTATCTCTCCCTCTCTCTCTCCCTCTCTCTCTTTCTATCTCTCCCTCTCTCTCCCCCTCCCTCTCTCTTTCTATCACTCTCCTTCTCTCCCTCTCTCTCTTTCTATTCCTCTCCCTCTCTCCCTCTCTCTTTCCCTCTCTCTTTCTCTCTCTCCCTCTCTCTCTGTATTCGGCGTATCACTGCAGTGATGTCGCCACTCTGACGGCTTTTTCTTCCAGCCATCAGAGTTTCTCGGGGAGAGTTACAGTCGTGGTTTCCTGTTACCTTCTACTGGATTATTATAGAGGTTTTCTTCTCTCACCATTAGGGGCAATTTAGACTCGCTAGTTAGCCAAACCGCATGTCTTTGGACTGTGGAGGAAACCGGAGCACCGGAGGAAACCCACACAGACACAGGGAGAACATGCAAACTCCACACAGAGGCCCCCGTCAACCATGAGGTTCGAACTGTCCACTGTCAACCTATAGCAGGACTTTCAGCTACAATTTCGGAAGACTGCGCGACATAAAATTCCCTCTTACCTCGATGGTGCCAGCATTTACAGCTAACTGTAGCATTTAAAATTTTTGACCCATTGCTATGGCAATATATATATATATATATATATATATATATATATATATATATATATATATATATATATATATATGATATTACACGGAGATATGAAGTTTATCTTTGAGTGCTGAACATAATCACGAGGAAGTGAAGCGAACAAGTGATATATTTTTCCACATGAGATAAACTTCATATCTTCACACCACAGTGTAATGTTCTTTATATTATATGGACACATCCACAAAAAAATGCAAGTAAATCAAAAGAATTTTAATTTTGAGCTGGTTCGCCAAAATTCACCAAAACACTGGGAGTGATGTCATCGGAGTGAAATATCAGGAATTATTATACATACAGGACACTTTTTCGATGGAATAAAAACGTGTGTTCTATGCCCTTCTAGCAGGTTTCATTCATTTGCTTTGATAGCATGCAATATCGTTAGCATATCGCTTATCCTAGCTGAATGGAATATATCTGATATACCACGAAAAAAAGCCAGCTAATATTAATTAAATCTGTCACTCAGATCTGTGATGTATTTTGTATGAAAAATGCGAGTTTTTTCAACACGAGAAGATAAATTTCATATCTTCAAGCCAACGTATGAGTTTCTTTTTATTATATCGACACATTCACAAACAAAAAGTCCCCAAATTTATCAAAACAACTCACTCACCGATTTCCTCACGAGTCACATGTCACGGTTTTGGTTCTGCATGTCCCGGGTGGAGCTCGGATGAAAAATACGAGGAGTGTGGCAAAAAAGAGTATAAAGTTTTAAAATTTTACCAAAAAATCTGAACATATGATCACAGATGAGGCAGCGGTATTATTTTTTTTTTGCCTCAGATATTTTTCTGCGCCAAACAACTGCAGCAAAATGGTGAGGAAAAAGTGCGTTCACTTTCATCATGGTAGACGATTTTGAGCCTTCCGGGGGTCAAGCAGCACACATTCCGAGCCCTTCCATCAGAACATGTGAGAGGCCGGACGCTACCTTGACAACCAGAAGGGTGTGGATTCATTCCCCAGAAAGTTTCGTCATGTTGAAAACTGCTGTGGGTCAAGTGCCAGATGAATTTATCCACTACAAATGTGGAGGCGGGCGGCACGGTGGTGTAGTGGTTAGCGCTGTTGCCTCACAGCAAGAAGGTCCGGGTTCGAGCCCCGTGGCTGGCGAGGGCCTTTCTGTGTGGAGTTTGCATGTTGTCCGCGTGGGTTTCCTCCGGGTGCTCCGGTTTCCCCCACAGTCCAAAGACATGCAGGTTAGGTTAACTGGTGACTCTAAATTGACCGTAGGTGTGAATGTGAGTGCGAATGGTTGTCTGTGTCTATGTGTCAGCCCTGTGATTACCTGGCGACTTGTCCAGGGTGTACCCCGCCTTTCGCCCGTAGTCAGCTGGGATAGGCTCCAGCTCGCCTGCGACCCTGTAGAACAGGATAAAGCGGCTAGAGATAATGAGATGAGATGAGACAAATGTAGAGGCATCCACGAGCATCTTTTAGGCGTATGTGAGCATCCTTGAGGCATACGAGAACTTTCTGGGGGTTACTGAGGCATTCTGTTGCAACCATCGAGCTCAAAATGTTCACGGAACAACATTCTGCAGAAAGTGAAAAGAAAACCTATGAACAAGTAGAGTAGGGGTGTACAAACCTTTGACTGGTACGGTATATATTACAAATCACTGATACTTTATAAATCACTGAAGGATTTATTTTGCACTTTAAAACTCTACCTCTTCCCTTTGTTCGTTACACATATCTTGTATTCACTGTCAAAAAAAAGAAAGAAAGTGAAAAGTTTGCCTAGGGGGCGTGGCTTATTTCGTCTTGCCGTCAGCTACGCAGTCATGAAAACTGTACACGCTGCCATCATTGCTATAAGGCCATATGTCGCTATACGTTGCTGCCGTCATTGGTTTAACCAGCATCTTCCATCGCAGGTTCATTTGCATATTTCCTCCGCCCAAATTTATGTGACAGATCACCTCCAAATTCTGCCGGAATGGTCATGGTAGGCCTCGCCACAGTTCTCACGGATCAACCGTGAGCTTAGCGTGACTCGAGGAGAACTTACAGATCTGATCCTGAGTCTGATCACTGGATCAGATTTGACATTTTTTCCAATTCAGTCCACTGGTACACTGTATAGTAGGTTAAAGGGGAACTGAAGTCATTTTTTAAACTCGCTTTATTTCTTAATTAACGTGTTATTCAATTACGTTTTCGGTTTTATTAACCTTATATCGTGACTCGTATTGGCATATTATATTACACTTACCGGCCTGTTCGGTTTTGAGCCATGTTGAATGTAGTTCGTTTGGTCCACGGCAGGCGTCGCTTATCCACGCGATCTTCACGAGACTTGTACGAGACTTCAAACGTGAAGCGTCAGCGCCGCCATTTTGAAAACTGTTTACACAGCGGCCAGACTGCCATATCATTCCAATTTAGATTAATTTTGAGATTTGCCAGCTTCATCAGTGATGGAGATTATTCCATACGACTTCGAACCAACGTGAAGTAGAGAAGACCTGGAAAGATGACAGGATAAGGATGAGTCCGCCGCGCTGATATTTACATCATTACTGTCGCACGATTAAAACGTGCCAGATCAGGCGGCTGGTGGGTTTTCAAAATAATAAATACATACATGTATTTTTGTGGTAAATACATATTATACTGAGCGCATTTCCCACATAATTTTCACTAAAGTTACGGACAGCACTACAAAATGGCTTCGCTACTATTATAGTGCCTTATATAGTGAGTAGGGAGCGATTTCGGACACAGGGAGAACTTCCGGCTTGATTACATCAGCATTCGAAAGAGGGCGCGCGCGTCTTTTGACAGCGTTGGCAGATGTTGGTCACTTTTGCCGCTTTTCCACTACCAACGCGGCTGAGTTGGGCTGAGCCGTGCCGTGCTGAGTTGGGCTGAGTCGAGCTGAGTGGGGCTGTTGGAGTTGCATTTCGACTACAACCGCGCTGAACCGTGCTGGCTGGAAGTGGGTGGACACATTGGGTGGAGTTAGCGAAAGTGGGTGGACGTCACGTGATGTCGTTAGGCGGCGCAAACAGTGACATCAGTGATCTTTTAAGCGGTAGTCTCATGACCCGGATAGTAAACAATAAACATGGAGTCGTTAGTGTTGCTGGTCTTGGTGCTGTGGCTTGTTGTCACCGACAACGCCAACAGGTACTGGCAAGAGCGCATAGATGAGGCGAGGTGCATAAGGCTTCATAATTCTCGTAATTCGTAATTCTTCTCCTTCCAGGTTTACGGTGTTTACAGATCCCAGCGTGCTCGCGGGGCGTGTGTGGGCATGTGAGGACACTCCTCCTCACCAATCAGTGCACAGGGGAGTGTCTCCTCACGCCCCCAGCCCCACTCGGCTCGGTTTGGCTCGCTTCAGCCCTACTCCAAAGCCGTGCGAGTTTTGGGTGCTGAGTAGGGCTGAAGCGAGCTGAGTCGTGCTGGTTTTTGGTAGTCGAAACGCGAGCCGTGTCGGGCTGAAGTGAGCTGAAAAAGGGTAGTGGAAAAGGGCCATTTGATTTCCGCTGTACGTTTTACTTCCGTCCTACGATGTCTCGCACAGGTCTCAACGAATCTCGTTTACGGCCGTTGCTTTGACATATGGACTGATGTATTACAGAGCATATTTCAAACACTCATAACTTGCTATAGCGGCGACAAAATAGCGATCAAAAATGCATTCCGATATTTAATAAAATGAGAAATCGAATTTTGATCGTAAAAAATTTGCCTTCAGTTCCCCTTTAAGGTGTGAATATGTGCGTTAACTTACAATAAAAACAAACTATGCATTTGAAAATAATACGACTGATAATACAGCACCCTGAACCCTGCGAAAAGCCTGAACATGGGATTGTGTTGGATGTGTACCAGCAAAAAAAAGAAAAAAAAAACATTAGCGATAGCGTTAGCACAGAACGCTGGACTAGTATTAGATTAGATTTGAAAACTTACCCCGTCTGATGGATTTTCTGCAGTGAACACGTGTCGTGTTGCAGAGATTCGCTCAGTTAGTGATATCGACTGACATTGTATTAAAGATTAAAAATTGAGTTCGTAAAAAGGTGAGATAAAAGACAACCAGAGCTCTCCATCTGAAACTCATTCACAATTCAGCTTTCCAACACTATAAATATTACTGCAGCACCGAGAACAGCAGAGACACTTGCTCACAGTGCAGTCATACACATAAATAATTTATACCCTCCCTTTAGGCATAATTAAGGTCCTTTTACGACTCTTTGTAGCATGATTATAAATGAAAGTGAATTCATTTGCCTAACACACCCTCAGATCACAACTTCATAATATAATCATAAAAAAAAAGCCAAACCTTCTCGCTAAAGTAAAACTCAAACTGACAAACATGACCTTTTAACGGCAGTTTTATTGAAGGACGTTTTGAAGATCAGCGCTAATTCAATTCTGTGCAAATATGGAACTCTGGTGAAAGAAACCGGAGCCTAATGGAGTGTGTTTGTGCCCACAGCAGATCGAGTTGACTGCTCGAGAAACACTGCCGCAGATCCAGTCGGAAAATTAATAACTGGCTGTAGATCGAGGACTCATTTTTTAAACATGAAACACTGCAGCTTTTTATCCAATCACGTGCGTTTATGTCAATTATTTAGCTGAAGGTAGCCTATCAAGAAAAGCAAGTTTTCACATGCTGTATTTTCATAGTTTTTTTATTTTTTATTTATTTCCCCTCTCTGGTGTGATTAGGGACGTGATCACACAGCTTGTTAAAAATAAAAGGCGACAATGAAAGCATAATAGTTTGCGATCATCTCATCTCATTATCTCTAGCCGCTTTATCCTGTTCTACAGGCGAGCTGGAGCCTATCCCAGCTGACTACGGGCGAAAGGCGGGGTACACCCTGGACAAGTCGCCAGGTCATCACAGGGCTGACACATAGACACAGACAACCATTCACACTCACATTCACACCTACGGTCAATTTAGAGTCACCAGTTAACCTAACCTGCATGTCTTTGGACTGTGGGGGAAACCGGAGCACCCGGAGGAAACCCACGCGGACACGGGGAGAACATGCAAACTCCGCACAGAAAGGCCCTCGCCGGCCACAGGGCTCGAACCCGGGTCTTCTTGCTGTGAGGCGACAGCGCTAACCACCAAGGACGCGTTATCCTAATGGGCTTCATGGGCAGCTGCCCAGGGCCTCGGCCACTAGGGGGCCTCGGCGGTAGCGAGATCGGAAAATATGAAACGATATTTTCAGAAGTTTTGATCATATTGATAACGTTTTTGATGCATTTCGCCACCCGTAAGGAAGCCCACCTTGTCCCGTCGCATAAATCACCCGTCATTGTCAATATGATCACTGTCCACCATGTCTTCACACGCTACGCCAGCTTGAGTTCAATCATTTAATTAATGACTTCGCTTTCCAGAAAAGTGCCCTTGTAAGTTGACCCATGGCTGTCAAACTGAATGCGCAAAGCTGTGTGCCACTGCTGTTTGGGACATTACGTGTGTGAAAGGATGAAATGTTTCACACAGCCTAACATTTTGAGATTTATTTCTGAGAAGCAAGATATTTTTCTTTCTTTGTTATCGCTCTTTGTTTTCACAAGTTAAAAGTCGCCTGGATTCCAAAATGAAAACGAACGGTTATATACCAAATGAATGTTCTTGTTCTGAATACTAAAGAAACTGTTGTAGGCCGAGGTTATGTTCTTGACGTGTTGTTCATTGACTCACTCATTCAAAGGCTTCTTGAGGCTAAACTTTAGTTAAGCAGACTTGTTTAGGCCCCGGTCACACCGCCCGAACTTTGCTGGAGCGTTCCTGGAGCGGTGAAAAAAATTCATCACCGTTCGTAACCGTTCACCACCGTTTAACAAAAGTTGGCCCCCGTTAAAGCAACGCCGTATACGCTCGGCCACCGCTGATGTTTCTTGAGGGGCCCTCCTACCGCTCCGAAAGTTTTGAGCTGCACAAAATATTGCGAGCGGTGAGGAGGGGGCAATTTTCCACCCCGGCAAAGTTCACCCCCACTCCACCAACGCCCAGTCAAAGTTTGGCACCGCTAGACGCAAGTTCGTGGACGCTTGGGTCCGCTAGGCCAACGCAGAAATCTTGAATGCTGGACCACCGCTGCTTCGCCAGCGTTGCCCGGGCGGCGATTAAACGTTGCACAAACTTCGGTGGAGCGGTTGTAAGCGTTTTACGAGTGGACACGGGGTTGCTGGAACGGTGTCAGGCGTTGAAGCAGCTATCCATGGCGGCGATGAACTTTGGTTTGGCGTTGGTCTAGAGGTGTCGGAGCGGGACCAGAATTTGGCTATAAATACGGGGAGAAATGGACCAGGAGCTCATTTGGAATCGAGCTGCCGTTGAGTTCAGATCTCATCTATATCGAATTTGCTCAAAGTTACAGTAAAACTGTATCACCATGGATGCTGAGAGACTTGCTATGATTGGTGCTAAACCAACTTTATACCCCCGCCGAGCCAAAGCCCGCATGCGCAGAACGCCGCTATACCAACGCTCGCGTCACCGCTAAACCAACGCTCGCTACCGCTAAACCAATGCTAAAGCAACACTGGCTTCAGCGGTGCACCGCTAAGCCAACGCCCGTGTTTTCGATTTTTTTCCCATTTTGTGCGCGGTGACGAGCGTTGTCGAAATTCGGCCCCCCCTCCCTACCGTTCAAGGAACGCTCCAGCAAAGTTCGGGCGGTGTGACCAGGGCCTAACTGTGATGTCTGATGGATTTTTTCACCATGCAGTTGCCTATTTCACCATTGCTTTTTCTCGATTAAATAGGTGTTGATGGATATAAAGTTTTATCGTTCAATAGTATTTCTAATTGTGCCACTGTCATTATTTAAGTTAGACAGGCACGTCTGAGGGGGTGAATTTGCTGAGCGCAGTTGACAACAGGCGGGGGGGGGGGCCCCGGGGGGGGGGGGTCTGCCCAGGGCCTCGGCAAGGGTTAACGTGGCCCTGCTAACCACTACACCACCGTGCCGCCCCCATCCACAGCATTTCTAACAAAAAAAAGTAGCAAAAAAGGCCATTAAAATTTTAGAATTTTACCAAATAATCTGAACATACAGTATACGATCATAGACGAGGCAGCATTATTATTTTTTCCCCCTCAGATATCTTTCTGCGCCAAACAACTGCAACAAAACGGTGAGGTAAAAGTTTGCAGTGAGATTTCTTAACGCTAAGCAGCTACTCCATTTTTATTTTTTATTTTTTATGAAACACAGAGACGACAGTCCCTCCTACTTGTTTTTATTCGCTCACAAGATTTGCGAATTCACAGGTTAAAATTTACAGCAGTTAAACTGGCACAAAACTTAAACACTCGTAAGTGCCATCAGATGCAAATTTCCTTCTTTCACGTCCTGCGTCCTTTCCCTTTCAGTGAATCGGCTTTTCCGGTTGGTGAATTTTATTTGTGTTTGATGAAAAAATATATACACTACCGTTCAAAAGTTTGGGGTCACTTTGAAATGTCCTTATTTTTGAAAGAAAAGCACTGTTCTTTTCAATGAAGATCACTTTAAACTAATCAGAAATCCACTCTATACATTGCTAATGTGGTAAATGACTATTCTAGCTGCAGATGTCTGGTTTTTGGTGCAATATCTCCATAGGTGTATAGAGGCCCATTTCCAGCAACTCTCACTCCAGTGTTCTAATGGTACAATGTGTTTGCTCATTGCCTCAGAAGGCTAATGGATGATTAGAAAACCCTTGTACAATCATGTTAGCACAGCTGAAAACAGTTGAGCTCTTTAGAGAAGCTATAAAACTGACCTTCCTTTGAGCAGATTGAGTTTCTGGAGCATCACATTTGTGGGGTCGATTAAATGCTCAAAATGGCCAGAAAAATGTCTCGACTATATTTTCTATTCATTTTACAACTTATGGTGGTAAATAAAAGTGTGACTTTTCATGGAAAACACAAAATTGTCTGGGTGACCCCAAACTTTTGAACGGTAGTGTATATTACTTGGACGCAAGTGTTTTACTGGGAAATTCCGGCTGTGTGAGACGTGACCCATGAACATGCATTACACGTGACCCATGAATATCCGTAATCATCCATAAACTCACAGTAGGGTTCTGAGTTACGTCAGAAGCAGTACAGCGGTCCGTCATGTGTGCTGTGGGTGGGGGAGGGGCTACGGAACGTTTGTCACTGATTACACCTTTAATGTATTTGTGTACGTGTGTGTGTTTGTTCATTAGGTTACGGAATGATGACGGATGGAACCACGACATTTATTAACGCCTCCGCCTGCACAGTCAACTTCCAGCCCATGAACCCACCCATCGTGTTTGATCTGCCCAATCCCAGGAGCTCATGATTGAACTCGGTCCCGCCCAATGCCTCCCAAAATCAGGGTTCATTTTTAAGTGTGCTTTTGTTTTATTGGGGTGCTGTTTTGTGTATATATTACAGAGCGAGGGGGGGGGATGGATGGATGGATGGATGGATGGAGAGAGAGAAGGAGAGAGAGAGATGCTACTCTGTTTTTATGCCATATCCTATTCTCAATTCCTGCCTCATTTCCCGAGTGATTCTCACGCTTTCATTGCACTTGAAATGTTGTGACAATCCCTCTTATCCGTTCATGGTGGACACACACTGGGACAACCGTCATATGGACTGCGTGAGACACAGAACTCTAGAAGCCCGTAAGAACATCTGACCTTTTAATTACTTCACATCGGGGAAAGTTTCAAGGCCCGTGTGCTGACCGGATCTAATCTGATCTAATCCGATGTGATGTGATCTGATGTGATGGACGTGTCCATTTCCAGCCTTGTTGTTCCCGCTCGAGTTCTTCAGTGCTCTACAGAGAGAACCTCTGGTCAGGGTTCGGACTTCAATCCAGACACTGAAAATATCATGTACAGTTGCTGACGGTTGCTGTTGTATAAAAAAATTCTCCATTTTTATGCTTCCGTAGTTTGTTTTCTGGTAAAACGTGTGATGTGAGTGAGTTTGCAGCATACTGTAATTAACGGAATCATTTTAAAGCATCACAGTTCTTCAGTGCTTATTAGATGTCATGAAAATTTCTTTTTTCCTTTTTTAAATGCTTCTCAACTGAAAATACAAATACAAAGTGCACTTTTTAAGCCTGTCGCTCTACATGTTCGCACCAAATTTTTTTTTTTTCTGAGTTCCTCTCAGTGATTGTTTACTTTCATGTGCTTGACAGGTCTGACTACGGTTATTGTGATATTTACAATGAAATAAAGTGCTCTTTTGTTTCATCCTTTTTTTTTAACGTGGGTGAATAAGCGTATGAATCAGATGAGCATGTGTGAGAGAGCGTCAAGTCAAAAAAAAAGAAAAAAAAAAAGCTCTTCTAATGGCCAGAAAGGAAACTGTAGGACTGGAGGACTGTTTGGGTAAAGAAAATGAAGACAGAGAACAGCATTTGGATGGTTATGTAAAGGTTTGGAGTTGAATTGGTGTGCCATATTGGTTGTTTTTTTACCACCGTGCTGTTGCATTCTTGAATCTGATTGGTCGTTTCTATAGTAACAACGTACACAGGGACTTGTACGAAAGGGTTTACGGTCATTTAGCACAAAAGTCTTTTCACACAACTGTCAAGTTGTTTTGCACAAGTTCTAAGAATATTTAATCTTTATTATGAACGCCTGTTGATCATGTTTAAAGATGTCTGATGGATTTTGGATTCTTGTCAGGTTTTTTTTTTTTTTCGCTGACAAGTCTAACCTCTCAGCACAACTTCACTTCGTGGCTTTATTAGTCAAATACATACAAAAACAGTTATATGTGATATCAAATGGGCTTTTAATAATTTTGAGTACATTTTTAGGATTAGATTTTACTCTTAGTCAGCAAAACACACGTTGTCAGTTGTGGCAAGAGGCATAATCCTCCGGTGAATTATTTTGGGAAAGATGTCAGTTATTGACGGTCAGTAGAGTTTGTGATATGTTCAGAAGGGGCAGGGACGTGATCTATGAAGGTGTCTACAATTCAAAGTTTCTTATGCCTTAACGACAAATATATAAACACACCAGAGAATCGGGTTTTCAGTCCATGTGTCAGGAATAACTTGTCAACAACTGATCTGTAACGTGCAGAGCAACAAAAAAGAAAGTTTAATATTTGAGGGTAATTCTGGCTTCTAATCCCCAAACAATTATAACAAGTGTTGCCAAGCAAAACAAACCTCACCCGGTAGCACTTATGATGAATATGAAGGAAGATATCGCAAAAAAAAAGATTTTGACCTTTTTGGTGACCTTGACCTTGATTTTGACCTTGTGTGTGAACATACTTGGCCAGTAAACATGGTTCTGATTCTGAGTTTCTGCTGCTCTCAGCCAATCAGAACACAATGTACTGCTCTCAGCCGATCAGAAAACACTGTACTGCTTTCAGCCAATCATAACACACCGTACTGCTTTCAGCCAATTAGAACACAATGTACTGCTCTCAGCCAATCAGAACACAATGTACTGCTCTCAGCCAATCAGAACACACCATACTGCTCTCAGCCGATCAGAAAACACCGTACTGCTTTCAGCCAATCAGAACACACCGTACTGCTCTCAGCCAATCAGAACACAATGTACTGCTTTCAGCCAATCAGAACACAATGTACTGCTTTCAGCCAATCAGAACACGCCATACTGCTCTCAGCCAATCAGAAAACACCGTACTGCTCTCAGCCAATCAGAACACACCGTACTGCTTTCAGCCAATCAGAACACAATGTACTGCTCTCAGCCAATCAGAACACACCGTACTGCTCTCAGCCAATCAGAACACACCGTACTTTCAGCCAATCAGAACACAATGCACTACTCTCAGCCAATCAGAACACACGGTACTGCTCTCAGCCAATCAGAACACACCGTACTGCATTCACACCGTACTGCGTGATTGTTACACTCTTACATTCTTACAGCACGATGACATTGTGACTAGCGCCTCTATATGAAGCAGTAGCCACAAGAACCTTGACCTTGACCGGATGACCCCCAAAATGTTGGAGGTTCTATTTGAGACCAATATCTATCCATCCTAAAAGTTTCATGAAGCTCGGTCCAGCCGTTTTCCTGTAACATCATTAACAAAAAAACAAACAAACAAAGAAACCCCACCAAAAACAATACTTCACCCCCTGGTGGACTCCGTCCCGGGTGAGGTAATAAACACCTTCCTATATCAAGAAGAGTATTTTATTTCCATTATTGTGACCATTCCATGTTGAAATAAGAGTTGTGATTGAAATGAGAGTTGTGCGAAAAGATGTTTGTGCTAAATGACCCAATACCGTACAATAGACACTCTGTATAACCATAACCAGATGTATATTTAACAGTTATTCCACGAAATCGAGTCGTACATGACCTGATAGACAACGAGGCGCATAGCACTGAGGTTTTTTTTTTTTTTGCAAATTCGATAAATAAAAACTTTATACAAAACGTCTGACAAAGTCATTTCCGCTTAGAATGTAAACAAACCAGCGAAATGACAGGAGCAATTTGTGAAAAATGCAATAATAATGGTAATTATAATAATTGAAAATTTTTTAAAAATACATTCTTACCATCAAGCACTTTCATTCCATATTTTGTTGCTTTTTTTGTATTTTTTGTGGTTTTGTTTCTGAGTAGAATTTTTATTTCATTCTCAGCTGGTTCAGCAACACACTCTGCCATTTTGTTTTTCTCTACTCACGGTATATGAGCTGATATCCTAGTAGTAGAGTAGCCAATCAGAGCGTGATTGCTCATATCCAGTGAATGTGGAGAGAATAATTCTTGATATGATGATTGAGTCCCTAATGTCGATTTGTGTTTATTTTGTCTTATTAACATCGAGAGAGGAAAAAAACCCGAAAGGCTGGTGAGGGAACAACTATTTATAACTGCTGTAGGCTAACATCAGTGCTAAGAAGAAAAAGCTTATTTTGCGGATGTTCCATGACATTAAATGTGACTAAAAAGAGATTCAAAAGTACAACATGTCATTATTAATTCGTAGAAATTAGTGTAATTGTTGACGAAATGCTGTGGTGCATATAACAGAAAAAAAAAAACACTTCCAGATGCTTCGTGTCGAGCCACATCACACCACACTATCGTTTCCGATAACAGCGCACCATGCTATTGTATCTTCTATTCCTTTTATACTTTTTTTTTTTTTAATATGGACATTTTATTTCTGGAAAGTCTTCTTTTTTTTTTTTTAATTCGTCCTGCTCATGCAGCCTGTTTGGGGATTTTTTTTTTTTAATTATTATTATGATGATGATGATGATTTTTTTTTTTCATTTTTGACTGTTCAGACAATCTGTTGTGGTGTGTGTTCTCTGTGCTGAAGATCTTGTTGTTGTATTTCGTTTAAAAATTGAAAATCTTGATAAGGAGAAAATATTGTAAAAATAAAATCTTCCTTTTTGTTCTCTGGAAATTCATTTACGCTCCAAGTAAAATCTTATCTCTGCCACCGGCTCACATGTCTCCTTTTAGGTGTTTCTCTTCTTCCAACCCGGTGTGAGATTGAAACATTTCTCTGCTTTTTTTTTTTTCCAATCAAAAGGATCTGAATTTCATATCAATTATTTGAGAAAACCTAATTTACACAGGCACAAACCATATTGTCTCCTTCATTCGGTCACCTCACTCTTCCACACTTGTGCACATCCTAATGAAATCCTTCGTTCAAATAATTACATCAGTAATCCTGCGGGATGGAGTGTAATTTATTCGTAGCTGGCTTTTACTATGCTATTAAAGACCTCTCTCTCTCTCTCTCTCTCTCTCTCTCTCTCTCTCTCCTGTCCTTTATGCTCCTTTCCCTTCCTCCTATCCCTCTTCCATCTCTTGCTTATTGTTTTCCTTTTCCTGGTTCCTTTTTTTTTTTACCATTTTTAATGCAATCCATTTTATACACTTTCCATCTCTGTAAAAGGCACCTGTTTCTTTCTTTATAGCCATTTTTTCCTGCTGAGATGTCGTACGCTGTCAGCTTCCACCTCACACACACACACACACACACACACACACACACACACACACACACACACACACACACACACACTCAAGCACGCACAAATAAACATCATGCATCATCGCGTCAAGCATTTCATAGCTTTAGATGGGAACAAAGGGCCGGTTTATGCTGCGTGTGAGTGATGTTAAATGTCCCAGAATACGCCGCCAGATTCATTTCGATGCTATAGGATGCCAGAATGGTTGAGTAATGCTGTGGAACAAACGCATAGACAACCAACCACTGATAGAAAGAAAACTCGTAAGCATTAAGACATACATAAAATAACCGCTGTACTTCTGTTGTTGTTGTTTTGTATGTCTGAAAATGCCATTGTTGCGGCTGAGGCATTTGTTATCGCAGGACACTTTGGAAAGATAAAGAAGGTTGAACATTACGTTCTGTCATTGTTTTTTTTTTTCACCAATGAAAATACATCGCAGGAAAGGTGATTTTCAGCAGGAGCCTCAGAATCCAGATACACCATCACCCTGAGCAGGAATGAAAAAAATCGGTCCCCTATGGATCCATGTGACCACTGCTGATAAATAAAATAATTTTCTGATCCCATGTCCATACAGTAAATATTGCAGATATACGTTATCAATTCTACTCACCTCATCTCTTGCAAGCATCACCAAGCTGTGGGCAGCATCAGGGCTTGGAGTATTTTGGTTATAGTGCTGTGAACTATATTTTCAAAATAGTAAGAAAGCAAGCACTTGGTCATGAATTGTCTGTCTTCGAAGCATTATTTAGTGCTAATGAGCACATTTTGTTTCACAAGTGTAGTGTAAAGACTCTAAAATAAGAAATAAAATTAAATATATATATATATTACACTCCTAAAAAGCTTGCTCTCATGGGCCCACAAAATAAAGATATATGTTGGCATTGCAATATTGGTAAAGGAACTTACTTCCACATGATATGGGAATGCCCTCAACTGCAAATATTCTGGGGAAAAGTTATATTAAACCTGTCAAAAATTACTAATGAGAAGATTAACATAGACCCCATGCTATGCATTTTTAACTACATGGACAATATGCAATGGCCACCCTTTAAGAAGAAAGCAATATCTATAGGATTAATGAGTGCAAAGAAAGTAATAGCAGTAAACTGGAAGAACCCAGCCAACATCAATGAGAGAACATGGTTACAAGTTTTTGAGTCAATGTTGAGTCTAGAGCAAATTTCAAACTCCATATACACTGGCACCCCCAACGTTTGGCAAAAAATTAAACAGCATATTTATGGTAATTTTGTCTGTTCATAGTTAATGCATGAGATAATGGGATAATTTCATACTACAGTAGGGGTTGCATATGCGGATGTACATTTTGTGTGTTGTGTGTGTGTGTGTGGGGGGGGGGGTACATGTGTGTATGTAACAGGTCCTTGAAAGGTGGTATGTGTATGAATCTGTGCAGCTAAATTATGGAGAAATTGTGTGTTTTGTTTAAGTAACTATGCTGATGGATTATTTGGACATTTGTAAGTTCACCCATTCATATTATATGGTGATATATGTGTGGACTGTTGATGCATGTATAGGTATCGCTTAGATACCATCAGAAATGGGACTGAGAGCTACAATACTTATTCAACCCTTGAAGACCTAACCAGCATGGTTTGTAAAACCATTTTGTTTTACAAACCTTTTTTTTTTCTTTGACTGACCAAAGACTTAACTGAAGAAATCTGTATATATTGTGTGTTACCCCTGAGCAGAGAAAACTTAATTAAAAAAAAAAAAAATCAAAGCAAACAGCAGAAGTTTGATATCGGCTTCTCAATACATCCGCCAAAAAGCTCAAAAAAACTTACAAAACCTTTTATTTGACCTTTCAGAAGGACCAAACAAAAGCCGTGATAATCAAAAAGTACATTTTCTTCAAATAAACACCACTTACTCGATATCGAATCGGTAGCCTTGGCGAAACCACGAGGTGAATTTTGTTGATCTTTTTATCTGCCGATTATCTTCCAATACTATGAAGTTATAACAAGGTTTCTCTTATTTCATTTCTGGTTCTGATTGGTTCTGAAGTTTATCAAGAAGTAGAATGGGTAATTGAACTTGATCAAGTGCTGATTGGCTACTGCCTCGCTTCGCCTCTATGAGGCAGTAGCCACAAAAACAAGTCATTTCTAGTTTCTCAAATTGTTTGTTTGAAAGACTCTCAATGTTCAATGCTCTTTTTTGTTGTTTATACGCGTATAAGCATTTTTGCCTTGTATTATGAAGGGTGCCAATATTTCTGAAGCACAGTACATGAGTGCTGGTTAGGTCACACTCTCTGACAGAAAAGCCACACAAATATACATGTGAACGTGATGGTTGGGTTTTTTGGGTTTTTTTTTTTGACGTTATGCTTCATTCAACTTCACGTGTTTTTATTTACGATTGATTTTTATTCAAATCTGATTTTAACACATGAATCATTTATTTCCACGTGCGATTTTTACACCATTCGGTTATTTTCAGGAGATTTTTGTAGGATTTATGTGATTTTCAGACAGGATTTATTCATTTTCTCATGTGACATTTTTTTTACCCATGATTCGTATATTTTCTCATCCAAAATTTTACACACAATTGATTTGTGTGTAATTGATTCCCAGGTGATTCTTTATAATTCACTTATATTCACATGTGATTCTTTACTTGTGATTTATTTTTTAGGCTGCATGTGATTTTACGCATGATTCATTTATTTCCACGTGATTTTTTTTATTCACAGGATTCATTTTTTATGATTTATGCCATTTTTACACATGATTCATTTCTGTTCAGGAGTTTTTCCACATGATTCATGTAATTTTCACATGATTCCTTACTCGTGATTCATGTTTTATGTTTTATGTGATTTTAAGTGATTCATTTATTTTCACGTTGTTTCTTGCATGTCATTTTTACACATGATTCATTTCTTTTCAGAGTTTTCCCACATGATTTACTGAATTGTCACATGATTCTCTACTCGTGGTTCATTTTTTATGCTTCATGTGATTTTACACATGATTCATTTATTTCCATGTGATTTTTTTTTTATTCACAGGATTCATTTTTTATGATTTATGTCATTTTTACACATGATTCATTTCTGTTCAGGAGTTTTTCCACATGATTCAGGTAATTTTCACGATTCTTTACTTGTGATTCATTTATTAAATTTCATGTGATTTTACACACGATTCATTTATTTACACGTGATTTTTTTATACGATTAATTTCTTTTCAGGAGTTTTCCCACATGATTCATTGAATTGTCACATGATTCTCTACTCGTGATTCATTTTTTATGCTTCATGTGATTTTACGTGATTCATTTATTTTAACATGTTATTTCTTACGTCATTTTTACACATGATTAATTTCTTTTCAGGAGTTTTCCCACATGATTCGTTGACTTGTCATATGATTTGCTACTCGCGGTTCATTTTTTATGCTTCATGTGATTTTACACATGATTCGTTTACAACCCCAATTCCAAAAAAGTTGGGACAAAGTACAAATTGTAAATAAAAACGGAATGCAATAATTTACAAATCTCAAAAACTGATATTGTATTCACAATAGAACATAGACAACATATCAAATGTCGAAAGTGAGACATTTTGAAATTTCATGCCAAATATCGGCTCATTTGAAATTTCATGACAGCAACACATCTCAAAAAAAGTTGGGACAGGGGCAATAAGAGGCTGGAAAAGTTAAAGGTACAAAAAAGGAACAGCTGGAGGACCAAATTGCAACTCATTAGGTCAATTGGCAATAGGTCATTAACATGACTGGGTATAAAAAGAGCATCTTGGAGTGACAGCGGCTCTCAGAAGTAAAGATGGGAAGAGGATCACCAATCCCCCTAATTCTGCGCTGACAAATAGTGGAGCAATATCAGAAAGGAGTTCGACAGTGTAAAATTGCAAAGAGTTTGAACATATCATCATCTACAGTGCATAATATCATCAAAAGATTCAGAGAATCTGGAAGAATCTCTGTGCGTAAGGGTCAAGGCCAGAAAACCATACTGGGTGCCCGTGATCTTCGGGCCCTTAGACGGCACTGCATCACATACAGGCATGCTTCTGTATTGGAAATCACAAAATGGGCTCAGGAATATTTCCAGAAAACATTATCTGTGAACACAATTCACCGTGCCATCCGCCATTGCCAGCTAAAACTCTATAGTTCAAAGAAGAATCCGTATCTAAACATGATCCAGAAGCGCAGACGTCTTCTCTGGGCCAAGGCTCATTTAAAATGGACTGTGGCAAAGTGGAAAACTGTTCTGTGGTCAGACGAATCAAAATTTGAAGTTCTTTATGGAAATCAGGGACGCCGTGTCATTCGGACTAAAGAGGAGAAGGACGACCCAAGTTGTTATCAGCGCTCAGTTCAGAAGCCTGCATCTCTGATGGTATGGGGTTGCATTAGTGCGTGTGGCATGGGCAGCTTACACATCTGGAAAGACACCATCAATGCTGAAAGGTATATCCAGGTTCTAGAGCAACATATGCTCCCATCCAGACGACGTCTCTTTCAGGGAAGACCTTGCATTTTCCAACATGACAATGCCAAACCACATACTGCATCAATTACAGCATCATGGCTGCGTAGAAGAAGGGTCCGGGTACTGAACTGGCCAGACTGCAGTCCAGATCTTTCACCCATAGAAAACATTTGGCGTATCATAAAACGGAAGATACGACAAAAAAGACCTAAGACAGTTGAGCAACTAGAATCCTACATTAGACAAGAATGGTTTAACATTCCTATCCCTAAACTTGAGCAACTTGTCTCCTCAGTCCCCAGACGTTTACAGACTGTTGTAAAGAGAAAAGGGGATGTCTCACAGTGGTAAACATGGCCTTGTCCCAACTTTTTTGAGATGTGTTGTTGTCATGAAATTTAAAATCACCTAATGTTTCCCTTTAAATGATACATTATCTCACTTTAAACATTTGCTATGTCATCTATGTTCTATTCTGAATAAAATATGGAATTTTGAAACTTCCACATCATTGCATTCCATTTTTATTTACAATTTGCACTTTGTCCCAACTTTTTTGGAATCGGGGTTGTATTTCCACGTGATTTTTTTTTTATTCAAATGATTCATTTTTTATGATTTATGTCATTTTTACACATGAATCATTTCTTTTCAGGAGTTTTTTCCACATGATTCATTGAATTGGCACATGATTGTCTACTCGTGATTCATTTTTTTATGCTTCATGTGATTTCACATGATTCATTTATTTCCACATCTGATTTTTTTTTACACATGATTCATTTCTGTTCAGGAGTTTTTCCACATGATTCATGTAATTTTCACATGATTCTTTACTCGTGATTCATTTATTAAGTTTCATGTGATTTTACACACAATTCATTTATTTCCACATGTGATTTTTATACATGATTAATTTTTTTTCAGGAGTGTTTCCGCATGATTTACTGAATTGTCACATGATTCTCTACTCGTGATTCATTTTTTATGCTTCATGTGATTTTACACACGATTCATTTACTTCCACATGTGAATTTTTTTTTTTACACATGATTCATTTATTTATTATTTATGTGATTTTTCCACACAATCCATTTCTTTCAGGAGTTTTTAACACATGATTCATTTAATTGTCACGTGATCTGATTGTTTATGATTGTTTTATTTTCTCCCGTGATTTTTACACGATTCATTTTTCACGTGATCTTTCCACACATTTTATCGCCTTTTTTTTTTTTTTTACAAATTATTGAATTTATTTCCAGACATGATTTTTTTCACGTGATTTTTACATGATTCGTGCAGTTTCACATAATTTTAAATGTTATTCATTTTCCAATGTGATATTTAACACAGTTTATTTATTTCCCCATTTGATTTTTTTATGTGATTTATGTTCATATGTGATTCTTCCACCTGATTGGTTTATATTCATGCGGTTCATTTATTTCCATGTGATTTTTTTACACATAACTCGTTTATTTTCTTTTTTCTTTTCTTTTTTTTATAGGACATGCAGGGTTTTTTTTATATGACGTGCTATCCACATGACGTTAGTTCACGTGTAATTTCAGAGTGTAACATGGAAATGCACTTTCATGTGTTTTTCACATGTAATCACATATTAATCATGTGTGAATTATATGTGATCTCTCTCTCTCTCTCTCTCTCTCTCTCTCTCTCTCTCTCTCTCTCTTTCCCTTCAGAAAAAACTGAAGCTCGCTATTTATTAGATGTCACGGCTGTCTTATTATAGCCAGATTAAACACTGGTCCACGTCATGAATAAGGACAAATAATACACTTATTTGCAGTGAACTTGGCCGTCCATGTCCTTTTTAATCTACAGTCATGTAGAGGCGTATCTTTTTATAATAACCTCTGGCAAGCATTATCTTTTTTTTTCCCCCTGAAAAGAATTGTTCAGCAAGGCACAATCACATCCATATAGCTTTCCCATTATCATGTAAGATATTATCACCATGACAACGCCTCGGGGAACAGGGAAAGATGACAAGAAGAAAGTTCATACTGTCTTATATCCTGAACAAAATACAAAGCCATTTTCTGGTACAAGACGACGTGTTATTAGTCATGATATATTCATTTTGGTGGCATCTTTTGTTTGTCTTTTACAGTCTTTGTCTGGGATTTTGGACATTGCTGCTTAGTACAGATTGTGTCTTGGAGAGATTTTTTGGTAGGTGGCAGATTTCATGCGGGTTGCCAGGTTTAGCTTCACCCACCTACTTTTAACATGGCTCAGGGCACTACGGAGTTGCTCCATGGGGAGTCATGCTCAAGCAGCCCCCGCTCTTTGTTCGCTGATGGCTCTCCTGCGATGCCAAAAAAGACGAAATCTCCCAATTCTGTCATCAGAAGAGTGTCAGAACAGAGCCTCGGGGTGGGAGGTCCCTGCTGAGTTTTTACCCGCTCTCCACTTCCTTCCCTGATTTACTTGAATACAGTGCTTCTTTCAGTCATCTGCGATTCAGAGAAAAAAAGCCCTTTTTAGATCCGTCTCTGCGGACACACTCATGCCGCTTTCGCTTGCAAGGTTTCCAAAATGTGCTTTATCCAAAACTGCCCTATGCCTCAAACTGAACTGGGATTACGCTTATCTTCTCTTTTAAAATCTGTTCATTTTTGTCATATTTAAAATACTATCTTGAAGCATTTTCCATATGTTCTCTCGTGGTGCTTTCAGGGGAAAAAAACAGCACAGATGTTTCTTTTTGTCGTGTGTTCGTACAGTTTTAACAACTGTTTACGAAAAATTATGTTGACACCTGAATTCAGCTGTAGTTTGCACAAACCAACTATGTAAAAAAAATTAATAAAACATCTCACACCACAGGGCGGCACGGTGGTGTAGTGGTTAGCGCTGTCGCCTCACAGCAAGAAGGTCCGGGTTCGAGCCCCGTGGCCGGCGAGGGCCTTTCTGTGCGGAGTTTGCATGTTCTCCCCGTGTCCGCGTGGGTTTCCTCCGGGTGCTCCGGTTTCCCCCACAGTCCAAAGACATGCAGGTTAGGTTAACTGGTGACTCTAAATTGACCGTAGGTGTGAATGTGAGTGTGAATGGTTGTCTGTGTCTATGTGTCAGCCCTGTGATGACCTGGCGACTTGTCCAGGGTGTACCCCGCCTTTCGCCCGTAGTCAGCTGGGATAGGCTCCAGCTTGCCTGCGACCCTGTAGAACAGGATAAAGCGGCTACAGATAATGAGATGAGATGAGAATATCCTTAATGTCCTCATGATATTAGCATGGATGTTATTTCACCACATTGTCTGTATTTACTAATGCCATGGCCTGAAGATTAGAGAAGCAGTCTTGGGCCCAAAGGGTTGTCGGTTCGAGTCCCGGGACCGTCAGGAAAAATGTGAAGGGAGGTGAGTAAATGAACACTTTCCCTTCCCTCTGTGTCATGGCTGAAGTGCCCTTGAGCAAGGCATCTAACCCCCAACTGCTCCCTGGGCGCTGTAGCATCGCTGCCCACTGCTCACTCTGAGTATGTGTGTGTGCTCATTGCTCACTTGTGTGTGTGTGTGTGTGTGTTCACTGCTTCAGATGGGTTAAATGCAGAGGACGAATTTCACTGTGCTTGAGTGTGCATGTGACAAATAAAGGGTTCTTCTTCTAATTCTCCACATAAATCTCAATCTTGTTACTTTCAACAAGGTTTAATCACTGAAGAGCAAAACGCACTCATTATCAGCGCACACTGTTTTCAACAATTAAACAGTTTTCTAAGAATCTAAGAATGTTTTAAAATTATTTCAAAAATAAAATTTCAAGCGCTAAATACACCTTTATGGTTGAATCTCCTATTTATCCGACGATCTGTAATGACATGAGAATATTACCAAGTGCTTTTTATCCCAGATCAGACAACTAGTTGTAGTTGAAGACTATTTTGGTCTGAATTTCTGGTTGAGAGTCTTACCTCCAATTGTGATGAGACAAAATTCAATTCCAATGATTCAAAATTCAATACAAATGAGTCAAATTCAATTCTGATGAGTCAAAATAAATTCTGACATGTCAAATTTCAATTCTCTTGAGTCAAATTCAATTCTGATACATCAAATTCAATTCCGGTGTGTCAAAATTCAATTCTGATGAGTCAAATTCAATTCTGGTGTGTTAAAATTCAATTATGATGAGTCAAATTCAATTCTGATAAGTCAAGTTCAATTCCCAGTGTGTTAAATTTCAATTATGAAAAGTCAAATTCAATTCTGCTGTCTTAAAATTCAATTCTGATAAGTCAAATTCAATTCTGATGAGTCAAAATACAATTCTGATGAGTCAAATTCAATTATCTTGAGCCAAATTCAATTCTGATGAGTCAAATTCAATTCCGATGTGTCAAAATTCAATTCTCTTGAGTCAAATTCAATTCTGATTAGTCAAATTCAATTCTGGTGTGTTAAAATTCAATTTTGATGAGTCAAATTCAATTATGATAAGTCAAATTCAATTATCATGAGTCAAATTCAATTCTGATAAGTCAAATTCAATACCAGTGTGTTAAAATACAATTCTGGCGAGTCAAATTCAGTTCTGATAAGTCAAATTCAATACCAGTGTGTTAAAATACAATTCTGATAGTCAAATTCAATTCTGATAAGTCAAATTCAATACCAGTGTGTTAAAATACAATTCTGATAGTCAAATTCAATTCTGATAAGTCAAATTCAATACCAGTGTGTTAAAATACAATTCTGATAGTCAAATTCAATTCTGATAAGTCAAATTCAATTCTGACATCAAAATTCAATTCTGATGAGTCAAATTCAATTCTGATACATCAAAATTCAATCCCAATGTGTCAAAATTCAATTCTGATGAGTCAAATTAAATTCTGATATGTCAAAAGTCAATTCCGATATGTCAAAATTCAATTCTCTTGAGTCAAATTCAATTCTGATCAATCAAATTCAAAATAAAGGTCAATATCTTCCCGCTGTCTGGCTAACTAAGACACTTGGATGACAAATTCAGTTTAGTTTGCTGTGTGTGAATCATTTTGGGTGTGTGGAATCGAAGACTTTAGGACAATATCGTATATTAAAAATCTATATTTGTGTGCATTAAAAAAGAATGAACTAATGTACAGTTTATCAGACAAAACTGTATAAGTACTTATAAATGAATTGGTTCAGATCACTTGGCTACTTGTTGCATGAAGTAAAGATATAATGTGCTTCATTATATTGACCACCTAATCAATAATAGAATTCCTTACAGACAATATTTATTAACAAATTTTATCAATTTTGTCAATTAGTTGTTGTAACCCTTGCAGGAAGTGTGCTTGCTTTTTACTTGGTTTAAGATTTGGACCTAGCATGAGGACAAGGAGACACCTAAGATTGCCCAAGACTGCACAAAAGGTCTGTTGTCTTTGTGTAAAAGAAGTAATGCTACTTGCTGTAGCACCTCCAAAGCTCTCCAATCTGATTTGTTCATCTCATTTGGGGTCCATTTTCCTTTAACCCCAGCTGAACCCTTTCAGCAGGAGCTGCGGGAGCATCTGAGGCTCCTCTCGAGCGCTTCACAGTTGGGCAGTGAGGCTTATTAGAGGAAGCTCGTACTGCCAAGACTCACATTGAGAGTGAAGCAACAGAATGAAAAAAAAAAATCCTCAGCATCAGATTATGGGCTGAAATATAACTAACCTACTATAACCATTTTTACAACCGTTTGAGATGTAAATCTCCTCAAACTCCACATCAGATTAGACAGGTATCACTCACATACCCTGGGGAACTTGCTGCTTCCTCGCCAACACATTCGCTCGAGGGCTAAATGATTGCACCTGTGTAGAATTGGAGTCTGATTACTTAAACTAAACAGACTTCTTGTGTGTGTCATAATATGTCTGGTTTCTTTTGGCTTTGTTCATTTGATCTGTGTAACCGGACATTACTCTTCAACCTGGGTTCTGATATAGATGTGAATGAGCCGGCATTTGTATCTAATCTCACTGTCCAATCTCGCTTCATCAGAGTAAGAAGAAACAGGAGGTTTCCAGTCACTTTTTTGAACAGTATCCCTACACTGTTACATTCTCAAATCTGATTGGTCAGAAAGTGTTGATTAACTTTCTATGCATCAGCTCTGATCAGAAGACAAATCATCCATCCATCCATCCATCCATCCATCCATCCATCCATCCATCCATTATCTGTAGCCACTTATCCTGTTCTACAGGGTTGCAGGCAAGCTGGAGTCGCCAAGTCATCGCAGGGCTGACACACAACCATTCACACTCACATTCACACCTACAGTCAATTTAGAGTCACCAGTTAACCTAACCTGCATGTCTTTGGACTGTGGGGGAAACCGGAGCACCCGGAGGAAACCCACGCGGACATGGGGAGAACATGCAAACTCCGCACAGAAAGGTCCCTGTTGGCCTCTGGGCCAGAACACAAAACCTTCTCGCTGTGAGGCAACAGTGCTAACCACTACACCACCGTGCCGCCAATTCAATTCAATTCATTTCAATTTCCCTTGGCTTTTGTTCCTGCACGTTATTTTGAGCTTTTATATGAAGTATGTACATCTAACAGCTAGCAGAAGTGAAAAGCTGAGAGCATGCTGGACCAAAGGACATATATAGAGGATATTACACGGTGGTGTGACGATATGAAGTTTATCTTCGAGTGGTGAATGGATATTTCACGAGTGAGCGAAGCAAAGGACTGAAAATATTTTCAACATGAGAAGATAAACTTCATATATTTGTGCCACCATGTAATGTTCTTAATATTATATAGACACATACACACACAAAAAAAACAAGTTAATCAAAAGAATTTTAATGTTGAACTGGTTCGCCATTTTGACAACGCGTGTCCCAAAATATCAGGAATTATTATACCAGGGGCTTCAAAGTTTGGGAGAATAGCAGGGTACAAATAATTTACAGCAGGGTGCAAAATGGTAAAATGTCTGCCAGCGGCAGACATAATGCACGCAAAGCGTGCAGGGATAGATAGATAGATAGATAGATAGATAGATAGATAGATAGATAGATAGATAGATATGCAAGTACGAATTTTTCATGGGGCGGGACGGTTTGGAACAGGCCATCTAAAATTGGGATAACATTTACCCGGGACGGGTATTTGAGGCGGGTCGTCTAGCTTAAGCTTGATTAGCGTTGTTACGCATGCCAGTGTTTCCCACAGAAATTTTGGAGACTATGGGGGCAAGCCATGGGGGAGGTGCGGGGGTTGTTTAAAATTGAGTGATACATGTTAAATATTAAGTTATTACTGAAAAACTATTGATTAAAAAAACAGACACTGAGAAATGGTCCTATAAACAACTTTACCAATATAAAAGATTACCAGGACTACAAAAATGCAGAAAAATAGGCTTTACTTATCCAAATGCACCTGTTGGTTCCAAAGTTAAAGTGCAGAGAACCTCACAGCACAACATGAAGTTACCTTAAAATATAATATAAATGCCTCAGCTTTCATGTAAGAAAAAAAACTATTAATACTAGTACTGTGTGCAGGCAGTCTCTCCTGAAGACTAAATTAAACAATAATTATAAACTAATAAAATAAATGGCTCAGGCTTCATAGAAGAAAAAAAACAATTTGAACAGAATCTCACAGTATGATGCTGAAGCTGCCTAAACAATGGAAAATAAAATACCATTTTGGCAAAAACGTTGGCATCCATTAATTTCTTGTATTAAGTAAAAAAATATGTTGCCAGATACTGCTGACATTTTACAGCCCAAAATATGTTCAAAACCCGCCGAAATGCACTTAAAACCGCCCAAATTGGGCGGGAAACCGCTCAATCTGGCAACACAGGCGGCAGTAATGGCTGCACTCGTGTCAAGGATGTAAACACAGTTGACGCGGCAACGGACATACATGACATAGTGGATGTAATTTATGTTCACAATTTTTTTTGCTGTCAGAAATATTTAATATTAAATTTTGTGACTCGACTGACAATAGCCGGCGGCATAACAAGCCACAGACGGCGATTTGCCGCCGGTGACCGGTTACTTTTGAGACCGCTGTATACATACAGGATAATTTTTCCATGGAATAAAAATGTGTTTTGTTCCCTTCATTTGGTTCGACAGCATGCAATATTGTTAGCATATTGCTTATCCTACGTGTATTACATCACTCTACCCAGTGAAGAATGAGCGTTGAATATGGTTTACAATATTGCACGGTTGTCAAGATAACATGATGTCACGTTGGAAACATAAAACTTCCACGCTAGAGAGCGACTGTGACAATTTGTAAACAAACATGGCCACCAGGTTTGCTTTGTTAAGTACGGAAGATTTTGAGAGAATTTTGAAAGAGAAAGATGCATTGAACACCCGAAAGGAATGTGTACATGTATGTATAATAATAATATTGGTTGACTTTTTTTGTGGTCAGTCAGATATATTCCATTCAGCTACTCGTCTTCGACTCGTTCAGTATCATGCTAGCTGAATGGAATATATCTGATAGACCATGAAAAAAGTCAGCCAATATTATTTAAATACGTCACTCAGATCTGCAATGTATTTTGTCTAAAAAATGTGAGTTTTTCAACACAAGAACAGAAACTTCATATCTTCAAGCCAATGTGTGATTTTCTTTTTATTATATCGACGCATTCACAAACAAAAAGTCCCCAAATTTATCCAAACAATTCATCAATTTATATCACGGTTTATATCACGGTTTTGGTTCTCCATGTCCTGGATGGAGCTCGGATGAAAAATATGAGTGGTGTAATTCCCAGTAAAACACTCCTGTCCATGTTATATAACAAATTATTGTGAGAAAACTAATGGTGCCACGGTGGTAAGCACTGTCGCCTCACAGCAAGAAGCTTCTGGGTTCGCATCTCACAGACCAGCACTAAGGCCCTGTTTACATTATTTCGAATCAGCGGACCATCAGATTAACGTTTTTAAAATGATTCGCGTACACACACAAATAGCAGGAAGTGAAGTCTGTGCCGTTTTTCAGCAGTCGTGTCACATGACCAACGTGGCATGACCAACGCCAGCGAATCAGGAAGGTGGATGTCACAGTGACGTTGTCCAATGACGACGTCAGCTAGAGCTCAGCACTGCGTATCCTCGTTCCTCAATGTTTACACAGCACCGGATCAGATACGTACTGGGTTGAATACGTGGGCCCTGGCGGATTCAAATTGTTCCGCCTGTGGAGTAATTTCCCGGCGTTTTAATGTGCACGGACAGTGCATCCACAATGAAAACGACACGGATACGGTCTAATGTAAACACCACCTAAGTATGCACTGGCTTCTATAACCCCAGTGGCTGGGTATTTTTACCTACAGTAAGCTGCATGTCTTTGAACTGTAGGAGGAAACTGGAACACCCAGAGGAAACCCATGCAAACTCCGTACAGAAAGGCCCCTGACAGTACCTGGGCTTGAACCCAGAACCTTCTTGCTATGAGGCGACAGTGCTAACCATTACACCACCGTGACGCAGTGCTGGAAATCATAGCGTTTTATTCTCAAAGTTACTACCTGATTGTTGTTACCTTGCCCAGGACGGAGTCCACCAGGGGCGAGGTATTGTTTTCGGTCGGGTTTTTTTGTTCACAATATTACGGAAATACGGCTGGTTCGATAGAACAGCTGGTTCGATGGTTTCAGGATAGATGGGCATTGGTCTCAAATAGAACCTCCAACATTTTGAGGGTCATCCAGTCAAGGTCACCAAAAAGGTCAAAATCATTTTCGTTGTGTCTACTGCCTCATATCGAGGCACTAGCCACTACGTCATCGTGCTGTAAGAATGTAAGAGTGTAACAGTCGTGCACTGTGCATACGCATATACGTGTTCTAATTAAAATGGCCAGTGAGTGTATACAATTCGGTTCACCATTCAAAATAAATGGACTAGACTTAAGAAATTGCTTTCAGACATGTTTATGCTTATTACAGAGAGAAAGTGTGTTCCACTGAGCTCTAGCACTGGGCCATTTCCGGGAAATAAGAGTTTCGGTCATGGCGACAGCGTGTGTATGTCAGCCTCAGTTTGGAGGGTTCAGTTTCGAAAACTGTAAGAGGTAAGAGTAGAATAATATAAAGTACAGACACTTGGTTTATTTTACTTCTGTGATTTTTAAATTGTTCATTTTTGGATTACGCTTCATTTTTGTAGCTACTGCCTCATAGAGTAAATATATATGCTATATTTACTGTATGGACATGGGATCAGAAAACTATTTTATTTATAAGCAGTAGCCACATGGACCCATAGGGTACCTATGGGTTTTTTTTCCCCACAATATCTTCCTTCATATTCATCATAAGTGCTACCGGGCGAGGTTCGTTTTGCCTGGCAACAATTGTTATAATTGAATTGGGTTTAAGAAAACCTCAATGACTCAAAAACAAGTACAAATAATCATCTTGGACCTGTCCAACACTTTGCTGAGTGTTGGTATTTCAACAGAGTATTGCACTAAGTATTGTTCTGTCACTTGTTCAGTTGGCACTAGAACGTTCTTATCTAGAAGTTCAGCACTTCTTGTACGTCAGTCTGGATGAAGAGTGTCTACTAAACGCCATGTAAAGTCATGTAATCTTGGCCCTAATGACAATTTTAACAAATCATTGTGAAATAGATGATATAGATAATGGTTGTGGTCTGAGGGCGGCACGGTGGTGTAGTGGTTAGCGCTGTTGCCTCACAGCAAGAAGGTCCGGGTTCGAGCCCCGTGGCCGGCAAGGGCCTTTCTGTGCGGAGTTTGCATGTTCTCCCCGTGTCCGCGTGGGTTTCCTCCGGGTGCTCCGGTTTCCCCCACAGTCCAAAGACATGCAGGTTAGGTTAACTGGTGACTCTAAATTGAGCGTAGGTGTGAATGTGAGTGTGAATGGTTGTCTGTGTCTATGTGTCAGCCCTGTGATGACCTGGCGACTTGTCCAGGGTGTACCCTGCCTTTCACCCGTAGTCAGCTGGGATAGGCTCCAGCTTGCCTGCGACCCTGTAGAACAGGATAAAGCGGCTAGAGATAATGGATGGATGGATGGGTTGTGGTCTGTGAAATTTATCTCACACTTGAATGAGTCGATCTATAACTGCATCTCCTGTCCAGGGTATGATCACAAGTCAACATTAATGCAAACAGACCTATTTGTCATTCCACCACACAGGAGGACTGGGTAACAACGCTCACATGTCTTCAACGCTCAAAATACTTGGTCACAATGGATGTATATTGAAATAACTCATAATAAACCTATTTGGACTGTCGGCATGAAAAGGCGTCTCAGGTTTGAACGCCGTGATCACGACATGTTCAGGTGTGAAATGTTGTGCGCTTTGCATTGTCGGGAAAAGCATACATATTTGGTTTGTCTCTTCCTCTGGCGCTCCTATCGCTGCACTTGCGGGGGCTGTGCATTGTAAGTAATCTGGATGGCTGGCTGCTTTGTGCTGAAACCAGAGCTGATGCTCTGAGAGGCATCTGTTATTTTAGAGCGTCTTTAGGGCACTACATTGGGTTTTTGTTGCACTTCCAACTGAGGAAAGTGCTCTCTGGTTCGCCAGTAGACCTTTTCCCCCTCTTTGACCTTTATTTCGAGTCACAGGCCATGAGGTCACACCTCTGAGGCAGAGCATCTCTCAGTTTCAGAGAAAATTATGCGTTTAATTCAAATCCAAAGGGTTCTGGCCCATACAGCTGCAGCTTCTGCCTCCTCGATTACAAGCATGAGGCTTTCACTGGGTCAAGGGCAAAGTCCAAACTGTGGGTGTCATTTATCATGCTGGAGACAAACAAATTTATTCGTAAATCATTCATCAGAGCTTTTAAACAAGACATGTAGTAGACAGTTCAGAAAAAAAAAGTTTGTATCCTATGAGCACTCGTGAGTTTGTGTAAAGCAGAGGTGGACAAAGAACCCAACTTCATTTCTTAAGCCAAAGTACAGATCCCACTGGTCAAATGTTGCTCTGATACAAGTGAAAGTTGGACAGTCAAATTTTCACTTAAGTTAAAGTGCTGAAGTACTTGCTTTTAAAAATACTTAAGTATTAAAAGTACATTTTCTGTCAATGCATTGTTGTAGTATTGCCACAACGCTTACAAAACCTAATGCCTCTGAAGCAACCGACCGGATTTACTGACTAGCTTGTCGAACCTGTAGACCTGAAGCTCCACCTGACATGCTAGCAAACTCTTTTCAAACTCGAAATCATATTTCGTAGCTAATGTTACTTGAAGATAAAGATTTCTACATTGTTTATTTGGCAAGAACAGAATTCTGAAACGACTTCAGATAAGTTAACGTTATTCATGTTAGCGTAACTCCGTTTTTACATGCTAACTGAATGTCCAAGTTAACTAGCTATGTGTTAACGTTAGCCGTGGACAAGGCTACGGCAACTTGGCAGGCAAATCTGTAGAAAGTCATTTGACTAACCAGACTGTGTCGCTATTGCAATGTTATCGCTAGCTCTAAAAGCACTTCATTGCAAGCTTTCTCTTGGAATACAATGTTTATATACCTCAATATACTTCCATAGGCTGGACGGCGAGTTTTTGAAGGCCGTGATGTGGTTCGTTTTAAGCAAACAAAGCAAACATTTAAAACAAAATGAATCTTTAATCCTTTCAGAAAACTGAAACATGGGTTCATGGGCCATGGGTGCGTGCGTTCTCCAGAAGAACCGCCTGCTTCCATTCTGTCATCAATTGATCATGTTCAAATAACGCTGCTGAGAAATCACTGAACTTGATTTTTTCCAGTCTATGGACATGACGTGACCTGAGTGATTACTGATCAGCTGTCTCAATGTCTCATCTCATCTCATCTCATCTCATTATCTCTAGCCGCTTTATCCTTCTACAGGGTCGCAGGCAAGCTGGAGCCTATCCCAGCTGACTACGGGCGAAGGCGGGGTACACCCTGGACAAGTCGCCAGGTCATCACAGGGCTGACACATAGACACAGACAACCATTCACACTCACACCTACGCTCAATTTAGAGTCACCAGTTAACCTAACCTGCATGTCTTTGGACTGTGGGGGAAACCGGAGCACCCGGAGGAAACCCATGCGGACACGGGGAGAACATGCAAACTCCGCACAGAAAGGCCCTCGCCGGCCCCGGGGCTCGAACCCAGGACCTTCTTGCTGTGAGGCGACAGCGCTAACCACTACACCACCGTGCCGCCCTGTCTCAATGTCACCTGCGAAAAAATCAATCACGTTTTTGCAAAGAAAACAAAAAAACATCCACTTTCAAAGCGGCTTCATAGTAACGAGTAACGAGGACCTTGATAGAAATGTAGTGGAGTGAAAAGTACGACATTTGCCTTTCAAATGTAGTGAAGTTAAAGTTATACGTTTCCAACAAAAATAATACCTGAGTAAAGTACAGATACTCAAGAGGTCTACTGAAGTACGGTACTCAAGTAAATGTACTTCATTACTGTCCACTTCTGGTGTAAAGTTAAATATAAGGAGGCTTTTAAATGATATATTTGGTGATTACTTACGGTACTTACTTTCTGTAGTTTTATTTACACTGACAATGCTGTAAAGTTTAAATCAGTTATTTATTTCAATAACGCACAAGCAATAAGTGAAAAATTTGTGAATCTTAGTCATTTCATATTAATGACTTGAAAGAAAATTTCGAAAACAAGTCTGTAAATTAACCCAGTGTTGCCAGATTGGGCGGTTTCCCACCCAATTGGGCGGTTTTGAATGCTACTTTGCGGGCAAAAAATGGCTTGGGCTGGCTGACAAAAATTAGGCGGGTTTGACGTTAGTTCGGCGGGTTTTTATCAGATATTTATAAATATTTCGCACCAATGTTCTGTGTGAGAATGCAGCCAGAGACACTTATATAGCCTTAGAAGGACTTTGATGCAGCACATTCTATGTACTATCTACGTCCACTAGTCTCCATCCAATCCAGTCCATATTAAACTAAGCCGAATGATGTTCTTGAATATGCGAAGGAAATCAGGAAAAACAGCTCTCTTTGGTCAACTGAGGCAAGTCATAGACCTAGTTTACCCAATACCCCTTAGGTATTTTCTCATCTCATCTCATTATCTGTAGCCACTTTATCCTGTTCTACAGGGTCGCAGGCAAGCTGGAGCCTATCCCAGCTGACTACGGGCGAAAGGCGGGGTACACCCTGGACAAGTCGCCAGGTCATCACAGGGCTGACACATAGACACAGACAACCATTCACACTCACATTCACACCTACGCTCAATTTAGAGTCACCAGTTAACCTAACCTGCATGTCTTTGGACTGTGGGGGAAACCGGAGCACCCAGAGGAAACCCACGCGGACAACATGCAAACTCCGCACAGAAAGGCCCTCGCCGGCCACGGGGCTCGAACCCGGACCTTCTTGCTGTGAGGCGACAGCGCTAACCACTACACCACTGTGCCGCCCCCTTAGGTATTTTAAACAACCAAAATTGAGCATTGGCCTAAATTAATCATTAACAATAATCTCATTAAGTATTATTTAAACAAAAAAATGTGGATGTAACTGTAAGACTAATATGAATGTGTGTAATGTAGTGCAGAAACTGAACTCATAAACTAGTAAATAAGAATGACGCAATCCATTCTCCATTTTCTCTTCTCATGTTACATTCAGCCATGCATCGCAGCCTAACTTTTTTTTTTAATTGAAGTATATAAAACAGGTACAATCTAACAAATCCACAAAAATCAGGATAACAGATGAAGAAAATGCATGGATGTAGACAAAAATAAATTAAGCAGAATAACTAGGCCTATAAAATTAATAAAACAAACAGGATAAATAAAAAGATAAATAAATAACTAAAATACAATAAAACATAAATAACCTCAGCAATGCAGATGTTAGATATGCATCGTAGCCTAACATAGCCTACATAATATTATGAGTGTGCATCACCTACTGGTGCATGTAGAATTCAGAACACAGCAGATGATTGCAAAGTTATAATCTGATTCAACCACACGGAGCGGAGTACCAGACAGCAGATTTTTCACCTCCAGTATTGACGGTCTCATGTTGCCATTTAGAAGTTGTTTGCATTGTTGTTCGATTTACAAATCGTATACTGGTCTTTAGCTGCATATTTTTACTTTACAAGATAGACATCAAGTACATTTTACATTTTGGGTGGTTTTAAGTGCATTTTGGCGGGTTTTGAACATATTTTGGGCTGGAAAACGTCAGCAGTATCTGGCAACACTGTAAGAGTCAGCGATGCTCTGCGGTGGCTGAGCTGCATTACTGGAAGACTTTTTTTTCATGATTTTCACTTTTTCACGATTGAGCTGTCATTTTCACTTTCATAACGTTTTGTACGTGTCACTCAGTAACTTGGCTAATTAGTGTTTATCAACACAGAAAATCAGTGTTCGTAAAATTTTTAGATTAAAGCGGTTCACCAGGAAATTTTGAAATTACAGGTTTATGAAATGGCATCATTATACATTAATACAAGATGTTCTAGATGAAAAAAATTAAGCAGCTTAAAAAACATGTTAAAGTTGTAACATCAGTCCGTTGGGCCATTTCTCCGGGCGCGGCCGTACTGGATTAGCCAGACACATGGAAGTATTAGTAGACGTATCAGACGCTCGCTGGCCGTGGTGTGAAAATTGTCCCTGCAGACGCTCATCTACTGTAAGTTTCCAAATCTGTCATTGCTTAACTCTTGAATATTTTCTATCATGAATACTCTCATTAAAAATCTTATAATCTCTGCTTTCCAAAGAAATGTATCTGGTTAAGATCTGTTCAGTGCTTTGGGAGTAACGGCAGGTTGAAGTCGGTACAACAGAGTAAAAACTCTGCTTGCGGGATGTCGGGAAACTGCCGATGCTTTACTTTTTGAGTCACAGGAAAGCAGCCAGGCTCTCTCTCTCTTTCTCTCTCTCTCTCTCTCTCCTGATCGGTTTCTGACTGGATTACTTGTGAATGTCAATCAGATCACTTTTATAGGGATGTTCTCTCGCTCTCACTGTTTCTGATGAAGGATTAAGCAAATTTTCCATCTGCTAGTTTTGATGTTATGATTCACGGGAGACTTTGAAGCGAGTTTTCATAGCTTTACCTACTTGTTTTTTCAAATCGTAATTTCAAAGACGTTTCACCTCTCATCCGAAAGGCTTCTTCAGTTCTGCCTGACTAATAGGGAGTATCAGGTATTTATCCTCTCATGGATGAAAAGTAATCCTAAGGTGTCGTTGAGTCATCCTGTTGGTGTGGGTCACTGGGGGCTGGGTGTGAACAGCCTCGAGAGTCGTTAGGGTGATCAATGGATTGCCCGTTAAGGTGATCAATGGAATGCTGATTCTCTCTGTCCTCCTGTGAGTCACTGAAAACAGCTGGGTTTTGGTGTGCATTCAGTTGTCTGGGAAGTGTGCCAAGGACTGCATTGTAGGTGGCTGATAAATGGTGTCTTAGACCAAGTTTACATTAGACCATATCTGTCTCGTTTTCTTCACGGATGCACTGTCCGTTTACATTAAACCGCCTGGAAACACCGGGAAACGGGAATCCGCCAGGGTCCACGTATTCAATCCAGATCGTGTCTGGTCCGGTGCTGTGTAAACATTGAGATACGCGGATACACTGTGCTGAGCTCTAGCTGGCGTCGTCATTGGACAACGTCACTGTGACATCCACCTTCCTGATTCGCTGGCGTTGGTCATGTGGCGCGACTGCTGAAAAACGGCGCGGACTTCCGCCTTGTATCACCTTTCATTAAAGAGTATAAAAGTATGAAAATACTGCAAATACTGATGCAAATACTGCCCATTGTGTAGTTATGATTGTCTTTAGGCTTGCCATCCTTCCACTTGCAAGTGGTAAGTGATATGCGCTGGGATCACACACACAGCGGCTCAGTCCCAAATCACTGCTCGTGCGCTATACTCGCGCGCTCTGTGAGCTGCGCAGGGCCGGAGTGCGCACCCTCCAGAGGGCACTCGCTGTTCAGGGCGGAGTGATTTGGAGCGCAGGATGCCTGCGGAGCCGAGCGTATCCGTGTATTGGTGTTGCTGTGTGCACGCGAATCGTGTATTGGTGTTGCTGTGTGCACACTAATCGTTTTAAAAACGTTAATCTGATGATCCGCTGATACGGTCTAATGTAAACCCCACCTTAGGGCCTCTGCATGCTCTTGCGACAAGGCTTTCGCAGATAGCTTTTCGCAGACAGTTGTAATTTATCGTTGAGCAGGGAGTAATAGGCGTGCGCGATGTTATTCACCGCCACAACGCAAGGGGGCGCGAAGTCGCGAAATCGCTAGGAGTAGTTGGTGGGTGTGGTTAGTGGAGTGTTTATCCTCAGGTTACTTATAATGACTAGAACTGGAGTTGTATAGATGTACGTACTTCCTCACTTCCTCGATCAACCACTCTTCGTGCTGCTCCATCTTCGCTCGTGTTTTTAAAAATGGCGGCCGTGAAAACAAAACAAACCGGGAAAGTAGGGAAGCGGAAGTGCATGTACAGCAGATGTAGAGTGGACCAATCAGAGCCCTCTTGTCTGCGACGCTGTCTGCGAGGCTTCTGCAGTGGTCACAATTTTTGGGAGGTGCGCACAGAGCGTCTGCGAAGGTGGGGGGGCTACGCAGACACCATCTGCGACGCCGTCTGCGAGGACTGGGTTGTCAGCATAAATTGGCCTTTAGGCTACATCCACACCAGTGGTGGCTGCTGGTTTTTAAAACAGGGGAAGCCCATTTTACGCATTCATCGTAAAACCTGTAGGCTGGATATCAAAGCATATCCAGTGTGCCCCATTAGCATAGTGAACTAGACAACCCTACTTAGTGGCAGAAAGTATTTTTGCTTGTACATTTCATGTTATAGTCTGGCTTGCCAGGCTAGTGCCTCATATCCTTAATCAAAAATATCAAACATCCAAAAATCACTGGCTATTCAACGAAGAGCCTTGAACATCATATCCTGATATGCAACACAGAGTCTTTAACACAACACCCAGCTGTGCAACACATCCTTGAACATCTTTTGCAACACAGTCTGGAAATTCATAACCAGGTAGGCTATGCAACACACAGAACCTTGAATATTATACCCAGGTATAACCTATAACACAGAGCCCACCATTCTCTTAACATTACTGAACAATATACACACTTCAGATTCATGAACATGAACACTATTTATACACAAATTCTGCCCTCCGCTCCTTTTCCAGAAAATGGTCTGTGACCCTGTCATACCAGCTGGTTGTGCTTTCCAGAGACTTCACCAATTTCTGTTAGCAGCTAGCACTGCAGATCCCAATAAGGCTCAAGCTAGCCTACAACCAGATTGAACTACAAATGAAATAAACGAGTGAATTCACGAATGATCAAACTGATAGAATGGATGAAAGTTAACGGAGCACAACGAGTAATATTTACATTTATTTACAGAGTAATGTACAGAGACATCAATGAGAAGAACCGTTTATATGAAAAGAAATTCGGACAGCACTTTAGCACACGACTACACTTTCTCGACATCCGCTAGGGACTGACTGATCATACTTCCGTGTTCCTCGCCGAAGTACCACCCTCCTCATGTCTTTCAAACACTACCTCCAATAATCCTTTATCAGCCCGGCTTCTTGTCCCTCCCACTGTCTCGTTTAGTCCCAGAGAAGCCCGGCTTCCCTGGAAGTGACGATTTTGTTGATTTTAACCAATAACAACTAGCCGAAATTGGCTGTTCAGAGCCGTCTCATAGACTGCAACGGATACCCGGCTGCCAGTCAGTGTTGCCAGATACTGCTGACGTTTTCCATCCCAAAATATGTTCAAAACCCGCCAAAATGCACTTAAAACCGCCCAATCTGGCAACACTGCTGCCAGTCCATAGAGCCCATTGAAATAAGAAAGGTTACAGTCTGGCAGCAAAGGTGATTCTCGTAGCGAACTGCAAGTTCGTCAGACATCACTCAAATAAGTTACAGGATAGTTATGAACATAAATACAATCTTGGGCATATATTATGTTATGCAAGTTATTGTTTTAATGAGAATTCAACGTCGTAGACGCCGCAGTTTGGGGAGAGAATTTTAGGGGAAGCTCGGCTTCCCTTGTTGTCTCTGAGAAATCGCCCCTGATCCACACGACAACGGCAATGAAATTTTTTTTTAGCGAGTAAAAAAAAATATCGCGTCCACATGGGCAACAGATCAGTAAAATATCAGGTACATATGGCAACACAACGCTTGCTGAAAATGATGCAATACACATGTCACACCTCTAGGGGCGCTGTAAGACGGTCCCATCGGAGACACCAGAACAATAGAAGAAGTAAGACGCGTGCGCATAAACCCCTTCTTCTACCCGGCATGAAGCACTCACAGGAACAAACACACAACAACAAGAAGAAGATGGCTGCGACTACGCGAGGAAATCGTGCCTTCTGTGTGTACAAATTAGTTTTATTAGTGTGCATAGTTTTATATAACTTAATTTTCTTATTGTGTGTGAACATTTTGAAAAGCATTTTTATATAATTTATATAACTTTTTATATTGTGTGTGAACATTTTGAAAAGCAGTCTTATCCAATAAAAAAAAGAAATTCAAGAAATGGTTCAGTTACTTGTTTATTTAAAAGAAAAGCTGTATACAAAAGTGAATGCAATGCAGTGGTTCATACAAAACAGTCTGTTGAGGGTCTTCTGACCCTTTTCCCCTCTGCCTCCATTATAGTCAGGTAACTGTTGCTTTGTGTGGAAGGCTGGACTTTCTGTTCATCAAAGCAGGTGTAAATTGTCTGTCTGGCAGGTCAGTCAGGTTAATGTGTAAACAATTTCAAAAGATTCTTATCCAATAATAAAGATTCTTATCCATTGTTGCTGTTGTTGTTACGAATGATGCGCGCGAGAGTGCTGCTTGTTCTAGTCATGTGGTTGTGACATCATCGTAAACAAATCTGTTCTACTCATCCAGACGACTTCGCAGCGGCGCCGTTGCCAGATTTTTCCACTCTGGAACCCGTTCTCAAAAAATATTGTTTTGGGGCACCCAAAATGCCGGTGCCGTGTGGACGCCAGGCCGAAACGATAAACAATTTTATCAGATTCACCTGAATCCGTTGCCGTGTGGACAGGGCCTTAGACCACCACTTCTGTTCAGTGATGGCCGTTCCAGGTTGACAAAAATGGCTTCTTTAACTCCTCGCTCATACCAACGATCCTCTCTGGCTAAAATGCGTACGTTGCAATCCTGAAATGAGTGTCCTTTGTTGTTAAGATGAAGGTAGACAGCAGAGTCCTGGCCTGAGGAACTGGCTCTCCTGTGTTGAGCCATGCGCCTGTGAAGCGGTTGGTTTGTTTCCCCAATACACGAGTCCGTGCATTCCTCACTGCACTGAATTGCATACACTACGTTGTCCTGTTTATGTCTGGCTATTCTGTCCTTAGGGTGGACCAGTTTCTGCTTCAGAGTGTTACTGGGTCTGAAGAAATCTGACCAGGCTACACAACCGGACATAGAAAAGAAATAGGTGAAGAACTTATCCGACAGGGTACTCACCCAACCAGAGAAAGATGTTTTATCCAAGGGACTAAACTTTGCAGTTTCACCAGAACAGATACCAGTGTACCTAAGTACAGTACTCAAGTAAATGCACTTCGTTACTGTCCATCTCTGATAAGAACAAATTCAACATGCAGCTTTTTTATAAAGGACAGACATAAAGACCGACTTTTAGCTCAATTTGTTTATTTGCGAGATATTTCCTTTAAAGTGCCATTCCACCATTGGATGTATTCTTTGGCATAAAATACAATATATTTTGACAACATATATAAATGGTATCACTAGATAGAGAAATCTTTTAGCTTCAAAATGATATATCAAACATAATTTTTTGACAACGACAAGTATATTAATTTTGCAACCAAAGTCACCTACCCTTTTAATTTCCGCGCGTGATGTCATCGGCAGGTTCCCCTTCTTGTGTACCACGTGACGTGTGACGTGGCACATATTATCAGCAATGGCGGATAGAACGCGATAAAAACAATACCAATAAATCTAGCTAACTGAAAGATTAACTCAAATTTTTCGCAATTTTTTTGGCCCCCATATACGAGGAGAAATGACTCTCTCACTTTGGGGCTTTCCTGGTCTAAAAATAGACCGACACGTGGTACACAAGAAGGGGAACCTGCCGATGACATCACGTTTCACTACCACGCGGAAATTAAAAGGGTAGGTGACTTTGGTCGCAAAATTAATATACTTGTCGTTGTCAAAAAATTATGTTTGATATATCATTTTGAAGCTAAAAGATTTCTCTGTCTAGTCATGTTGTCATAAAATATATTGTATTTTATGCCAAAGAATACATCCAATGGTGGAATGGCACTTTAAGATAAGATAAATTTTATTCATCTCTCGGTGGGGAAATTGGCATGTTCCAACAGCTCACAGAAAGAAAAGGGTCAGGAATGGACAGTAGCAAAAAAAAAAAAAATAGAGTGCAGTAAAAGTATAAAAAGTAATTAAAATCTCATCTCATCTCATTATCTCTAGCCGCTTTATCCTTCTACAGGGTCGCAGGCAAGCTGGAGCCTATCCCAGCTGACTACGGGCGAAAGGCGGGGTACACCCTGGACAAGTCGCCAGGTCATCACAGGGCTGACACATAGACACAGACAACCATTCACACTCACATTCACAGCTACGGTCAATTTAGAGCCACCAGTTAACCTAACCTGCATGTCTTTGGACTGTGGGGGAAACCGGAGCACCCGGAGGAAACCCACGCGGACACGGGGAGAACATGCAAACTCCACACAGAAAGGCCCTCGCCGGCCCCAGGGCTCGAACCCGGACCTTCTTGCCGTGAGGCGACAGCGCTAACCACTACACCACCGTGCCGCCAGTAATTAAAATAAAATAAATAAAAAAAGAAAAAAGACAGGCCATGTATGTAGTGTAGACAACAAAATAAGAAACTTAAAGGAGATATACAGAACCATGGCCTCACTTTTTGTTTATAAATGCCTTGAGACCTCAAGAATGGCACAGGAATAGTTTTAAGCATTAACAATAAATCTAATGTAGTAATTTTTATGATTAAAATGATTTATATAGGTAGCGGTCTGAGTGAATGACCTTGACATCTGTGACGTCACAGCAGGAAGTCTATCGATCTCATCGCCATTTCCGCTATACTAAAACACAGAGCTGACTGCGACTCCGATCCTCCATTTTGAGCTAATTTATCACCATGCCACGTAGATGTGTTGCTGGCGGGTGCAGCAACACGACAGAAGGTGGATTTACGTTGCATTCATGGCCCAAGAATGTTCAAACTGCAAAGATTTGAATGCATTTTGCGAGAAGTTCACGGGCACATTGGGTGCCTACGAAGTGGTCTCTCCTCTGCTCTGTACGTTTTACTGAAGATTCGTACGAGACCTCTGATCTGTTGAGGAGCGTTGGCTATAAGCCCGTATTGAAAGAGAGTGCATTATCAACAATTAAAGAAAAAGAAAACTACAAGAAAAGGAAAGTAAGTTCAGTTGCACCAGTTCTCCCGGAGTGTGAGCCGAGGGTTATTGCTAAAACCCGGGACGGGACGGGACATGACATATTATTGCTCGGGCAGTGACCTCCCCATGGTTGTTACTAAAACCAGTGATGTCCCATCCCTTCCCAGGTTTTAGTAATTGCCTGAGCCGAGCAGTAATGGCGGAGTACTCAGTATGGAGAAAATGGAGAATGAGTGGAGCAGCCGTCTGATTTCTCTGCTGGATATGCTCGCCTCAGCGGCAATATCTCGCCCTTACGTGGAAGAAGCAAATGAACGGAGAACTGAACGAACAACTGAAAGTCAGATTGTTTCAAAACAATCGGCCACAAGGTCGGCCTTCAAGAAGCGAGAACACAGACGGGTAAGATGCGACTCTCATTTGGATATAAAACAACAAAAACAACAACACTCGTTGTTTACCTGCATTTAGATTAATACATGTAACTTGATTTGTGTGTTTAAGTTAGCGGTATAAGATGATTTAATTTGCTTCAGAATGCAATTGTCTCAGTTCATCTGATTATTTAATGAGCCTTTTACGTTTTATCAGTGAAAATGCATGCATGTACATGTACCGTATATTGCATAAGTTATAACACCCATCCTGTTTTAATGAGAGCCAACCCACAATCAGTGAAGTCAAATCAGTCTTAGTTGAGCAAGTCGGTAACGGTATTTCTTACTTTCACTATAAATTTTTATTTATATGACTTTGGTCTATAGTTGTCAAAGGCCTCGGCCTTAAAACCGGTTACCGCTGTGACGTCACATATTCAGGGCTGGCTGGCTCAGCGGGGCAGCTCCAATGCCAACTTTGTGGTCGATTTTACTCTCAAAAATATATATTTTTTATTCCCATTCATGCAGCATACAAGAGTCAAGGATGGAGATACTATCCACTCAGAAATGTATTTAAAAATAAAAGTTCTGCGTATCTCCTGTAAGAAGTTAAGAAGTTAAATAAGAGTAATACTTCACCTGAAGTAGAAATATTGCACTAATAAAATACTGGCAACTGAAATAGAAATAGAAATATTGCACTAGTTAAGCCTAGGTCACGACCGGACGTATGATTTTTTGGCCGTGCGATTTTTGGCGTTTCCCAAATCGCTGGTTTTTTTTTTTTGTTCGTGGAGAAAGACGCACGTTGGCCGTAAGTTTGTCTTGCAACCTGAACAAAAACATAAGCGCCCACAGAGTTTGTTTGACATGACAAAGAACCTCTGCGGCCGGTCTGCGGCCAGTCTACGGCTTGAAAATCAGCACATCACACGCGTGCCCTCCGTGCATTTCACGCGTGCCCTCCGTGCGTTTCTTGCGTTTTTTGCACGTAGACCGGCCGTAGGAGCATGTACGGCCGGTTGTGACCGAGGCTTTAGTGAATATTGTTGCACAGCATAATATAACTAACGAGGATGGAGTATGTGAGTAAAGTAACCAATAAATGACAAAAAACACAGGCTATGAACATAAGACAACTCTCCTTAACCGTTACTGTCAAATAAAAACTCTTTGGATTGTAGATCAACTGAATCCCATTAGATTTTGCACTGAACTCTTGTTCTTCCAGGTTGAAAAGTTGTCTATCCATCAGCTTTCGCCTTCACAGTGATGTGGGATAACATCCCGGTTCTGGTGCAAGCTGATGGCTGACGGAAAGCGAATGATGGGTTACTAATGTAAGCTGTTCCCTGGAGGAATGTCGCTCGGCCTTATTATTAGCTTAGTAACCACATTTGCTAGAGCAGTACAAAACCTGCTGCATATTGCAGCACTTATTTATGCAGATGGGAACGCTAGTTCCCATGTGACGGCTGTGCATGCTAATGGAAATGTTCAGCTGCTCAGAAACCACTCCTTTTGGTCCAAGACAGAAATTAATGGTGTTGTAGTGACATGCAAAATAAAATAAAATAAAATAAAATAACAGGAGAGATATAAGACAGTTCATAAAATGCAAATAATGTGCCATGGAGGGAAAACTGGTTAAAAAAATCCCTGAAGGATGAAAAAGTGAAGCACAATCATAAATAAATGAAAACACAAATATGAAAACTGCAAAGCAAATGCAAAGCTGATGTTATGATACAGACAGCCTGTAAATTAGCTCACGTTCGCAGCTGTCTGGTAAGGAGTGCTAACCTCAAAAAAACATGTCCTACTAAAACACTGTATACAGGGTCTGGATTTAAGTTTTTCAAACTGCCATGACTGAAATAGACACGTTAGTATTTCCATAATATTAAAGCGAGACGGCTTTTCGATTTCTTATAATCAGTGAAATTTAGCAAATAATGCGACTCGCTTTGCGCAGTCAAGCAGACAGAGGAAGTCCGTGTGTGTGTGTGTGTCTGTCTGTGTGCATGCGCAGGTTTACCTTTGAGCGTGCGCTGACAGTTCCATCATTGTGTCGCTAAACGAACAGCTGATCACACCGAGGTGCTCGCTGACCGCCGATATTTATTAGTTTGGTTCTGCGTTTCCTTTCCTTCGTATATAACATAACGCCTTTTCTTCTCGCTTTCTGTTACTGTAGTCACTCTTTCACGTTTCAAATTTCGCACACTCACGTCCTCCATTTTTCTCTCCTGTTTCAAATTTGTATCCCACAATGCCTTGTGTGAACGGGGAAAGCCCACCACGTGATGATGCATGACGTAGTATCTTGAATTGGGTCATGGTGAAGCAGGAAAAAATAGCGGAGAATTTAGGGCCACGTGGCCTTAAATTCATTAATTGTTCTATTTTTAAAAAACTAATAAAATTGGAAGTTTGTGATTCGAATTCGAATTCTTTCAGTCCACTAAACAAAAATAATTGAGTGTCGGGAAAATTCTTTTTATGACCTACACTTGAAAAATCTGAAAGGCCGTCTAGCTTTAATGCATAATTCATGAAGGCACTGTATTTCCAGGTCATCTTTTATTGTTTCCTTTTACCATGTTGTTGTTGTTGTTGTTGTTGTTATTTAAATATTGCTTCTAGAATATTTGTTAATGTTGGCTGATTAATGTTAAATGATAACATTTTTTTTTAATTTTATAGTTAAAATGTTTTATTTAAATAATTATTCATTATTTACATCATTAATGATATCATTTAATAATTAGATTTTTTTTTCACTTTATTTTTTAAAATCTCGAACTCTTTCTCGACACAGTTTTCATCTGAAATGTCAGCGTCATAAAACCCAAGCGCACGTAGCCACTGGACACTGATGCGGCAGACAGCACTCTTGAAAAATTAAACGTTTCAAATGACTGCTTTCTGTAAATTACCGAATCTGAGCAACTTTTATGAAAAATTATTTTTATGACCTTCACTTGAAAAATCTGAAAGGCCGTCTACCTTTAATAAATTCTTCCATCTCTCCATGACACTTCTAGAAAATGCTGCCACACGCTTTCAGAAATAAACCTACCGAACTGAATTCCTTCTTGCTGCATCGGTACCATCTTGAATACATCTTTTATACCTTTACTATGTGTCTTTATACATTTATAATTGATTTAATGGGACCTTAAAGGGGAACAGAGGGCAATATAGAGAGTAAATATAACAATAAAACACACATTAACGAACCTTATTCAAGACTTACAAAAGTTTTTTGTTCTAAGGTTGGAAAGTTATAGTGTTTTGAAAGTAGCTCGAGCAAACTATTTCCGCAGTTTGAACAGCCAGCCATGATATTAATTTTATCCAATCAGAATGCACGTTCATTTTCTCTGCGTAACACTCATGACGTATGTATGTGCCCAGTTGTGTTGGCTCATTGAGGTTGGGACTAGTAGGATGAATTGTAAGTGATCGGCTACACAATGCCACAGTGTGTTGCTTTCGGGTGTAATAACAGGACCGATGGAAAGCATAACGATCCTCCAGACGTGTCTTTTCACTCGTTTCCGCTGAAAAACATCAAGCGAGTTCGAGCATGGCTACGTATGATCGGCAGAAGCGATTTCAAGCCATCACGCGCTTCAAGGCTATGTTCAAAACATTTCCTGCCCTCGGCATATGAGGAGGACTTATTTGCCAAATATGTTGGACTACAACCAGGGAAGAAGCCCAGGCGAATTCTGAAGGATGATGCCGTACCAACGGAATTTTGTCATAGGCCAAGTGCAAGTGAGACGGTGGCGAGCGAGTTCTCTGCACGTTCTGTGAGGTTGAAAAAGCGTCGAAAGGAAGCGAAAATGAAAGAGGTAGGACTCGTCTCGCATTGAAAAGTTGTAATATGCAAGAATGGAGCACTTGCATGTGACGTCACAGCCGATCCAGATTGTGACAGACGCCATCTTGTCGGTCAAACGCCATATTTCCGCCTTCTACTTCTACTTCTGCTTCTACTTCTACCTTTTCTTCTGGAAAACCCTACTATATACAATTCTACTACAACGGCTGCGGCTACAAGCTCTCCCTACCTGTGCACGTTTTTTATGTTTTTTGTGTGTATTTTTGCGTGTTGTTTGTCTGTACCGGACTTCAATATCCACTACAACCGTATGGACTTACTGGACATTGGTTTCCAGCAGAAAATGACGGTTTGTAGCGATTTCCATCGCATGCACAACATTCCGGATGAGAAAAAAAAAAAAAAACATTCCGGACGAGATAGCGAGACCAGCGGGGTCTCCATGGATTGTTATCGGAAGCAAAGCGAAGGAGGCAGCGCCGGGAGCGGAAGCAAAAGCGAGGCTGTAGAGCCGGCCTGTTGACTAAGCTCAGAAAACAGCTACTCAAATCTCCACTGCTAAGCCTCTATCTCTCCAACGCCAGATCCATGTAAACAAGACGGACGATTTGGAATTACAGCTGGAATTACCTTATTCTATTCTATTCTATTCTATAATCGGCTGGTCAGTGCAGTACTAGTAATACTTAAGTGACTTACCCATCCAATGAGGATTGTTTTCTTGTTTACAAGATGCCACATCTGAGTCGCTGACAAATCCTGAATTTCTGTAAAGATAACTGTGCAGAGATTTATAAGCACGCAGTGGTTCACCACTGAACAGCGAGGGAAAGTTAATGAGGTAATTATACACGTCCGGGTATTCCACCTCTGGCAGTTCCATATCCACTGACACGGTCGTGAAAACTCCGTACGGTAAGCCATAAGGGTCACTAATCTGTAGATCGTTTATTTTAGACATATATCTAGTTATCTGTTCATTAGAAAAATGAGCCGTGTAGTCCGTCGGTTGAAATTGATCCATTCTGTACATGAGTGCAGCAATATTCAGCTGTGTTGTTGCCCGACAAGATGGCGTCTGTGTACTTTCCGGTCACGTGACTGCAAGATCTCTATAGGAATAGTATTGTAAGTGTTGTGTATTTGATTGATTTTGCAGATGAAAGAGATGCTTGTATCTGCTACTTCTACTTCACCTGGCTGTGCTCTGAAGAAGGTAAATATATGGTATTCTATGATTAATTCATCAGTTAGCAAATAAAGCTAACCAAAGTAGAAACTTTACTTTCGCTTGTGTTTTGAGTTACAAAACATGATTACACGCTTCTCTCCTAGTGCAGTGGGTAGCGCTGACGTCACGGTCTTTTAAAAATGGCGACTCTTGTGCCGTTTAGCGTACCGACTATTATATTTACAATTACCAAGATATTTCGTTGTTTTCTAGTATATAAATTTGATATAATACTTAAGAATACGTTACTTTGTCACATCAGCAACTGTATATATTATATTTGGTACCCCTTTAAGGAACACTTTTAAAGTATTACTGAAAAATCTAATTAAAGTTACACCACACTATTTCCAGATCAAAAATACACACTGCATACATCCCTTTATTTCAAAGAAAACTAACTTTCTTTCTAATTTGCCTTATTTGTTTCATGCTGGCAGATGTTTTGCATTTAGTCTGGAAACACAACGCATATCTGAGTAAATCTTTCCCATTTCTCTTTAGCGTGACATGCTGGATTTACTTTAAGAGAAAAAAGAAAGGCTTCTGAGAGAACGATTGTTTATAACTGCTATAAGATAATTGATAACAGGGACTAAGTTGTTTCATGGATGGATATTCCACAACATTAAATGTAACTGATGATGATGATGATGATGATGATGATGATGTTTGTCCTTCGGGGTCGATGATGACCATGACTTCAATTTGGTGGGTGGCAGTTATGGGGCCGGAGGTGACTGATGAGGCCAAGCCGGGCTTTGAAGGTACGCCCACATGTCAGGCACATGTGGATAGGTGCTGTAGTGAGGGTGGCGATAGTTCGAGCCTTCTGTGCAACTCGTTTCTTCTGGGCCTCAGTGATGCATTTTATCTATTGTGGGAGCATAAGCACTAATCAGCATTGTGTTCTTCTTGCCTCCAAGTGGGAGCTGAAGTGCCATCAGGTGATCGTTGATGCCCTCCAGGAGTTTGGTAGGTTTCTGGGCAAGGTGAGGTAGGACTTTACAGAAAATCCAACACCTGCCTCTCGGCATTCAGTGCTGCTATGAGCACTCCAGAAGAAGGTATAACCACCATGATCTAGCCCTTGTCCGCTAGATGTGTTTTGCTGAGGGCAGCTATGTCCACATTGTAGTGAGCTCGTTCCCTGGTGACTAGTGCAGTTCTTCTCTCTGGGCTGTCTGCTTTGATGGTAGTGTGTGCATGTTCTACGTGCCAATGTTGAGTACCTTCACTATCTTTTTGTTGTATTTTGACGGCTGATTGAGATCCCCGCCAGCCATGGTGTGCTGGTCAGGGTGAGGTGAAGCAGGCTATTTGGGACACGTTTTCTAGCCCGTTCCTCCATGGAGGTCAGCAGAGACACCCAGGGGGCTGCCGAACTTCGTTCCAGCAGAGAGCGACCCTATGCCCTGGGCCACCTGTGTGCAGGTTCATGACTACAGCTTCCAGTGTTTCTGCACCTGCTGCTTCACCACTTGCCCATCACGCAGCTATCAGCCTCGCTCTCTCATCCTGACCTAACTGGGTCCACAGGAAAGACAGAATCAAGACAGCTAGCGCTAGGTCAGGATGCAGTGGATGGCCAGCAGTGTTCTACGTGTTACACTGTACCCTGATAGCACTCCAAACATGCTTTGTTGGGTCCACCTTCCTGCCCGTTGAACCACCAGGTGGTGGTCTCTTCCACACAGTCTGCCAAGTCCAGTCTTTGGTCGTAACCCTGACCAGGGGGAGCAAGAGGTTGCTAGTGCTTGCTCAAGGCACCACCCCAGGCTAGTGGAGGGAAGGAGACACCTTACTACTCCATTGCATGGCGGTCAAGGATGGCACATGCCCACTGCCCTAAAATGTAACTATAAATGGATGAAAAGTATGACGGATTAAAAATAAAAATAAATGAAAATTTGTAACTGTTGGATAAAAGGAATAAAATTTCTGCTGTTGTACATAAATACCTCACTGAAACTCGATCACTGATTAATTTCCTATGACAGCATGCCCTGCTGTGTTTTATTCCTCACTTATACAAGTCACGAAGACACGATACACTGCTGCTGGAGCAGAGCGAGTTACCAGCCCAAACTTTTACACAAACAGCATACATGTCAACCTTTGGTCAATCAAACCTGTATAACCAACCTCCAAAATCCGTATTTCCCTTATAAAATCCTTATAAGATGCAAATTAAAATAATTTACCTAAAATTTGAATGATAATTAACAATGATATATCCCAGCTACTTTTTATTCAATATTAATAACAATAAACCTTCAGAATGAATACAAAGCTCCAATGTTCGACAAAAACACAAAGTGTCACTCTAATGTTCTGAATTGTACTCCATGACAGTTTTTTTTAGCACTCTGCACCAATACCTCACGAGGCTGCATGTCACAGCAAGTGTCTGTGTTGATCTTGCCGGAGTGCCCATTCAGAATCTTTTCAGTCACTAGTGAAAGTCGCTCAGGTGGAAATACGCTTTTCAAACAAAATGTTACTTCCCGGTTGGCGGGATTCTCGCAATGCGGTGTGCGCATGATCAAAAGTGGAGCGAAGTCTCACTACCACAAGATAACGCGCGATTTCATAAGACTCTTTACTGGCTGTCAGTGCTTTTTGTGATGTACAGTACGTTTGTAAATGTTATGCGCTCTTTTATCATCGTGGGAATTGATTATAGCTCTAAATAAATATTGAAGTTTTTTTAAAGAATCCGTATAACTTTATTTGTACGCCCGTATACTACGTTTCTTGAATCAAATCCGTATAAAATACGGACATTCCGTATAGGTTGACATGTATGAAACAGTATACTTTCTTCTCGTATTATTACATTTAACTCACCTTACACACACACATACACACACACACACACACACACACACACACACAGACAAAAACGCTCACATCCCCTTCATTTTTTATCTTCTGCTGTTTTCATTCAGGTTTAATTGGTTAAATACTCAGGAGGACATGGTGTCATTTTCTCCGTAACTACACGCAACACCTGCAGAACATCATCTCCAACTCCTGAGGCTCCACGTGCCGGCTGAAAAACCAGTGATAAACAACAAAATGGAATTTTCTACATTTCATCCTCACTGACTGCTTTTATATTGCTGATTATAATGATACAATAATGATTTATGATGATGGTGATGCTTGAAAACTTCAGTCAGACTAATCACATATTAGTTATATATTAGTGATTATGAATGCAGTGTTGCTGAAGTCTCCAGTTTGATTAGCCAGAAGGTGTTGGTTAGTTTTCTGTAACAGCAGCTTTGCCAGGAACTCCAGCTTCAAGACAAGTCACAGGTTTATATTTAATGCACTCATTCTAATACAGTCACATCTTTATAGTAAAAATCTATACTGGTTTCACAGTTATACTTTGTGACTCTGTAGGACGCAGTTATAGAAGCAAGTTATTTATAATCATGCTATCTGTTATCACCCAGATGAGGATGGGTTCCCTTTTGAGTCTGGTTCCTCTCGAGGTTTCTTCCTCATGTCGTCTGAGGGAGTTTTTCCTCGCCACCATCGCCAGAGACGTGCTCATCTCATCTCATCTCATTATCTCTAGCCGCTTTATCCTTCTACAGGGTCGCAGGCAAGCTGGAGCCTATCCCAGCTGACTACGGGCAAAAGGCGGGGTACACCCTGGACAAGTCGCCAGGTCATCACAGGGCTGACACATAGACACAGACAACCATTCACACTCACACCTACGGTCAATTTAGAGTCACCAGTTAACCTAACCTGCATGTCTTTGGACTGTGGGGGAAACCGGAGCACCCGGAGGAAACCCACACGGGGAGAACATGCAAACTCCGCACAGAAAGGCCCTCGCCGGCCCTGGGGCTCGAACCCAGGACCTTCTTGCTGTGAGGCGACAGCGCAAACCACTACACCACCGTGCCGCCCAGAGACGTGCTCATTTGGGATAAAATTAGCTCATGTTTAAAGTCTTTAATTTTCTGTTTGTGGCAATGTCTGTTGTTAAAAGCGCTAAACAAATAAACTTGACTTGACTTTGACAAAATAGGTTCAATTTCACATTTAAATTTAAGATCTATGGCCTTGGATGTCGCTGAATTGTTGCGGATTGTTTTTGGAATATCACTGGCATCGAAAATGGTGACTTGTTACTTGTAGTAGAGGATTCTGGGATAAAAATAAGTTTGGACATGTCACTTTATATACAGTGCCTTGCAAAAGTATTCATACCCCTTGAACTTTTTCACATTTTTCCACTTTACAACCACGAACTTAAACGTTTTGAGATTGAGATTTTATGTGATAGACCAACACAGAGTAGCACATAATTGTGAAGTGAAACGAAAATGATAAATGGTCTTCAAAATTTTAAACAAATAAAAATCTGAATGTGATGTGCATTAGTATTCAGCCCCCCTGCGTCAATACTTTGTAGAGCCACCTTTTGCTGCAATTACAGCTGCAAGTCTTTTGTGGTTCGTCTCTACCAGCTTTGCACATCTAGACACTGAAATTTTTGCCCATTCTTCTTTGCAAAATAGCTCAAGCTCAGCCAGATTGGATGGAGAGCGTCTGTGAACAGCAATTTTCAAGTCTTGCCACAGATGCTCAATGGGATTTAGGTCTGGACTTTGACTGGGCCATTCTAACACATGAATATTCTTTGATCTAAACCATTCCATTGTAGCTCTGGCTGTATGTTTAGGGTCATTGTCTTGCTGGAAGGTGAATCTCCTTCCCAGTCTCAAGTCTTTTGCAGCCTCCAACAGGTTTTCTTCCAGGATTGCCCTGTATTTAGCTCCATCCATCTTCCCATCAACTCTGACCAGCTTCCCTGTCCCTGCTGAAGAAAAGCATCCCCATAGCATGATGCTGCACCACCATGTTTCACAGTGGGGATGGTGTGTGCAGGGTGATGAGCAGTGTTAGTTTTCCGCCACACATAGCCCTTTGCATTTAGGCCAAAAAGTTCAACTTTGGTCTCATCTGACCAAAGCACCTTCTTCCACATGTTTGCTGTGTCCCCTACATGGCTTCTTATGCCTGTCTTTCAACAATGGCTTTCTTCTTGCCACTCTTCCAAAAAGGCCAGATTTGTGGAGTGTACGACTTATAGTTGTCCTGTGCACAGATTCTCCCACCTGAGCTGTGGATTTCTGCAGCTCCTCCAGAGTGATCATGGGCCTCTCGGCTGCTTCTCTGACCAGTGCTCTCCTTGCTCGCTCTGTCAGTTTAGGTGGACGGCCATGTCTTGGTAGGTTTGCAGTTGTGCCATACTTTTCCATTTTTGAATGATGGATTGAACAGTGCTTCTTGAGATGTTCAGAGCTTGGGATATTTGTTTATAACCTAACCCTGCTTTAAACTTCTCCAGAACTTTATCCCTGACCTGTCTGGTGAGTTCATTGGGCTTCATGATGCTGTTTGTTCTTCAGTGTTCTCTAACAAACCACTGAGGCCTTCACAGAACAAATGTATTTATGCTGAGAGTAAATTACACACAGTAGGACTCTAACTAATTAGATGACTTCTGAAGGCAATTGATTGCACTGGATTGTATTTAGAGGTATCAGAGTACAGGGGGGCTGAATACTAATGCACACCGCATTTTTCAGATTTTTATTTGTTTAAAATTTGAAGACCAGTTATCATTTTTGCTTCACTTCACAATTATGTGCTACTCTGTGTTGGTCAATCACATAAAATCTCAGTAAAAAACGTTTAAGTTCATGGTTGTAAGGTGGAAAAATGTGAAAAAGTTCAAGGGGTATGAATACTTTTGCAAGGCAATGTACAGAGAACTGAAGTGACTGCAAGTTGTCATGCAGCCAAGCAGGAGCGCCACCTGATTTCACCTGTTTCATCAAGTGATTGGGATTCAATTGACTGTCGGGCATTTTATTCATCTCATCTCATTGTCTCTAGCCGCTTTATCCTGTTCTACAGGGTCGCAGGCAAGCTGGAGCCTATCCCAGCTGACTACGGGCGAAAGGCGGGGTACACCCTGGACAAGTCGCCAGGTCATCACAGGGCTGACACATAGACACAGACAACCATTCACACTCACATTCACACCTACCGTACGGTCAATTTAGAGTCGCCAGTTAACCTAACCTGCATGTCTTTGGACTGTGGGGGAAACCGGAGCACCCGGAGGAAACCCACGCGGACACGGGGAGAACATGCAAACTCCGCACAGAAAGGCCCTCGCCGGCCACGGGGCTCGAACCCGGACCTTCTTGCTGTGAGGCGACAGCGCTAACCACTACACCACCATGCCGCCCGCATTTATTGTTAGAATTTAATTCTAACATTATTCGGTCAGTGTGTTTCCTCCATTTCATGTTTTTAATGGTCATAATGGTCGTAAACCTCTTTAAGTTTTCATTCCTGAAGTAAGAATTAACAAAGTGTTGTTTGTTTTAATTCAACAGGCACGTAAACTGGTGCTAACTGGAATTAAATTAGAGTATGACAACAGGGATACAAATTTTTAGGTTTCCTGAAAAAAAAAACAGCTGCTGTCTCAATGGTTGAAATATTTAATATCAGTAATTATTATACTACAGGACACTTTTTCGATGGAATAAAAGCGTGTTCTATTTCCTTCTAGCAGGTTTCATTCATTTGGTTTGCTAGCATGCAATATTGTTAGCATATCACTTATCCTATGTGTATTATGTCACTCTTGAATATGGTTCATGATATTGCATGGTTGTCAAGACAACATGACATCACACTTCGGAGCTGATGCGAATATCCATTGAGAAAGTTTTCTGCTGCGCATGCTGGGAAAGACAAAGACTCATTGAACACCTTAAAGGCTACGAAATCTTCATTAAATATTCTTCACGCATATTTACAAGCAGTGGCGAACCGTTATTATTACAGCTGGGACTTGAGCTCAGCCAAAATTTAGCCAGACACCAAAAAAGCGACAGGGTAAAGGATTTTGTAAGGGATTAGCGACAGGCTGCCAGGTCGCTCCGTTGTGTGTAGCTGTCAATGTTGATTTTAAAAGTAACTCAGTAAATTACACAGGGAAATGAATCCTTAAGTCTGAGTGAAAAATACTGTAGCAAGCGTGCAGCATGGAAGAAGAGTCTGGAGACCGAAATCTTAGTTTCTCAGTGCTATTGAGAGCTTGTAGCTCTCACTAGCACTGGCTTGACCGCTTTATTAGCATTCGCTAACACTACTGATGAACAACTTGCGGTTAAGCTCACGTTGGCCTTTGAGAGGCTGAGGGTGATAAATTTTTGGTCCCGTCCTCGCTATAAATCAAAATCTGATTAGTTAATTAACTCATCTGTCACTTCCTACATCAACATACACTGCTATGGCCTTCTGTCCCGGCAACGAAGTCCTAACCAGTGAGTGAGCAGCTCGAAACTCTTCTCAGACTCGAGACAACAAACAAACAAATCTCATTGGATAACTCGATTTTAATGTTTTCAGGACGGTAACCCTTTCATTTCTGAAGCAAATTTGATAGAAAATGAGGCCGAATTAGAATCAGAAGAGAAGAATTATAATGAAATTATGAAAGAATGAAAACAATCAAAAGATGAAAGAAATTAAATATAACATTTGAAATGCTGGCGGCACAGTGGTTAGTGCTGTCGCCTCACAGCAAGAAGGTCCGGGTTCGAGCCCCGTGGCCGGCGAGGGCCTTTCTGTGCGGAGTTTGCATGTTCTCCCCGTGTCCGCGTGGGTTTCCTCCGGGTGCTCCGGTTTCCCCCACAGTCCAAAGACATGCAGGTTAGGTTAACTGGTGACTCTAAATTGACTGTAGGTGTGAATGTGAGTGTGAATGGTTGTCTGTGTCTATGCGTCAGCCCTGTGATGACCTGGCAACTTGTCCAGGGTGTACCCCGCCTTTCACCCATAGTCAGCTGGGATAGGCTCCAGCTTGCCTGCGACCCTGTAGAAGGATAAAGCGGCTAGAGATAATGAGATGAGATGAGATTTGAAATGCTGGCGGCACGGTGGTGTAGTGGTTAGTGCTGTCGCCTCACAGCAAGAAGGTCTGGGTTCGAGCCCCGTGGCCGGCGAGGGCCTTTCTGTCCAGAGTTTGCATGTTCTCCCTGTGTCCGCGTGGGTTTCCTCCGGGTACTCCGGTTTCCCCCACAGTCCAAAGACATGCAGGTTAGGTTAACTGGTGACTCTAAATTGACCGTAGGTGTGAATGAGAGTGTGAATGGTTGTCTGTGTCTATGTGTCAGCCCTGTGATGACCTGGCGATTTGTCCAGGGTGTACCCCACCTTTCACCCGTAGTCAGCTGGGATAGGCTCCAGCTTGCCTGCGACCCTGTAGAAGGATAAAGCGGCTAGAGATAATGAGATGAGATGAGATTTGAAATGCTGGCGGCACGGTGGTGTAGTGGTTAGTGGTGTCGCCTCACAGCAAGAAGGTCCGGGTTCGAACCCCGTGGCCGGCGAGGGCCTTTCTGTCCGGAGTTTGCATGTTCTCCCTGTGTCCGCGTGGGTTTCCTCCGGGTACTCCGGTTTCCCCCACAGTCCAAAGACATGCAGGTTAGGTTAACTGGTGACTCTAAATTGACCGTAGGTGTGAATGTGAGTGTGAATGGTTGTCTGTGTCTATGTGTCAGCCCTGTGATGACCTGGCGACTTGTCCAGGGTGTACCCCGCCTTTCGCCCATAGTCAGCTGGGATAGGCTCCAGCTTGCCTGCGACCCTGTAGAACAGGATAAAGTGGCTACAGATAATGAGATGAGATATCATCTGGATTTTTTCGTGGTCTATCAGATATCTTCCATTTAGCTACTCGTCTTCCACTCGTTCAATATCATGCTAGCTGAATATACCTTGAAAAAAGCCAGCCAATATTATTTAAATGGACATAGTTCTGGTTTTTAGATATAGACAAACATTTTTGTCTTTTTTTCATGATAAACCAAACCAAAAGGGAATCCAAAGTTTTGCAATTAAATCCCAAACTTGCAACAGAATCTCAGAAGTTGTCTCCACTGTAGTCCCTTTACATAAGTCGGAAGGCAGTGAGAACCGTCTGTCCACATTTCAAAGCACAATCAGGTGGGAAATCAGCGATTAAAACAGTCAGGCTTTGAGACAGGCACGTACCTCTAAATGTGTGCCTCTGTGGAAAATACACGTGTGTGTGTGTGTGTGTGTGTGTGTGTGTGTGTGTGTGTGTGTGTGTGTGTGTGTGAGCCCCGGACTGGTTTCTCGTCTCAAACCAAGAGCTTGTTCTTGCTCATAAATCAGACTGTCTGGACAAACAGACACCAGGAGCACAGATGAACATGAATATGAATATAAATATGTGTATGTGGGGGAAATGTGCACCTTTTGAGTGTGTTGACACAATGTGCAGGCTCTATCTCTATCTCTCTCTCTCTGTATATGGGATGTAACCAAATATGAATACATTACTTCAAAACAACATCATGTGTTCGAACCAGATATGAAAAGGAAGCACAGGATCAGGTTTTTTTTTTTTTTCATGTATTAGAGATCTTCCCAGAAAGGTTCACACACAGCATCTGGTTCAGAGTAGAGGATTGGGATCCTGTGGGATACAACAAAAAATGTTTCATGTGTGGGAGGTTTTGACTTTCGTGCACTTGCGAGTGAGCAGTCAGACATGAAGCTTGTGTGACAAAGAAAAACCAGATTTATTAACACGAACATACTGATGTCAGGACGCGGAACCAGTTGGATACAGTGCTGTAATCCATCAAACTCGGAACCAGGAGCTTTGAAATGGAAAAGTACAACGGAACAGTCATTATTCTTCATTTGCAACGACGTGACCAAAACTGCTTGCATCACTGACTGCCGCCATGTTGGAGGATATTTCATTCATTCATTCATGGCGGCCTCAGCCGAGCCGCACGCCTGGAGGCCCAGTCATCCCGATCCGCCATGCATGATGCTAGTTCTAGTGCATCGAGGGCGCCCACATCCCTCTTAAGGGTGTCAATAAAGGTTGTTGGGGGGCGCCCTCGGGACCGGTGACCATGATGCGGCTCCCACAGGATCAAGGGAGAGGCTGTTAGGTCCCTACTCCTGAAGCAATGGCCAGCAAGCCCAAGCCTCCGCCATGCAATCTTGTCGGTTAGTCTTAGGAGGGGACCATAGACCTCGCAGTTTGGCGTGGGGCTCTGCCAACTGATGTTAAGCGCAATTCTGAGCATCCGAGTGTAGCATCCATCGAGTGACTTTGCTGCCGTCGCTGTCAGTGTCCAACACTCCGACCCATAGAGAAGAACAGATTCCACTGTTGCCACAAAGAGCCTGCGTTTAAGCCCGTCAGATATGTGGGACTTCCAGACTTTCAACATTGAGTTGAGTGCCTGCCAGGCGAGGGCCTTGCGAATCTTGATATCACAGTCGCTAGAATTGACCCACGATCCCAAGTATTTAAAGTCGTCAACCACTTCGAGTGGTTTCCCATTGTTGGTAGTGAGGGAGGCTTGAGAAGGTAGGTTGCATGACATCAGTTTGGTCTTCCTGTCGTTAAGGGCCAGGCCAATTCGGCCACATTCTTTCTCAGCGCTTTCTAGTAGCTCCTGGGCTTGGACTGGGTTATTTGATAACAGTGCGATATCATCCGCGAAGTCCAAGTCGGTTATGCTGAGGCCCGGGTTTCTACTGGAACGCCTAGGATTGATGGCGAATCCAAGCTCAGACTCCCTGCCTCCAGTGGCCTTACGGAGGGCGTAATCTAATACTATAGTGAACAGGAAGGGGGCTAGGGTATCTCCTTGAAGTACCCCAGCAGAGATGTCAAACTCCTCCGTATCACCATCTGGAGTCACAACCTTTGCTCGTGTGTTCTTATATGTCAGCTCTATCGCCCTGAGAAGTCTTGGTGGAATTCCGTATGCCCTGAGGATCTCTATCATCTTCCCCCTATGGATGGAGTCAAAGGCTTTTTTAAAGTCCAAGAATGTGATCACTACAGGCAGGTTGTTCTTATGTGATTCTTCCAAAATTCTCCGTAAGGCTAGAATGTGACTCGCTGCTGACCTGCCTTCCCTAAAGCCATTCTGGTTTGGTCGGAGATGTGGATCTATTGGGTCACGTATTCTATTCAGGATCATACGATTATACATCTTCGCAATGATGCAGTTAAGACTTATCCCACGGTAGTTGTCGGTAATATTCAGGTTCCCAGACTTTGGTACAGGAATAATATTAGATAAAGACCATTGGTCGGGTCTACGTTCGTGGATAAGTGCCCTGTTACAAAATTCAAGGATGATGTCGTCCAAATCGCAGGTTTTCAGAACCTCCGGGGTTATATCATCAGGCCCCGGCTCTTGCCAAATTTCAGTGAGGTCTTGGCGCGCACCACTTTGTCCTTAGTAAAGGAACCGTCATCTATGTCGAGGTCAAATATGACTGTTTCGATCTCCTCATCAGTTTCTTCAATTACTGGTGGATTACCAAGGAGGCTTTTAAAATGGGTGAGCCAGGTGGCAGTGCGTTCCTCTGGGCTAGATCCGGTAACCTGCCCACGTTCTGACCGTTTCTTGGAGGATATACAATATACATATACACTATATTGCCAAAAGTATTTGCTCACCCATCCAAATTATCGGAATCAGGTGTTCCAGTCACTTCCATGGCCACAGGTGTATACAGTAAAATCAAGCACCTAGGCATGCAGACTGTTTTTACAGTTTGGAGCTGGCCCCTTCCTCTTCCAACATGACTGTGCACAAAGCAAGGTCCATAAAGACATGGATGACAGAGTCTGGTGTGGATGAACTTGACTGGCCTGCACAGAGTCCTGACCTCAACCTGATAGAACACCTTTGGGATGAATTAGAGCGGAGACTGAGAGCCAGGCCTTCTCGTCCAACATCAGTGTCTGACCTCACAAATGTGCTTCTGGAAGAATGGTCAAAAATTCCCATAAACACACTCCTAAACCTTGTGGACAGCCTTCCCAGAAGAGTAGAAGCTGTTCTAGCTGCAAAGGGTGGACCGACATCATATTGAACCCTATGGATTAGGAATGGGCTGTCACTTACTGTAAGCTCATATGTGAGTCAAGGCAGGTAAGCAAATACTTTTGGCAATATAGTGTATATACAGTGGTGAGAGTACAGACTGGAAGGTAAAGAGGAGTTGCATTTCGAAGCTTGTAGTCATTTCTCAAATCCATTTTAAAAACAATCATTTTGACTGCTTCAAAAGACGGGTATCTAACACATTATAACATACGTATTTAGTTGTAAAAGAGCCCTCAGTGGGCGAGGAGGCTACAGTATTTGAGGTAAGGGATTGACATGAATCTTCTTCGATTGATTCGGATCATTTGGGAAGATTCTTCAATAATTTTGCGTTTCTTTCTGCGCTCTGTAAGCCTCGCATTTCGAGCTCCCGCTTTAGTACCATCTTTGATTTTGTTGTGACCCATATTTTGTGTTTTTGTCTGGATCTGTAAAATTGTAGAGATCAGCTGGTTTCCCTAATGGAAAGAAAAAGCAAAATAAAAGTAGCATCATCAAATTATATACAGCTCTTTTTTAATGAAATAATCATAGAAGCCTTTGATTGTCAGATTACACACTCGATGATCAACTTTGTCATGTTTGACCGCAGCGAGTTTCTGTATAACCAGGCTATTAAACCCTCTGGGTTTTAGAACTGTTTCGGAATGTGTGAAAAAACATGACTTTATCCATTGTGACGAACCGTTTTGGTCACTTGAGGTGAATCTGTTCAGTCTTAGGAATGGATCAAGCACAAAAACTTAAATCTGCTCCATTGATTTGGACAATTAACTGGCCATCAAAAAAATGTATGTCCTATTGTTTTGGGATAAAGGGTTGGCAGTGGGAAGGGTATTCAATGAGAAAGGTAAAAAATTCCATTCCATTCAATGAGAAGAGTGAAAATCCCTCCCACTGCCGACACTTAATCCCATCAAGTCAAGTCACAATGGGTAATGTTTTTTCACACATTCCAACACAGTTCTAAAACTGCTTTTTACAACAGCTTCATTTATCTGGTATTTGACTTTATTTTGGTATTTGACTCTATTCAGTGTGCCTTGAAATTAACTCTTGTACTATTTTACTCAGTTCAGAGACACAACCAACTCTGTTACACAATTAAGCCTAGGTCACAACCGGACGTACGATTTTTTGGCCGTGCGATTTTTGGCGTTTCCCAAATCGCTGCGGTTTTTTTTTGTTCGTGGAGAAAGACGCACGTTGGTCGTAAGTTTGTCTTGCAACCTGAAAAAAACGTAAGCGCCCATAGAGTTTGTTTGACATGACAAAGAACCTCTGCGGCCGGTCTGAGGCCAGTCTACGGCTCGAAAATCAGCACGTCACATGCGCGCCCTCCGTGCGTTTCACGCGCGTCCTCCGTGCATTTCTTGCGTTTTTTGCATGTAGACCGGCTGTAGGAGCACGTACGGCCGGTTGTGACCGAGGCTTTACTCTGTAATTTTGCTCCCACTCCAACTCCAAATTTTACTCTCTAAACTCAAAATAGAGCAAAATTAACTATTTCTGAGGAAAATACTTTTAACTCTGGAAAAATTGCTCAGTCATTTTTCCTGTGGATGCACTATAGCGCACATATCAACCGATCTGCTTATCAGAAATAGAAGAAATATTTACACTTACTCGAGCTGATCTTTGGCTGGATAAGGTTGAAGTAAAAAAATACATAAATAAATTTTTAAAAAAAATTTAAAGGCACTCCTAGTCATCAGTGTCGCAGCTCTCGATTGAATTGAATCATTAATTGAATCATGAATTGAATCGGTGTCCTGAATCATCCGAAGCACATAAAATTCACGGACCAAATAGCCTGAACTATGTCTGACAGATTTTATCCTGTTTACGGTGGGCATTCCCACTGCGGAAGAGAAACCAATCGAAACCGAAAGAGTGAAAGTAATGCTCATGGCGTTACCATGTGAATATTCTGTTATGAATGTATAAGTGGGCGTTCAGCGCTCCAACTCCGATGAGTAAGGTGACAAGTTTTATTTTTCATCTAATTTTGGTACTTTAAAAACTATAATATTATTTGCCAGTAGGCACAGAGTAAAGTATAAAGTTTGTCAAAATGTTTATCATGCTTGTATGAGGCGGCACAGTGGTGTAGTGGTTAGCGCTGTCACCTCACAGCAAGAAGGTCCGGGTTCAAGCCCCGTGGCCGGCGAGGGCCTTTCTGTGTGGAGTTTGCATGTTCTCCCCGTGTCCGCGTGGGTTTCCTCCGGGTGCTCCGGTTTCCCCCACAGTCCAAAGACATGCAGGTTAGGTTAACTGGTGACTCTAAATTGACCGTAGGTGTGAATGTGAGTGTGAATGGTTGTCTGTGTCTATGTGTCAGCCCTGTGATGACCTGGCGACTTGTCCAGGGTGTACCCCGCCTTTCGCCCATAGTCAGCTGGGATAGGCTCCAGCTTGCCTGCGACCCTGTAGAACAGGATAAAGCGGCTAGAGATAATGAGATGAGATGCTTGTATGATGAAAAACTCATGAAGATATTTATCTAAATACATGACTTACTCATTCTAAACATGTCGAGCTTCGCCGGTGAAGTTCTCGACCCCAGAGGGTTAAACGATCCAATATTTCTTATATATTTTGATCTTTCATTATTACTAGTTTATAGCACTTACCATTGATAAAATGTTCACTGCAGACTTGTGTGTTTTTGGTTTTCTCATCGCTTAGATCAGCCCGGTTCATGTTGGACAGCCAGTGACGTCTACGCTCCATGGACAAAACTCTTGTTTTTTCTCCTTGATTTATTTATAATTGCTGGAATTCTAAAGGATTTATAAGTTCTCTTGTCTTGAATAGAGTTGCACCCGCATCCAATTACAGCACAATGTCGGCATAGCGATGAAACAAAAGGATTTCTTGAGCGTAACAACCTGTCAAGCATACCTTCTATAGTCAATGTACCCTGCGTGAGTTTGTGTATATCATCCAACATGGCTGACTTCTGGTTCAAAGCCTCATGTATAATTAGCTATGATGTCACGTGCAAACGAAGAATACTTGGGAACGCTGGGGTGACAGCCACCTAGTGTGAGTTCTCTGTCATAAACGCACATGACGTCACAACATTATTATGGAGCACAATCAATACTAAACATATTTTCTTCTGCAGCATTTTATCCTTGATAAAAATTTGATTCTAGCGTTTGTGTTGTGAAAAGATGCTTTAATTGCAGCCCAATTTTATTTTTAAAACCAATAATTGTTTCTAATAAGCTCACGTGGGCTACCCATATTGAGGAACTTTGTGCTAAGGGAAACAAAGTGTTAGGTCTTGTGAAGCACGTTTGTGGGCGTGATATTTACGATGCTTCAACTAGGCAGTTACTGTATATGACTTTAGTTAGGCCAATATTAGAATGTGCATCGCCTCTGTGGTCCCCTTATACAGTTAAACATCGAAAGCTGTTGGAAAACATCCAGCGTCGCGCCACAAAGTTTATTCTAAACTATCCGGCCGTAGAGTTAACATACAATGACAGGCTGTGTAAGCTAAATTTACTCCCTCTAGAATTTCGTAGGGAGATACATGACTTAGTCCTCCTATTCAAATTAAATGTTGGGATAATAACAGCAAATTTTGTCAATTTTTTGTCACCTGCAACCAGCCATTATAGAACTCGTAACTATGATTCTAACTTTTGTCCTCTTACGTCGCATTAGCAAGATTATTTCACTAACTCATATTTTACTCGAACTATAAAATTATGGAACAGTCTCCCCAGTTATATAAAGCAGTCTACGTCAGTTCCTGAGTTCAAAAAACTACTTCGTAGCCATTATAATTCAAGATTGTACTCATACCGGGCACCATGACCTATATTTATTTAACTTGGATATTTTTGTTACTTAGTCAATTGATAATTATTTTTTATATTTATTGTTTTTCTTGTTTCTAATTATCTAAATGTTTTGTAATGTTTTGTATTTTGTTAAGGGGTTGAATGTTAATTGGGGCTTTGCCCTGTATTCGTCTCCTGCCACTTTTGCTATTTATGTATTTATTGTGGCAAACCTCAATAAAAGAAAAGAAATAAAAGAAATAAGACCATTGTGACAGAATTTCTATGAGCAAAGAAGAATGTTTTGCCCTAACTTATACACCGTTCGCAGATATAAGTCATGTCGGTCTTCTTTATATGCTTATCAAATTCAGAGACTAGTCAGACAAATATGTTGAACTGAGCATCGGTGTTTTTCCAGGCTGAAGCACTGGAACGTCTTTAGATCAGAATAATCGACTTGGACCTTTATGAGTTCAGAGTACAGTGGATCGCAGTATCAGTGCAAGTTTTATTGTCAAATCCAAATCAGCACACATGAACCAGGCAGAGGTTGGTCAAGCAGATTTCCAGAACACTAAGGGACAAAGAACGTAATCCAGAAGGTGAAGAACAAGCCTTTATTTTGTCACATGCACACTACAACACAGCAAAATTCCTCTTCCTGTGCATTTAACCCATCTTAAGAAGTGAATACACACACACAGCAGTAGGGCAGCTATTCTACAGCACCCAGGGAGCAGTCAGGGGTTAGGTGACTTGCTCAAGGGCACTTCAGCCATGGAGTGTTCAGCTGTTCATTCACTCCCCCCAAGGGCTAGGGAATTGACCCAGCAACCCTTTGGGCCCAAGCCTCAAGGCTGCTTCTCTATCCTTTAGGCCATGGCTGCCCTGTGAGGCACACGGTCAAAAAGACAGCAACAAATGCTTGGAGATGCACTCATGGAAATGGCAAAAATCTCACAAAGATAAAATATTTGTTCGAAAATATTGCAGACAGCTACAAACTAAAATAAAACAGTAACTGCAAAAAACAGTCATGTGCACGTCCCCAGTTAAGACTGGAGTGATGTAGCTGAGGCTGAGGAACTGTTACGATGAATGTTCTAGAATTGCTACTGTTTTCTAGCTGTGAAAAAACTTCCAGTTTAGGCCACACCCACTTCAGATTTAAAGCCAAATACCGACACAGACGCAGACAGTAGCATTGCATTACATCAATAATAATAATAATAAACTTTTAGTTTATTTGAGACATGGTAGTGTAGTGGTTAGCACTGTCGCCTCACAGCAAGAAGGTCCGAGTTCGAGCCCAGCGACCGGCGAGGGCCTTTCTGTGCAGAGTTTGCATGTTCTCCCCGTGTCCGCGTGGGTTTCCTCCGGGTGCTCCGGTTTCCCCCACAGTCCAAAGACATGCAGGTTAGGTTAACTGGTGACTCTAAATTGACCGTAGGTGTGAATGTGAGTGTGAATGGTTGTCTGTGTCTATGTGTCAGCCCTGTGATGACCTGGCGACTTGTCCAGGGTGTACCCCGCCTTTCACCCGTAGTCAGCTGGGATAGGCTCCAACTTGCCTGCAACTCTGTAGAACAGGATAAGTGGCTAGAGATAATGGATGGATAGTTTATTTGAACCTTAGTGGAACCTTAATGGTGTGTTTGTGGCTTAAAGGTTAAAGTGCTGGGTTACTGATCAGAAGGCAGGCCTGTAGTACTCGAGTCCGACTCATGTCCTAATTTTAAGTTCTCATGACCTGACTTGGACTTAAGCACTGATGACTCAGACTTGGTCTCGGACTTGTGCATTAACTGCATTCAGACTCGTGAACTGGAGACGAGGACTCTGATTTTTTCTTTATTGTTTGTAACATGCCATAATAATTTGGCATAAGATATTTATATCTACATTAATTTTTATACTAATTTTGTGCAAGAGAATGCACATTCACCTGTTCATACATCATGTTCAAGAACAAACTAACGTTAATGGCGCTAAAATGCCTGGAGAGACGCCGCTAGGATTGTCCGCTTTGCTTATACAGGCTTCTCGTGCAGTGGGAAAAAATGCACTGCTATGTGTTCCATATGTAGAAGAACTATCGAGGAGATGACGGGGACAACCTCGAACTTCAATCGTCATTTGGTAAGGCTCCACCCAGAGAAGGAAGTGACATGCTATGTTCATTGCTCTGTTGATAGTGGGCGGGGCTTGCTGAGCGATGAACTAGCTTTTTATCTGTAGCCTATTAACTAAAATGGGGCAGTTGAGCAGTCACGTTAGTCCAACACAGTAGCAGAGACACTTTCACATAAAGGCAGCAACAGACACCGTCAAATGGTGCGGGTGGAGTCTTGTTCTCGGACTCAACTCGAAATTTTCTTTAATGACTCGGACTTGAATACTGGGGACTCGAGACTGGACTCAGACTTGAGGTTTATTGACTCGACTACAACACTGTCAGAAGGTAGAGGGTTCCTGCCCTGCTGCAACCATTGGGCCCTTGAGCAAGGCCCTCAACCCCACATAGAGGTAGGAGAAAGGTGTAGATAACCAACTATTACACCCCTAATATATTTCAAATATACAAACAGTTGACAGTATTACATGCCTTTTTCATTTTACAGAATTCTTGAATCTAGTGGCAAATAAAAATGAAAAAGAATCAAATACTTGCAGAACAATGTTTCTGAATGAACCCTGATATTTTTTTCACATGTGCAGCTCATATCATACTTTACGCAGGCTAATATTCCTGCACATATGTTAAATTAAAATACACACTTTGAAGGAAACTCATATTTATCTTTACAAAGAGCGAAAATAACTCATGGCGCATTTCTCAAGAGGGTCTCCATTTGCATTTTGCCTTTTGAATACACAAAAACTCATAATTTAATAATACAAATCTGACCCATTTTGCATTCAATTACCGTACACATCTTCTTCCAACTTTACAGCTTTAGAAAAAATAAGCTGGAGGTTTTGTTTTGTTTTGTTTTGTTTTTTCCTTTTTTTGGCCTTCATTTTAATGGAGTTTTTAGACGATACAAATTAAAATGATGTCCTGCTGCTAGCAGGCTGCCTCCAAACAATATAATTAGCTGGAACATCTAGAAATCAAAATTATTCAGTGTGTTTCTGTTCTTCTGTTGGGGACTAATGAGATACAAGGAAGATGTAAACTATATTTGTGCAGCGAATAATTTCTCTGATGACTCATAAAGCATGCAAACTGATTATTTCTCAGAGTGTAGTTTGTGTTTGTATATGTGCATAATGTTGGTGTGTGTGTGTGTGTGTGTGTGTGTGTGTGTGTGTGTGTGTGTGTTCTCTTAAGTACATGGTGCATACTGTATATTACAGAAGCAGGACTAAGTGTAGCTGTTGAACCTTAACGTACATTTCCTGTATATTTTAAGAGTCCCTGCATCTGCTTTACTACAGGATAGTGTTGCTGTCTTTCAGGAGATGGAAGGATGTTGAATAACATCACAGCAATGCTGAATTCTTGAAGCTGACTGATCAGAAAGTGTTCATTAAATTTCGATAGTAAGTGTCTATAGTAACTGCTAATTAATGAGCAATAATGAATTCAAAACCATGTTGTTGTTTTACAAAACATAGAATAAAACAACAACCCTGATTTAAAAAAAAAAAAGCTGGGGCACTGCGTAAAACATAAATAATAACAGAATTCATCCATCCATTACCTGTAACCACTTATCCTGTTCTACAGGGTCACGGGCGAGCTGGAGCCCATCCCAACTGACTATGGGCGAGAGGCGGGGTACACCCTGGACAAGTCGCCAGGTCATCGCAGGGCTGACACATAGAGACAAACAACCATTCACACTCACATTCACACCTACGCTCAATTTAGAGTCACCAGTTAACCTAACCTGCATGTCTTTGGACTGTGGGGGAAACCGGAGCACCCGGAGGAAACCCACGCGGACACGGGGAGAACATGCAAACTCCGCACAGAAAGGCCCACGTCGGCCGCTGGGCTCGGACCCAAAATCTTTTTGCTGTGAGGTGACAGTTCTAACCGCTACACCACCATGCCGCCCAAAACAGAATTCAATTCCTTCAGGCAGCACTGTATTAAAAACTGACATCATTAAATAAAGGACTTTACGACAAAGGCTCGGGAACACTTCAGAAAATCATTGTCAGTAAACACAGTTCGTTGCTGCAGCTACCATGCAAAGCAAACACCGTATATCAACAACATCCAGAAACACCGCAAAATTCTCTGGTTCTGAGCTCAGCTGAGATGGAATGCAAAATGGAAAAGTGTGCTGTAGTCTGATGAGTCAAAAGAGGAAAAGGACCATCCAGATTGTTACCAGCACAAAGTTTAAAAAGCTAGCATCTGTGCTGTATGTGGGTGTGTCAGTGTCCATGGCATGAGTAACTTTCACATCTGTGAAGGCATCATTAATGATGAACGGTACATACAGGTTTTGGAGCAACATGTGCTGCCATCCAGACAACATCTTTTTCAGGGACATTTCTTCATATTCCAGTAAGACAATGCCAAGCTACTTTCTGCGCATGTTACAATAGCATGTCTTTGTAGTAAAAGAGTGTGGGTGCTAAACTGGCCTGCCTGCCTCCCATTGAAAATGTGTTGTGCATTAGGAAGCACAAAATATGACAGAGACCCCGGAGTGTTAAACAAATGAAGTCGTATATCAAGCAAGAATGGGAAAGAATTTCATGTTCACAATTTCAACATTTGGTATCCTCAGTTCCAAAATGCTTCTTGAGTATTCTTAAAAGAAAAGCGGATGTTACATAGCCTGTCCAAATTTTTTTGGATCATGCTGCAGGTATCACAAAAACATGAAAAGTTTATCAGTTTGAACATTAAATATCTTGTCTTTGTATGGTATTGAATTGAATATAGGTCAAAAAGGATTTGCAATTTACATTGCATTCTGTCCCAACTTTTCTGCAACCAGGATTGTAAAACATTATAATCATTGATATGGTGTAGGAGATGTTTATTTAGCATTTATGGAAAGAGTCTCCACTATCAGCGCTATGTAATGATCAGTAAGTTTTCTTTAGTAACAAACGTGTATAGCTGCTATTATATGAGTGATAACAGGAACTCACTTCCACAACATTAAATGTAACTCTAAACAGATAAGTTAATTGCTAAAAAAAAAAATGTAATCATGAGAAAACTGCTGTGGTATAATAGGAATAAACCTCTTGTAAGCTTGCATGTCTTTACGCAAAGTATACAGTGGTGCTTGAAAGTTTGTGAACCCTTTAGAATCTTCTATATTTCTGCATAAATATGACCTAAAACATCATCAGATTTTCACACAAGTCCTAAAAGTAGATAAAGAGAACCCAGTTAAACAAATGAGACAAAAATATTATACTTGGTCATTTATTTATTGAGGAAAATGATCCAATATTACATATATCTGTAAGTGGCAAAAGTATGTGAACCTTTGCTTTCAGTATCTGGTGTGACCCCCTTGTGCAGCAATAACTGCAACTAAATGTTTCTGGTAATTGTTGGTCAGTCCTGCACACTGGCTTGGAGGAATTTTAACCCATTCCTCCGTACAGAACAGCTTCAACTCTGGGATGTTGGTGGGTTTCTTCACATGAACTGCTCGCTTCAGGTCCTTCCACACCATTTCGATTAGATTAAGGTCAGGACTTTGACTTGGCCATTCCAAAACATTAACTTTATTCTTCTTTAACCATTCTTTGGTAGAACGATTTGTGTGCTTAGGGTCATTGTCTTGCTGCATGACCCACCTTCTCTTGAGATTCAGTTCATGGACAGATGTCCTGACATTTTCCTTTCGAATTCATTGGTATAATTCAGAATTCATTGTTCCATCAATGATGGCAAGCCGTCCTGGCCCAGATGCAGCAAAACAGGCCCAAACCATGATACTACCACCACCATGTTTCACAGATAAGATAAGGTTCTTATGCTGGAATGCAACGTTTTCCTTTCTTCAAACATAACACTTCTCATTTAAACCAAAAAGTTCTATTTTGGTCTCATCCAGCCACAAAACATTTTTCCAATAGCCTTCTGGCTTGTCCACATGATCTTTAGCAAACTGCAGACGAGCAGCAATGTTCTTTTTGGAGAGCAGTGGCTTTCTCCTTGCAACCCTGCCATGCACACCATTGTTGTTCAGTGTTCTCCTGATGGTGGACTCATGAACATTAACATTAGCCAACATGAGAGAGGCCTTCAGTTGCTTAGAAGTTATCCTGGGGTCCTTTGTGACTGCGCCGACTATTACATGCCCTGCTCTTGGAGTGATCTTTGTTGGTCGACCACTCCTGGGGAGGGTAACAATGGTCTTGAATTTCCTCCATTTGTACACAATCTGTCTGACTGTGGATTGGTGGAGTCCAAACTCTTTAGAGATGGTTTTGTAACCTTTTCCAGCCTGATGAGCATCAACAACGCTTTTTCTGAGGTTCTCAGAAATCTGCTTTGTTCATGCCATGATACACTTCCACAAACATGTGTTGTGAAGATCAGACTTTGATAGATCCCTGTTCTTTAAATAAAACAGGGTGCCCACTCACACCTGATTGTCATCCCATTGATTGAAAACACCTGACTCTAATTTCACCTTCAAATTAACTGCCAATCCTAGAGGTTCACATACTTTTGCCACTCACAGACATGTAATATTGGATTATTTTCCTCAATAAATAAATGACCAAGTATAATATTTTTGTCTCATTTGTTTAACTGGGTTCTCTTTATCTACTTTTAAGACTTGTGTGAAAATCTGATGTTGTTTTAGGTCATATTTATGCAGAAATATAGAAAATTCTAAAGGGTTCACAAACTTTCAAGCACCACCATAACATGCAATATGTTTACCTTTTAGCAGCTGTGGAATTCTCCTCAGTTGCTGAGAGAAGGTCAGGATGAGTGTCAGTGCCTCTCTGAGTTGCCTCAGGACAAAATCTCCTCTACTTTGATCCAAATGTATGCTTCCCGCCTGTCAATCAACAGTACAGAGCAGCTTTTACCCACTGGTACTTATTAAGAGCCATGGCATTGACATCATTCTGACTTTGAGGTGATGATCTATGCAGAAAACAGGCTTTCGAAGAAAATGGCTTCTTCTCAAGTTGCATCTAAAATATGTAGCAACTAGAAAGGCACTCAGAGAGTGCAGACCTCTGCCAAGGACAATAGTCAACTATTCTATGATATGCAAATAATAATAATAATTAGTTCAACTTATATAGCGCCTTTCTCAGGGTCGGGATGTCATTCCAAAGGTGTAGCTACCCACAGTCACACCAAAAGGCACACAAAAGTATGTCCCACACCGCCTGCATAGCCACCGTGATGCCACCGGGCAACATCACTCGGAACACCCCGCCATGGATCCACAAAGCAAGCACAGAAGCACCGCTGCACAGAGCGCTGGTATGTCCCAAACCACCTACACAGCCACCATGGCACCATGGAGCAACATCGCTCAGAACACCACACCAAGCACAGAAGCACCGCCACACAGAGCGCTGGACAACCACAATGTTAAAAAGAGCAACAAGCTCACCGCAGTCCATAGTGAGGAGCACAGGCATCACCCATGGTGGACCAAGGCCCGAAGGAAACCGACACCCAAAACTGTGTCTGGAGCTACGCCACAACCGGCGGACAAAACATTCAAACAAAGAACAAACATCAAACTATACAAATACAAAAAGAAAAATCTCCAGTGAGAAGCGGCAGCCAGAATGCACACAGCGTACTCTCAACTGGAAACGGAAACACAAATGGAACCAAGTTGTATGTCTGGATACATTTCCAAAACTATTAGAAGAATGCACCTCCAGTACACGTGTATCCCAGAGGATTACTGGTACCCATGAATGTGGATTGTGATAAGGAGTCTTCATATTTCTACACTGGCTATGTTTTGTCACTACTGAACTTTACTCACTCAGAACTCAGATCCACTCCGGAAGGTAACAGGTTCTTCTTTGGCCCATGCTACACCATTCCTCCACTGTTCTTCATATGCATCCCTCTCTTGTGGGGTGCCACAGGGCTCTATTCTCGGCCCTATTCTGTTTTCTTTGTACATGTTACCTCTGGGATCAATTATAAAAAAGCACAATCTGTCTTTTCATTTTTATGCTGATGATTTGCAGATATATTTGCCCATGAGACCCAATGAAAATACGGCGCTTACTAAGTTACTGGATTGTGTTATTGATGTAAAGCAGTGGCTGGCACGGAACTTTTTGCATTTGAACGACAGCAAAACAGAATGTATTTTATTTGGCACGTCACCCACGTCAAATGTTTTTACAACAAATTTTGGTACTCTGGCCCTCTTTTTTAAACCATTTGTACAAAATCTTGGGGTAACGTTTGACAGTGGGCTTAAATTTGATAAACAGATTAATTCTGTTGTTAGAACGAGCTTTTTTCAACTTCGTCTCTTGTCCAAAGCGAAGCCGTTTCTCAGTCGGCAGGATCTCGAGAAGGCAATTCATGCATTTATCAATTCGAGACTGGACTATTGTAATGCCCTGTACCGTATGTTGGCCTCAGCCAGTCTTCAATTTTACGTCTTCAACTTGTACAGAACGCTGAGGCCCGATTTTTAACAAGCACGTCTAGACGTGAACACATTACTCCTGTGTTGTCGTCACTCCATTGGCTTCCAGTCCATTTTAGAATTGATTTTAAACTTCTGTTGTTTGTTTTTAATGCCATCAATGGCCTGGCTCCCTCTTACTTGTCTGAGATTTTAACTATTCATGATCATGGTAGGGCCCTGTGTTCTTCGGGTCAGCTTCTGTTAGAAGTTCCAAGGTCGAGATATAAACAGTGGGGTGATCATTCTTTTGCTGTCGCTGCTCCCAGACTGTGGAACAATCTGCCCCCCGACATTCGCACCACTATTGATCCCGGCCTTTTTAAATCAAAGTTGAAGACTTACTTTTTTAGATTGGCATGCAATCCTGACTAGGGGAGTCTTGTTTTTGAGGGGTGCTTCGTTTCGTCTGTTTTATTTCATGTACTTCTGAAAGGCTTTTGGTAATCTGCAGCACGGTGGCACCTTCCGCAATCAAAACCTGTGTTTTTATGTGTTTTGGTGTTCTGTTTTATGGCTTTGATGTAAAGCACTTTGGGTACCTTTTGGTTATTGTAAAGGGCTATATAAATAAAATTTGATTGATTGATTGATTGATTGATTGATTGATTGATTGATTGATTGATTGATTGATTGATTGATTCCACCAAGTTTAATGGAAATCCGGTCAGTAGGTTTTGCACAGTCCTGCTTATGATTGATTGATTGATTGATTGATTGATTGATTGATTGATTGATTGATTCCACCAAGTTTAATGGAAATCCGGTCAGTAGGTTTTGCACAGTCCTGCTTAAAATCAGACAAACAAACCACACTGAAAACATAACCTCTTTGGCAGAGATAATTAAGAGTCTAACTTCGTAGCTATATTTACAGTTCTTCTCACTCAGAGAGTAATTAATTCATTTAGTCATTTCAACCAATTTGTCTAACTGACCTTATGCATAACTTGCAGTTCATAGATGTAGAAACCAAGAACCCCAGGGAAGATTAAGCACACTTCCGGTACTGTCCAAATGAAATACATAATCAAACCCTATAACTGTCAGAAATAGGGTTACAGCTGGAGTCCATTTCTGTCCCTCAAGGTACAGTCTACACTAATATACCCCCGAGGGCTCATTATTGGACTTCAAGGTAAGTATGTGTACCTTTTTAGGGTCAAAAAATCAATCAGTATACAAATAGTACAAATAAGTACCTTACAGGGTACTGATCCAGTGACAAGCTGTTGTACCCCTAAAGGTACAATGATGTACTTTGTTTTCTGGATGTAAAATGTGCATGGCAGGATCTTTCCACTCTAAAATACTTAGAAGTTAATTGACTTGAGTTAATTGACTTAAAGTGACACAGGTCGATGTATTAAAAAGATGAATAGTGCCCTACAGAGCTACAATAATCCCTAGGTATTTGAATCACACGCTGTATTGCCTGCTGCCTCATGCCTGTGAAGGAGAATGATCTGAAAAAACACCGTGCGCTAAGGTTTACACTTGGGTATGGAAACAGCCAAAGTTTATCCTCATTATAATATTATAATGAGCGAGGTTGCAACAAACATGGTGGAACCAGTGGCCTCCAACACAGAAGCGAGCACTCTAGAGCCTTCAAGCTCACAGGTGGGTTTAGATTTGGAATATTTCAATTCTTGATTTTTATTTTTATAAAAATATTTTTCGAAATATTTCAATTTGTCTCGATTTAGGAGTCTTCATTTGAGCTGGGTGATCCGCCATGTTTGCTGTGGCTCTGCGGTCATGACCTCTGACTCATGCATGACCTCACGTGACTTTTCCGAACTGGCTGCTGAGCGAGCGGTTTGTAAACAGACTAACACGTGGTTAGGACGTCCCACGTTAGGAAATAAAATGTATTGGAATAAGATGATGCATATCGGCTATGGAGATGGGTATTGGCTCAAACAATTCAGAAAGGGGATTGGATTAAATGATTCCTAAACCAGCGCATCGACCTGTGTTACTTTAAATCATATACACCAGGGGTTGTCAATTGGTGAACTCTGTGAAGTATTTCACCTGGTCAAACTGAGCACTGGGAAAATATTGGAACAGAACTCAGCAGTGTCTGAAGAATCTGGCTGTAGTTCACATGGATTAACGTTTTCCGTCGCTACGATGGATTTCTGTCAAATGGGAGTGCTAAAGGTCAACAATGAGATTGATGCAGATCTGAGGAAAAAAAAGGGGTGTACGCCCATAGGTCTGACACCGATGTGATTTAGAATTTCACCAAGCTGCTGTGATTGCCTGTTGTAACCCTTTCTTGTGCTATGTTTGAGTATATGTAAAGGAATAAGTTGTTGCGCTAGATAGGCCTAAATAAATAAATAAATAAATACAGCCTACGCTACTGTCTAGGAGGCTAGGCGTAGGCCACTGATGAAACAATTTGGCTGTCCTACTACTAGGCAACTACTTGCCTACTACTAATACTAGTCCTATTGTAGTAGTAATAATAATAATAATAATAATGATGATGATGATATTTGCCTGTTGAAAGGTGATCAGGTGAAAAATCTAAACAGCCCTGTTGAAGCCGCAGCAAGGCCTATGTTATTAAGTCTTTTGTAGGTTAAACAGGCTTCGGCAGACAACGTTCTGGAAAGGTTGTGTTTTTCTTTGGTTTGATTAGCCTATGATTTAATCTTTAAACATTATGGTTTCAGCAGTTTGCTTAAACACTGGAGGCTGCAGAGTCGGGCTGCGAGATTTCCCGACACTTATTTAAGATGCCAAACTTCAGAGTCAGGAGAAAATAATTCCACAGTATTTAGTGCCTCGTCAGTCTCAAAAATTAATAGTGAAGGAGCAACGCAAATTAAGTCCCAAAAAAACATCTCGTAGGCCTATATTTTACATTTTCAAAAAAGTCCGGAATTGGAAGTCAGTCAGTGGAGTGTAATGAAGTGTCTCATTCACTAAGCACAAAAGGTCGGAAAACAGTGGAGAAAACAGCTAGTGCTTAAATAGGCTGCTAATGTTTTACATTAGTAATTTAATGTATGTGACAAATAAATTCATTGATTCAATAGATAAAGAAGCGAATACTCCGAAGCTCAAAATTCAGGAAAGTGGCTCTGGTGTCGCAAGTGCACAAGAACAGTTATTTGAAAGTTAACCTAATGAATTTGTGCGTGCATGTGTGATTTCATGAAGAACCAGGACAATTGGCATTCGGTGAAAGATTCACACCTCTGACTCATTATATTCACGCGCGCCCTCTCGCCCACTGTTGCTTCATTTTCCCTTATTTACATGAGTGTCTGAAGATGGAGTTTTCAGAAATCTCCACTCTGCCCAGAGTTTGCGAAAGTAGCTGTTTTCAGTGACTGAAACCTCCGTATAGGTGTGAATGAGAGGTGCAACCGAATAAATAAATATGCGTCTTTTTTATCCGGCTACATGTAGGCTATCACTGCGCAAAGCCTCTAATGTTGAAATGGTAGTAATATTTGTTAAAATAATAGTAGGCTAATTTCCACATTAATTGGTAAAATGGCACAAGGGATGTGATGGGGGGATGGCTGTTTTATAAGGGGGATGATTTGAGATTTTTATTTCAGAAGGGGGATGCCTCCCCCCACATCCCCTCTCAACTCAAGTACTGCATATAAGGCCATATTTCACCGGACATAGGCCCTTCAATTTCCATCACTAGAGCGCGTCAAATTACTTTTGGTTTTGCCAGCATGGACACGCTTCTTTTAAATGAAGGCACAGATGTGTCAGACATTGACAAAACGGTAAAGGATAAGTGGAGATGGGCTTGGCTAAATGAAATGGGCTATAATGGCAAGCTCCTGCTGCTGTGCCAAGAAAAAAGAAACAAAAACGGGCATCAGGTGTTGCCAAACTAGATGCCTTTGGCTTCACTGCGAAGAAGCAGAAAAAGTGAACTTTCACTTTACTTTTCTTGTTTCCTGGCTTTATTTCAACAGATTTTCTTATTTTTCTTTCTGTTCCACTCTTTTGAGAGCATGTTTCAAGTTCGACTGCACTTGCACTTTTCTCTTAACCACTGTTGTGCATTACTAAAGTATTATTGAAATAAATTTGCACTTTGCGCTGAAAACTTGATGTTTCATCATGAATAGCCAGCAACGACAATGGTAAAGTCTTGCCTTAGCTTTAGTCATTGTTAAAATTATGTAAATGTACTATAAGTAGGGGCCGAGGGGATAATGGACAACACAGCGTTTAAAATTTGACGCATCACTGACATGGTAGGGGCCAATGACATGGAGCTTTTTTTTCAGTCAGATTATTATTTTTTTTTTTTTTTGCTTTAATCCATGAGTTCAGCAACCCGACTACCTCCAACATGAGCCACTGCAGCTTCTGTAGCAGATCCACCGTTGTGAATTAGCAACTGTGATGGACATGATTCAGGGTTTAGACTTTAGCTAAATATCCTGATAACTTATCAATCCATCTCAGCTAATGTTAGCATACAATTTAGCCACTATCTAGCAGCTTAGCATTGCAAAGGTATCTGGTTATTTAGCACAAATCCAAAGTCTTTTAGCACAAGTTCTAAAATCTGTTAGCACAACTCTGTTCTTTAGCACAACTCTGGATTATGGTCACAATAATCGAAAAAATACTGATCTTGATATAGGAAGGGGTTTATTATGATTGCTTAGGGACTGGAAGCCAGAGTTCCTGCGACTGTGTATGTTAAGGATCAGTTGTTGATTCCTGAAACATGGACTGAAAATCCGATTCTTTGGTGTCTTTGGATATTTGTAGTTAAGCCATAACACACCTTGAATTGTCGGCAGCTTCACAGATAACTTCAGTCACTTCTGATCATATCATAAATTCAACTGACTGTCAATAATTACATGTTTGCCAAATTAATTAAGTCACAGCAATTATCTAAAATGTAAATAGCTTAATAAAATAATTGAAATAGCTGTACATAATTTTCCTTTCTTTTGACCTTTTTTCTTTTGCAAAAAATTTAAAATAAAGAACAAACAAAAAGCTTTCTTTAAACTCTTATCATCTTGTAAATTTTGCTTGACTTTTAATTCTTTATCAAATTAGCAAATTGTAAATAATTAATATGATATAATTCAAGCTTAGGGCTTTAATAAAGACAAACCCGGAAGTTGGCTGTAGTGGTGTACTGCATCAGGGTACGTTCTGTGTTAAATAATTTGGAGGGAGGATTGGTGACTAACGTACGGGCTCCATCAAACATGGCGGTTTCAAGATGGTGGAGCGGTGAAATACAATCGCTTGTTTTCGATCGGAATCTCAGCAACTTTCATTAAAAAAACTTCAAACATCTTTAAACATGATCAGTAAGTATTCATAATAAAGATTAAGTGTCCTTGGATCTTGTGCTCAAGAACTTAAAGTTGTGCTAAAAGACTTTAGATTTGTGCTAAAAGACTTTTGTGCTAAATAACCGTAAACCACTACAAATTGTACAGTGTTCATAATTTAGTAGCGCTTTGAAAACATCAAATTTATTTCTATAAACCTGATCTCTCTAGATTACCTGTAACATTAGTTATACTAATGGCTGACTGGTATTAATTACCGTGATCAAGCCCGTGTGTTCTTTCTTCTGATGAAACCCTCTCATAGATGAATTCTTATTGCAGTCTAACTTTAACAAGTGTTGCCAGGCAAAACAAACCTCGCCCAGCAGCACTTATTTTACACCTATATGTTGATAATGGTAATATTTCTCAATCATCAGCTGTCAGGTTATAGTCCTATGAAAATCCATGACCTTGAGTTTGACATTTCAAAGCCATTCAAGGTCAAAGATCATGGTGGCAACTGAAAGCCTATATGGGACTTCGTATATGTTGATAATGGTAGATATCTGGCTATCATGAACCATTTTAACGTTATAGCCCTTTGAAAACCCATGACCTTGAGTTTGACCATTCAGGGTCACTCAAGATCAAAGATCATGGTGCCAAATGAAAGCCCATATGGTACTTCCTATAAGTTGATAATGGTAAATATCTGTCTACCATCAACCGTTTTCAAATTATAGCCCTTTGAAAATCCATGACCTTGAGTTTGACCTTTCAAGGTCACTCAAGGTCAACAATCATGGTGCCAAATGAAAAGTCATATTGGAGTTCCTATATGCACATAATGGTAAACATCTGTCTATTGGCAACTGTTTTTGAGTTATAATGGAAAATGTTATTTTGACCGATGACCTTGACCCCCCTGACTTTTAACCCCCAACCGCTATGGAGACTGTCCAAGCTACTCCATCATGCACCATATAGTTGGAAGCAGAATTGAAAAATGCACATTTTGGTTTTGGTTTGAAGTCAAAATAATGAATCTGAAGAAAGTTATCGCCAAAAAAAAAAGAAAGATTTTGACCTTTTCAGTGACCTTACCCGATTACCCCCAAAATTGAATCAGGTAATCTACGGATCATTGCCTACCTACCCTGAAAATTTGAAGTCAATCGATCCAACCGTCTAGACGTTTGATTGTTAATAAACAGACACACAAAAAAACAAACAGACAAACAAACCACACTGATTACAATACCGCACTCCACTTACTCCATCGCGGGTGATGTAACAAATCCTGTAGAAAGACAAAAGAAGAGGAAAATGCATTTTTAAGCTCATGTGCATGGCTGAGTTTATTGCCTACACATAGCATTACAGATGTATTCGAGTGGCAAAGTACAATGAGAATGCAAAAACCCAATTCTCAGCCATCTAACGCACGTAACAGCTTTGCTTTGCCAACAAACAACTCCACTAACAGGGCAAATTACACAGGATTTACTGGCAAAATGTGGTCATGTTTCAGCTTCTGACTCTCAGTTATTTGTATTTTCTGGCAAAGAGAATAAATTACTGTTATTGCAACCAAAATACTTGACAAAATTAAGCATGAATTCCACACTTCACTGTTTGCGCAGACAGATTTGGTAGTGCTTCAAATGGCAAAACATTTGCCTGAAATATTTTATTTTCAAATCAACAAAAACAATCAGCTTTCAGAAATCCAAATACTTCTCATGGCTGCCCACGAAAGCTCTCACACAATGCAACTTCACATGAGGTTAAATCTCAAGCCCATCCTAACTGTTCAAAGAAGGCTGGGAGAATTCTTTACCACTGGAGCGATTGTTCTTTAATTTGCGCTTTAAAGGAAATCCTGAAAGAACCTTACAACAGAGAGGTTCCCTTGAGAACGCTCAATTCATTAATTATTCATAGAACCCTTGAGGAATCTTGGAGTTTGTCTATTTTGTGTATAATACGTGTATTAGGAATGTAAACAAATATGAATACGTTATTCAGAATGGACAGATCACATGGTCTAAACCAATACAGACACAAATAGAAGCAGTATTCATTCATTTTTGGAGTTTTTTTTTTTTTTAGTTTGTGAGACAAAAGGGAAAGTGCTACATTCATTAACAGGAGTGTGAGTCACTGTGTGATGCATTTACAAGGTTCTTTCATTCATCCTTAGTAAGTGCCTGGTCAGTGTGGTGGCTATTTAAATTAAACTGAATTTGAAGTCATAAAGGTAAGAATTCACAAAATAACAACAGATACTCAGGATTAAGAACATATTCATTTTCTTTAAAAATCAAAATTTACTACAGGGCAAGTACACAAACATAAGGCACAAATATTTTAATACTTTATTACACTTTTGTTAAGTATATCTTGATCAGAAGTTTAAGTTTAATATACTTAGACTCTCCTATATATGTACTTTTCAGTATAAGCCAAGCATACTTATGTATAACTTTATTAAGTATATCTCTGATAAGTAAATAAAAAGTAAACCGAAAGCATACTCTCTTATTTTTAGTTTAAAAGAAGTATACTAGGGGCTGCACGGTGGTGTAGTGGTTACCGTAGCGCTGTCGCCTCACAGCAAGAAGGTCCGGGTTCGAGCCCCGTGGCCGGCGAGGGCCTTTCTGTGTGGAGTTTGCATGTTCTCCCCGTGTCCGCGTGGGTTTCCTCCGGGTGCTCCGGTTTCCCCCACAGTCCAAAGACATGCAGGTTAGGTTAACTGGTGACTCTAAATTGGCCGTAGGTGTGAATGTGAGTGTGAATGGTTGTCTGTGTCTATGTGTCAGCCCTGTGATGACCTGGCGACTTGTCCAGGGTGTACCCCGTCTTTCGCCCGTAGTCAGCTGGGATAGGCTCCAGCTTGCCTGCGACCCTGTAGAACAGGATAAAGCGGCTAGAGATGAATGAAGAAGTATACTAGAAGCACACTTGAATAAACTTCTTTTTTGTAAGGGAAGGTGGTGAACTCTTCGACCGAGCCGATTTTAACGCTGTAAATCAGGTCTTTTGTATTCCCATTCCTTTCATACACTATAAAGTCTGTACTTTGGGTTTGTTGACGGTGTAGTGGCTGCTGCTTTATGCCCTGGGTCGCCCTCATGCCTGTGTTACCTCCTGGCTCTCCCCTGTTAGTTATACTGTCATAGTTAGTTTTGCCAGAGTCCCTGCTTGCACTCAGCACAAAACGTATACTCTTCTTACTCATTAGGTGACATTGGACATACCTAACAACCTGTGTTTTCTCTCTCTCTCTTCCTCTCCCCCTCTTCACTCTGTCTGTCCCTCTGAGTTACATGTCAATCCTGAGACACCAGAGATGCTGAACCTCTTCTGCTCCTCAGACCCACCTGATCCATCCTGATGCCCTACTTCTGGCTGGAGTCTCATCACATCGCTCGTGTAGAGGACGGCCTCATACGGACAATCGAAAGTCGCACGTGGAAGACGCTCTGGACACTTACAGTAATGCTTTTATGGCTGAGGACTACAGTTAACTTGCTAACTTCAGCACTGCAGTTGTCATGAACAGTTTTGCACTCAAGTTTCCATCAATGAACAGTTGATAACTTCAACAAAACAGACTTCATGTTAAAACGATCATGAATTTCCTGGTTTCACAGTTATACTTTGTGACTGCTGTATATAGGACACAGTTATAAAAGCGAGTTATTTATAGATAGTTTTCACTGACGTCATGGCATTCCGGGGAACGCCCTCCAGCCGCCATCTTGGTGGGCAAACAAAACGGACCATCGCCATTACCGGCTACGTTATCTCGGACGAATTTATGAAGTTATATAGTCAGTTTTCTAAAATAAAGATCAATGTCGGCAAAATCAAGCAAACAGAAGTATATAGATACATTAGACGACATCACACGACAACGGTATGCAGCCAAACTGGCCTTGATTGGGGGAATTGACCCTTACGAAGTGGACAAAGATGCATTTTCAAGTGACTATGCAGGGCTGCCAAAGCCTGAAACTGCCAAAGCCTGCTCCAAAGCCTGAAACTGACTTCATCAAACTTTAAAGGCTGTCTGATATATACAACTTTATATATTCTAGCATTAAATAAAGTATAAGGATGAGAAAAAAAAACAGTTTAAATCGGAAGGCTGCGCACATTTGCGCAGCCCGAGCGGTGTGCAGGACTGCGCAAATGTGCGCAGCTTTCCGATTTAAACTGTTTTTTTTCTCATCCTTATACTTCCTGTTTCATGGACTGTAACGGATTTGCTTATTTAGTAATTTTAATACAGAATTTACTTTGAAATTATAATCAGACACTCCAACACCCCCCCTAAAAAAAAAATCGGATCTGTGCGATTCAGCCGTGAAAAAGGCGGCATCCGCCAAAAGGCGCGCTGTTTGCATCCCTGGGATTAAACACAAATCAAATCATACAGAATAGACCTAAAATGTTTTTCAAAAATGACCCTTGCGTGAGTGACGTGACAAGTGTCAAATAGAAACGTGACAAACGAGCGATATTAAGTGTACATTACAATGTAAACGTACACTCAGCGGTTCCAGTTAGGCATTCTCCAGAGATTGTTTACATGATGTTCTGGTTTCCAAAAACAAACTTAAACACAATTGATTGTTTATTTAAACAACTTACCACTTATAAAATGATCGGAGCAGACTTTGCTGTGTTTGGAAGGCTGATAATCCTTGCGGTTGATTCTCGCAAGCCATAGATTTCTCCTTTGTATGCTGAGTTTCTTTGTTTGCTCGCCTTCGTGCTCCCGTACAGTGGGAATTCCATAAAAGCTCTGCTTGACGTCATCATTTGACCTATTACGACAGCCGTGAATACAACAGGTGTGCACCATTGCTAGCTTTAAATAGCCTGCTTGGGTTCTTTTGAAGACTTTGTACTCGCGCGTTACAATGTGTGCTCAGTGACCCGTACGGTAAGCTTGACCCACAAGATGGCTGCCACTAGGGAATCCCTGACTCTGTGACATCATGTGAAAACTATCTATAATCACGCTATCTGTTATCACCCAGATGAGGATGGGCTCCCTTTTGAGTCTGGTTCCTCTCGAGGTTTCTTCCTCATGTCGTCTGAGGGAGAGTTTCCTCACCACTGTCGCCACAGGCTTGCTCATTGGGGATAAATTTGGGATAAAATTAGCTTTAAAGTCTTTAATTTTCTGTAAAGCTGCTTTGCAACAATGTCTATTGTTATAAGCCCTATACAAATAAACTTGACTCTGATCAGGAAGCTTCAGAAAGCTTTTATTAATAGATAGAAACAAAAAAAGCTATAAATCAATTAGATAGAAGTTTCTCCTGCCGAAAATTATTGACATTACACAAACTCGTAACACGATGAGCCAAAACTATGTGAGCAGTCGCTGCTCTGCTGACCACTGAGAGGAAAAATGGCCAAATCACTTGAGAAGACTCTTTGCTGGTGTGACAGGGTAATAGACCAATTCCTTCAGAACGAAAAGAGTTATATTCAAGTATCATGACAACTTGCAGAATAAGTAAGGTGTTTCTTTTTTTTTTTTTGATAAATCTCTGACTCCGGCTCTGGAGTGTGACTGATTCTTAAAAGATACACATACTCCAGTTACATTCTGGCTACTCTGTCAGAGATGGACAAATGATAAAGTCAGATGTTTTGGTTGCTTGGAAACCTAATTGTCTAGGCTGGAAAGTGGTGGATGATGTAATGTAATAGCATAATGATAAGTTAATAGACTAGTGCTTTAATACCAACTAAGTGAAATGAACATGTACATGAGTTCCCAAGGAAGGGACAACTCCGGGACTCGGGATAGTCCTTCTCCTAAAAAGATAACGTTTCTAATGTTTACAATCTCAACAAAAAGTCAGCAAGTTTTGGTGAATGTTTCATTTATGAGGCTGCATGGCAGGTAATCCCGGTCAAGATCGCTGTGATTCCAGACACTGGGTGTGAGGCAGGAATACACCCTGGATAGGTGCCCATTGTACACAATGCACAAATACATTCAAATCTATGGGCAAATTAGCACAACCAATCCAACTACCGGCATGTTTTTAGACAGTGGAGGAAACTTAAGAACCCAGAAGAACTCTCATAGAGATGTGGGTTAAACACGCAAAACTCAGCACAAACAGTAACCTGAGCTCAGGATCACGGTAGCAATGCTACCTGCGACACCAGGCCTGTTCCATTAATTGCGGGTACATTTCAAGTGTTGACTCTGTTGTCAATTCTGTTATCGTTAAACTGGGCCATCCATTAACAGAATTGGCGATAACAGAGTTGATGGTTTTTCCACCACGTTTTTGTGTCTTAACTCCACATGCTAACCTCAAACTAACAACCACATGGCATGTATAAAAACAGAACTTTATGCATTTTAATCAGATTACTGTTTATAAAAACGAGTGAGAGATTCACTCCAACATCACAATAACAGATTTGACAAATAATTAATCCACAGTTGGTGCAAAATCCTCAACATTTTGTTCAAATTAATGAGAGACGAAACAGAACACGCTGTCCCTCTGGATGCCTGGCCTGCATGATCAGTCTATCTGTGTTTATCTATATATTTCCTTCCTGGTTCAGTAATACTGTATGTTGGTTTGCAGTTGTTGGGAAGTGAGTCCATGATGCGCTGGAGTTGGGATATTCCTGATCCATACGACAAGTCAATCGCAACCAACATTTGTAGAAGGTGTCCTAGTTTCAGGTCTTAAATGATTACCATTCTAAATTATCCTGTGGTGTCAAGAGTGATGGCATAGTTGCGGCTACATGTCAAGTGTTGAGAAAAAAAAATTGGAATGATTTTTTCCATTAAACTTTTTTATTGTCGTGGAACACGCTTCAAATTTAACATTACAAGTATTTTCAGACCTTAAACCTGTAAGACTTTAAGTATTTATTCAAAAAAAAAAATTTTTAAATTATCGTTAAACTGGGCAATCCATGAACAGAATTGACGATAACAGAGTTGACTTTTCCCACCACGTCTTTGAGTCTTAACTCCACACGCGAAACTCAAACTAGCTACCACACGGCATGTATAAAAACATAATTTTATGGATTTTAATCATATTATTGTTTTATTGTTTTTAAAAAAGAAGCAAGAGATCCACTCTGATATCACGATAACAGAGTTGACAAATAATTAATCTACTATTGGTATAAAATCCTCAATATTTTGTTCAAATTAATGAGAGAAGAAACAGAACACACCTCACTGGCTTTCTGAAGTTTCCTGCCAGAGGAAGTGACATCACTCGGTGCAGGTGTCGTGCGTATTATTACAAGTCTTTGTGGATTTTATGCGGTTTTCTAACAGCGTTAACAGAGTTGACAAGAACACTGGGACGGGTAAACAAATATATACATAGTTTTATTACTAAAATTTCACATGATACAGAAAATAGACTTTGTGTACAATTGATTGTTTAACAGTTAATAGAATAAGCCCCAAAAGTAAAACAGATTGTTAGACTAAATCACTTCCTGCTTATTCGAGTTGAATGGATGAATCAGGAGTCGAAGAGCCAATAATGTGTGGGGAGGGGTGGGAGTAATTTAGTTAATGTTTTATGAATAAATTGGGTCTAAAATGGAGATCCGAGCATCGCTATTGGTGAAAGCTTGTCATAATTTGCATTATTGTTCAAAACTGATTCAATAAAGATTTCTTTTGTGGAAAATAACAAAAGGTTTATCTCAGAGACGCGAAATGTACCCCGAATTCTAGAACGACCCACCAACATGCCACATGAGTTTGACATTTCTTCTGGAATTAATTTCTTTACTGGTATTACTTTAAGATATCATGAAGGGACAGTGCAAAATGACATGCTCCAGACTTTGCTTGTTGACTTACTTTTAAATTCGATAAAACAGACCTAGTTGCCCATTATGAGTTGCCCAAATACAGACAATTGCCCATGATACATTATGAATCCACCATCATTGTGGGATGAAGAAATATTTTTGATAGCAGTGCACTGGCACACAAACTATTTTTCATCCTTGGAGTACTCAGTAAAAATGGTCATACTCAGTCATTGCTCTGTTCTATCACACATAGCTCAATACTCTCATATACATCTGGCAAGGCAGCAACCTCATGAGCTACATACACACATTGGCAATCGGAGCACGTTCCGGCCTCTGACTCTCTTCTCCCTTGTGTTAGCGAAGAGCTCTGTTGGAGCCAAGGCTAATTATATCGCGCTGTTAAGTCGATCTCTTGTTTGATCTCTGGCTCATTGGATTGATTATGAAGACGAGATGAGGGAAGGTGAATTTATAGGTGTGACATTGAGGTTCCATCACCTGATAGCTTTCTTTGAAACTCGGAAAACATCAAACTTGAATAAATATTTGGAGTGCCAAAAAATTGAGTGGAGGGTCTAGAGGGTGGAGTGGTTTGGAGGGAAGATGTGATTGTCAACGACGGACCTGAGGCTGTTTACCAAGACAAACCCAGAGATGGAGACATCAAAGACCGGCAGTGTATTCACACACACACACACACAACAACCAACTTACACATTCACGTTTAGCTGCTTGGCTTGGCCACCACGTTTCTGTTTCTGAATCTGTCTCTTTGAAATCTCATAATCCCTCGCCTACTGTATGTGTGCACATGTGTGTGTGTTCTCACTTTGTTGGTTCTGCAGTGACTGTGATCACAGCTGGACTGTCGCATCAGGGTCTGAGAGTCAGTGCGCCTCAGCAAAGGCAATGACCCAATTAACAACAAAGTCAACTCATCGGGTGGCCAAACAAACCACTTTAACAAGGAACAAAGGAGATGGGAAGCTGGTCCACTTCCGTTTAGGTGGGGAGATTTAAAAAAAACTGTTCCCGTTTCCATGGCAAAGACACCCCATGCACAGCGTGAGCCAGCGCCTTTGTGTGCTTTACCTTCGCAAGAATTAGTCGTAATTAACAAGGCTACTCACGAGATTATTTTCTGGGCAAACATTTTAATTAAAACTGTTCCCTCTGTCATGTGCATGCTATATTTCTACTTAGTGCCAATTTCCTCCATTCTGTCCCCAAAAACAGACAGACAGGAGACCAGAACGCAGATGGTGCCAAGCGGAAAGAGAAAGGTGGAACGGAAAGGCGATATTTTTCTAATTGGATGTCTGGCCTGCATGATCAGTCTATCTGTGTTTATCTATAGACTTCCTTCCTGGTTCAGTCATATGTTGGTTTGCAGTAGTTGGGAAGTGAGTCCATGATGCGCTGGAGTTGGGATATTCCTGATCCATACGACAAGTCAATCGCAACCAACGTTTGTAGAAGATGTCCTAGTTTCAGGTCTTAAATGATTACCATTCTAAATCATCCTGTGGTGTCAAGAGTGATGGCATAGTTGCGGCTACATCTCAAGTGTTGAAAGAAAACAAAAAATTTGAATAATTTTTTTTCCATTAAACTTTTTTATTGTCGTGGAACACACTTCAAATTTAACATTACAAGTATTTTTCAGACCTTAAACCTGTAAGACTTTAAGTATTTATTCAAAAAAAAAGTTTTTTAAATTATCGTTAAACTGGGCAATCCATGAACAGAATTGACGATAACAGAGTTGACTTTTCCCACCACGTTTTTGTCTCTTAACTCCACACGCAAAACTCAAACTAGCTACTACACGGCGTGTATAAAAATAGAATTTTATGGATTTTAATCATATTATTGTTTTATTGTTTTTAAAAAACGAGTGAGAGATCCACTCCAATATCACAATAACAGACCTGATGAATAATTAATCTACTGTTGGTGTAAAATCCTCAATATTTTGTTCAAATTAATGAGAGAAGAAACAGAACACACCTCACTGGCTTTCTGAAGTTTCCCGCCAGAGGAAGTGACATCACTCAGTGCAGGTGTCATGTATGTTATGAAAAGTCTTTGTGGATTTTATGCGATTTTATAACAGAGTTGACAAGAACATTGGGATGGGTAAAAAATATATATATTTTTAATTCCTAAAATTTCACACAATACAGAAAATAGACTTTCTGTGCAATTGATTTTATAACAATTAATACAATAAGCCCCAAAAATAAAACAGATTGTTCGACTGAATCGCTTCCTGTTTATTCGAGTTAGGAGTCGAAGATGGCCAATAATGTGGGGGGAGGGGTGGGAGTCATTTAGTTAATGTTTTATGGATAAATTGGGTCTAAAATGTACATCGAGCATCACTATTGGTGAAAGTTTGTCATAATTTGCGTTATTGTATCAAACCTGATTCAATAAAGATTTCTTTTGTGGAAAATAACGAAAGGTTTATCATGGAGATGCGAAATGTACCCCGAATTCTAGAACGACCCGTATATATACCTGTAACCTTCACACTGTGTTCAATTAAGACTTTATACAAACACAACACTTTGCTAGTAAACAGAACATAATGACTCTCTAAGGCAGTTATTGAAGCACAAAGCCCACTTGAATGGCAGCATGTCATCAGCTACAGAGCTGCTGAGAGTTTGGGGCCAGCTGTCGGAGTTTACAGTATTTGTGCTATAAATGTAGACTAATGAGAGACCTGGTTGAGAGCTGAAAGCAATTAGAGGCTGCGGAAATGAATCTGTCACTGCTTATACCCATGAGCCTCGTCAAAAACTCGTCGAGAAAAATTTGACTGCCAGACACAAAGTTAGTAAAAGTCCTTGATGGAAACAAGGGGTTTTGTTACTTTTAATGTGTGATAAGGACTCGATGTGAGGGCGATGCAAGGGGATGCCATTCCTCCTGTTTGAGAATAATGACAGATCATAACAATGTAAAGCTGTCTTCTTGTTTTTTTCTTCTTATTCTCTTTGGATTCATGTTGTTACTGATGTCTCATTACCATGAATACCACACCAAGATTTGTTCATTGTCCTTAAGTTATTTCATTAGTAATGCGGCCTGCTATCACACACTAGTTGATTTGGGTTTTTGTTTTTGGAGTAGTGAGATTATTGTTGGCTACCAAGGTAAAGTTAACCTTGGTTTCCTTGTAAAACTGGGTTTATGGCATTTCCAGAATCATTTAACCCATTCAAGTAACTGCATATTATTATTTTATTCTTCTTAAAGCTAGTGTTGTAGGACTCAAGATCGGTCTCAGGACCACATTTTGAAGGTCTCGGGCTCGTCTCGGAATTAACCGCATTTTTACTCTGTCTTGTCTCAGTCTCAGGCATGGAGGACTCAAGATTTTATTTCAAGACAGGTCAAGACCGTAACTGTGGGGATTTCACTAAATTACCTGTACATTGTCTGATTTATTTGTTAACATCATTACTGTGATTGGATGTAAAACGTCCCACTTCAAATGTCACCAATAATGTGACTCATTGCTAATTTGAAAATTTTCTTCCTGTTAATGGCTGTCACCCCTCCCCCCCCACACCCACTGGTCTGGTCCTGGTCATGACTCGGTCTCGCTCTGCCTTGGTCTGGGTCTTGGCTTGATCTCAACCCCTCAAAGTCTTGGTCTTGTCTTGGTCTTGATACACTCCGGTCTTGGTCATGATTTGGTCTTGGTTTAGGTGATCTTGACTACAACACTACTTGAAGCATATTATATCAGTAACTAAGAGGAAAGTACCATACTGAGGAATATAAGTCTGGATATACTGTACCAGTAGGTCCTGGAGGTTTAATTAAAAACTATTTTTACTTTCCTACATTACCCACAATGCCACTGGACTACCTGCTGATAGTGGCGCAGTGGGATTTATCTTCACTTTATTTCTACCTAAAGCCTAGGTCACAACCGGACGTACGATTTTTTGGCCGTGCGATTTTTGGCGTTTCCCAAATCGCTGCAGTTTTTTTTGTTCGTGGAGAAAGACGCACGTTGGCCGTAAGTTTGTCTTGCAACCTGAAAAAAACATAAGCGCCCGTAGAGTTTGTTTGACATGACAGAGAACCTCTGCGGCCAGTCTACGGCTCGAAAATCAGCACGTCACACGCGCGCCCTCCATGCATTTCTTGCATTTTTCGCACGTAGACCGGCCGTAGGAGCACGTACAGCCAGTTGTGACCGAGGCTTAAGGAGAGTGACACAGCAGCACTAAAGCACTTTAGTCTTTCCAGCTCTCTCATCTGTACACTCTGCTAAACGTTGACACTAATACCACCCTCAACACCGTCATCATTCTCTTCATCTTGTAGATCGTTAACCAGTCAAGCCAGGCCTTTTGTACTGTATAGCTGTTGTATAGCAGCATTGCATTCTGGAACTTTGAGCTCAACTTTTGCGCCAACATCACCACTACTTCCATGTTGGATTTCTCATTAATATGATGTTAAACATGGCTGGAAAATGGTAAGTTAAAAAATAAGCTCTGGCTTTCTTTGTTTTTAGGAGCTTTTAGTGAAACTTGCTCCCCTGTGACATCAGTGTGGCACACAGCCAATTACTTCTCATGGGAATAACAAAAAAAACAGCACCAACCATCAAATTAGCACCAGAATTGCTCAGCACATCACAAATATTTCAGTACAAATATATCTAATATGTTTCATGGTGGAGTTTTTCTTCAAGTGCTTCATTAGTATTCAGATGGAGATATAGCTCCAGTTCTTCTTGTTTTCTGAAGCCTCAATCCCACCATCCCTGTATAAAATTTGACAGCTGCTTCGAACCAGGATGTTCCGATACCGTATAACCTCAGTCCACTAAACTTTTTCCATCTCTTTCTTATTCTTTTCCACTTATTTGCATCATTCGTGGTGAGTCTTAAGTCCCTTCCAGAGCTCATGCTGTTCGATCTGTGTGTCTCAGTTGTAGTTAAACAGATGGAAAGCTCTAGTCATTGCCTACAGGTTGACTCTGATCTGTGTGAGGCCTGGAAAGACGAACATGTTCACATACGCGCTCAGCCTCAGCTTGGGTTTCATCTCTCCAGTGTTCTTATTCCGGGAAGTGAAGTGAAGTGCATGGATAATTACGTAGTCTCACAAATTTTATCCTAACTGAGATGGATGAAGATGGAGAGGGAGAAAGAGGAGTAGAGATTTTGATCAATTGAGAGTTCTGGAGATATGTTTCAAACTCAGATCCAGCAGCAAACAGAAGCTTAATCAGTGGAGTAGATGGAAGAATCAAGTGGCTTTAGCTGTGGGTGGGAAGTTGGCAGTAATGGCCAGTGTAAGTGTATCTCGTCCCTCAGGCCTAACCGCACAAGCCTCCCAGAAAGAGGAACAGATACTAAATATACCCTGCTGGCTCCTGGGTAATCACGTCTCACCGTCGCCCAAAAGAACTCCAGTTTTAATTGAACCGTTATTAGGTCCGCCGCCAAATCGCCGTGAAAATGAGTGTCTCCTCCCAGATGTGCTGTCAGTTGCCACCAACTGCTCAACTCAACCCCCCACCATCAAGTTTGTGCAAAATGAGAAGTGGGCCCCTGTGACTGGGTGATCAAATGACTTGTATAATCTTGCATTTTCACCTCGGCATCGCCCAAGGAAGACGATCTCCTTAAAAAAAATGTTCTTGCAAAGGGAAAGATGTGTGTGTGTATATGTGTGTGCCAGGGGAACTGGGGGGGGGGGGGGGGGGGGGTATTCTTGGTTCTCCGTAATAACACTTTCAATTGCATCCAACAAGCAGAACAATTACAGTTGCATTAAGTAGGCTTTGTGTCTCAGTATGGAAAAAGGCAAAGAAACGAGAGATATTAGTGCCCAATTTCTTTCTTTTTTTCAGATTGAATAAAAAGGAACTTATTAGAATAGATATAAATATGATTTCAGGCCCAAAAGTTCCCGAATTAGGAGGCAATTAGAAGTGTGTTAAATTCACCAAGGAGAAAGAGAACGATATCTTGAACAATTAATGAGCTGAAAGATGGAGATCTCATCTAATCTCTCATTCACTATCGTGTTTCATTCCTTCATCACATGTATTCCCTTTACTCTCTATTTCTCTCACTCGCGAGCTCTCGTGGTTGCCAGATTTTCATTAAGTGTTTGTATCCTGGCAGGGTTCAGTCTCCACTTGGCATTTTGCCAAACATAGTGTCTGCGTGTCTGTTTGCCTTTGTGTTTGCTTGTGTCTTTGTGTAACTGTGTGAATTCGATGGCCATCAGAACTCAAAGGCTTCCATGGCTGAAGCTGCCAGTGCCAAAGGCATCCGTAATTAAACAGGGATCAAGTCTTGAGGTCTATAAATGTGAGAATGTGTGTATATGTTGTCATTGTAAGTGTGTAGGTGTCTGTCTGAGTGACACAATCTTTCCTGATCAAAACATCAAGGTTATTCTGCAGCCGAGAAGAACAAAATAGAGGTCTGGCCCCTGTTTTTCACTTTGTAACCACAGCTATCACTATGAATTACTCAAGACACCAGTGTTGGGCACGTTACTTTCAAAAAGTAATTAGTTATAGTTACTAGTTACTTTTCCCAAAAAGTAACTGAGTTAGTAACGGAGTTACTTTGTCATAAAAGTAACTAATTACCAGGGAAAGTAATTATTCCGTTACATTTTGTTCCCCCCCCCCAAAAAAAAATAATCAAATTCAATTAGTGTAATCATAATAAAAGTGAATGTTAAATGTGTTTAATGACTGAAATGGACACTTAACAGAACCAATTAGTAACATTATCTACATTATATTAATATTTTTGTGGGACAATGCGAGATAAGACATCTATCAAATGTAATATATTTTTGCAGTTATTAAAATTATGTTACTAATTACTGGCCACTGACGAGGACAAACGCTTTGTTCCTCGACATAATGTGCATTGCACGTAAACACTCTTGCCTTTTATTTCAAGTAATGAAAAGTAATGGCTGTATTTCCAATGTGAAAGCGCAGTGCTGGGCTGACCGCTCGCCATCGCTGGGTCTTCCGATTGAAAGCGTGCGCAGTAGTGCAGTAGGCGTGGCCTACCTACATATGTTGTCTAAATCTACTCTGATTGGCTTACTGTGCCGTTGTCTCGTGTCTCCCCGCCCCACACTAAAGCAGAGTAAAGAAAGGCTGAACGAGCAGCGTGCCAGATGAGAACAGCTTTAATAAAGTAACGCATAGTATTTTATTGTAAGTAACGGGAACGGCGTTATAACGATGTAAAAAGTAATTAGTTAGATTACTCGTTACTAAAAAAAGTAACGCCGTTAGTAACGCCGTTTATTCTAACGCCGTTATTCCCATCACTGCAAGACACACACATGCACACACTCACACTCAAGTGGAACAGACACAGAAGGAGACATGTGGAGTAAGATGTCATGTTCCAGTGATTGTGGTATTTTGGGGTTCAGTGCTAGGGAACTGTAGTTGGCTATAGTTTCTATAAAAATTGTTCAAATAATAGTCCAAATACAGTAAAAACATGTACTTGTATGAATCTCCTGCATTATCAGACCATGGAAACAACACCCCATTGGTGATGAGGCATTGGAGAGCAGCGGTGGTTTCACCAAACTTCGGGGTAGTAGTATGACACCAAATTGAATTCTTGATATTCCTTGGGAAAGACCATTGCTGGATGGCCATTACCTTCCTGGATTCGGTAGTCAGCCTTATACTGACAAAGTGTCCCAGAAACGTAACTTTGCACTAGAAGAGACATGTTTTCTTAGTTCCTGGAGTTCCTTCCTCAAATGCTTCACTGACACCAGGAGCACCACCTCCATTACATTAATAGCATTTAGCAGGTGCTCTTATCCAGAGCTATGTACAACATACCCAGAGTAGCCTGGGTGTTAGGTGCCTTGCTCCAGGGCACTTAAGCCATTCCTGCTGGTTCAGGGACTCGAACCAGTGACCTTTTGGTCCCAAAACTGCTTCTCTCACCATGAAGTTAGAGAACCATTCTGCTTCTCTAGCCATGGCTTCCCAATAGTCTCTTGAAGGTGACATTTAGAAGTTGCCAATCCCAGAAAGTTCAACAATTGCCTTATATCTGTGGGACAAACCATTGCTGGCTGCCTTTAACTTCTTGGTGTGGGGCACCACCTCTCCACTGCTGACAGTGTGACCAAGGAACTTGAATTCCTCCTGAAGGAAATTGCACTTCTTAGGGTTGGTGCCTTGTATTGCTGTAGATACTTCCCTGGAGGAGTTGAATGCCAAATTGACAAAAGGGATATGGATGAACCAGTCATGCAAGTATACCATACAATTATCTTTCAGCAAGTTGAGCAGCACCCACTCTGTTTGCCTCTTGAAGGCAGAGTCGATAGTTTCTGTAGCAAAATACCAAGCCCAGAAAGTTCCACAGCTGCTTGATGTTCCATGGGACAGGCCACTGCTGGCCACTTGTACCTTCCTGGGTTCAGGTTTCCACCCCTCCACTGTTGAATATGTGACTGAGGAATTTGAATTCACCCTGAAGGAGACCGCACTTCTTAGGGTTGGTGCCTTGTATTGCTGTAGATACTTCCCTGGAGGAACTGGATGCCTAATTGACAAAAGGGATCTGGATGAACATGTCATCCAAGTACACCATACAGTTATCTTTCAGCAGGTTGAGCAGCACCCACTCTTTGCCTCTTGAAGGTAGCTTCAGTAGTTTCTGTAATAAGACACTAAGCCCAGAAAGTTCCACAGCTGCTTGATGTTCCATGGGACAGGCTACTGCTGGCCACTTGTACCATCCTGGGGTCAGGTTTCCACTTCTTCACTGCTGAATATGTGGCCCAAAAACTTGACTTCACACTTCATGAGACTGCATTCCTTGGGCGAACAGGTCATCCAAGCACACCATACAATTATCTTTCAGCAAGTTGAGCAGTACCCACTCTGTTTGCCTCTTGAAGGTAGCTTCAGTAGTTTCTGTAGTAAGATACCAAGCCCAGAAAATTCCACAGCTGCTTGATGTTCCATGGGACAGGCCACTGCTGACCACTTAGACCTTCCTGGGTTCAGGTTCCCACCCCTCCATTGCTGAATATGTGGCCCAAAAACTTGATTTCACACTTCACAAGACTGCATTCCTTCAGCTGGAGTTTAAGGTTAGTACTTTGGATTGCAGCAAATACATTGACACTGGGGGCTGAGCAGGTCATCCAGAATGAGCAGGTCATCCAATTACTCCATGCAGCAGTCCACCGACCATCACCCACTCACTCCATTAGTCTCTCAAAGGTGGCTGGGGCATTACAGAGCCCAAAAGGCATGACCCTGAACTGCTACAACCAGGCCCCAAAGTGAACGCTGTCTTCCCTTTCACCTCTGTAGCAAGGGCCACCTGCTAATAACCACTGTATAGGCCCGGGGAATTGAATTACTTGCAACATGGGGCAGTGTGTAGCAGTATTTTTGTTTGTAGATCACAGCACATATAAGTACAAATGAAGATTTCTTGGTTTATGTCGCTGCAGATTCTTAGACAGAGGACCGTAGTGATAAAATCTCGATAAAATATCGATAAGTGATGCCTGTGCGAGGAGGTAGCGTCTGTGACGAAGTACTTTATCACTCATTCGCGCGTGTGTGTGTGAGCTCATTAGTCATTACCCTAAGCAGCTGTTCACAGAGATGCATGACTGCCCATCTGTAATAAAACTGCAAACATACTCATACAAAAAAAAAAAGGTCTATTAGTGATATTTGTGAAGGGAATGGAATGGAGCTTGAATTTGTAGAGAGAGGAAATGAATAAGAGACAAACAAACATAACAATTTACACATACCAACGCTATGAAAGAAAACCAAGGGAGGAGAACTGAATGCGAGGGGGGGGGGGATTCAAGAAAAAAAAGCAGAGTGTCTCTGAGGGACTAATTTGCAATCTGATTTAATTCAATAAATTCCTTAATTATATTATGAGGAGTAAAAAAAATGACCTACTTAATGTTTGGAATAAATGCAAAGGAAATACATGACTGTAAACCTCTGGTGCTTTGTAGCTCACTCTGACTGACACAGATAAACAAAACTGAAATACAACAGGCGACTCAAGCCGACTTTAGGACTCTTGTGAGAATGTGATTTCAGGAAATGGTTTTACCTTCTGTGCAGCTGCAGAACCTTCCCAGTGTGTGTACTGTGTGTTCTTTCTGTCACATGGTCAGTTAGGTTGTTGGTGAAAGTCCAACCTTTGTGTCTGGGGGAGCATTAAGGGTGCCCAGGGGTCAGACAGTAGCTAAAGAAGAGCGCAGATGTGGCCAGAGGAAAAACTGGAAAAAGTAAGCTGTACTTGTGTGCTAATCCAGCATGGATACACTGACAGCACAGAAGTGCAGTGACTGTAATAGAATAAGAATGTGTGTATCCTCAGGTCCCGTATATTGATCCTTTCATGAATTACTTGTTGTACATAGTGATGGTTGTAGGGCAAAGTCTGTGATCAGAAGGGTAGATCCCTGTAGTCATACACATTACATTAATGGCATTTAGCAGACGCTCTTATCCAGAGCGATATACAAGGTACCCAGAGCAATATACTGGGGAGCAGTTGGGGAGTAGGCGCCTTGCTCAAGGGCATTTCAGTCATTCCTGCTGGTCCGGGGAATCAAATAGACAACCTTTTGGTCCCAAAACTACTTCTCTATCCATTAGGCCATGGCTTCCCCTATGTTATGGATATGTTTTAGACCCATCGCACCCCACAGTCCGCAAAGTTTCCTGCCATGCACGGTCCAGTCCAGAATTATGTGCACCCGCTATGAGCTCCAAATATCACTAAGAACACATATTGCTCATTTTTGCTCATTTCCTGACAGATACCAAAGATTCTGGAGTTGTAGCGTTATAACCGAGTTAAAATAACTAAGCCAGAAAATCATTTATTCAAGCTGGACAATTAATTTATGCTTTTTTGTAAGTTGTTCCAGATAAGAGCATCTGCCACTGCCCAATAAATGAATATGTCCTAAATCGAAACATCATGCTGATCTGTGTCGTGGTTTACAGGGAGTTGAGGCAGGATGCAAGTGCAGCTAGAACAGTTTATTGAAAAGGACAGAGGTAACCATTAATCAACAAGCAGAAACTTAGTCATAAAACATGCACATCAGGTGATCTACAAACAGGGTTTCAGAATGAGATGAGGAAACCAGAGCAAAGTGAAAAACCAGAACATTGAACACAGGAAATAAAACGGCTTGGTAAATGCAGGTTAGAAAACACTGACGTTACTTCACAATGCATGAGAGTTTGGAGTCTCTTTAAATACCAAGTCCATCAAGAGCTAAGGCCTCTCCGTCAGCCACTGGAGAGAGCTGGAGCGAAGGCTTCCCTGTCAATAACAGTTATCTGTTAAATGGTACCTAATTATAATAATGCACACAAGTGCAACCACCTGATTAGGTATCATAAGCTAGGTATGATAGCCAGGAAGTTAAGTGTAGCCGATGTAAACACACTTGTTAGCCTGAAAAAGAGTTATCTTCAAGTTTGTATGGACAACTGAGAAACCGGATATCTGTATGAACCTCGGAAAAAGGACTATCCACAGCTGGGAAATTATTTCAGAAGCAAATCATCAGATGATTCGAATGATGAAATCAATGGTGCTTTGCAAGTTGGTAGGAAAAAGGGTTGGGCAGCTATCTGGTGCTGATGTGGAAAGTGCACCAAGTGGAAAACTGACACTGAATGTGTTTGTTGTACAGAGCACAAGCTTTTATGCGATATGATACAGGCACAGTCGCTGAATTGTTTCATGGATAAACCCAGTTTGGAAACATATGTTGCACACAAGCCTGCCTTGGAAATGGCCAATATACAGGCCATGATAGCCAGGCATGTGAGAGGGCCAGCACCAGATGGAGAACTTGCAAATCGGTAAGCAGCCTATTATATATAGAAACTCAGTGTGTGTGCATGTTTATGTAAATATATGTGTTCATACTAGCTATAAAGCCTATTTATTTATTGCTGGGTTTCAGTCACATGACTTTTCTTAGCGGTTTTACCGGAAGTGAAATAGCTGGTGGTCTAAACGGCTGCCGTAGTGCAAACAACTAGCAATAACTTATCAGTGTATGCTTGTAATCTAGAAGTCACTGTTCGCATTAGATCTATTCAGAAGATTGCTATGTGCAATGGAATCGACCCGTACAGTCTGGGAAAGAAGGATTTGTCATACGATCTTGAAAACTACCCTTCAGTCCAGTTCCCCGACATCTCGAATTATCTGGTGTTGCAGACGTCCTTCTACACCGCAAAACAGATGAAAGCATGGAAGAGTATGGAGGCTTACAACTTTTTTGTATGTGGCTGGGCAAAGGACCTCGCTGTCAAGTCGCTTCCGAATGAATCCTGTTTTGATTTTGCTCGTGTAAGTATGTTTTTTAAGCTTTTCGTTTGCGTCTTTACAGTGAAGCGCTGCAAGTTGAAGTGTAAACAAACAACAGTTGGCTTGATTCTCACTTGTGTTGGCTCTTATCTTTCAGGTAAATCATTCACAAAGATCATCAGAAACCCCTTTAAAGACCTGGAGCTCAGTTAAACAAGACAGAGAAGTGATCACGACCGACTAGTGGCCTAGTGGTAGTGTGTCCGCCTCTTGATTGGGAGATCATGAGTTCTATTCACGGTCAGGTCATACCAAAGACCATCATAAAAATGGTACCTACCGCCATCTGGCAAGGCATGCTGCAATACAGATGTGCATGGGGAGTTAAACTCTCATGGTTACCAGAGGACTAGCCCCCCACTGTAACCCTAGCTATGTAATAGGCGAGAGGCTGAGGGCTATGGAAACGGAGATCGGCGCTGCCCGATGCGCCACATACAGGTTGGGCCTGGTTAGTACTTGAGTGGGAGACTGCCTAGGAATACCAGGTACTGTAAGGCGTGGGAAGGACTTTGACTTTTTTGACTTTGAGAAGTGATCACGGCACACTGTAACTGTATGGCTGGGTCAGAATTTTGTCACAACCTTCTTGCATATTGGGTTTTCTAAAAGAGTTTTTAGATAAGTTTTTTAGATTGGTTGGTATCTCATTCCAGATCTTCACTCTGACACACGAGAAAGCATTTTTTTAAAAATATTAAGTCTTGAATGTTTTATGTAAAAATCATCGGAGGTTGAGGAATGGGTTCCATAGGAATGTACACTTGAGATTTTGGTAAACAGCTTCAATATATTTGTTGAAGCAGTATTTGCATGTTCATCATGCATTAAATTGGCAACAGTTTCGTAAAATAAAAATTCTATTGGTAATAGTTTTGCCTTTAAGAAGAGAGGTATCGTGTGTTCCTTTGTTTGGACAAAATCGATAAGATGTAGTGCACGCTTTTGGAGGCTGAGAATTCGATTTAAAAAGGTCTTACATGCATTACCCCAAGAAATTAAACCATATGTTATGTATGGAGTAATGAATGATTGGTAAATATTCAGGAGTGTGCGGGTGGGGATGATATGCCTCAGTTTTGTGATTAAACCATCATTGTCTTACTTATTTTCATAATCACAGAATCAATATGAGTTTTCCAGGATAAATTCTCATCAATTAGTAATCCAAGATATTTAACGTAGCTTTTGTATTCAAGATTGACACTCTTATTATGTTCATTATCAAAAATGGTGATCTGGGGAACATGAGATAATATTTTCTGGTATGGGTGAACCAGATAATATTTTCTGCAGGGGCGATTTCTCAGAGACAACAAGGGAAGCCGAGCTTCCCCTAAAATTCTCTCCCCAAACTGCGGCGTCTACGACGTTGAATTCTCATTAAAACAATAACTTGCATAACATAATATATGCCCAAGATTGTATTTATGTTCATAACTATCCTGTAACTTATTTGAGTGATGTCTGACGAACTTGCAGTTCGCTACGAGAATCACCTTTGCTGCCAGGCTGTAACCTTTCTTATTTCAATGGGCTCTATGGACTGGCAGCAGTGTTGCCAGATTGGGCGGTTTTAAGTGCATTTTGGCGGGTTTTGAACATATTTTGGGATGGAAAACGTCAGCAGTATCTGGCAACACTGACTGGCAGCCGGGTATCCGTTGCAGTCTACGAGATGGCTCTGAACAGCCAATTTCGGCTAGTTGTTATTGGTTAAAATCAACAAAATCGTCACTTCCAGGGAAGCCGGGCTTCTCTGGGACTAAACGAGACAGTGGGAGGGACAAGAAGCCGGGCTGATAAAGGATTACTGGAGGTAGTGTTTGAAAGACATGAGGAGGGCGGTACTTCGGCAAGGAACACGGAAGTATGATCAGTCAGCCCCTAGCGGATGTCGAGAAAGTGTAGTCGTGTGCCAAAGTGCTGTCCGAATTTCTTTTCATATAAACGTTTTTTCTCATTGTCTCTGTACATTACTCTGTAAATAAATGTAAATATTACTCGTTGTGCTCCGTTAACTTTCATCCATTCTATCAGTTTGATCATTCGTGAATTCACTCGTTTATTTCATTTGTAGTTCAATCTGGTTGTAGGCTAGCTTGAGCCTTATTGGGATCTGCAGTGCTAGCTGCTAACAGAAATTGGTGAAGTCTCTGGAAAGCACAACCAGCTGGTATGACAGGGTCACAGACCATTTTCTGGAAAAGGAGCGGAGGGCAGAATGTGTGTATAAATAGTGTTCATGTTCATGAATCTGAAGTGTGTATATTGTTCAGTAATGTTAAGAGAATGGTGGGCTCTGTGTTATAGGTTATACCTGGGTATAATCTTCAAGGTTCTGTGTGTTGCATAGCCTACCTGGTTATGAATTTCCAGACTGTGTTGCAGAAGATGTTCAAGGATGTGTTGCACAGCTGGGTGTTGTGTTAAAGACTGTGTTGCATATCAGGGTATGATGTTCAAGGCTCTTCGTTGAATAGCCAGTGATTTTTGGATGTTTGATATTTTTGATTAAGGATATGAGGCACTAGCCTGGCAAGCCAGACTATAACATGAAATGTACAAGCAAAAATACTTTCTGCCACTAGGTAGGGTTGTCTAGTTCACTGTGCTAATGGGGCACACTTTTCTGTGCTTTGATATCCGGCCTACAGGTTTTACGATGAATACGTAAAATGGGCTTCCCCTGTTTTAAAAACCAGCAGCCACCACTGATTTTCTGGTATGGCATATGGACTTTGTGAAGAGTGAGGCATAAATAAAGAAACAGTTGGGGACTTTAGCACTTTGTGACTAAAAAAAAGTACCATAAAATAATGACACATAGCAAGAAAAGTACTTGGAAAACACTAAGGACAGAGCTGAGAGGGAAATACAAACCTTTCACCAAGTGATCACTGCAAACTCGAGCATGCTTCGACTTGGCTCCCTTCGATTTCAGTCAGAGGTTCAAAAGCCACCTTTCTCCACATCTTTTTGTGAAACCCTGTGTTCATTCACCCTTTTTTATTACAACCCCGATTCCAAAAAAGTTGGGACAAAGTACAAATTGTAAATAAAAACGGAATGCAATAATTTACAAATCTCAAAAACTAATATTGTATTCACAATAGAACATAGACAACATATCAAATGTCGAAAGTGAGACATTTTGAAATTTCATGCCAAATATTGGCTCATTTGAAATTTCATGACAGCAAGACATCTCAAAAAAGTTGGGACAGGGGCAATAAGAGGCTGGAAAAGTTAAAGGTACAAAAAAGGAACAGCTGGAGGACCAAATTGCAACTCATTAGGTCAATTGGCAATAGGTCATTAACATGACTGGGTATAAAAAGAGCATCTTGGAGTGGCAGCGGCTCTCAGAAGTAAAGATGGGAAGAGGATCACCAATCCCCCTAATTCTGCGCCGACAAATAGTGGAGCAATATCAGAAAGGAGTTCGACAGTGTAAAATTGCAAAGAGTTTGAACATATCATCATCTACAGTGTATAATATCATCAAAAGATTCAGAGAATCTGGAAGAATCTCTGTGCGTAAGGGTCTAGGCCAGAAAACCATACTGGGTGCCCGTGATCTTCGGGCCCTTAGACGGCACTGCATCACATACAGGCATGCTTCTGTATGGGAAATCACAAAATGGGCTCAGGAATATTTCCAGAGAACATTATCTGTGAACACAATTCACCGTGCCATCTGCCGTTGCCAGCTAAAACTCTATAGTTCAAAGAAGAAGCCGTATCTAAACATGATCCAGAAGCGCAGACGTCTTCTCTGGGCCAAGGCTCATTTAAAATGGACTGTGGCAAAGTGGAAAGCTGTTCTGTGGTCAGACGAATCAAAATTTGAAGTTCTTTATGGAAATCAGGGACGCTGTGTCATTCGGACTAAAGAGGAGAAGGACGACCCAAGTTGTTATCAGCGCTCAGTTCAGAAGCCTGCATCTCTGATGGTATGGGGTTGCATTAGTGCATGTGGCATGGGCAGCTTACACATCTGGAAAGGCAGCATCAATGCTGAAAGGTATATCCAGGTTCTAGAGCAACATATGCTCCCATCCAGACGACGTCTCTTTCAGGGAAGACCTCGCATTTTCCAACATGACAATGCCAAACTACATACTGCATCAATTATATGTCTGTGAAGATCCTCAATCATCCAGGTCATAGTAAACTGTGGGTGGTAGAAATGGGCAACTGGACTTGCTTGAAAATTCTTGAAAACGTTTCACTTCTCGTCCAAAAGGCTTCCTCAGTTCTGTCTGACTAATAGGGAGTATCATAAATAGATAAGTATCTATTTATGATACTTATGATACAGAAGATAAATATCTGATACTCCCTATTAGTCAGACAGAACTGAGGAAGCCTTTTGGACGAGAGGTGAAACGTTTTCAAGAATTTTCAAGCAAGTCCAGTTGCCCATTTCTACCACCCACAGTGCATCAATTAAAGCATCATGGCTGCGTAGAAGAAGGATCCGAGTACTGAACTGGCCAGCCTGCAGTCCAGGTCTTTCACCCATAGAAAACATTTGGCGCATCATAAAACAGAAGATACGACAAAAAAGACCTAAGACAGTTGAGCAATTAGAATCCTACATTAGACAAGAATGGGTTAACATTCCTATCCCTAAACTTGAGCAACTTGTCTCCTCAGTCCCCAGACGTTTACAGACTGTTGTAAAGAGAAAAGGGGATGTCTCACAGTGGTAAACATGGCCTTGTCCCAACTTTTTTGAGATGTGTTGTTGTCATGAAATTTAAAATCACCTAATTTTTCTCTTTAAATGATACGTTTTCTCAGTTTAAACATTTGATATGTCATCTATGTTCTATTCTGAATAAAATATGGAATTTTGAAACTTCCACATCATTGCATTCCGTTTTTATTTACAATTTGTACTTTGTCCCAACTTTTTTGGAATCGGGGTTGTAGTTCACGGGGAACCCTGAAGAAACTTTTATCAGTTTCACGGTTTGATCGATGCAAACAACCTAAAACAACGCAAGCGTAAGGCATTTTTCATGCGAGCAATGCACCTTCTCCATACAAACGCTTTGTCAACTGAGCTTTGGTTGACCACCAGCTAAAGTTCTGAATAACTAATGAGGCGGATGTGACGTCACATGAAACCCAGCAATTACATGTGTGAATACAGGTTTAACTACAATTATATATCAACAGTATATGTGATAATAACACAACATCCTAACATATATTTTCATCATAATTTTTTTTTATATCAGTATTAGGCCCTATAGGCTGATACTGAGCCTGGTTCTTAAATCTAACTTTAGTTCATTCTCTTTATCAATGTCAGAGAATAGATATATCGGCTAAACCAAGGCAAACATTTGTGGAAATGTATTGAGACTAAGACTTGCAACAGTATCCACATAACGGATAATGGTTCTAGAGACATGCAACGTGCCACAATAAAATTAAAGTTACCACTTTTGACTATGAAGACATTCACTAATCAAACTGTTTGATTAGTGACACAAATCACTAATTAGTGAAGACATTCACTAATCTGGTTTGATTAGTGACACAAATCACGTCACTAATCAAACCAGAGGGTGTAAATGCACAGAGCCTCTGACATGGTGACGTACTGCTTAGTTATTAATGAGGCATGGAACAAATTAATAAATTGAAGTTATAATTTAATATTCTGAGGCAACAATTTATTACATTGATTTATTCTGGCATTGTATATCGTGCTTCTGAAAAATAATACTTTACACTCCAGTTATTTACAGTAATTGGTAAAAATAGATGAACTAGATTAAATAAATCCTATTTGCCTTGAGAATTCACTTATGTGCTGTAGGCTGATGGAATCTCCATCTTGTGCCACCAATGACTACATGTCTTTGTGTTATTCCAAGATTGAGGTAAAGTGTAACATCACCAACCATCTCTTTTCTTAGGTTCCTCTGGACACAGTGAGATATATTCTACGAAATCGAGTCGTACATGAACTGATAGCCGACGAGACGCATAGCTCCGAGTCGGCTATAATCCATGTACGACCAGATTGAGTGGAATAACTGTTTTATTCTATCCACATTCACTGGATTTTGAGAAACAGCATTTTTATTTTTTGCAAATTTGATGAATAAAAATCTCATCTCATCTCATTATCTCTAGCCGCTTTATCCTTCTACAGGGTCGCAGGCAAGCTGGAGCCTATCCCAGCTGACTATGGGCGAAAGGCGGGGTACACCCTGGACAAGTCGCCAGGTCATCACAGGGCTGACACATAGACACAGACAACCATTCACACTCACATTCACACCTACGCTCAATTTAGAGTCACCAGTTAACCTAACCTGCATGTCTTTGGACTGTGGGGGAAACCGGAGCACCCGGAGGAAACCCACGCGGACACGGGGAGAACATGCAAACTCTGCACAGAAAGGCCCTCGCCGGCCCCGGGGCTCGAACCCAGGACCTTCTTGCTGTGAGGCGACAGCGCTAACCACTACACCACCGTGCCGTCCGTGAATAAAAATTTTATACAAAACATCGGACAAAATCATTTTCGCTTAGAATGTAAACAAACCGGCGAAATGACAGGAGCAATTTGTGAAAAATGTAATAATAATAATTCTTGAAAAAATTTTTAAAAATACGTTCTTACCATTGAACATTTTTATTCCATATTTTGTTGCCTTTTTTTGGTATTTTTTAGGGTTTTGTTTTCAAGTAGAGTTTTTATTTCGTCCTCAGTTGGTTCAGCAGCATGCTCCGCCATTTTGTTTTTCTCTACTCACGGTATATGAGCTGATATCCTAGTAGTAGAGTAGCCAATCAGAGCACGCGATTGCTCATATCCAGTGAATGTGGATAGAATAAATATATGTTATTTACCAGCTGGGAGGTCCGTATGGTGAAATACCGTGACCGAGGTCTTGAAAGTACTGAGCGAGGCCCTCTGGGCCGAGGTCAGTATTCAAGGCCGAGGTCACGGTATTTCACCATACAGACCGACCTTAAGCTGATAAATAATATATTTATTTTTTTCTTTACCAAATTCTAACAGAAAACAAGAGCGCCCGAAAGGGAAAAATGAGCCGAGCCACCATTTTGAATCCTCATTCACGGCTGTAATGCAAATGGCTTCCTCCTCGGTATAAAAGTGCACTTCCATGGCAGGAAAAAAAACTACATTTTGCCGCCTATGTAGTCCCCTATTTATACAAAATTGAGTCATTCAGGATTCAGCCATGTTTTTGCTCGGCGTTAGCAACAGTTACAGGTTTTTCGCTTTCTCCTGAAATGTTTTATTTTATTTCTTCTTCTTCAGGGTAGTAAAACTCGCTTTCCCTGTGAACACTGTCGTTATCGCTATCCATGCTGTAAAATTAACGCTATTCTCCTGAGAAATGCTGGCAAAAATTTATAAGATTTTTGATAATCTTATAAATAAATCTTATTAAAAAAAAGATAAATGTTGACAAAAAATGCTACTATGTTTGTTGCTGTTGTGAATGAGTGAGTCGCCAGAGGTCCATAACCGGAGTCCGTAACTGGGGTCCGTATCATAGGATACAGACCCGCTCGCCAGCCAATCAAAGCGCGGGATTTGATGGAACCCGGACTGCGAAAAAAATAATTGAAGTTATTTCTCATTGCCTCTGTTTATTCATTTGTGGTCACCTCGGGAACGCTGTATATACGAAATTTGAAAAAAAATCCATGGAAGGTGACAGATCTGTAATTTGCTCCAGACATTGTGATTGTTCATGTTAAAAAACTCGAGTTGTTCAACAGTAAGGTTTTTTTCCATATGCTGATTGGTTCTGCAGTATTTTTCGACAGTGTTTTCCGAGTGCTCAGCTCAGTCCACTGTAATTCCTTGCTGCATTCACAGTTGCACAGAACGTTGCATTAACGTTAAGTAAAGTTTAATTGTGTTCCTGTATGAAATCTTGGATGAAATTTTGCTAAAATTTTGGATGATAAATTGTGATAATGGTAAACCTCGTGTGCATATCAGTGCATTCTAGCCATATTATGTTAAGATAGCATACTTTCCTGATTAGCATTAAGTTGTTTAAGGTTGAACTAACTAATAAAATGAGGTTTAACTAATTCTACAGGAAGGTAACATGGGAATTTGTGTTTAGAGATGATTCACTCCTGAGATATGAAAGCTCCTAACCTTAACACATAGCATGCAGTAAGTACACTAAGTCCTTCACACATGTATGTACGCACACACACGTACACACACATACACACACACACACACACCTATTTTACTCATGCATAATCAAAGCACAGTCTCGTATGGAGTGGCCTACATCCTGAAATGCACTAATCCATTGTGGCTAGTCCCCTAAGAGTCAGTCAAAGTGGGTCTTATAATAGAGCGCATAGCTTTTCATTAACACGTAGCCTGTGTGTGTATGCTGCTAATGGCAGAGTCTGGGCTTTTAACACTGGTGCATTCACAGAGGACTCGGGCAGATGGCTGTTCTGGCACTGACTGACTCCTCTCTGCCATTCAGTAATGTGCTCGCACTGACAAGACAATGCATTAAGTCATATTTTACTGTACTACCTGCAGGCAGAGTGCCTCTACCTCAGAGGCTCGCATCCTCTCTCTCCTTTTCACTCCCTCTCTATTTGACAAACGGCTGCAATTTATTTTGCATCAATTCTTTGCGTTTTTAAATAATTGATCAGTAAGACCTAAAGCACAGCTTTAAATATCCTGTAAGAGTGCAAGACAGATGAGAAGTGAGGGGACTTAAAGAAAATGTCAATCTTGACAATTCATCTCTACAAGCAGGAACAGACTTCAATTAACTGCATCAAAATGTCAGAAAAATAGCGGCGGTTTGTGTGAGAACGCCGGTTCGCCTGTAAAGTACGGTAAACTTTCCCCAACTCCCCCAATCTGTGTCTGGGTGGAGGCAGGGATGAGAGCGTGGAGGATATTGTTATGAAGAGATGGACTGAAGCGAGCAGTCAAACTGTCAGACGGAGGCAGCCAGACGGAACAAAGAGAAAGACAATTACGACTAAGCAGCAAAAAAAACTTGTACATGTATGTGGATTATCACATTTGGCATGAGAGCTATACTGAATATGTATGAATATGTATGCTCACTGTCCATTTTAATAAGAACATCTATATCTCTGTAATTATCCAATCAACCAATCACATGTCAAGAGCACAAGGTAAGAAAAGAATGTCATTTTAATGCCTTGGCATTGTTGTTGTTGTGGGTCCCAGATAGACTAGTTGAAAGAAGACATAAGGGGTGTTCACACGGCATATTTGCATCGATGCTGCACCGATGTATTTTGTTGCGATGCATCTTACACCGGTGTAAATTTTGTGGAGCGTTCACACGTCACAAACCTGCTTACTAGAGAGAAGCGTGTTAGCACCGGTGCAGCCCCACTTGCGATCACACGGCAGTTTTTACGACCGTGCTATACGATAGTAATAATGCGGAAATGAAATATGCACATGCATGAAAATGTACTTTTTCCTGGTTGTCATGGCATCACCAAGCACCGGGAAAACAACGTGGATGAAGACACCAGTGTTGCCAGATACTGCTGATGTTTTCCAGCCCAAAATATGTTCAAATCCGCCAAAATGCACTTAAAACCGCCCAATCTGGCAACACTGGAAGACACGCAGTTCTGTTGTTGATATTCACCATTTTGGAAGCGCAAAATACCAGGATGCAAATTATGCAATGCCCGTATGTAATCAACTCTCCTCACGCGTAGCGAGTCTACCCCTGTAGCGTTCAGACGTCTCATTTTATATCGGTGCTGCCCCGCAAACTAGCATTTACTCCGGAGTAAATTTCTTAAACCACCTCCCGAGCAGGGTTAGATTTGCACCGGTTTAAGCAGCTTTCAGGGGCTACACCGGTATAACTTTGTACCGTGTGAACGCTCTACCGGGGCAGCCCCGGTGCTACACCGGAGTAAAAGTTGCCGTGTGAACACCCCTATATTACAAAAAGCTCACTTTTTCAGTGCTCGGGTATCTGGAGGGCCTACTAACCTACAAACTCTGAAATAAGACACCCAGACAGTTTCTTTTCTGCTGCCTATTTCAGAAAACATCTGCTTCAACAGGGCGGCACGGTGGTGTAGTGGTTAGCGCTGTCGCCTCACAGCAAGAAGGTCCGGGTTTGAGCCCCGTGGCCGGCAAGGGCCTTTCCGTGCGGAGTTTGCATGTTCTCCCCGTGTCCGCGTGGGTTTCCTCCGGGTGCTCCGGTTTCCCCCACAGTCCAAAGACATGCAGGTTAGGTTAACTGGTGACTCTAAATTGACCGTAGGTGTGAATGTGAGTGTGAATGGTTGTCTGTGTCTATGTGTCAGCCCTGTGATGACCTGGCGACTTGTCCAGGGTGTACCCTGCCTCTCGCCCGTAGTCAGCTGGGATAGGCTCCAGCTTGCCTGCGACCCTGTAGAACAGGATAAAGCGGCTAGAGATGAGATGAGATCTGCTTCAACAAGCCGTTCAGATTTGCTTCCCCTTTCTATGTCATGAGAATAACCCCGCCTCCTCATTTGAATATCTCCACTGCCTTTTCAAATGAATATGCATGAGTTTCAAGGGGTATTTTACACTTTACCGTACCACTGGAACTATTTAACCTGTGCTGAACTACTTTTCTAATGTATGGAACGTATACACACGACGCGCTCCCTGTGTGCTCGGCGCCTGTCATTTCTGTCATGGCGGCTCATGAGCATCCTTTGATTTATGACGATATGTTCCGAATTTGTTCTACTTGGGAAGGATTACACGGATGGTTAAGGGACAGAGGATTACTAGGGGACTTTTGTCGTGACGTTTGTGGTAAGTGTGGCGCAGGAATTGTTCGAATCGAGGGAATATCGGAGCATGAATACAAAGAGAAGTGGTTCACTCATGGTTCATATACCGCAAGAGGCATTTCTGAATACGTGGTACGATAAAGTGCAAAATACTTGTATAAAGTGCTACCTGACTGGCTTGTGGAAAAGAGGGGGTGAGAAGGGATAAGTGGTGAGTTATCCTTGTGCATTTTTAACCAAAGCACGTCACAGACATTTCATTAAAACCTCAGGGAACTGTGTCTGGAACTGGTGGAAAACAGGTATAATATGCCACCTTGAAGTATTTCAGAAACTGCTGATCTCCTGGGGGTTTTCACACACAACACACAAAATGGTGCGAAAAACAAAAAACATCCAGCCAGCAGGAGTGCAGTGGGCGAAAATGGTTTGTCGTTGAAAGAGGTCTGAGGATAGTGACAAGACTGGATTGTTTGAGGCAAGATACGGTAACTGAAATAGTTACTCTTTACATCTGTGGTGAGCAGAAAAGCATCTCAGAACGTATATACATTGAATCTTGAGGTAAATGGGTTACAAGAGCAGAAGACCATATCGAGTTCTGCTTCTGTCAGCGAAGAATAGGAATCTGATGCAACAGTGGGCATTGGTTTAATGAAACTGGACAGGTGGAGACTGGAAAAAGCTCAGGCGATGGTTCGTGTGCATATATACGGGTCATTCTAGAATTCATGGGTACATGTTGTGTCTCTGTGATAAACCTTTTGTTATTTTCCACAAAAGAAGTCTATTGAATCAGGTTTGAACAATAACGCAAATTATGACAAACTTTCACCAATAGCGATGCTCGATGTACATTTTAGACCCAATTTATCCATAAAACATTAATTAAATGACTCTCACCCCTCCCCCACACATTATTAGCTGTCTTCGACTCCTGATTCATCGATTCAATTCGAATAAACAGGAAGTGATTCAGTCTAACAATCTGTTTTGGGGGGTTTATTCTATTAACTGTTATAAAATCAATTGTATAGAAAGTCTATTTTCTGTACTGTGTGAAATTTCAGGAATAATTTTTTTTTATCGTCCCAGTGTTCTTGTCAACTCTGTTAACTCTGTTATAAAACCGCAAAGAATCCATAAAGACTTTTAATAACACGCATGACGCCCGCACCGAGTGACGTCACTTCCTCTGGCGGGAAACTTCAGAAAGGCAGTGAAGGAGAGAGCGTTATGTTTCTTCTCTCATGAATTTGAACAAAACGTTGAAGACTTTGCACCAACCGTGGATTAATTATTTGTCGATTCTGTTTTTGTGATATCGGAGTGAATCTTTCGCTCATTTTTTTAAAAACAGTAATATGATTAAAATCCATAAAGTTCTGTTTTTTATACATGCTGCGTGGTAGCTAGTTTGAGGTTCGCGTGTGGAGTTAAGACTCAAAAATGTGGTGGGGCATGTCAACTCTGTTGCCGTCCGTTCTGTTCATGGACTGCCCAGTTTAGTGGCAACAGAGTTGACGACGACAAACAGTCAACACTTGAGATGCACCCGCAGGGCCGTAAGCATGTTCACGTACAAAATCTGACGTGTAAAACAATACTCTCAGGAACCAATTGTGAAAAAAAAAAATGGAGCATATGTTACTCTTGCAAAACACACACACACACACACACACACACACACACACACACACACACACGCAGGTGTAACCGATGTGCAACATGCAATACTCAACCAATTCACTTTCCAGAAAGGCAAATGAATACAGGGAGACATGCTGACAGATTGCAAACACAAACACACGGTCAGGTTCCACCAGGAAAGAAATCCAGGAATGACTGTTTTGCATCTCACACGTCCATATCTTCAGTCTGTCTGCAGCAGTCCGGAGGGAACACTGAGATACTCGCAGTGAAATTACAAAGCAGTCCTACTGCAGCATGGAAATGAAATGGAGCGAGAGAACAGGAAAGGGAAAGACGGGCCGAAACTCATGCTATCTGCTCGGGTTTGACTTGTGGTTGTGTGTTTGCGTGAGTTATTGTGCATTTAATAGGAAACGTTCATTAATCTGAAATATCCACATAGCTTGATTAATGATTGATTCAGTTTGATGACTGACTTTGATTGACTCAGGAAGATTCTATTAATTCGCAGGATGTCTTAAACATTGCAAACAACAAAACGTTCATGGCGGCACTGTTCGAGAAATAGGTCTCGGGATCCCTGAGCAGGGCCAGATAGCAGATTAGGATTGTATCATTATGTTTTGCCCCATACACCATGATTTATAACCTGAACTGTCAAAATCCTTCTCCAGATACTCGAGTCTTTTCACTTACCCTGCCTTCTACTGCCCTCTAGTGACAGACAGAGTTACTTGACCATTTTAAAACACAGTTAGGATTGATATTGCATTGCTGTACATCATGCAGGTTGTTGCGTCATGTTATCAATGTTCCTATCGAGTGTTATTCCGTTCATTACACCACAGTGCTGCTGAATTCTTGATTCATTTTATGTAACAGCAGCTCTGACAGTACGTCCAACTGTAAGAAAAAAATACCCCACAGGATTAAACAATTATTCGCCGAAGGTGAAGTGAATATCGGTGAACAATAACCGAGATGAAGTCAAGGTTATTAATTAAATATATTGGCTGGCTGGGCGGTACGGTGGTGTAGTGGTTAGCGCTGTCGCCTCACAGCAAGAAGGTCCGGGTTCGAGCCCCGGGGCCGGTGAGGGCCTTTCTGTGTGGAGTTTGCATGTTCTCCCCGTGTCCGCGTGGGTTTCCTCCGGGTGCTCCGGTTTCCCCCACAGTCCAAAGACATGCAGGTTAGGTTAACTGGTGACTCTAAATTGAGCGTAGGTGTGAATGTGAGTGTGAATGGTTGTCTGTGTCTATGTGTCAGCCCTGTGATGACCTGGCGACTTGTCCAGGGTGTACCCCGCCTCTCACCCATAGTCAGCTGGGATAGGCTCCAGCTTGCCTGCGACCCTGTAGAAGGATAAAGCGGCTAGAGATAATGAGAGATGAGAGAGATATTGGCTGGCTTTTTTCATGGTATATCAGATATATTCCATTCAGCGAGCATGATACTGAACAAGTTGAAGACAAGTCACTGAATGGAATTTGATAGACCATGAAAAATAGCCAGCCAATATTATTATTATTATTATTATTATTATTATTATTATAGAGCCACATTCCTTTCGGGTGTTCAATGCGTCTTTCTCTTTCAAAATTCTCTCAAAATCTTCCGTATTTAGCAAAGCAAACATGGCGGCCATGTTTGTTTACAAATTGTCACAGTCGCTCACTCGCTAGCGCAGAAGTTTTACATCTCTGACATGTGATGTCATGTTGTCTTAATCGTAAACCATATTGAACGTTCATTCTCCACTGGGTAGAGTGATGTAATACATGTAGGATAAGCGATATACTAACAATATTGCATGCTATCAAACCAAATGAATGAAGGGAATAGAACACGTTTTTTTCCATTTAAAAAGTATCCTGTATGTGTAATAAATATATGTTATTTACCAGCTGGGAGGTCCGTATGGTGAAATACCGTGACCGAAGTCTTGAAAGTACTGAGCGAGGCCGTCTGGGCCGAGGTCAGTCTTCAAGGCCGAGGTCACGATATTTCACCATACGGACCGACCTTAAGCTGGTAAATAATATATTTATTTTTTCTTTACCAAATTCTAACAGAAAACGAGAGCACCCGAAAGGGAAAACCGAGCCAAGCTGCCATTTTGAATCCTCATTCACAGCTGTAATGCAAATGGCTTCCTCCTCGGTATACACGTGCACTTCCATGGCAGGAAAAAAAACTACATTTTGCCGCCTATGTAGTCCCCTATTTATACAAAATTGAGTCATTCAGGATTCAGCCATGTTTTTGCTCAGCGTTAGCAACAGTTAGAGGTTTTTAGCTTTCTCCTGAAATGTTTTATTTTATTTCTTCTTCCTCAGGGTAGTAAAACTCGCTTTCGCTGTGAACACTGTCGTTATCGCTATCCATGCTGTAAAATTAATGCTATTCTCCTGAGAAATGCTGGCAAAAATTTATAAGATTTTTGATAATCTTATAAATAAATATTATTTAAAAAACGATAAATGCTGACAAAAAATGCTACTATGTTTGTTGTTGCTGTGAACGAGCGAGTCGCCAGAGGTCCGTAACCGGGGTCCCTATCGTAGGATATGGACCCGCTCGCCAGCCAATCAGAGCACAGGATTTGATGGAAACTGGACCGCAAAAAAAATAGTTCCTGATATTCACTGAACCTGAGGCAGATAATTGTTTTAGTCTAAATACACAGGTGATTATTTCAAAAAATATAACATTAATAGTATTTAAAGAGACTCCAAATGTAATAACGGCGTGGCGCAGACTTGTGTCACTTGTCTACACCGAGTCACATAAAATACTTTGTTTTGAAATCGATAAAATAAATCACAAATCCACCTTCCCTCTGAATAGTTTTAGACTAAAATTCGGAGACTCTTTAGTGCTTGTAGGAACAGTATTTTCTTTCATCATTTCATCATCATAGCTACGTGAAATTCTACTTGAGTGAAGGTTAAAAAGTGTCCTCAAGCATTAAAAAGTAAATGATAGCAAGTTATTTTGGTTTCAGTGTCGTCTTTTTTCAGCAGTGTTTGCTGCTTAATATTCATTTGCATTACTCAGTGTAAATGTCGGAAAGGTTAGGTTTAGCATTAGGATTTGAGGGTGGGATCGTGAACGTGATCCAGTCACATGTTTCCTTGAGATCTTGTTCATCTTCTAATGTTAGTGGGTTTTTTTAATTATTAAAATAAATGCCTTGGCTACAAATGAATATTCTATCCACATTCACCAGGTATGAGCAATTGTGCACTCTGATTGACTACTCTACTACTAGGATATCAGCTCATATACACTACCGTTCAAAAGTTTGGGGTCACTTTGAAATGTCCTTATTTTTGAAAGAAAAGCACTGTTCTTTTCAATGAAGATCACTTTAAACTAATCAGAAATCCACTCTATACATTGCTAATGTGGTAAATGACTATTCTAGCTGCAAATGTCTGGTTTTTGGTGCAATATCTCCATAGGTGTATAGAGGCCCATTTCCAGCAACTCTCACTCCAGTGTTCTAATGGTACAATGTGTTTGCTCATTGCCTCAGAAGGCTAATGGATGATTAGAAAACCCTTGTACAATCATGTTAGCACAGCTGAAAACAGTTGAGCTCTTTAGAGAAGCTATAAAACTGACCTTCCTTTGAGCAGATTGAGTTTCTGGAGCATCACATTTGTGGGGTCGATTAAATGCTCAAAATGGCCAGAAAAATGTCTTGACTATATTTTCTATTCATTTTACAACTTATGGTGGGAAATAAAAGTGTGACTTTTCATGGAAAACACAAAATTGTCTGGGTGACCCCAAACTTTTGAACGGTAGTGTACAGTGAGTAGAGAAAAACAAAATGGCGAAGCATGTTGCTGAACCAACCAAGGATGAAATAAAAACTACTCGAAAGCAAAACCACAAAAAATACAACAAAATAATCAGCAAAATATGGAATAAAAGTATTCAAAAATACTCTACTACTAGGATATCAGGTCATATCCTGTGAGTAGAGAAAAACAAAATGACAGAGAGCATCAAGCCAGATATATCACTTTGTTATCAAGTATTTAAAAGAAATAGAAGTTGCTAAAAGAATAAAAAAAAATTTCTCCAGTATCTCCTGCTCCACACTCCAGCCCAGTCGGTGGTGGTAATGCACCTTTAAGTTGGTTTGCCAACTACCAAAAAAACCCTAAAGGAGAAGAAGAAAATGGTGAAGCACATTGTTGAACCAACCGAGGACGAAATAAAAACTTTACTCAAAAACAAAACCCCCAAAAAATGAAAAAAAAAAAAAACAGCAACAAAATATGGAATGAAAGTATTTGACGGTAAGAACGCAACTTTTTTTTATTTTTCAAGAATTATTATTATCGCATTTTTTTTACAAATTGTTCCTGTCATTTCGCTGGTTTGTTTACATTCTAAGTGGAAATGATTTTGTTGGACGTTTTGTATAAAGTTTTTATTTATCAAATTTGCAAAAAATAAAAATGCTCTGTTTCTCAAAATCCAATGAATGTGGATAGAATAAAACAGTTATTCCACTCAATCTCGTCATACACGGCTTATAGACAACTCGGTGCTACGCGCCTCATCGGCTATCGGCTCATGTACGACTCGATTTCGTGGAATAACTGTTAAACATATTGAGACCTCAAGTGAATATTCTGAGGCCGCTATACCGTAAGTATCTTATGGACATGAATTATTATGTTGTAGCTACAAGACACTGAAGCTGTGACCATATTTTTACTAGTATGCAACATCTGTTATAAAAAAAAAAAAGCCAAAGTCCTTCCTGTGCCAGGACGTGGTCTTCGTAGGCAGTTTCCCATCCAAGTACTAACCAGTCCCATTGGGTGGTGCCAATCTGCGTCTCAGAAGTCCTCATCCTCTCACACAGCTAAGGTTACAGTGGGGGGCTGGTCCTCTGGTAACCATTAAAGTTTGACTCCTTACTCACATCCGTATTGTAACATGCCTCACTAGATGGCAGTAGGTACCATTTTTATGATGGTCTTTGGTATGACCTGACCGCTAGCAGAACTCACAATTTCCTGGTCAAGAGGTGGACACACTAACCATTAGACCAGTCGTCTATTATAAAAGATTGTATTTAATATGAAGCCTCCAGTTAATTATTTGGTGGAAATGCTCGCTTAAAATTCACTTAAGGTGAAAGAGTTTCCCCTAAAGCATCATAGCGTAGCGGCCCTGCTATGCTTAATTTATTGACCGATACGCTTTGTGACATGCCGTTACCCATTAAACCACCACTGCAATGCTTATGATTTAGGCCTACGATATAAAGCTAGAGTCAACATGCATGTGTTTTGTAGCCTTTGAGCAGGTAATCAGTACAGTCCATGCAAGCCCATGGCCCTAAAGTTGACCCAAGCTCATGAAGGGTATTCCGCTCTGATTGGCTGAGTGTGTGCGGTATCCCGCATTGATTGGATGAGCGATGCGTAATTGGTATTCAGAGGTGACTTATGCAAAAATGGCGAAGCCTTCAAGCCAGGTACGAGTGAGCAACACACTGACGGGTTGCAGCTTAGTTACGGAGTTTTTCACAAAGAAAACTGCGGAAAACAACTCAGCAACAGGGGCAGACTGTAGCTGTGAGACCGCGACGGTCAGTTCGCTGCATGTTGCTGACCAGCTTGAGTCAGACAGTGAGAGTATTTAGTCATCTGCAATATCCACTATTGCCAAAATTTAACGATCAGTATTTTGAGCAACTCATGCCACATTGCATCATCATTCACTTTATTTGATGTGAAATAAACCGCAGTCTCCGTTGGAACAGGACACGGCTTGTGAGATACAAGTTGGTATTGTATTGACGTTTGGGTTTTTTCTGTTTTTAAGGTGGGAATTCAGTGAAATTATAAGTAAAATATAGCCTTTTTGCCAATATGTTGAACTGGTAAAAATCAGCTCTAGATGTCACCAGAAGCCACGAAATGATCCCTTATATTTCAAAATTTTCCAGGGAAGCATGTCCCCGGACCTCGCTAGCTTATAGGCGGCTGCGCTCGGTGGGGGTCACTACTCTTTCCAGTTTTTCTATGGGAAACCCTGGGTGATATGGGTGAATATCAGTAGACCAGTGACTCCACGATTATTTTATGCTTCATTTCAAGAGTAAAGTGTAAGATTATCAATCATCACTGTGGTTAGGTTTCTGGTCTAAATCAAAAGATTTCTTTGTCTCACTTATTTAATAATAGTCAATTCAGCGTGTCCAAAAACGATCTTAACAACTTCTGCGCAACATAAAAAGTCAAGCAGGAGCTGTAGAGATACTAAGATCATCCCATTTCACAGAGAAACTGAGAAATATTAAACTATGCTCACAGTGCTCATAATGAATGTTTCTCAAAGAACTTTGTTTGTTAGGACTGGGACTGTTTTGGCCTCTAGAGGCCGCTGTTATTTCATTTTCTTGTAATGTTTGTTTTGGCCTCTAGAGGCCGCCACTGTTTCTGTGTTTTATGTTTGTTGTTTTCCATGTGTCTTGTGCCCCGCCTAGTCCTCATTAGTGTCACCTGTGGCCTATTTTAGTTTGTGTATTTATACCCCTGAGTTCAGTCCTCTTGTCACGGAGTCTTTGTGCTGTTATGTTTAGCTCCAGTTACCTCTGTTCTGTGTTCCTTGCCGTTGTCTCTTTGGTTTTGCACTTTGCTTTGCTTTTTGGACTTTGTGTTTACTGTTTTTTGATCTTCTGAGCGGTGGTATTTTGCCTTTTCTTTTCTAGTTTTTTGCTTTTGTATTTAACTTTGACCTTTTGGATATTTTATTTTTCCCTTCATCTTCTGAGCGTTTATTTGGATTATATTTTTGTTTGGATTGTAAATATTGTAAATAAACTTTTTGATACTTTTCTACTTCCGCTTCACGCCTCTGCACTTAAGTCATCCCCCTGGTAGCCTAGTGGGGGTTTGCTGGATTGCCACACCAATGAACCAGGTTCGAATCCCAGCAAAACCCTAACATTGTTACTTTGAGGAAAAGCACTTTCGTATGTCTAAATTTCCTCGAGCTGTGATTTTGTGTGTCTTAGTAAATTTTCCCTTTGGTATCAAAATTGTAAAGATTATTTTCTTGCTTTGTAGCCATGAAATAGAGCTCCAGAAACTTTAATATACAGATTTATTGTCAAACCGTACTAAAATATAACCACCATGTCACCTCAGCAACTGTGTAAAAATACACAGTAAAAAAGAGAGAAAATCTCTGAGATTAGTAACAATTACATGAAAGGTTTCAATAAAAATGTGAGGTGCTTTTAAGTCAGGATGGAAATTGTGAAGATCTCATTAACAGCATGTGTAGAGGAGCCTCGAGCTCTAACATGCTGGGATATGAGTGCTAGGATTTTGGTAATCATTAAGTCGGGAGTTTTACATGAAGCTGGCTTAATAAATATACCTGCATGATATTAAAGCTAGACGGCCTTTCAGATTTTCAAGTGTAGGTCATGAAAATAATTTTCCCTGACACCCAATTATTTTTGTTTAGTGACCGAAAGCTACTGAATTTGAATCACAGACTTCCAAACTTAATCATTTTTTAAAATAGAACAATTAATAAATTTATCTCCACGTGGCCCTAAATTCTCCGCTATTTTTTCCTGCTTCACCATGACCCAGTACAAGATACTACGTCATGCATCACGTGGTGGGCTTTCCCCGTTCACGTAAGACATTGTGGGATACAAATTTGAAACAGGAGAGAAAAATGGAGGACGTGAGTGCATACATGTCAACCTTTGGTCAATCAAACCTGTATAACCAACCTCCAAAATCCGTATTTCCCTTATAAAATCCGTATAAGATGCAAATTAAAATAATTTACCTAAAATTTGAATGATAATTAGCAATGATATATCCCAGTTACTTTTTATTCAGTATTAATAACAATAAACCTTCAGAATGAATACAAAGCATTTTTCCAGTCTCACCTGTGAAAGGTAATCCCATGTGATCTCGTTTGGACGGTAAACCTGTTGGTACAGTTAAACGCAGCACATGAATGAGGCATCTTTATTCTCGGCTACTGTATACCAGAGACGGCTGAAGAATCTCCACTTTGCCCCATCCAATATGGCGGCGAGGATGACGTATGATTCTACGCAGAAGGCGGCGTCTATGTTTATATGTCTATGACTTCATGGTTGGCGGGATTCTCGCAATGCGGTGTGCGCATGATCAAAAGTGGAACGAAGTCTCGCTACCACAAGATAACGCGCGATTTCATAAGACTCTTTACTGGCTGTCTGTGGTGTACAGTACGTTTATCATCGTGGGAATTGATTATAGCTCTAAATAAATATTGAAGTTTTTTTTTAAAGAATCCATATAACTTTATTTATACGCCCGTATACTACGTTTATTGAATCAAATCCGTATAAAATACGGACATTCCGTATAGGTTGACATGTATGTGAGTGTGCGAAATGTGAAACGTGAAAGACCGACTACAGTAACGGAAAGCGAGAAGAAAAGACGTAATGTTATATACGAAGGAAAGGAAACGCAGGACCAAACTAATAAATATGGGCGCTCAGCGAGCACCTCGGTGTGATCAGCTGTTCGTTTAGCGACAGAATGATGGAACTGTCAGTGCACGCTCAAAGGGAAACCTGTAGATGGCAGTAATGCAACACTGTGGATGCCAGCTGCCGTAAAACCCAAAAAAAGAAGCAGAAGGTAAACCTGCGCATGCGCACACGGACTTCCTCTGTCTGCTTGACTGCGTGAAGCGAGCGATTTCATGCACATTATTTGCTTTAATCCCCTCAAATTAAATAACTTCCCAGCCACAGAATGGCCTGATATTTTGTGAGATATTACAGAAATAAACATAAATCACAATGACCACATTTCAGACGGAACTAAATTTCACCGATTTTATTAAATTGAAAGGTCGTCTAGCTTTAATGCGCTTGACTGAGTGTTTAGGACAAAAACAGCGTGTTTATGAATGATACACTATAGTGTCGTGTATTTTTATATATAAGGGTGGACAAATCAGATTAGTTTTCTGAGCGATTCATTTCTTTTATTCCTCACCAGCTTTTTTTTTTTTAATTCCTCTCTCATTCAACAACCAGAGAAAGAACAATCACTTCTCAGTATGGACTTTGACAAAAACGTTTTTATTTGTTGTGTATATTTAAACACAATGTGCTTCACAGTGGTGTGATACACCTCGATCCGGTAACTACAGCGTACACAACTCCTTCATAACTCGCATTCTCAGCGTTTACTTTTTATTGTGCATGGATGAAAAAGGATGATGAAAAGGATGTGGCTTTTTCAGAATCAGCAACACGCAGGCACACGGATTTAAAAAAAAATAATTTTTTTTGTTGTTGTTAAAAAAACAGCATATTTTATTTAATTTTGACCTAAAACCTGGTTCATTCAAGATATTCCAGTGGTGCTTGAAAGTTTGTGAGCCCTCTAGAATTCTCTAAAACATCATCAGATTTTCACACAAGTCCTAAAAGTAGATAAAGAAAGAACCCAATTAAACAAATGAGATAAAATATTATATGTGGTTGTTTATTTGTTGATCCAATATTACATATAAATAAGTGGCAAAAGTATGTGAATGTCTACGATTAGCAGTTAATTTGAAGGTGAAATTAGTCAGGTTTTCAATCAATGGGATGACAGTCAGGTGTGATTCTTTGCCCTGTTTTCTTTAAAGGACAGAGATCTGTCAAAGTCTGATCTTTACAGCACATGTTTGTGGAAGTGTATCATTTCACAAACAAAAGAGATTCCTGAGGACCTCAGAAGAAGAGCTGTTGATGCTCAACAGGCTGGAAAAGGTCACAAAACTACTGTATCTCTAAAGAGTTTGGAGTCTGCCAATCAATTGCTGGGTTTCACGTGACATCACATCCGCCTCATTAGTTATTCAAAACTTTAGCTGGTGGTCAACCAAAGCTCAGTTGACAAAACGTTTCTACGGAGAAGATTCATTGCTTGCTTGAAAAATGCCGTACGCTTGCGTTGTTTTAGGTTGTTTGAATCAGGGCTTTGAACCGGTTCAAGGAACGAAAACCAGGAACTTTTTCTATTTCACATGGAACAGAAACGAAACCAGAAACTTTATTATTTTTTATGTTCCGGAACAGAAACGCTTATTAAAAATAATGGTAACCGGTTAATACCGGTTTTTATTTCGTTCCTCAAAGTTTCCGTAGCCTACAAATAAAAAAGCCATTCTTCTCCTGCGCAAGTTTCTATGACCCGCTGGGGTTCACTTCCTGTGTGACGTTCGCTGACTGAATGGAGAGAGCGGGAAGGTGGACTGCTATCACGTCTCCATGTGATAAAGTGAGTAATTGCATTACTGAGTGTCTGAGCAAAGAAGAGCCTGAACGATGCAACCTCCCTATTGGCTGTTTGTAAAAATGTATCAGTTGTTGCCCTTCCCACGGGAATCATCGCGGGCTCGAGAGACGAGACCTGACGAGTTAGTTCGTTGGTAGCAGAACAAAATGTCTGGACACAAATCGGGTTTTCAGAAAAGGAAAGAAAATAAACGGAGGGTCGAAAATACAAAAAAGGAGGCAGAAAATGCAAAACGAGTTTTAAGGTAGGACAAATGGTTACTTTTCTGAGGCAGCCCGCCGTGGCTGCAGGCTTTCAGTTGTGTCATTGAATGGTTAGTTTTCTGAGGCAGCCCGCCGTGGCTGCCTGCAGGCTTATTTATTATAGCCCATTTAGTTAAAATAGTTGATATAAAATGTTTATAGTTATGTGATGATTGTCCTGATTTAGACTGGTGTTTTGTTTTTTTTTTGGGGGGGGGTTGCGCGATGTTGCACCCGGGTCCAGATTAGGGCAGAACCGGCCCTGGCTACATTTCAGGTGTAGTTTGTTTTATGTATGTATGTACTTGCATAGATGTGTACTTGGTCTTCCAATATGGCACCTAACAAAATCTCGCGGCGCGGTGACGTCATGCGGTAGCCCTCTATAGGGCCTGACTAGCCTTTGGTAACACACTAAACGAATTATCTTTCATTTTTGGCACTTTTTCTGTTTGTGTAGATGGGAAGACGTACTGAGAATCCAAATCGCCAACATTTGAAATAATAATTGTTTTGAATTATTTCTTGTCTTATTTAATGAAGGTTGTAATAGAATTAGCCTACATTTGGCTTAAGCTGGATGAGACAGAGACATAACTTTATAGCCATTTGTTAAACAGCTGACAGGGAACGTAATTAACCGTTCCGGGAACGAAATTTTTTTGTTCTAACCGGTTCGGGAACGTCTATTTAATGGTGGAACCCAAAACCGGAAACGTTAAAATTCCGTTTCTGTTCGGAACGAACCAATAGGAAAAAAATTCTGGTTCAAAGCCCTGGTTTGAATCGATCAAACCATGAAACCGATACGTTTCTTCAGGGTTTGGCGTGAACTAATAAAAAAGGGTGAATGAACACAGGATTTCACAAAAAGAAGTCGAGAAAGGTGGCTTTTGAACCTCTCAGTGAAATTGAAGGGAGCCGAGTCGAAGCATACTCGAGTTTGCAGTGATCACTGGGTGAAAGGTTTGTATTTCCCTCTAAGCTATGGCGTTAGTGTTTTCCAAGTACTTTTCTTGCTACACTACCGTTCAAAAGTTTGGGGTCACTTTGAAATGTCCTTATTTTTGAAAGAAAAGCACTGTTCTTTTCAATGAAGATCACTTTAAACTAATCAGAAATCCACTCTATACATTGCTAATGTGGTAAATGACTATTCTAGCTGCAAATGTCTGGTTTTTGGTGCAATATCTCCATAGGTGTATAGAGGCCCATTTCCAGCAACTCTCACTCCAGTGTTCTAATGGTACAGTGTGTTTGCTCATTGCCTCAGAAGGCTAATGGATGATTAGAAAACCCTTGTACAATCATGTTAGCACAGCTGAAAACAGTTGAGCTCTTTAGAGAAGCTATAAAACTGACCTTCCTTTGAGCAGATTGAGTTTCTGGAGCATCACATTTGTGGGGTTGATTAAATGCTCAAAATGTCCAGAAAAGTGTCTTGACTATATTTTCTATTCATTTTACAACTTATGGTGGTAAATAAAAGTGTGACTTTTCATGGAAAACACAAAATTATTGTCTGGGTGACCCCAAAGTTTTGAACGGTAGTGTATGTGTCGTTATTTTACGGTACTTTTTTTTAGTCACGAAGCGCTAAAGTCCCCAACTGTTTCTTTGTTTACTCCTCACTCCTTACAAAGTCCATATGCATAAAGGTTGCGACAAAATTCTTCCCCAGCCATACAGTTACAATGCGCCGTGATCACTCCTCCGTCTTGTTTAACTGAGCTCCAGGTCTTTAAAGGGGTTTCTGATGATCTTTGTGAATGATTTACCTGAGAGATAAGCGCCAACACAAGTGAGAATCAAGTGAACTGTTGGTTGTTTACACTTCAATTTGCAGCCATTCGTTGTAAAGATGCAAACGAAAAGCTTAAAAAAATACTTACACGGGCAAAAACAATACAGGATTCATTGGGCAGCGACTTGATAGCGAGGTCCTTTACCCAGCCACATACAAAAAAGTTGTAAGTCTTCATACTCTTCCACGCTTTCATCTGTTTTGCGGTGTAGAAGGACGTCTGCAACACCAGATAGTTCGAGATGTCGGGGAACTCGACTGAAGGGTAGTTTTCGAGATCGTATGACAAATCCTTCTTTCCCAGACTGTAAGGGTCGATTCCATTGCACACAGCAATCTTCTGAACATATCTAAAGCCAGCAGTGGCTTCTAGATCACGAGCGTACTCTGATAAGTTATCGCTAGTTGTTTGCACTACAGCAGCCATTTAGACCACCAGCTATTTCACTTCCGGTAAAACCGCTAAGAAAAGTCACGTGACTGAAACCCAGCAGTAGACGTACAGATGGAGGAAACTCAAGATCACTGTTACCGTTCCCAGGAGTGGACCAACAAAGATCACTCCAAGAGCGAAGCGTATGATCGTCCACAAGGTCATAATGGAACCCAGGGTAACTTGTAAGCAACTGAAGGTCTGTTCATGAGTCCACCATCAGGGGAAAACTGAATCAACAGTCGTGTGCATGGCAGGGTTGCAAAGGAAAAAGAAAAGCTACTGTTCATCAAAAAAAAAAAAATCATTGCCTGAATACCATTTGATAAAGATCACATGGACAACCCAGAAGGTTATTAGAAAAATTATGTGGATGGATGGGACCAAAATAGAACTTTTTGGTTTAAATGAGAAGCATTATGTTTGGAAAAATGAAAACACTGCATTCCAGCATCAAAACCTGATCCCATCTGTGAAACATGGTGGTGGTAGTATCATGGTTTGGGCCTGTTTTGTTGCATCTGGAACAGGATAATTGCCTTCACTGATGGAACAATGAGTTCTGAATTCTCATCTCATTATCTCTAGCCGCTTTATCCTGTTCTACAGGGTCGCAGGCAAGCTGGAGCCTATCCCAGCTGACTACGGGCGAAAGGCGGGGTACACCCTGGACAAGTCGCCAGGTCATCACAGGGCTGATACATAGACACAGACAACCATTCACACTCACATTCACACCTACGCTCAATTTAGAGTCACCAGTTAACCTAACCTGCATGTCTTTGGACTGTGGGGGAAACCGGAGCACCCGGAGGAAACCCATGCAGACACGGGGAGAACATGCAAACTCCACACAGAAAGGCCCTCGTCAGCCACGGGGCTCGAACCCGGACCTTCTTGCTGTGAGACGACAGCGCTAACCACTACACCACCGTGCCGCCGAGTTCTGAATTATTCCAGTAAATTTTAAAGGACATTTCACTGTCCATGAAGTGAATCTCAAGAGACAGTGAGTCATGCAGAAAGACAACGACCCTAAGCACACAAATCATTCTACCGAAGAACGGTTAAAGAAGGATAAAATAACGGTTTTGGAATGACCAAGTCAAAATCCTGGCCTTTATCCGATAGAAATGTTGTGTGAGCAGTTCATGTGAGGAAACCCAGCAACACCCCGAGCTGAAGCTGTTCTGGACTAAAATTCCTCCAAGCCGATGTGCAGCACTGATCCACACTTACCACACGTTTAGTTTAGTTGCAGTTTTTGCTGCACAAAAGGGTCACACCAGATACAGAACGCAAACATTCACTCACTGGTATTTAATTTGAGATCATTTTTCTTAATAAATAAATGACCAATTATTTTTAACAATTATTCCACGAAATCGAGTCATTCATGAGCCAATAGCTATAAGCCATGTATGACGAGATTGAGTGGAATAACTGTTTTATTCTATCCACATTCATTGGATTTTGAGAAACAGTATTTTTACTTTTATTTTTTGCAAATTCGATAAATAAAAACTTTATACAAAATGTCCAACAAAATCATTTCCACTTAGAATGTAAACAAACCAGCGAAATGACAGGAGCAATTTGCAAAAAATGCGATCATAATAATATATATATATTCTTCTATGTTCTTCTATATTCTATGTTCTTACCATGAAGTACTTTCATTCCATATTTTGTTGCTCTTTTTTTGTATTTTTTGGGGTTTTGTTTTCAAGTAGAGTTTTTATTTCATCCTCGGTTGGTTCAGCAACACGCTCCGCCATTTTGTTTTTCTCTACTCATGGTACGGTATATGACCTGATAGCCTCGTAGTAGAGTAGCCAATCAGAGCGTGCAATTGCTCATATCCAGTAAATGTGGATAGAATAATACAACCCCGATTCCAAAAAAGTTGGGACAAAGTACAAATTGTAAATAAAAACAGAATGCAATAATTTATAAATCTCAAAAACTGATATTGTATTCACAATAGAACATAGACAACATATCAAATGTCGAAAGTGAGACATTTTGAACTTTCATGCCAAATATTGGCTCATTTGAAATTTCATGACAGCAACACATCTCAAAAAAGTTGGGACAGGGGCAATAAGAGGCTGGAAAAGTTAAAGGTACAAAAAAGGAACAGCTGGAGGACCAAATTGCAACTCATTAGGTCAATTGGCAATAGGTCATTAACATGACTGGGTATAAAAAGAGCATCTTGGAGTGGCAGCGGCTCTCAGAAGTAAAGATGGGAAGAGGATCACCAATCCCCCTAATTCTGCACCGACAAATAGTGGAGCAATATCAGAAAGGAGTTCGACAGTGTAAAATTGCAGAGAGTTTGTACATATCATCATCTACAGTGTATAATATCATCAAAAGATTCAGAGAATCTGGAAGAATCTCTGTGCGTAAGGGTCAAGGCCAGAAAACCATACTGGGTGCCCGTGATCTTCGGGCCCTTAGACGGCACTGCATCACATACAGGCATGCTTCTGTTTTGGAAATCACAAAATGGGCTCAGGAATATTTCCAGACAACATTATCTGTGAACACAATTCACCGTGCCATCCGCCGTTGCCAGCTAAAACTCTATAGTTCAAAGAAGAAGCCGTATCTAAACATGATCCAGAAGCGCAGACGTCTTCTCTGGGCCAAGGCTCATTTAAAATGGACTGTGGCAAAGTGGAAAACTGTTCTGTGGTCAGACAAATCAAAATTTGAAGTTCTTTATGGGAATCAGGGACGCCGTGTCATTCGGACTAAAGAGGAGAAGGACGACCCAAGTTGTTATCAGCGCTCAGTTCAGAAGCCTGCATCTCTGATGGTATGAGGTTGCATTAGTGCGTGTGGCATGGGCAGCTTACACATCTGGAAAGACACTATCAATGCTGAAAGGTATATCCAGGTTCTAGAGCAACATATGCTCCCATCCAGACGACGTCTCTTTCAGGGAAGACCTTGCATTTTCCAACATGACAATGCCAAACCACATACTGCATCAATTACAGCATCATGGCTGCGTAGAAGAAGGGTCCGGGTACTGAACTGGCCAGACTGCAGTCCAGATCTTTCACCCATAGAAAGCATTTGGCGCATCATAAAACGGAAGATACGACAAAAAAGACCTGAGACAGTTGAGCACCTAGAATCCTACATTAGACAAGAATGGGTTAACATTCCTATCCCTAAACTTGAGCAACTTGTCTCCTCAGTCCCCAGACGTTTACAGACTGTTGTAAAGAGAAAAGGGGATGTCTCACAGTGGTAAACATGGCCTTGTCCCAACTTTTTTGAGATGTGTTGTTGTCATGAAATTTAAAATCACCTAATTTTTCTCTTTAAATGATACATTTTCTCAGTTTAAACATTTGATATGTCATCTATGTTCTATTCTGAATAAAATATGGAATTTTGAAACTTCCACATCATTGCATTCCGTTTTTATTTACAATTTGTACTTTGTCCCAACTTTTTTGGAATCGGGGTTGTATTTCTTGTCTCATTTTTTTAATTTGGTTTCTCTTTATCTACTTTTAGGACAAAATCTGATGATGTTTTCGAAAATTCTAAACTTTCAAGCACCGCTGTTCTGTTGTCAGTTCATCTTCATATTTCATTATTTCAAGATATCATTTTTAACTCAAGATCTTATTTCATTATTTAAACTTAACTCGTTATAAAGACATTATGTGAATAGGGATTATAGCATTATTTCAAGTGATATTATTTCAAGACGTCATTATTTCAAGTTGTCTTGTTTCAAGATATTGAATTATATATATTGAGCTATTATCTTGTTACTTTAAGACCTTAAATCATTATTTTGAATTCTCTCATTTCAAGATATAATGCCATTATTTTATCTTGCTTTAAAATATTGTGTCATTATTTCAAGTTATTAGAGTTATTACCTTTTTTTACTTTATCACTTTGTTATTTCAGGTTATCTCATTTCAAGATATGTTGTAATTTTGAGTTATCCTGTTTCAAGAAATACCTCATTCTTTCATTAGTTACTTCAGTAAATATAAATTCAAGTTAACATCTCATTATTTTTGAACTTTTATATCTCAAAACAGAGCAAAATACACTGTCACGTAAATCTGTCATATAACTCTCCGACTTATAGCTGAAACCAGTGACTTCCTGACTTTTTCTTGAGGGCACAAATATAATGTGCGAAATTGGACACATTTTTTTGAGAAGAACAATGACTTCAGCTGAGTAATAACCTGCAAGCTAACTTGCTGTCCATACTTTATTAGTTTATTACCTCCGCCAATGTTGCTGGAGGATGTTATGTTTTCGCCTCCATTTGTTTGTAACTCTTTTCTCAACGTAACTCAAAAAGTAACAAACAGATTTTGATGAAATTTGGAGGAAAGGTGGACCATGGGCCAAGGAACAATTGATTAGATTTTGATGCAAATCCGGATATGTATGTGGATCCAGGATCCAGATATCTTTGCGGATACAAGATTTTTTTTTGTCTTTTCCCAATGTAACTCAAAAAATAGTGAATGGATTTTGATAAAACTTGGAGGAAAGGTGGAGCATGGGCCAAGAAAAAATTGATTTGATTTTGATGCAAATCCGGATATGGATGTTGATCCAGGATCCAGTTATCTGCCGATCCAGGAATTTTTTTTGTCTTTTCCCAATATAACTCAAAAAATAATTAATGGATTTTGATGAAATTTGGAGGAAAGGTGGCCCATGGGCCAAGAAACAATTGATTCAATTATGCAAGTCCACATATGTATGTGGATCCAGGATCCAGATATCTCTGCGGATCCAATATTTTTTTTTGTCTTTTCCCAATGTAACTCAAAAAATAGTGAATAGATTTTGATGAAATTTGGAGGAAAGGTGGCCCATGGGCCAAGAAACAATTGATTCAATTTTGATGCAAATCTGGATATCTATGTGGATCCAGGAAATTTTTTTTTTTGTCTTTTCTCAATGTAGCTCAAAAAATAGTGAATGGATTTTGATGAAACTTGGAGGAAAGGTGGTCCATGGGCCAAGGAACAACAATTAGATTTTGATGCAAATCCAGATATCTATGTGGATCCAGATATCTATGCGGATCCAGGATTTTTTTTTTTGTCTTTTCTCAACGTAGCTCAAAAAATAGTAAATGGGTTTTGATGAATCTTGGAGGAAAGGTGGACCATGGGCCAAGGAACAACTGATTAGATTTTGATGCAAATCCGGATATGTGTCTTGGTGGAAGTATGCACTTTACCAAGTGACCTCTTAATTCCATACTTTATTTAGCCTAGCTAGTTAAATTACTGGGAAATCAAAACTTTTGACTGGGCAGCACATTAGAGCTTTTACATGCCCAGTGGACTCGCTAATCAGTTTATGATTTGTCCATCCCCGCTCTGTCTCTCCTCACCTTTTACACAGATGAAGGAAGTGAAGTGGAGATGCTGAGCTTGGAGCAGAATGCATTATAAATTCAGACCTTGCACAATATACCAGGCTGCTGTAAATGATCAAATATTGCTTAAAAGAGTTGAACACACACACACACACACACACAGTAAACTGGTAAGTATGCATGCACACGTGTAGAAACATAATCTGTAATACTGTTGACTTCAGCAAACATAAACGATATTTATCAGAGGATCAGTAATCTCAGAACATAATGAATAAACAAAGGTGATTGACTTTACAAATAAATATTTTAAATCTGTCAAACCTTTCAATGCCAGGACACAGACCTGTGATTGGTTCGATCCATGTACAATATATATCATCTTGTCAATTGTTTTATGAAATCAGGCAAGCTGAAAACATTTGGGAATATCTCTCCGACTTTGTGATGAGGTTGGAGTGTATAGAATATAAATGACATATTTCCCATATTTGATAAATATACATTTCATAAATGGGTACTATAAGAAGAGCTCTATACAATAGATAATGCACCAAGCATTTTACTCACACTTGTCACCAGGCTAAAGCGTTAAGCATTGCTGATGCACTGTATTACACAAACACACTGCAAACACACGTGATGAAGCTCCAGGCAGAAAATATCTTTACGTATTGACTCGGGATCAAATTTACCTTCGCTGTGATACATGTGCTGATTCAAGTCTTCTACCAAGGAGCAACTTTTTTTTTTCTTTTTTTTAACACATAAGCTAAATCAGGCTGAAGGTGAAATCGGGAAGGAAGGGAAGGCAGAGCGAAAAGGTGAAAGGTGTATGAGGGGCCATTCTCAAGAGTGCAGTGTCGAGCGGAGCAGGTTGGTCTGATTGGTTGAGTCCGGTTCGCCATGTGGTTTGTTCACAGACCAAAATCAAAGGTAAGATCCGACTTCCCCATCTTCTGTCGGTACACAGCATCAAACTTGTCATTCATGGACACAGTGAAGATGTCCTTCCACAGGCCAACGCGACCTGAAGCAACATACAGACTGTTAATTAACACACTTTTAGATCTTTTTCAGTGATTATACTGAATTACACCAAGCTACGGTATTTAATAGTTATTCCATGAAATCAAGTCGTACATGAGCCGATAGCCAACGAGGCGCGTAGCACCGAGTTGTCTATAATCCATGTACGATGAGATTGAGTGGAATAATTGTTTTATTCTATCCACATTCACTGGATTTTGAGAAACAGAGCTTTTTATTTTTATTTTTTGCAAAGTAGATAAATAAAAACTTTACACAAAACGTCCGACAAAATCATTGCCGCTTAGAATGTAAACAAACCGGCGAAATGACAGGAGCAATTTGTGAAAAATGTGATAATAATAATTCTTGAAAAATAAAAAAGGATATGTTCTTACCATCAAATACTTTTATTCCATATTTTGTTGCTGGGTTTTTTGGGGGTTTTGTTTTCGAGTAAATGTTTTATTTCGTCCTCGGTTGGTTCAATAACACGCTCCACCATTTTCTTCTTCTTTAGGGTTTTTTGATGGTTGGCAAACCAACTTAAAGGTGCATTACTGCCACTGACTGGGCTGGAGTGTGGAACAGGAGATACTGGTGGGAAGGGACTACAGTGCCTTGAAAAAGTATTCATACCCCTTGAACTTTTTCACATTTTTCCACCTTACAACCACGAACTTAAAAGTTTTTTATTGAGATTTTATGTGATAGACCAACACAGAGTAGCACATAATTGTGAAGTGAAACGAAAATGATAAATGGTCTTCAAAATTTTAAACAAATAAAAATCTGAAAAATGCGGTGTGCATTAGTATTCAGCCCCCTGTCCTCTGATACCTCTAAATACAATCCAGTGCAATCAATTGGCTTCAGAAGTCATCTAATTAGTTAATAGAGTCCTACTGTGTGTAATTTACTCTCAGCATAAATACACTTGTTCTGTGAAGGCCTCAGTGGTTTGTTAGAGAACACTGAAGAACAAACAGCATCATGAAGACCAAAGAATTCACCAGACAGGACAGGGATAAAGTTCTGGAGAAGTTTAAAGCAGGGTTAGGTTATAAAAAAATATCCCAAGCTCTGAACATCTCAAGAAGCACTGTTCAATCCATCATTCAAAAATGGAAAAGTATGGCACAACTGCAAACCTACCAAGACATGGCCGTCCACCTAAACTGACAGAGCGAGCAAGGAGAGCACTGGTCAGAGAAGCAGCCAAGAGGCCCATGATCACTCTGGAGGAGCTGCAGAAATCCACAGCTCAGGTGGGAGAATCTGTGCACAGGACAACTATAAGTCGTACACTCCACAAATCTGGCCTTTTTGGAAGAGTGGCAAGAAGAAAGCCATTGTTGAAAGACAGGCATAAGAAGCCATGTAGGGGACACAGCAAACATGTGGAAGAAGGTGCTTTGGTCAGATGAGACCAAAGTTGAACTTTTTGGCCTAAATGCAAAGCGCTATGTGTGGCGGAAAACTAACACTGCTCATCACCCTGCACACACCATCCCCACTGTGAAACATGGTGGTGGCAGCATCATGCTATGAGGATGCTTTTCTTCAGCAGGGACAGGGAAGCTGGTCAGAGTTGATGGGAAGATGGATGGAGCTAAATACAGGGCAATCCTGGAAGAAAACCTGTTGGAGGCTGCAAAAGACTTGAGACTGGGAAGGAGATTCACCTTCCAGCAAGAGAATGACCCTAAACATACAGCCAGAGCTACAATGGAATGGTTTAGATCAAAGAATATTCATGTGTTAGAATGGCCCAGTCAAAGTCCAGACCTAAATCCCATTGAGCATCTGTGGCAAGACTTGAAAATTGCTGTTCACAGACGCTCTCCATCCAATCTGGCTGAGCTTGAGCTATTTTGCAAAGAAGAATGGGCAAAAATTTCAGTGTCTAGATGTGCAAAGCTGGTAGAGACGAACCACAAAAGACTTGCAGCTGTAATTGCAGCAAAAGGTGGCTCTACAAAGTATTGACGCAGGGGGGCTGAATACTAATGCACATCACATTTTTATTTGTTTAAAATTTTGAAGACCATTTATCATTTCCATTTCACTTCACAATTATGTGCTACTCTGTGTTGGTCTATCACATAAAATCTCAATAAAAAACCTTTAAGTTCGTGGTTGTAAGGTGGAAAAATGTGAAAAAGTTCAAGGGGTATGAATACTTTTTCAAGGCACTTCATATTCTTTTAGCTATTTCTGTTTCTTTTAAATACTTGATAACAAAATGATATATCTGACTTGATGCTCTCTGCCATTTTGTTTTTGTCTACTCACAGTATATGAGCTGATATCCTAGTAGTAGAGTAGCCAATCAGAGCATGTGATTGCTCATATCCAGTGAATGTGGATAGAATAAGAATACTCATACCTCAACACTGTTGAATTCTCGATTCTGATTGGTTCAGAAAGTGATTGATTTTCTATAACAGCAGCTGATACACTGCAACTCTGTTATAACGAACTCTTTTACTACGAACTTTTGCATATAACGAACTAAGTTCATGTCCCCGGCTTTAATGACAATGAGTCAGTCTTCAAATAAAACATCACTGAGCCATGCGCTCCTCTTCCCCCAGAGACAAACAATAAGTAATCAAGTCTGTAGTCAAGTTAAAAATATGTCTTCACGCCATAAACAAAGGCTTAATGAGCCTCACTTAGGTGTCGATCACTAACAATTATCAAGAATGGTGATCACTGACTTCAAAAAAGCGATTTTACGAGCTAAAAGCAGTTTTGCTCGAGTATTTATTCCATAAGCACTGTTGCCGTGCCTACTCTCGGTCTGTCAGAAAATGCAAGTGAAGGACGGCTGTAATCACTGGAAGAGTTTTATTTAAAAACACGCTGGCAAACAGATCCAAACCAGTGATCAAAAATTAGAGTCAAGAAACAGACAGGACATCAGAGGCGTAGATAAAGGGCAAAATCCAAAATAGAAAACAGTCAAGGCCAATTTATGCTGACAACGCAGTCCTCGCAGACGGTGTCGCAGATAGCGTCTGCGTAGCCCCCCCACCTTCGCAGACGCTCTGCGCGCACCTCCCAAAAATTGTGACCACCGCAGAAGCCTCGCAGACAGCGTCGCAGACAAGAGGGTTCTGATTGGTCCACTCTACATCCGCTGTACACGCACTTCCGCTTCCCTACTTTCCCGGTTTGGTTTGTTTTCACGACCGCCATTTTTAAAAACACGAGCGAAGATGGAGCAGCACGAAGAGCGGTTGATCGAGGAAGTGAGGAAGTACGTACATCTATACGACTCCAGTTCTAGTCATTATAAGTAACCGGAGGATAAACACTCCACTAACCACACCCACCAACTACTCCTAGCGATTTCGCGACTTCGCGCCCCCTTGCGTTGTAGCGGTGAATAACATCGTGCACGCCTATTACTCCCCGCTCAACGATAAATTACAACTGTCTGCGAAAAGCTGTCTGCGAAAGCCTTGTCGCAAGAGCATGCAGAGGCCTTCAGAAACCAGAATATCAACACAGTGCTACAAAACGCTTAGTAACGTAAGACACAAGGTACGGAGTGTATACTGCGCAAAGTCTGTGTAGTAAGAGTCCTTATAAGTGCACGCTGTGATTGCACTCTAATCCAGAACAGGTGCATCGTAAATAAACCTAATGGCACTGCACACATGATTGTGAGAAGCAGTTCAAGGTGTGTCGTTGCGCACACATGGATGTGCCACTATCGAAGACAAACTTCATATCCTGGACTGTCTAAAGCAGAGGTGAAGCGTCAGGGCCTTCTAGGTCTTCAGAGAAGCCCAAACATATCAACATTTCAAATGTTATATTTCATTTCTTTCGTTGTTTCATAATTTCATTATAATTATTCTCTTTTGATTCTAATTCGGCCTCATTTTCTATCAAATTTGCTTCAGAAATGAAAGGGTTACTGTCCTGGAAACATTAAAATCGAGTTATCCAATGAGATTATTATTATGTCTGTTGTCACTAGGCTGAGAAGAGTTTCGAGCTGCTCACTCATTGTTTAGGACTTCATTGCCGGGACAGAAGGCCATGGCAGTGTGTGTTTATGTAGGAAGTGACAGATTAATTAACCAATCAGATTTTGATTTATAGTGGGAGGGACCAAAAATTTATCACACTAGGCTTCTCGAAGTCCAGCGCAAGCTTAACCACGAGTCGATGCCGTCAGTGCAGGAGTGAAGTCACCTTCCAGCCGGTGTAGCATTCATCAATAGTGTTAGCGAACGCTAATAAAGCGGTCAAGCCAGTGCTATCTATCGAGGGCTACAGGCTAACGACCGAGAAACTAAGATTTCTGTCTCCAGACTCTTCTTTCACGCTGCACCCTTGCTACAGTATTTTTCACTCAGACTTAAGAATTCATTTCCCTGTGTAATTTACTGAGTTACTTTTAAAATCAACAGAGCGACCTGGCAGCCTGCTGCTAATCCCTTACAAAATCTTTTGCCCTGTTGCTTTTTTGTTGTCTCTGGCTAAGTTTTGGCTGAGCTCAAGTCCCAGCTATGATAATAACAGTTCACCACTGGAGTAAAGTGTGGTTAGAAAGCAACGAATTTGTCTGAAGAATATGGTATCCTAAAAATTCAATTTCAACTTTTAAAGCAAAAGAAAAACAGTTCTGAGGTTTTGTCCATAACTGAAATCAAGGTGATGGGATGAAAAGAAGGAAAATGCAGCAAGCAAACGATGGCGAGAGCAACTTATTTCCTTTACTTCGTAAATATGTAAGTGAATTAAGCGTAAATATAAATTAAACAGTTGGTCTTGTTTTACGTAAGAGTGAGTGTTTGGTGTGACAAGCGAGTCTGTTTCGGTGTTACGAACTTTTCGGTATCACAAACTATTTGGACGTCAGTCAAAGAGTTCGTTCTAGCGGGGTTGCAGTGTGTAATCAGATCATGTTATTGTTATCATATAGTAATAACTTGTACTGGGACTTACTCCACATAACGCCACAAATTAAAATAACGTTTAATTGTTGATGTATTTTCTCTGAGAAGATATTTATGTCACGTTTATGGAAGGAGTCTCCAGTCTTAGTGCTTTATAACAGTCAAAGGTGAAGCTGTAACTTTTAGTTTTGTGGACTGTCCGGTTTCTCAGTAACATGACAAGCTGCTTTTTTTGTCTTCTTAACTTCAAGAAGAAGAATACATGAGTGAGGCTGGTAAAGAAATGAATGTTTATAGCTACTATAATGTAACGTGATAACAGGAACTATATTTAAAGGAGAACTGAAGTAATTTTTAAACTTGCTTTATTTCTTAATTAACTCATGACTCATATTGGCAACTAATCACAGTTAAATATTATACTTATCGGCCTGTTCGGTTTTTAGCCATGTTGAATTTAGTTCGTTTGGTCCACGGCAGGCGTCGCTTATCCGCGCGATCTTCACGAGACTTGTGCGAGACTTCGAAACGTGAAGTGTCAGCCAGGTGTCAGTGCCGCCATTTTGAAAACTGTTTTCCAAACGAAATATTGCACAAAAATGAGTTTAAATGATGCCGACTTTTTTCAAACTTTCCTGATCGCTATCAAAACAAACAAAACTTCCGGCTTGATTACATCAGCATTCGAAAGAGGGCGCGCGAGTCTTTTGACAACGTTGGCAGATGTCAGTCACTTTGATTTCCGCTGTACGTTTTACTTCCGTCCTACGATGTCTCGCACAGGTCTCAACGAATCTCGTTTACGGCCGTCGCTTTGACATATGGACTGATATATTACAGAGCATACAACCCCGATTCCAAAAAAGTTGGGACAAAGTACAAATTGTAAATAAAAACGGAATGCAATAATTTACAAATCTCAAAAACTGAAATTGTATTCACAATAGAACATAGACAACATATCAAATGTCGAAAGTGAGACATTTTGAAATTTCATGCCAAATATTGGCTCATTTGAAATTTCATGACAGCAACACATCTCAAAAAAGTTGGGACAGGGGCAATAAGAGGCTGGAAAAGTTAAAGGTACAAAAAAGGAACAGCTGGAGGACCAAATTGCAACTCATTAGGTCAATTGGCAATAGGTCATTAACATGACTGGGTATAAAAAGAGCATCTTGGAGTGGCAGCGGCTCTCAGAAGTAAAGATGGGAAGAGGATCACCAATCCCCCTAATTCTGCGCCGACAAATAGTGGAGCAATATCAGAAAGGAGCTCGACAGTGTAAAACTGCAAAGAGTTTGAACATATCATCATCTACAGTGCATAATATCATCAAAAGATTCAGAGAATCTGGAAGAATCTCTGTGCGTAAGAGTCAAGGCCGGAAAACCATACTGGGTGCCCATGATCTTCGGGCCCTTAGACGGCACTGCGTCACATACAGGCATGCTTCTGTATTGGAAATCACAAAATGGGCTCAGGAATATTTCCAGAGAACATTATCTGTGAACACAATTCACCGTGCCATCCGCCGTTGCCAGCTAAAACTCTATAGTTCAAAGAAGAAGCCGTATCTAAACATGATCCAGAAGTGCAGACGTCTTCTCTGGGCCAAGGCTCATTTAAAATGGACTGTGGCAAAGTGGAAAACTGTTCTGTGGTCAGACGAATCAAAATTTGAAGTTCTTTATGGAAATCAGGGACGCCGTGTCATTCGGACTAAAGAGGAGAAGGACGACCCAAGTTGTTATCGGCGCTCAGTTCAGAAGCCTGCATCTCTGATGGTATGGGGTTGCATTAGTGCGTGTGGCATGGGCAGCTTACACATCTGGAAAGACACCATCAATGCTGAAAGGTATATCCAGGTTCTAGAGCAACATATGCTCCCATCCAGACGACGTCTCTTTCAGGGAAGACCTTGCATTTTCCAACATGACAATGCCAAACCACATACTGCATCAATTACAGCATCATGGCTGCGTAGAAGAAGGGTCCGGGTACTGAACTGACCAGCCTGCAGTCCAGATCTTTCACCCATAGAAAACATTTGGCGCATCATAAAATGGAAGATACGACAGAAAAGACCTAAGATAGTTGAGCAACTAGAATCCTACATTAGACAAGAATGGGTTAACATTCCTACCCCTAAACTTGAGCAACTTGTCTCCTCAGTCCCCAGACGTTTACAGACTGTTGTAAAGAGAAAAGGGGATGTCTCACAGTGGTAAACATGGCCTTGTCCCAACTTTTTTGAGATGTGTTATTGTCATGAAATTTAAAATCACCTAATTTTTCTCTTTAAATGATACATTTTCTCAGTTTAAACATTTGATATGTCATTCATGTTCTATTCTGAATAAAATATGGAATTTTGAAACTTCCACATCATTGCATTCCGTTTTTATTTACAATTTGTACTTTGTCCCAACTTTTTTGAATCGGGGTTGTATTTCAAACACTCAGAACTTGCTACAGCAGCGACAAAATAGCAATCAAAAATGCATTCCGATATTTAATAAAATGAGATAAATAGAATTTTGATCATAAAATATTTGCCTTCAGTTCCCCTTTAAGTATAACTGGATAAAAAGTATAAAATATCAGTACTGAATTAAAAAAAAGCACTGATTGGCAAATTTCTGTGACATTAAAGGAATAAAACACATCAGAACATGCAGTTATTGGTAAGTAATCAACGTTAAGGTGGTGTGGCAGTGAGCGTGGTACAGGTGGTAAGAAGAACTCAGCGACACCACACTGGTGATTACTTTCCAATAACAGCATAGCAGATTCATTACGAATATCACGTAGGTGTTTCTGTCTCACTCACACTCACCTTGTTTCTCACTCACTCCCTTCTCTCTCTCTCTCTTTTTCTCTCTTTCTCCATGCTCATTGTTTATCTAACACCCTACTGCATGCTCATCACTTCTCACCATCAAGACAAGCAAAGAATCCATGCACGAAAGGAAAAAAAACCTAAACATAAAAAAACAGCAAATGATGAAACAATAAATGCAAAGGAAATCAACAAAAATCTTCACAAATAAAACATGTAACATATTAAACCTCAGATACTGTATAACTCTCCCGGTGAGCACAAAGACATTTAAACGGTTATGAAAAGGACATCAGTGGGACGTCTTGAAATCAGCCAGAAGGAAGGTTTGTGATATATTTTATATACAAAAAAAATGTATTTTTTGAGGACAAATCAATCCAGATTGATCAAAAACAGATCGACCATCACGTTGTTTAAAAGGATATTTCGAGCAAAAATCCTTACATCGATGCCCAGTAAGAAAACTCATTGCTCAAGACCTATAGTATGAATTTGCAAAAAGGAGTGTACTAGTTTAGAAGGGTGGAGTTTTCTGTAAAGTAACCTGCGAGTTACATTGTGCATTCGGCTTTAATTAATACATTTCAGGGCTTTCCCCAAAGTGCGGATACATGGCGCTCCACCTTGCACACCAAAAAAAAATAAATCGATACCATAAATTGAACAATGTGGAGTACTTTCTGCACCTAAATATCTCCTACTCCCCTCTGAAAATGAGTATAATAACTATAGAAATAGAAAGATATTGTAATATATAGGTCTAGACTATCCTGGTACTCAACCCAGAAGTGAAAAAGGGTTTCGCTGCATGCACTGACTGACATTCGCAACCACACATAAAACCACGTTCTAGCTGCTGGTTGCTAGATGGCGCTGTTGCGTGATTGGACCTCAATTCTGTTCCTGACGCTATACTGCAGGCTTTTGCGTGTGACTTTTTCCTACTGGGTTGAAGGTCTGTAGTTGACGGCCGTATTGATCTCATCTCATTATCTCTAGCCACTTTATCCTGTTCTACAGGGTTGCAGGTAAGCTGGAGCCTATCCCAGCTGACTACGGGCGAAAGGCGGGGTACACCCTGGACAAGTCGCCAGGTCATCACAGGGCTGACACATAGACACAGACAACCATTCACACTCACATTCACACCTACGGTCAATTTAGAGTCACCAGTTAACCTAACCTGCATGTCTTTGGACTGTGGGGGAAACCGGAGCACCCGGAGGAAACCCACGCGGACACGGGGAGAACATGCAAACTCCACACAGAAAGACCCTCGCCGGCCACGGGGCTCGAACCCGGACCTTCTTGCTGTGAGGCGACAGCGCTAACCACTACACCACCGTGCCGCCCCAGTGTTTTCATTTCAAATCTAATTTTGCCTCTTGCATATTTGACAAGGTAAAAAATGTTGAATTGTGCCTAAATCAGCCCTAGATGGGCCCTCCAGGACTGGCTGGGCTCCGCATCAGTTGCACCGCTGTGATATTTTTTCTGGGGAAAGCTCTGCATTTATTAATTAAAGCACCAGCTGAAAGCAAAAAATTAAATAAAATTCAAAATGTTCTCTAAATCTTGTGATGAAGTGAAAACATTTACCTCCAGCATTACACTTTGTCACCACATGATGGAGCTGAAGAACAAAAACATCATCTCATCTCATCTCATTATCTCTAGCCGCTTTATCCTGTTCTACAGGGTCGCAGGCAAGCTGGAGCCTATCCCAGCTGACTACGGGCGAAAGGCGGGGTACACCCTGGACAAGTCACCAGGTCATCACAGGGCTGACACATAGACACAGACAACCATTCACACTCACATTCACACCTACGGTCAATTTAGAGTCACCAGTTAACCTAACCTGCATGTCTTTGGACTGTGGGGGAAACCGGAGCACCCGGAGGAAACCCATGCGGACACGGGGAGAACATGCAAACTCCGCACAGAAAGGCCCTCGCCGGCCACGGGGCTCGAACCCGGACGTTCTTGCTGTGAGGCGACAGCGCTAGCCACTACACCACCGTGCCGCCCCAGTGTTTTCATTTCAAATCTAATTTTGCCTCTTGCATATTTGACAAGGTAAAAAATGTTGAATTGTGCCTAAATCAGCCCTAGATGGGCCCTTCAGGACTGGCTGGGCTCCGCATCAGTTGCACCGCTGTGATATTTTTTTTCTGGGGAAAGCTCTGCATTTATTAATTAAAGCACCAGTTGAAAGCAAAAAATTAAATAAAATTCAAAATGTTCTCTAAATCTTGTGATGAAGTGAAAACATTTACCTCCAGCATTACACTTTGTCACCACATGATGGAGCCAAAGAACAAAAACATCAGAGTGTCTGGTTATTGCTGCCAATTTTGTTGGAGGAGGTTATGTTTTCGCCTCCATTTGTTTCTTTGTTTGTTTCCAACATAGCTCAAAAAGTAGTGAATGCATTCTGATGAAACTTTGAGGAAAGGTGGGCCATGGGCCAAGGAACAATCAGTTAGATTTAGATGCAAATCTAGATATGTATATGGATCCAGTAGTTTTGTTTTGTTTGTTCCCAATGTAACTCAAAAAGTAGTGAACAGATTTGGATGAAACTTGGTGGACAGCTCTAGTATTATCCTAGGTTCAAGTGGTTTGATTTTGATGTTGATAATATGTGTCTTGCTGGAGATATCCACTCTACCGAGTTCCCTTATAGTTTTTTTTTTTTTTAATAAACTGGTCAACGTCCCTTCACCTCTTTCAACAACTTATGCATTGGACTAATATGTTAATAATTACTATAGACTATATCCTATGTATGTGCTGCAAGTGGTCTCAAATGTGCCAAAGTTCTCAAATGTTCTGCCTTTGTTCTGAAATACTGAACTTTTTTTAAATGTGAATAGTAGAGTGGATCCAGGACAAACAGCCTGTCGCCACCGGAAATCTGGGAATCTCTGTCCCTTCCTCATAATAGCTCTGATAGATTAAATATGATGTGACGAAGGAGCAGAGACTCTGTAAGTACAGCGTTCACAGAAAAATGTACCAAAAGAAAAGAAACCTTGTGCCTGAATGTCCTTACAGGATTCCATCAAATGTAGCTTAGTCCCTGTGTGTGTTTCTGTCTGTCTGTCTATGTCTGTCTATCTGTCTGTCTGTATCTCACCCCTGCAGATGGACAGAGCCTCTGAGTTACAGCACTGCTCAATCAGCTGATTGCAGCTCTCCACCATGCTCTCCAGCTGAGCCTTATCACATGAGATACCCAGGAACCGTGCCAACTGTTCCACCAGTGTTCCCAGGTCCTAGAGAGAGAGAGAGAGAGAGAGAGAGAGTATGTGTAATATAATTGGTATAGTGCAATAATTCACTTGTACATTAATTAATGAGAAACACACTTAGCCAATGTAATTATACACACAATATCATTTCAAAGCCATCCATCAATCCATCCATCATCTACAACACTTATCCTACTCAGGGTCATGGGGGAAGCTGACATTGGGTGAGAAGTGCAGTTCACCCTGGAAAGGTCACCAATCTATCGCAGGGCTAACACACAGACAAACAGACAGACAGCTATTCACACTCACATTCACATCTACGGACAGTTTAGAGTCGCCAGTTGACCTAATTCCCATGTCTTTGGACTGTCGGAGGAAACCAGAGCACATGGAGGAAACCCATGCAGGCACGAGGAGAACAAGCAAACTCTACACAGAAAGGCCCCAGTCGACCACAAGGTTCAAACCCAGAACCTGCTTGCTGTGAGGCGACAGTGAGAACCACTGCACCACCGTGCTGCCCCTGCTGCTCTAATTATAGAAATGAAATAAATCTCAGTCACTAAAACGCAAGTGAATATTCGAGGTGTGAGTTCATGGCCTAGGCAAGAATGAGAGCTGGTACTGAGAAGTGTGTAAACTGTGTGTGTGTGTGTGTGTGTGTGTTCGAGGTGAGGATGTGGACAATGTATATAAATGTGTGAAAGGTTAAAGCCTATATGTTTGGACCCAGTGGGAGGTCAGGTGCCACACTTTGAATTTCCTGCTCCATCATGTTCACTTGTCGGTGCATTTAGAAACTTTCAGCCCTTTTTATGGACGGTTTCACTGATGGGTGTGTGTTAAATAAACAAGATGGGTGGATGGATGGATGGATGGATGGATGGATGGATGGATGGCGTATTTCATGCCAGAGTGGGCTCGTCTAAAAATACTCCACACCCACCAAGAGCTTGATTTACAGCAAATAATCGAAATTAAGTCTCATACATTTTCCACAAATGAAGGCAAACTGTAACTACTAGAGTGTGTCTATGATGTACAGAATCAGTTCTATGTTAAAGTGCCATTCCACCATTGGATGTATTCTTTGGCATAAAATACAATATATTTTGACAACATATATAAATGGTATCACTAGATAGAGAAATCTTTTAGCTTCAAAATGATATATCAAACATAATTTTTTGACAACGACAAGTATATTAATTTTGCGACCAAAGTCACCTACCCTTTTAATTTCCACGCGTGATGTCATCGGCAGGTTCCCCTTCTTGTGTACCACGTGACGTGTGACGTGGCACATATTATCAGCAATGGCGGATAGAACGCGATAAAAATAATACCAATAAATCTAGCTAATACCAATAAATCTAGCTAACTGAAAGATTAACTCAATTTTTCGCAATTTTTTGGCCCCATATACGAGGAGAAATGACTCTCTCACTTTGGGGGTTTCCTGGTCTAAAAATAGACCGACATGTGGTACACAAGAAGGGGAACCTGCCGATGACATCACGTTTCACTACCACGCGGAAATTAAAAGGGTAGGTGACTTTGGTCGCAAAATTAATATACTTGTCATTGTCAAAAAATTATGTTTGATATATCATTTTGAAGCTAAAAGATTTCTCTGTCTAGTCATGTTGTCATATATTGTATTTTATGCCAAAGAATACATCCAATGGTGGAATGGCACTTTATGATACACTGCCGTTCAAAAGTTTGGGGTCACTTTGAAATGTCCTTATTTTTGAAAGAAAAGCACTGTTCTTTTCAATGCAGATCACTTTAAACTAATCAGAAATCCACTCTATACATTGCTAATGTGGTAAATGACTATTCTAGCTGCAAATATCTGGTTTTTGGTGCAATATCTCCATAGGTGTATAGAGGTCCATTTCCAGCAACTATCACTCCAGTGTTCTAATGGTACAATGTGTTTGCTCATTGCCTCAGAAGGCTAATGGATGATTAGAAAACCCTTGTACAATCATGTTAGCACAGCTGAAAACAGTTGAGCTCTTTAGAGAAGCTATAAAACTGACCTTCCTTTGAGCAGATTGAGTTTCTGGAGCATCACATTTGTGGGGTCGATTAAATGCTCAAAATGGCCAGAAAAATGTCTTGACTATATTTTCTATTCATTTTACAACTTATGGTGGTAAATAAAAGTGTGACTTTTCAGGGAAAACACAAAATTGTCTGGGTGACCCCAAACTTTTGAACGGTAGTGTATATTGCAAAGGATGGAAGCGTGAAAGGCCAATTATTCTATCCACATTCACTGGATATGAGCAATTGCGCACTCTGATTGGCTCCTCTACTCTACTACTAGGCTATCAGCTCATATACCGTGAGTAGAGAAAAGCAAAATGGTGGAGCGTGTTGCTGAACCAACCGAGGATGAAATAAAAACTCTACTCAAAAACAAAACGCCAAAAATTATCAAATATTTAAAAGAAACAGCTAAAAGAATATCGTTTTTTTCCCCAAAAAGATCTCCTGTTCCGCACTCCAGCCCAGTCAGTGGCAGTAATGCACCTTTAAGTTGGTTTGCCAACCACCAAAAAACCCTAAAGAAGAAGAAGAAAGCCCCAAAAAAATACAAAAAAAAGCAACAAAAGATGGAATAAAAGTATTCGACGGTAAGAACGTCTTTTCTCGTTCAAGAATTATTATTATTATTATTATTATTATCACATTTTTCACAAATTGGTCCTGTCGTTTCGCCGGTTTGTTTACATCCTAAGCGGAAATGATTTTGTTGGATGTTTTGTATAAAGTTTTTATTTATTGAATTTGCAAAAATTAAAAATAACAATGCTCCGTTTCTCAAAATCCGGTGAGCGTGGATAGAATAAAACAGTTATTCCACTCAATCTCACCGTACATGGGTTATAGCTGCATACATGTTAAACTATACGGAATGTCCGTATTTTATAAGGATTTGATTCAATAAACGTAGTATATGGGCGTACAAATAAAGTTATACGGATTCTTTAAAAAAACTTCAATATTTATTTAGAGCTATAATCAATTCCCACAATGATAAAAGAGCGCATAACATTTACAAACATACTGTACACCACAGAAAGCACAAACAGCCAGTAAAGAGTCTTATGAAATCGCGCGTTATCTTGTGGTAGCGAGACTTCGTTCCACTTTTGATCATGCGCAGACCGCATTGCGAGAATCCCGCCAACCGGGAAGTAACATTTTGTTTGAAATGCGTATTTCCACCTGAGCGACTTTCACTAGCGACTGAAAAGATTCTGAATGGGCACTCCGGCAAGATCAACACAGACACTTGCTGTGACATGCAGCCTCGTGAGGTATTGGTGCGGAGTGCTAAAAAAAGCTGTCATGGAGTACAATTCAGAACATTAGTGAATTCAGTGACACTTTGTGTTTTTGTCGAACGTTGGAGCTTTGTATTCATTCTGAAGGTTTATTGTTATTAATATTGAATAAAAAGTAACTTGGATATATCATTGTTAATTATCATTCAAATTTTAGGTAAATTATTTTAATTTGCATCTTATACGGATTTTATAAGGGAAATACGGATTTTGGAGGTTGGTTATACAGGTTTGATTGACCAAAGGTTGACATGTATGCAGCTGCTATCAGCTCAGGTACAACTCGATTTCATGGAATAACTGTTAAATATCAGTGTGAACAATATATTTATGTTAGAAAAGCGTGCGCACCGCGTTAACCTTATTTCCCACCAAAAGGTTGAGAAAAAAAGAAGGAAAATGAGTCTCTCTGTTCCAGTGTATGAACTGGAACTTGTGTGTGCATGTGTGCGTTCACTGCTTCAGATGGGTTAAATGCAGAAGAAACATTTCACTGTGATTAAATCTGTGCTTGAGTGTATGTGTGATAAATAAAGACTTCTTCTTCTTGAATGTTTTGGATGGGTCTATGGTGCGGTTTTTGAGAGAGAGTTGGGCTGGAAATGTTGCTGAAACATAGCGACCCTGGTTCATGGTACTGTATTAACTCTTCTACATCTGGGAAACACAGCTGTTGTTTTGAACACTGTTGAACGAAGGTACATCTGGGTTTGTGTGTTGTAAACACTGGACTTTGCTACCGTTACTGTTACTGTTTCTTCCCATAGATAAATCTAAATAGATAAAAGAACATATTATAAATCCCACCCACAGGCATATACCACCTTATCACAAATATGCGGAGTCATCGAGACAAAATGCCTGTGAGTGTTTTTCTGACTATCGATTTTGTATATTGACCTGTAGAAAGGCAAATGGTATCCTAGTAATGAACAACCATTGCTCTTTGTGTGGATGGGTGTGTGAGTGTGTCAGTGGCGAACCGTTATTATTACAGCTAGGACTTGAGTTCAGCCAAAACTTCGCCAGACACCAGAAAAGCAACAGGGCAAAGGATTTTGTAAGGGATTAGCGGCAGGCTGCCAGGTCGCTCCGTTGTGTGTAGCTGTCCATGTTGATTTTAAAAGTAACTCGGTAAATTTGACAGGGAAATGAATACTTAAGTCTGAGTGAAAAATACTGCAGCATGGAAGAAGAGTCTGGAGACAGAAATCTTAGTTTCTCGGTCGTTAGCCTGTAGCGCTCGATAGATAGCACTGGCTTGACCGCTTTATTAGCATTCGCTAACACTGCTGATGAATGCTACACTGGCTGGAAGGTGACTTACTGCTGTACTGACGGTGCCGACTCACAGTTAAGCTCACGTTGGCCTTCGAGATGGCCAAGGGCAATACATTTTTGGTCCCTCCTATGATAAATCAAAATCTGATTGGTTAATTCATCTGTCACTTCCTACATAAACATACACTGCCATGGCCTTCTGTCCCGGCAATGAAGTCCTAACCAATGAGTGAGCAGCTCTAAACTCTTCTCAGCCTAGACAGAACAAACAAAAAAAATCTCATGAAGACCTAGAAGGCCCTGACGGTTCCCTTCTGGAGTGTGTGGGTGTGAGGGGGAAGGTAACAAACTCGTAAGCCATGTACCTTGTACATATCCTCATATTTTAGAAAGAGGACATTGGAGTCCATGCGGTGTTCCCAGAATTCCTGCACATGCTCAAACCAGGAGCCATATCCTACTGCAGATATGAGAGAGAAAGAGAGAGTACATGGTCAGTGTTTTCCGAATTCATTTCTGTGCTTGTTTTGACTCCATCATACTTTTTCAGAGCATAGCTCACTCACACTTGTCATTCATAAAGCGCCGACAGAACTCCTGAAAGGTTCCACGGTAGCTCATGGTTCTTAAAGAGCGGTGAAACTGGTAGTAGGAGACCACCAGGTCTTTAGGATTCCTGGCCATGTAGATAACCTGAAGAACACACACACAAATACACACTCACCAGGTTCAGTGCAGGCAACTAGGATCAGTGAGTACACTCACAATGGCACAGCGATATGTCGTTATACTGTACCTTGCCCTCGCCATTATGCATGGCCGTGGGGAGGAAGCGATACGGGAGGTGACTTTTGATCAGGCGAGGTGATGTCAGCTCCTGCAACACCAAAACAAAAGCAAAACAAAACTGCGATTCGGTTTTCGCTCAGAGGGTAAAGTTGAAATCCTGATACAGCTTTAACTGCTGAAGGAAAGGTGTTATCACTTTTTGTTACATAAGTCAACCAGATCTGTGGTATCATTCCTGAAAACAAATTTACATTCTCATGATAAAATGTGCCCGGAGTGCAAAAGTTTGTACACCCTTAATATGAAAACAATTCATTTAATACAAACACTTTCTGTCTATTTACCTACAAACACACTTAAACTGTTATAATGCATATACAACATACTAGAATTCGGGGCACATTTCGTGTCTCTGAGATAAACCTTTTGTTATTTTCCACAAAAGAAATCTTTATTGAATCAGTTTTGAACAATAACGCAAATTATGACAAACGTTCACCAATAGTGATGCTTGATGTATATGACTCCCCCCACACACACATTATTGGCTGTCTTCGACTCCTGATTCATCCATTCAACTTGAATAAACATGAAGTGATTCAGTCTAACAATCTGTTTTATTTTGGGGCTTATTCTATTAACTGTTATAAAATCAATTGTATAGAATAGAAAGTCTATTTTCTGTATTATGTGAAATTTCTGTCATCAAAAAATATTTTTTAATCCGTCCCAATGTTCTTGCCAACTCTGTTAACTCTGTTATAAAACCGCAAAAAAATCCACAAAGACTTTTAATAACACGCACGACACCTGCACCGAGTGATGTCACTTCCTCTGGCGGGAAACTTCAGAAAGGCAGTGAGGTGTGTTCTGTTTCTTCTCTCATTAATTTGAACAAAATGTTGAGGATTTTACACCAACAGTAGATTGATTATTCGTCAACTCTGTTATTGTGATATCGGAGTGACTCTCTCATTCGTGTTTTTTTTTAATAATAATGTGATTAAGATCCATAAAATTCTGTTTTTATACATACTGTGTGGTAGCTAGTTTGAAGTTCGCATGTGGCGTTAAGACAGAAAAACATGGTGGGAAATGTCAACTCTGTTGCCGTCCATTCTGCCCATGGACAGCCCAGTCTGATGATAACAGAGTTGACAACGACGACGATAAACAAAGTCAACGCTTGAAATTTACCCGCAGTTATAGAACGGGCCGCATAAAGTTGTGGACTACAATTTCCTGACAATCTCTTTATTCATTTGTTTAAAAATAAGTACAAGGTATATCTTGTAATGCTCTATAAGGCTCTATAAAGGTGCTTGGATTGTTACTTGGAATATACTGTGTTCACATTGCATAATGCATAATAAAGATAGCTATTATGTGTCATGTATTTTCAGAAGTAATTATAATGGTGTTGATAATAATGCCTTATGAATGCATTATAACGTGATATGAGTGTGTTCTTAGTGAATTATAACTGTGAGATTTGTTTAAAAAAAGAAGTGTAACCAGTTTACTTTAACCAACAAGATATTTGGCCTATCAGGCTTCACTGATGCAAATTACTATTATTATTATTATTATTATCTCATCTCATCTCATTTTCTTCTGCTTATCCAGGGCCGGGTATTATTATCTCTCTCATTATCTCATCTCTCATCTCATCTCATTATCTCTAGCCGCTTTATCCTGTTCTACAGGGTCGCAGGCAAGCTGGAGCCTATCCCAGCTGACTACAGGCGAAAGGCGGGGTACACCCTGGACAAGTCGCCAGGTCATCACAGGGCTGACACATAGACACAGACAACCATTCACACTCACATTCACACCTACGCTCAATTTAGAGTCACCAGTTAACCTAACCTGCATGTCTTTGGACTGTGGGGGAAACCGGAGCACCCGGAGGAAACCCACGCGGACACGGGGAGAACATGCAAACTCCGCACCGAAAGGCCCTCGCCGGCCACGGGGCTCGAACCCAGAACCTTCTTGCTGTGAGGCGACAGCGCTAACCACTACACCACTGTGCCGCCCCGGTATTATTATTATTACCTTTCACCTCTTTTACAGGTTCTAATCCTATCATATGTTATAAATTTTTCCCTTTTCCCTTGATTTTCAAAATCACTGCACTAATTAATCCAGTCATGATCGTTGAGCCAACTATTATCATTTGCAATTCCGTTCTGGAGATTTTGTTCTGTTTGTTTTTTTGAGCTCATTATTTTCTTTTAGCTGTTTTGCTGTTTTTTTAATTAGTTCATAAAACCTGTTTAACAAATCCTTTGTGTGTGTAAGAGAGAGAGAGAGAGAGAGAGAGAGAGAGAGAGAGAGAGAGCATACCTGTATAATATCCAAACCAGGCTGAGGATACTCCAACACTGGAAGTTGCTCATCAATATTCATGAGTCCAATTTCATCTGGGTCCGCCCCCTGGCTCACTAGATACACTACCTCCTGCAGCAGGCTCGTACCTTTGTGACAGGAAAAAATAGTCTTTAAAAAAATAAAAATAAAAAGACATATATACAGTACTGTGCAAAAGTCTTCGGCACATTTTTTTTTTTACATCCAAACTTTATCGATTTGTATTTTATGACTTCTACATTATCGAGTTAAAACATTACAAAAACATTTTAGAGTCCAAATGTTCGGAGGGTTCCAGCACAAAATTAAACGTTACAGAAAGAAAAGTCTGTATCTGAGCAGCATATTCCATAAGAGCGCACTTTTCAGATTAAAAAAGAAAACATAATGAAGGCTGCTGGGTTTTGGTGTAAAATGAAGAAGTGAGTGTGACAGTCAAAGTGTCCAGAAGAACTGTGGCTGTGTGGGTGCAATTGGTCTTAAGTGATCAGTCTCATTAAATCAGTCTCATTAAATCAGTCTCATTAATGATACCATTAATTTTGGTGCTTAATAATAAATTACCTAACAGCTAAATTATGGTATATTCCAAATTATTATGATCACTACCAATGCAGCAATAATGTATTACTTACCGTATTACATAGACACTACAGCCAATAGTATTCATATACACTTGGGTGAAGGCAATTTGGAGTTCTTTGAGATTGTGTGACTTCAAAAATATAGTAGCAACAAACAGACACACAGTTTAACAGAATAATTGAATTTATTATAACAATGATACTAAATGGGTAATAGCAGTTGAATTACATTCAATTTGGTCAGCAGCAAAACAGTGAGGTGTGTATGTGTGAGAGCGTGTGTCTGTGTGTGTGCGTGTGTGCGAGGGGAGAGAGAGAGAGAGAGAGAGAGGGAGGGGTGCGAGGCAGAGAGGGGAGGAGATGTTTTCTCCTTACTGCTAAGCGAGCGACTGAGCTCTTAGGGCGTGTCCCGTGCGTGGCTGCGCACTGTGAAAAAGGGGGGAGCGCGAGGCAGAGAGGAGGAGAGAGAGAGTTTGAATATGCGCGCGGGAGGTGCGCGGACAGAATGTGTTTATGCGTGAAGATGCGCTGTAAAATTTGGAACGTTTAAGGTGTTGGGGGGAAGGGAGAATCACCTCGTGGTCTTGAGACAAAGGAATTCCACCTCGTGGTCTAATGAGACAAAGGAATATGTCGTGGTTGCTAATACCACTAGCTTATAACATTACTAAATCCACTGAAATCTTGATGAGGTAAAAATATGTGTAATAATGAAATTAAAGGTGTTAGAAAGGATAGAGAAAGAGCATGCAACAGCCTATCTTTTGGAAACAACGGAGAGAGCAATGTAGAACACAATTGATCAGTATGCACAATTAAACAGTTTCTGAGTTTAAATTCACACTACTTCATAAAGCTAATTCCTAAGACTAATTTGCCCAAATGCCAGCCTTACTTCCAGTAATCGATATCTCTATGCGGGATGTGCAGAGATGTCCCGAAGTTCCGCGGAGTTTCACAGAGCTCGTGGAGGCTTCTGTAAAAAGCAGAGAATTCTTGGTCCGACGCTTCGTCGTTCGTGAGGAAAAGTCTCTGCTCAATAATGTGCACAGCGATTAAGTCAGAAGGAATCCGGTCGCATCTAACTTTTAATTAACTGCTTGGGCGGCAGTTATAACGTTACTTATAATAAACAAATAAAACCGGTTGTAACTCAACTAAGTGAGACAGCGCAACTTAAGTAGTTTTACCGTGGCCAGTGGTATACGAAAGCGCGCTGAGTCTTCTTTTTCTTGAAAGGCAGACGTCTTGATCTCGGATGTTCTGATGAGAGGGTGTCTCTTTGTCTGTACGACGCAGAGTCCACAGCGCCAAAGAGGCAGAATGGAAGTTGACTGAGTCACTTATGGCGTCGGGGAGGATGTGACATAGGTAATCCCGCCCAGGCGTGACGTAGGTCATCGCAGAAGTTAGTTGATGGGATTTGTAGTTCTAGACGGGACGGTGGCGGTACCTACAGCTGGTTCTGCTCACCAATGGAAGTGGAATCTGTGTAGACCTAAGCTAACCTATAGCTGAAACATGTGATGATTTAGGTGATGATCAGTAAAAACATGTCCATGATCTTTCCACCATGCTCACCCGCGATGATAACGTCCGGGTCTTCCGAAAAATTGCTGATTATGCTAAAAAAATTCCATCTCAGGTAACGACCTGTGTCATCAGATGACAAGATCGAATGGTGAGGGTGAGGGGGGTCTTCTGGTTGATTAATTAACCAATAATAACTGTTATAACTGAAACTCACCTTTGTAAAATTGTTTTTTATTGGTAAATCTGAAAAGGTGTCGATAATTATGGACTGTCGATAATTGTAGTAAAAGTTACATGTTTTGTCGCAGTCTGCAATAAGGACTGATACTGGAGACTCCTTCCATAAATGTTGAATAATATTTTCTTCGAGTGAGTAACTTTCAAATCAACAATTAACTGTTTTTTCTTTGTTATATAACATCACAACAAACATCTCCATATGATTAGCCCTGTTCTGGAATGGTGACACATTCAAGGTTCAAGGTTCCTGCATTATACACACTGTTCCTGGACGAGCTCCAGATGCACTGCATTCAGTATTCAGTAGTAATCAGTAAATTCAGCATCATCAATGCATCTATGTGGGATCGAGCATCTGATTTAACAGCCATTCCAACCTAGCACTCAACTGCTAAAATGCATCTGATAGCTATTGAGTGTGCGCTCGCTAACGGCTTCGGTAAATGTTGTCATTTGTGTTCAATGGCTAATGTCGAGGTTTTCTATTTCCCACGCATGACTTCAAAGCCATCAGTAAGGAGATCAGTTTTTCCCTCAATGCCACTCTTGGTGTTTTTCCTCTCTGCTTCATCCCCCACCACCCCACCACCACACCCACACACACTCCCGAATTGCAGAAATCATTAGTTTGAGTCTGTAATGGTTTGCTATAACCGGTGCTGATGTGAGACAATGTAAAATCAACACCATACTCACTGGCAATACTCACACCATCCTGAACCACCCTGATGTCCATGCACAAAATTTCAAGTTCCTTTACATTCATAGATTTGCACATAAGAACTGTCCTTTTCAATTTACACCCTTTTGACAGGATTAAAATCCAGAGACTGAGAAGTTCATGATAAATCATTGATTTAGTGTCTGCAAACGTCTCTGTGTTGATTCGAATGTTTGTTCGGGGTCATTATCTTCAGCTACGGTCACACTGCAGCTCGTGATGCTTTGCGATGGGTTACTGATGAAAATGAAGCGTTTTGGTGGCGATGTTTCCCCAAGCTACGGGAAGTATTCCCAAACCCATCTGCGAGTACTCAGCGCTTAGTTTGCCAACGAAAACATCGCCACCAAATTTCAATGCATGCGTTGAAATTTTTCGCAATGTCTTTGGTGACTCACAAGTGTCAATAACGGGCGCTGAAAACACGGGTTCGGCGCAGCCTCCAAACATGGCAGCCCCGGACTACAAGCCCCAAGAGTCATAGTGCCCCCTGTCACCTGAGTATGAATTACACCTGTCTTTCATCCAGCAATCACCTGGCATGTCTATATATACTCAGCTTTCACTTCCCCACTTCGCGAAGTATCATCTAGTACCCCTGTGTCTAACTTTACCAAGCCGTTTGTTTTCCGCCTTTTTTCCAGTTTGCGACCCATATTTACGTTTCTCCTCAACTTTGTCTTTTGCCCACTTTCTGTTGCGTTGTTTGCTGATCAACTGACCCTCGCTCATTTCCGGACTACGATTCCTGCTCAACGATTTAGCTCAGCGTGCTGTTTGGTCTCCCCTGCGCCTGCATCCGTAAGTGCCTGCACTCTGACAACAAGGCGGAAAGACACCAAAAAACAACTCACGAAGTTTAGAGAACATTCGCTGTGCATCATATGATTGGTGGCGATGTGACCAATTTCTCAACGCCAAGTATTTGCAAACCCATTGCGAGCTGTAGTGTGACCAGGGCCTTAACTGCTCTATCATCAACTTCGAACGATACCCCTCCTCACCAGTAGAGGTCGATGTTCCCTGAGTACTAGCACAGTGCCTCTTTCACATCCGGTTTCACTTCCTGGTTCACTCAAATACAGTATGATCCCGTGCAATCCTCAAGGTTTGTGCGAAGTCTTGCCAACTCTCCGATTTGTCATTTTTGAATGTTGCTTCAAATTGTCCTGGTGTTACCCTGATTGTTTACCAAAACCCAGACAGATTATTAACTGTCCTTTTGCCAGTGCTTGCTATGACTATTTGCAACTGTTGTCTACCTGATTAGGTTGAACTATTTCTAACCTGCGCCAAAATGTCCTGGTAATATCAGATGTTGAGCAGTATGCATATGTTATATTCTTGGCTAATTTTCAACCGATCCAGATTTATGAAACTGTCTTATAATGGTCTTATTGTGTTTAACCATATTTTAACTCCTTGTTGTTTTTTATGTCCATTATCTGACTGCTTTTAGCTTGTTTCAGGTCAAATGAGTAGTTGAGTATTTGAATTCTGTTGTAGTTAAAAGCACAATGTTAATTATTGGGCTCATTTATTTTTAGTAAAGTTGTGTGTCAGTATTTTCATTGGCCAAACCAAGCTGTTTATAGCAGATTTGCAGGTATTTCAGTAATGCAGATTTTCCTCATGCTCACATATACAACCCTGATTCCAAAAAAGTTGGGACAAAGTACAAATTGTAAATAAAAATGGAATGCAATAATTTACAAATCTCAAAAACTGATATTGTATTCATAATAGAACATAGACAACTGTGGCAGCGGGGGCGTGGTCAAGCGCCGGTCTGTGACAGGAGGGCGGAGTCAGGGAAGGTAAGTGGCAGAATCACTACACCTGACTGCAATTAACCTGTTTGTGTGTGTCTTCCCAGTGACCGCACCCTATTTAGGGAGGGAGAGCGAGAGCAGAGGAGCTCTCCCGAATCAGACACCTGATGTGTGTGTGTGTGCGTGTCTGGCTATATGTTTCTGAGAGACCACTGAAAAGTGGGTAAAATAAAAACTATTGTGAACCTGATCTCTGTCCTGCCGTCCTCTGTGCTCCACCCACCAACACTGAACCGCTACAACAACATATCAAATGTCGAAAGTGAGACATTTTGAAATTTCATGACAGCAACACATCTCAAAAAAGTTGGGACAGGGGCAATAAGAGGCTGGAAAAGTTAAAGGTACAAAAAAGGAACAGCTGGAGGACCAAATTGCAACTCATTAGGTCAATTGGCAATAGGTCATTAACATGACTGAGTATAAAAAGAGCATCTTGGAGTGGCAGCGGCCCTCAGAAGTAAAGATGGGAAGCTCCACCCACCAACACTGAACCGCTACAGTGGTGCCGAAACCCGGGAGTGGAGCACCAACGCCGAACCGCCCCATGGAGTCTTCCCCATTCGCCGACCTGGTCCACGCCCTCGCCACGGCCCAGCAAAGCCAGCACCAGGCGCTAGTCACGCTCCGTAAGGAGCAGGAGCAGCGCTTCAAGGCCCTGGTGTTGGCCCAGCAGGAGGACCGACAGGCGTTCCGGCACCTCCTCGCGTCGGCGGGGACAACCGACGCTTCCACCGCGGGCCCGTCCTCCCTCACCCTGACAAAGATGGACCCGCAGGATGACCCCGAGGCTTTCATCATGCTCTTTGAGCAAGTCATGGAGACCTCGGGGTGGCCAATGGATCAGTGCGCGGCGCGCCTCCTCCCCCTGCTAACGCTGCTCGCTGGATCAGGCCATCGAGCTGGCGGAGGACCATTTGGCGGCTGTTCTGGTGGCAGGACAGCAGACCGCCTCTTCTCTTCTTTCCTCTTCTCTCTCTCTCTCTCTCCCCCTCCTCCTGTGTCCTGTCCTCGCCCCATTCCCCCACCGCGGAGGCGGGGGCCGGCACCACCCCAGCCGGCCTGCCGCACCCTCAGTGCCCTCCTGTTTCTCCCTTCTGTGTCTGTCTCTCCCCCCCCTCAGGTGAGTCAGCCCCAGAACACCGGTGCAGAGACGAAGCCCGGGCTGGTTTGCTGGCGCTGCGGGGAACCGGGCCACCTTCAACAGCAGTGCACGGCAATGGAGGTGGGCGCGGTGGTTCGGATCGCCGACACGCCAGAAGCCGCCCTTGATCGGGCCAGAGCGTATCGCATACCGGTGAGTATCCAAGGGGATACATATCAGGCGTTGGTGGATTCTGGTTGTAATCAGACCTCAATTCACTAAAGCCTGGTGCAACACGAGGCATTGGGGGGTGCACAGGGGATGAAGGGGTTGTGTGCGCACGGGGACGTTCACAGCTACCCTTTGGTGTCAGTCCACATTTTTTTCCGAGGGGAAAAATTTATAGTGAAGGCGGCGGTTAATCCTCGCCTTACCCACTCTTTAATTTTGGGGACTGATTGGCCAAGATTTCAGGGTTTAATGACACGCTTAGTAGAGAGTGGGTCCTGCCATTTAACAGGGGGAGGTCCCGGTGTCGCTTTGGCGGGAGCAGCTGTCACAGAGCCGTCTACGTCATCTCCGCGTCAGAGTGAGGAGCCGCCGGCCCTTCCTCTCTCTATTGGGGAATCCCTCGCAGATTTCCCATTAGAGCAGTCGCGAGACGAGACTCTGCGACATGCGTTTGACCAAGTGAGAGTAATCGATGGTCAAACGCTCCAGCCGAAAGCGACCCCTTCCTTCCACTACTTCGCGATTATGAAGGATAGATTATACCGAGTGACGCAGGACACTCAAACTAAAGAGCAAGTCATGCAGCTTTTAATTCCAAAGAGCCGCCGGGAATTGGTATTCCAGGCGGCTCACTTTAATCCCATGGCTGGACACCTAGGGCAGGATAAGACACTAGCCCAAATAATGGCCCGATTCTATTGGCCAGGGATTCGCGGCGATGTTCGTAGGTGGTGTACGGCGTGCCGCGAATGCCAGTTAGTGAATCCAGCGGCCATTCCAAAAGCGCCTTTGCGCCCTCTACCATTAATCGAGACCCCGTTTGAAAGAGTTGGGATGTATCTCATCGGGCCATTAGATCGGTCAGCACGAGGGTACCGCTTTATATTAGTTCTGGTGGACTATGCAACGCGATACCCGGAAGCAGTGCCTCTGCGCAATATCTCAGCACGCAGTATTGCGGAGGCGCTCTTCCGCATTATCTCCCGAGTTGGAATCCCGAAAGAGATTCTGACTGATCAAGGCACCACGTTTACGTCACGGACACTGCGCGAACTGTATGGGTTATTGGGGATTAAGCCGATCCGCACCAGCGTGTATCACCCACAAACGGACAGTTTAGTGGAACGGTTCAATCGCACCCTCAAGAATATAATTAAAAAATTCGTAAGTGAGGACACACGTAATTGGGATAAGTGGCTCGAGCCCTTGCTGTTTTCAGTGCGAGAGGTCCCCCAAGCCTCCATGGGGTTCTCCCCGTTCGAATTATTATATGGGCATAAGCCGCGCGGCATTCTAGATGTGCTGCAGGAAAATTGGGAGGAGGGGCCTTCACAAAGCAAAAATGAAATTCAATACGTTATGGACCTGCACACAAAACTCCACACCCTCACCCACCTAACCCAGGAGAATTTGCGGCAGGCCCAAGAACGGCAAGCCCGCCTGTACAACAAGGGTACGCGCCTTAGAGAGTTCGCACCGGGAGATAAAGTACTCGTACTGTTGCCCACATCGAGCTCCAAATTGGTCGCCAAGTGGCAAGGGCCCTTTGAGGTCACACGGCGAGTCGGGGACATCGACTATGAGGTGAGGCGAACGGACAGGGGTGGGGCGCTACAGATTTACCACCTCAACCTGCTTAAACTCTGGAATGAGGAGGGCCCCGTGGCGTTGGTGTCGGTGGTTCTGGAGAAGGCGGAGCTGGGGCCGGAGGTTCAAAAAGGGGCATTGGCGTCAGGTATCCCTCCGGTCCCCTCTGGAGACCACCTCTCCCCGACCCAACTCGCGGAGGTCGCCCAGTTGCAGACCGAGTTTTCGGATTTGTTCTCGCCCCTGCCCGGCCGCACTAACCTCATAGAGCACCACATAGAGACACCCCTGGGGGTGGTAGTGCGTAGCCGCCCTTACAGGCTACCCGAACACAAAAAAAAGGTGGTTCGGGAAGAACTCGAGGCCATGCTCGAAATGGGCATCATCAAGGAGTCCCACAGTGACTGGAGCAGCCGGGTGGTCTTGGTACCCAAGGCCAACGGGTCGGTCCGGTTCTGTGTGGACTATAGAAAAGTCAACGTGGTGTCTAAATTTGACGCGTACCCAATGCCTCGTATTGATGAGTTGCTCGATCGACTCGGCACTGCTCGCTTTTATCCGACGCTGGATTTGACGAAGGGATATTGGCAGATCCCCTTGACTCCACTATCCCGAGAAAAAACGGCCTTTTCCACACCGTTTGGTTTACACCAATTCGTCACACTTCCGTTTGGGCTGTTTGGGGCGCCCGCTATGTTTCAGCGACTGATGGACAGGGTCCTCTGCCCCCACGCCACCTATGCGGCCGCTTATCTTGACAACATTATCGTCTATAGCAATGACTGGCCGAGGCACCTCGAACATCTAAGGGCCGTCCTTAGGTCGCTGAGGCGAGCGGGTCTCACAGCCAACCCAAAGAAGTGTGCGATTGGGCGGGTGGAAGTATGGTATCTGGGCTTCCACTTGGGCAACGGGCAGGTGCGTCCCCAAATTAACAAGACCGCAGCAATTGTGGCCTGCCCGAGGCCCAAGACCAAAAAGGGGGTGAGACAGTTCCTGGGGCTGGATGGCTATTATCGTAGGTTCATACCTAATTATTTGGACGTCACCAGCCCGCTGACTGATCTCACTAAAAAGGGGGCACCAGATCCGGTCCAGTGGACGGAGCAATGCCAGCGGGCTTTTTCTGAGGTAAAGGCTGCACTGTGTGGGGGGCCACTTTTACACTCCCCTGACTTTTCTCTCCCCTTTATGTTGCAGACCGATACGTCGGACAGAGGGCTGGGGGCGGTTTTGTCCCAGGAGGTGGAGGGGGAGGACCGCCCCGTCCTGTACATCAGCAGGAAGCTGTCGGTGTGTGAGGGGCGCTACAGCACTATAGAGAAAGAGTGTCTGGCCATCAAGTGGGCGGTCCTCGCCCTCCGGTACTACCTGCTGGGGCGCCCTTTCACCCTCTGTTCGGACCACGCGCCCCTCCAGTGGCTCCACTGCATGAAAGATGCCAACGCGCGGATCACCCACTGGTATCTGGCACTCCAACCCTTCAATTTTAAGGTGGTCCACAGGCCGGGGGCGCAGATGGTCGTGGCGGACTTCCTCTCCCGTCAAGGGGGGGGAGTCGGCTGCAGGCCGGACGGCCGCCCAGCCTGAGTCGGGCGGTGGGGGTATGTGGCAGCGGGGGTGTGGTCAAGCGCCGGTCTGTGACAGGAGGGCGGAGTCAGGGAAGGTAAGTGGCAGAATCACTACACCTGACTGCAATTAACCTGTTTGTGTGTGTCTTCCCAATGACCGCGCCCTATTTAGGGAGGGAGAGCGAGAGCAGAGGAGCTCTCCCGAATCAGACACCTGATGTGTGTGTGTGCATGTCTGGCTATATGTTTCTGAGAGACCACTGAAAAGTGGGTAAAATAAAAACTATTGTGAACCTGATCTCTGTCCTGCCGTCCTCTGTGCTCTACCCACCAACACTGAACCGCTACAACATATCAAATGTCGAAAGTGAGACATTTTGAAATTTCATGACAGCAACACATCTCAAAAAAGTTGGGACAGGGGCAATAAGAGGCTGGAAAAGTTAAAGGTACAAAAAAGGAACAGCTGGAGGACCAAATTGCAACTCATTAGGTCAATTGGCAATAGGTCATTAACATGACTGGGTATAAAAAGAGCATCTTGGAGTGGCAGCGGCCCTCAGAAGTAAAGATGGGAAGAGGATCACCAATCCCCCTAATTCTCGTCTCGTCTCGTCTTCATCCACTTATCTGGGACCGGGTCACGGAGGCAGCAGTCTGAGCATTGAAGCCCAAACTTCCCTTTCCCCAGACACCTCAGCCAGCTCCTCGGGAAGAACACCGAGGCGTTCCTAGGTCAGCTGAGAGACATAGTCCTCCAGCGTGTCCTGGGTCTTCCCCGGGGCCTCCTCCCGGGGGGACATGCCTGGAACACCTCCCCAGGGAGGCATCCAGGAGGCATCCGAAAGAGATGCCTGAGCCACCTCAGCTAATTCTGCGCCGACAAATAGTGGAGCAATATCAGAAAGGAGTTCAACAGTGTAAAATTGCAAAGAGTTTGAACATATCATCATCTACAGTGCATAATATCATCAAAAGATTCAGAGAATCTGGAAGAATCTCTGTGCGTAAGGGTCAAGGCCGGAAAACCATACTGGGTGCCCGTGATCTTTGGGCCCTTAGACGGCACTGCATCACATACAGGCATGCTTCTGTATTGGAAATCACAAAATTGGTTCAGGAATATTTCCAGAGAACATTATCTGTGAACACAATTCACCGTGCCATCCGCCGTTGCCAGCTAAAACTCTATGGTTCAAAGAAGAAGCCGTATCTAAACATGATCCAGAAGCGCAGACGTCTTCTCTGGGCCAAGGCTCATTTAAAATGGACTGTGGCAAAGTGGAAAATTGTTCTGTGGTCAGACAAATCAAAATTTGAAGTTCGTTATGGAAATCAGGGACGCCGTGTCATTCGGACTAAAGAGGAGAAGGACGACCCGAGTTGTTATCAGCGCTCAGTTCAGAAGCCTGCATCTCTGATGGTATGAGGTTGCATTAGTGCGTGTGGCATGGGCAGCTTACACATCTGGAAAGACACCATCAATGCTGAAAGGTATGTCCAGGTTCTAGAGCAACATATGCGCCCATCCAGACGACGTCTCTTTCAGGGAAGACCTTGCATTTTCCAACATGACAATGCCAAACCACATACTGCATCAATTACAGCATCATGGCTGCATAGAAGAAGGGTCCGGGTACTGAACTGACCAGCCTGCAGTCCAGATCTTTCACCCATAGAAAACATTTGGCGCATCATAAAACGGAAGATATGACAAAAAAGACCTAAGACAGTTGAGCAACTAGAATCCTACATTAGACAAGAATGGGTTAACATTCCTATCCCTAAACTTGAGCAACTTGTCTCCTCAGTCCCCAGATGTTTACAGACTGTTGTAAAGAGAAAAGGGGATGTCTCACAGTGGTAAACATGGCTTTGTCCCAACTTTTTTGAGATGTGTTGTCATGAAATTTAAAATCACCTAATTTTTCTCTTTAAATGATACATTTTCTCAGTTTAAACATTTGATATGTCATCTATGTTCTATTCTGAATAAAATATGGAATTTTGAAACTTCTACATCATTGCATTCCATTTTTATTTACAATTTGTACTTTGTCCCAACTTTTTTGGAATCGGGGTTGTATATTGACAAAAGCCAATCAGCTGTAAATGACCAAATGCATTCACGGTACAGCTGATTTACAATCACTGACGCCCACCAAATACCATAAAAGGCAAAGCTCAGAGAGAATGACAAAATGACAACTATACAGTAAAAGAGCGGTGTGCGCTAAATCTTTCAATAACATACCACTGACACACGCTCTTTCACCTTTTATACAGTAGGGTGTCATTACTTTTATCCTGATTGAAAGGCTAGTCCTATTTGCAGTAACTTGTGTATTTGTTTACAATTGTTTTCTTTCAAGTCAATAATATGAAGTGACTGAATATTTAATAGTTATTCCATGAAATCGAGTCGTACATGAGCTGATATAATCCATGTAGGACGAGATTGAGTGGAATAACTGTTTTATTCTATCCACATTCACTGGATTTTCAGAAACAGAGCATTTTTATTTTTTTGCAAATTCGATAAATAAAAAATTCACCCAAAACGTCCGACAAAATCATTTCCGCATAGAATGTAAACAAACTGGCGAAATGACAGGAGCAATTTGTGAAAAATGCAATAATAATAATCTCATTATCTCTAGCCACTTTATCCTGTTCTACAGGGTCGCAGGCAAGCTGGAGCCTATCCCAGCTGACTATGGGCAAAAGGTGGGGTACACCCTGGACAAGTCACCACAGGGCTGACACATAGACAACCATTCACACTCACTTTAGAGCATGTGGACTGTGGGGGAAACTGGAGCACCCAGAGGAAACCCATGCAAACACAGGGAGAACATGCAAACCCTACACAGAAAGGCCCTCACTGGCCGCTGGGCTCGAACCCAGGACCTTCTTGCTGTGAGGTGACAGTGCTAACCACTACACCACCGTGCCGCCCAGAATAGCACTAAATATTCATTAAATTTGTCTGTGTAAATATGTAAAAAAAAAAATTGACAATCTAAGCTCACACTAATTTGAAGCTGTATGGTCGGTCAGTCGAGGTTCGCATTCGTGAGTCTGCTAATATGTAAATTTACACAAGATCAAGAATATATAATTTTTTTTCAAATTAAATTTATTTTCATGTATACGACTTTTCTTGTTCAATTGCTCCTGTGAGCAGTTTACAAACAAATTTGTTAGTATCCAGCTTGATAAATGCAAGGGTGCTAATAATTTTGAAGCTCACTATCAGCACAATATAAGGAAAATTGGGATCAGGTGATTTCAGCCCCTCTCTGAGATATTTTTATCCTACACAGTCTTGCTCTTTAATTTATCTTTCTTACTTGGAGTCTCTCCATCTATCTCTCAGATCAGGTTCTACAGGAGCTCGGCTGGAGCTGATCTATCTATCTATCTATCTATCTATCTATCTATCTATCTATCTATCTATCTATCTGATGAGGTTCTACAGGAGCTCGGCTGGAGCCTGTCTGTCTGTCTGTCTGTCTGTCTGTCGTTATATCGAGGCTGGATCAAGATCCCCAGAGAAACCAAGCTGCGTTCCTTCCTGTGTAATTTTCGTATTGAACGTGTAGGCAGTGAAATAAGTGCTGAGAGGGAATCTTCTTAATGTATCTGCCACTTCCTGTTTCTATCAAGTTCCATATTTCCTCCTGTGCAGGGTTGAGATACAATATACAGGGCCTTATAGATACACGATCCCCAGGGTTTTATTAATGCCTACAACACTGAATTAGCAGCTACGCTCTATTAGCACTCCTACATTGGAGTACACCTTTAAAGAAAAATCATATACAGTAGTGTGCAAAAGTCTTAGGCACCCTACAAGCTTTGTTATAGATTTCTATTTTATGACTTCTACATTATCGAGTCAAAACATTACAAAAACATTTCAGAGTTCCAAACGTTCCTTTTCCAGCACAAAATTAAATGTTACAGAAAGAAAAATTTGTATCTGAGCAGCGTATTCCATAAGAGAGCACTTTTCAGATGAAAAAAGAAAACATAATGAAGGCTGCTGGAAAATTTTTTGTGCAAAATGAAGAAGTGAGTGTGACAGTCAAAGTGACCAGAAGAACTGTGGCTGGTTCTGTAAGATGCTCAGTAAAACCTACAGCTCATTTCCGCATAAAACTGCACTCACTGAACCTCAGACTACTATTTTTATTATTTTCTTTAAACCAAAGAGTCGTCTCACACCAAATATTGACTTTGTTTCGTTTATTATGGCTTACTGATGACTGTTTATAGTATTTTTTAGTGTTGAAACATTTCATTTCATTATTTTTAAGCCATTTATGTTCAACAGCATTTCTTTACACGTGGCTAAGACTTTCGCAGAGAACTGTACATTTCTTATGTAATCATCAGGGGATTTTTACCTCCTACAACAAAGTTGGCAGAGGTTATGTTTTCACCTCTTGTTTGTTTGTTCCCAACGTAACTCAAAAAGTAGTGAATGGCTTTTGATTAAATTTGGAGGAAAGGTGAGCCACGAGCCAAGGAACAATCAGTTAGATTTATACACAAATCTGGATATGTATGCGGATCCAGGATTTTTTTTTTTTTTTTGGCCTGTTCCCAATGTTACTCAAAAAGTCATGAAAAGACTTGGATGAAATTTAGTGTACAGCTTTAGTATTATTCTAGGTTCAAGTGATTTGATTTTGATGTTGTTAATACTGTATGTGGCTTGGTGGAGGTACAGTGGTGCTTGAAAGTTTGTGAACCCTTTAGAATTTTCTATATTTCTGCATAAATATGACCTAAAACATCATCAGATTTTCACACAAGTCCTAAAAGTAGATAAAGTGAACCCAGTTAAACAAATGAGACTTGTTTTGTGGATGGATGAGACCAAAATATAACTCTTTGGTTTAAATGAGAAGCGTTATGTTTAGAGAAAGGAAAACACTGCATTCCAGCATAAGAACCTTATCCTATCTGTGAAACATGGTGGTGGTAGTATCATGGTTTGGGCCTGTTTTGCTGCATCTGGGCCAGGACGGCTTGCCATCATTGATGGAACAATGAATTCTGAATTATACCAGCGAATTCTAAAGGAAAATGTCAGGACATCTGTCCATGAACTGAATCTCAAGAGAAGGTGGGTCATGCAGCAAGACAACGACCCTAAGCACACAAGTCGTTCTACCAAAGAATGGTTAAAGAAGAATAAAGTTAATGTTTTGGAATGGCCAAGTCAAAGTCCTGACCTTAATCCAATGGAAATGTTGTGGAAGGACCTGAAGTGAGCAGTTCATGTGGAAACCCACCAACATCCCAGAGTTGAAGCTGTTCTGTACGGAGGAACGGGCTAAAATTCCTCCAAGCCGGTGTGCAGGACTGATCAACAGTTACCGCAAACGTTTAGTTGCAGTTATTGCTGCACAAGGGGGTCACACCAGATACTGAAAGCAAAGGTTCACATACTTTTGCCACTCACAGATATGTAATATTGGATCATTTTCCTCAATAAATAAATGACCAAGTATAATATTTTTGTCTCATTTGTTTAACTGGGTTCTCTTTATCTACTTTTAGGACTTGTGTGAAAATCTGATAATGTTTTAGGTCATATTTATGCAGAAATATAGAAAATTTTAAAGGGTTCACAAACTTTCAAGCACCGCTGTATGCACGCTACTGAGTGCGCTTCTAGTTTGTTTGTTTGTTTGTTTGTTTGTTTGTTTTTGTGATTATGTGAGTGGAAAAATGCCTGAAACTTCATTTCAACATGCTATGCTCTAAAATTGCACATGTGAACTCAAGTAAACCAAAGCAACATCCTGTAAACAGTGTGATCACATTTGAAAAGGAATTCTTAGTATGAGAATAAATTAAACGTAAAAATCTTATTCATGACAAGTCCAGATCAGATATAATGTCCTTTTGAGAGAAGTTAACAAGATAAGAAAACTTTACGTAATGCCAGTCATATACATCAAGCCATAGAGCTTCCTCATCCATACACCGGAAAAATAAATGATCAGTAGTTTCACGATTACAGAAAGAAAGAAAAAAACATGATTACTGGGTTTAATTCTGAATTACTGTCTTAACTTTTTATCCTCATTTTGTTTGTGTACTTATACATGCATTACAAGGGTCTGAGAGAAACAGCATTTCGATCCTGTCTATGTGCTTTACATGTGGCAGAACTGACAATCAAGTTGACTTGAACTTCATAACAAATCACTTCATTTAATATTTAAGACTGCAATTCTTTGGCTTTGGGAATTATGGGGAATTTAATATTTAGTTTGTAACACATGAAGAGTCATTTTCAAGTAGAATTCTGAAATCGAGTTTGTGTAGGGTATGAAATGTCATTAAACATGTTTCTAAATGTGTTGTTTGGGATTTAGGCTTCATTAAAGACACAGCTTCCAGTTAAAAGTTGTGGGAGAGAAGGGGTGAGAGTAATGAAACGTTAAATAGAGTCGGAGTGGTTTTAGGGCGGCACGGTGGTGTAATCGTTAGTGCTGTCGCCTCACAGCAAGAAGGTTCTGGGTTCGAGCTCAGAGGCTGATGGGGAGCCTTTCTGTGCGGAGTTTGCATGTTCTCCCCGTGGGTTTCCTCCGGGTGCTCCGGTTTCCCCCACAGTCCAAAGACATGCAGGTTAGGTTAACTGGTGACTCTAAATTGACCGTAGGTGTGAGTGTGAATGGTTGTCTGTGTCTATGTGTCAGCCCTGTGATGACCTGGCGACTTGTCCAGGGTGTACCCCGCCTCTCACCCATAGTCAGCTGGGATAGGCTCCAGCTTGCCTGCGACCCTGCACAGGATAAGCGGCTACAGATAATGGATGGATGGATGGTTTTAGTTATAGAATTAAATATGATATAATCTCCAGCTAAATCATATTAAGGAAGAAATTCTCATATGCTACTTTAACTAAGTGAGTAATCAATCAAATACCTTTCTCCATCTAGTCCTTGTTATACAATGATTTGTTTTTATCCGTGATATACTGTACAACCCCAATTCCAAAAAAGTTAGGATACTGTGTGAAACAGAACTAAAAACAGAATGTGAAGATTTGCAAATCATGAAAACCCTATATTTCATTGAAAATAGTACAAAGACAATGTATCAGATGGCTGCATGGGCAAACAGTGCAACAATTTAAGAATAATGTTCCTCAATGTAAAATTGCAAAAAATTTGGGAATCACATCATGTATGGTCCATAATATCATTAAAAGCTTCAGAGAATCTGGAGAAATCTCTGTATGCAAGAGACAAGGCTGAAAACTGACATTGGATGCCTGTGATCTTCAGGCCCTCAGGCAACACTGTGTTAAAAGCCGACACATGTCTGTAGTGGAAATCACTGTATGGACTCAGGAACACTTCAGAAAACCATCGTCTGTGAAAGCACTTAATTACTGCATCCACAAATGCAAGTTAAAACCATATATAAACAATATCCAGAACCACCGCCATCTTCTCTGAGCCCGAGCTCTTTTAAGATGGTCTGAGGCAAAGTAGAAAATTGTCCCGAGGTCTGACGAATCAAAAGTAGAAATTCTTTTTAGAAATCATGGACACCGTGTCCTCCAGGCTAAAGAGCAGAGGGACCATCCAGCTTGTTATCAGTGCACAGTTCAAAAGCCAGCGTTTCTGATGGTATGAGGGGGCATTAGTGCACATGACATGGGTAGCTTGTACATCTGGGAAGGCATCATTAATGCTGAATGATATTTACACGTTTCAGAGCAATATGCTGCCATCCAGACAAAATCTTTTTCAGGGAAGTCCTTCCTTCTTTCAGCAAGACAATGCCGAACCGCTTTCTGCACATATTAAAACTGCATGGCTCTGTAGTAAAAGAGTGCAGGTGCTAAACTGGCCTGCTGCAGTCCAGATCTGTCTCCCATGTAAAACATTTGGTGCATTATGAAGCGCAAAATACGACAAAGGAGAGCCCGAACTTTTGAGCAACTGGAATTGTATGTCAGGCAAGAATGAAACAACATTTCTCTTTCAGAACTACAGCAATTGGTCTCCTCAATTCCCAAATGTTTACAGAGTGTTGTGAAAAGTAGAGGTGATGCAAGACAGTGGTAAACATGTCCCTGTCCCAACTTTTCTGAAACGTGCTGCTGACATCAAATTCAAAATGAGTATATATACATATATTTTTAAATCTCAGTTTCAACATTTGATATGTTGTTTTTGTACTATTTTCAATGAAATATTGGGCTTCCATGATTTGCACATTATCGCATTTTGTTTTTATTTACAGTTTACACAGCGTCCCAACTTTTTTGGAATTGGGGTTGTAATTATCTCATCTCATTATCTCTAGCCGCTTTATCCTTCTGCAGGGTCGCAGGCAAGCTGGAGCCTATCCCAGCTGACTACGGGCGAAAGGCGGGGTACACCCTGGACAAGTCGCCAGGTCATCACAGGGCTGACACATAGACACAGACAACCATTCACACTCACATCTACGGTCAATTTAGAGTTACCAGTTAACCTAACCTGCATGTCTTTGGACTGTGGGGGAAACCGGAGCACCCGGAGGAAACCCACATGGAGAACATGCAAACTCTGCATAGAAAGGCCCTCGCCGGCCACGGGGCTCGAACCCGGACCTTCTTGCTGTGAGGCGACAGCGCTAACCACTACACTACCGTGCCACCATGGGTTGTAATTATATACTGCATAATGTATAAAATTGTAACAGATTTCAAGAACAGACAGTCAAATTTAACATCAGGTTTTAACACACACACACACACACACACACACCTTTTTTTATTTTATCATTATTATTTTTATTATTTTACAGTTTACACAGCGTCCCAACTTTTTTGGAATTTTTTAGACTGTGTGTGTGTATACACCAATCAGCCATAACATTCAAGCCACTAAAAATGCTTGCCCATTTTTCCTGCTTCTAACACATCAACTTCAGGAACTGACTGATCTCTTGCTGCCGAGTATATCCCACCCCTTCACAGGTGCCACTGTAATGAGATAATCAATGTTATTCACTTCACCTGTCAGTGGTTTTAATGTTATGGCTGATCGGTGTATTTCCATGTTTATGTTTATGTGCAGAAAATTACAGAAAACATTATAACCAAGCTTTGGAAATACAATACCCAATGCTACCCATAATATATTTTAAAAGAATATATCAAAATTAAGGGCGGCACGGTGGTGTAGTGGTTAGCGCTGTCGCCTCACAGCAAGACGGTCCTGGGTTCGAGCCCCGGGGCCGGCGAGGGCCTTTCTGTGCGGAGTTTGCATGTTCTCCCCGTGTCCGCGTGGGTTTCCTCCGGGTGCTCCGGTTTCCCCCACAGTCCAAAGACATGCAGGTTAGGTTAACTGGTGACTCTAAATTGAGCGTAGGTGTGAATGTGAGTGTGAATGGTTGTCTGTGTCTATGTGTCAGCCCTGTGATGACCTGGCGACTTGTCCAGGGTGTACCCCGCCTTTCACCCGTAGTCAGCTGGGATAGGATCCAGCTTGCCTGCGACCCTGTAGAAGGATAAAGTGGCTAGAGATAATGTGATGTGTGTGAATGTGTGTGATATTAAAACTGACTACATTTAACTGGATTAAAGCCATGATCTCATCATGGAGCAGTTGTTATTTGAAGTTAACTACTGTTAGAAAATAAGCCTATAAAGAACAATCCACAATTCTAAATAACTTGATTTAAAAGTTCTGTAAAAAAAATTAAACATTAAAAATAATGTTAGTGCCCATATCTTCATAATGGCCCATAATAGCGACGAGGTAAAAAAAAAAATTTTAAATCAGGCGTTAGGTGAACCCTGAAATATTTTTCAAACCTTTCTCTTTTGTTCACTGGTACATAATTAGGATAGGGACAGATTATTTTAACACCCTGTGGGCTTTGAGACACCCTAAAAGTGTTGATGCAAAAAGATATTGTGAATTGTTTGAGAGGTTTCATTCTTCCAGGTTAGCAGTGTTCAAGCTCGTAGAAATTGTGAATAAACTGAGAGAAACTCGGGTAAAAATCTGCAACTTGGAGTCAACACATGTACAATCTGCCCTCGTATATAATGTGACTTATACATACACTAATGGCATTTAGCACACGCTCTTATCCAGAGCAGCATACAACACACCCAGAGCAGCCTGGGGAGCAGTTAGGAACCTTACTCAAGGGCACTTCAGCCATTCCTGCTGGGCCAGGGAATTGAACCAGCAACCTTTTAGTCCCAAAGCTGCACCTCTAACCTTTAGGCCATGGCTTCACTTATACAGATAGTACTGTCCATATACAGTACTGTGCAAATGTTTTAGGCACCCTATTTTTTTCTCATACAAACTTTATCGATTTCTATTTTATGACTTCTACATTATTGAGTCAAAACACTACAAAAAACATTTTGGAGTCCAAACGTTCGTTTTTTTCCAGCACAAAATTAAATATTACCGAAAAAAGAGTTTGTATCTGAGATCTGAGCGGCATATTCCATTCCATAAGAGCGCACTTTTCAGATGAAAAAAGAAAACATAATGAAGGCTGCTGGGTTTCGGTGCAAAATGAAGACGCGAGTGTGACAGTCAAAGTGTCCAGAAGAACTGCGGCTGGTTCTGGAAGATGCTCAGTAAAACCTACAGATCATTTCCACATAAAACTGCACTCACTTCTGTGTTTTGTTTTGTTTTTTTAAACCAAAGGGTCGTCGCACACCAAATATTGACTTCGCTTCATTTATTATGGTTTACTGATCACTGTTTATCATATTTTTTAACGTTGAAACATTTCATTTCATTATTTTTTGGTCTACAGCATTTCTTTAGATGTGCCTTTGACTTTTGCACAGGACTGTCTCATCTCATCTCATTATCTCTAGCCGCTTTATCCTGTTCTACAGGGTCGCAGGCGAGCTGGAGCCTATCCCAGCTGACTACGGGCGAAAGGCGGGGTACAGTACACCCTGGACAAGTCGCCAGGTCATCACAGGGCTGACACATAGACACAGACAACCATTCACACTCACATTCACACCTACGCTCAATTTAGAGTCACCAGTTAACCTAACCTGCATGTCTTTGGACTGTGGGGGAAACCGGAGCACCCGGAGGAAACCCACGCGGACACGCGGACAACATGCAAACTCCGCACAGAAAGGCCCTCGCCGGCCACGGGGCTCAAACCCGGACCTTCTTGCTGTGAGGTGACAGCGCTAACCACTACACCACCGTGCTACCCGCACACGACCGTATAGATATATAATTCCATGTTGGTGTGTTATTGGGATGAACTTGTGACTTCCAATAGCATGACCTGCTGATAAAAACAAAGGGGGGTGGGAGGATTCTTGGGAGGGAACGTAGCATTGTGAAATGCTGGGCTGAAATTCCCAGGAGGCTTTGCGCCGAACGGGACCCACCCGAGCTCGTGCAGGTCGTCATGTCGTCAAAGCACGTCACGCAGACTCTCTGCTCTGCACAGCAGCACAACTGCATCCGAGACAACTGCATCAGCTTCATGACGCACAGCCAAAAAAACACACGTAAACACTGGACTCGCTTCGGAAGAAGTGTCATTTCACGCGCTGCTAATCCTCTCTTCGAGTCCTTTTTCTTTCATCCAAAATGATCTTGTTTTATTTGAGAAATGAAACTTTATTTTGGTTTAAGTCATCAGTTAGGCCTAATGGATTTTACTCAGGAATAAAGTTTATTGATGATGCAGTACCTGAGTGTACAAAAAAAACCCACACATACTGAAGTAGACGTGTATATCATGTCAGTCTTGCATTAAAAAAAAAGACAACAATTAAAGGATTGTAAGGCTTTTCATGTTCGAACAGGCCTACTGCGTCAGGAAGAACATCCTGCTCCAGGAAGAGGTTACTATAAATACAAACATTATTCAAACAGACTGAAATATGAACTCAAATGCATTGTTGTATATGTGTTTGTGTTGTTGATGATGATGATGATGAGGAGGAGGAGGTGTAATTGATGATATTGATATTTTATTTCTAATAAACAAACAACAACCCTCCAGCATCCACCCACATATCACATAAGCAGCACAGTGAAGAAGCCATTGCAGCTCTAATATGAAGAGATGAAGCTCTATTCCAGGACACAACCGCATGCATACCTGATTTTGGATAAGTAACGATCCATATGTCACTACTTCTGAGGGAGAAGTTCGCGATCTCGTCCATCTTCCCTCGACAAAAAGGAGGAAGGCGAACTCCATGATGCTCGAAGTATTTGCTCTCGTACTCTATCGGGGTGCTCGGTGTGTCCACCTCGCTCTCTGCCATCTTCACAGCCAAGGAGTCGAACAGCAATGCAGTTAATTCCTGGTGTTTTTGGAGAGAAAAGGATGCATTTGATATCACGGAGATGGCAGATCGTCGCGGTTGTTCCGGCCAAGACGTGCAGGACTGCAGGCGCCTTGATCTCCAGCCAATCACATTCCCCTGAAGTGATGTAATGCCACGACTCTCTCTCTCTCTCTCTCTCTCTCTCTCTCTCCTCAGCATCAGCACCAGTCTAAGGGGCGTGGCCTCAGCCGCTTACTCCCTTAACCCTTTGATGCAAAACACATGCACACCCCTTCTAATGCACAACATGGGTCAAAAATGACCCGGCTGAGTTTTTATCTTCTATATCTTCGCAATAAATTAATTCCATCATTCAGTATTCAAGGTATTCCTCAATTAACTTGTTTGTGATCATCATACATCCTTATTTTATTTTTTCCTTTCTTACTTTTTGAATAAAAACCCTTTTTGTATCACTACCCTTCTAATGCACAATATGGGTCAAAAATGACCCGCATTCATTTTCCAGGTTATTTCATGCTGACTGAGTTTTTCTTTGCTCTATCTTTTGAAATCAGTTTATTTTATGATTGAATATTCCAAGTATTCTTTAAATATCTTGCTTTTAATTACCACAAATCATTAATTTCATTTTTTCTTTCCTACTCTATGAACAAAAATACTTTTTATATGACTACACATGGGTCATCCAAGTGTGATTTAAAATTAAATGTCTTAATACTATAATAATAATTTGTTTCAAGTAATTACTTTAGCAGTGAATGGGGCCAGTTATTTATTTATTTATTTATTAACTACACTACCGTTCAAAAGTTTGGGGTCACTTTGAAATGTCCTTATTTTTGAAAGAAAAGCACTGTTCTTTTCAATGAAGATCACTTTAAACTAATCAGAAATCCACTCTATACATTGCTAATGTGGTAAATGACTATTCTAGCTGCAAATGTCTGGTTTTTGGTGCAATATCTCCATAGGTGTATAGAGGCCCATTTCCAGCAACTCTCACTCCAGTGTTCTAATGGTACAATGTGTTTGCTCATTGCCTCAGAAGGCTAATGGATGATTAGAAAACCCTTGTACAATCATGTTAGCACAGCTGAAAACAGTTGAGCTCTTTAGAGAAGCTATAAAACTGACCTTCCTTTGAGCAGATTGAGTTTCTGGAGCATCACATTTGTGGGGTCGATTAAATGCTCAAAATGGCCAGAAAAATGTCTTGACTATATTTTCTATTCATTTTACAACTTATGGTGGTAAATAAAAGTGTGACTTTTCATGGAAAACAAAAAATTGTCTGGGTGACCCCAAACTTTTGAACAGTAGTGTATGTAGTTAGCTAAGCCAACTACAATAAAATTAGCTAACTAAATGTCAACAGCTCGGTAGCTGATAGTAATTACTTGTAACTTTCTGACAAGTAATCTACTCACTCTCAAGGTAACCTAAACATCATCAATTTTTTTCTAAGGTAATGTTCGAACAATTGAAAACCATTACTTGCATGTATTAGATGGGCAAAGGGCGCCGTGCTGAGCTGTGAACTGTCTGACACAAGCACAATTCACAGTTCCCACCAAACGCTGGAGTAAATGCATGCGGGTCGGTTCTGACCCATGTGTGTAAACTTGATGTAGAATTACAAAAGCTGTGCTTGTTCATAACTTAAGAAAGGAAAAATAAAAATGATGATTTGTGCTAAACAAAAACAAGATATTTACTGCATATTTGGAAAAGTAAATGACAAAATGAATTTATTTCAAAAGTATATCATAGAAACACTCAGCCATACATGAAATAACCTGGATAATGAATGCGGGCCATTTTTGACCCATGTTGTGCATTAGAAGGGTAGTGATACAAAAAGGGTTTTTATTCAAAAAGTAAGAAAGGAAAAAATAAAATAAGGATGCATCATGATCAAAAACAAGTTAATTGAGGAATACCTTGAATACTGAATGATGGAATGAATTTATTGCAAAGATATAGAAGATAAAAACTCAGCCGGGTCACTTTTGACCCATGTTTTGCATCAAAGGGTTAAATCCGGAAGTGATCTTCGATTACACTCACCGGCCACTTGTTCTTTGATTCTAAGATCCCAGTTCTTGGCTGCAGGACTGGAAACCAATGTGGTCTTCTGTTTTGTGTTGCATGCTGAGATGCTTTTCTGCTCACCACAGTTGTAAAGAGTTCCAATGAGTTGCTATATCCATCCATCCTATATGGCAAAAAAAAAGAAGCTCCAACCAAGCTGGCCATTTTCCTCTGACCTCTCTTATCAACAAGGCGTTTGTTTCCACCCACAGAACTGTTGCTCACTCACTCACTCACTCACTCAGTGTTTTTTATTTTCCGCACCATTCTGTCTGTGTAAACTCTTGAGACTGTACTGTTGTGTGTGAAAACCCCAGGATCAGCCATTTCTGAAATATTCAAACCAGCAGTCCATCTGGCTCAAACTAACACCCATGCCACACACAGTGAACAAAAGTCACACTTCATTGTGAGATCAGAATGTTTCCCATGAGGGCGGCACGGTGGTGTGGTTGTTAGCACTGTTGCCTCACAGCAAGAAGGTTCTGGGTTCGAGCCCAGTGGCCGGCGAGGGCCTTTCTGTGTGGAGTTTGCATGTTCTCTGCATGGGTTTCCTCTGGGTGCTCCGGTTTCCCCCACAGTCCAAAGACATGCAGGTTAGGTTAACTGGTGGCTCTAAATTGACCGTAGGTGTGAGTGTGAATGGTTGTCTGTGTCTATGTGTCGGCCCTGTGATGACCTGACGACTTGTCCAGGGTGTACCCCGCCTTTTGCCCGTAGTCAGCTGGGATAGGCTCCAGCTTGCCTGCGACCCTGTAGAACAGGATAAAGCGGCTACAGATAATGAGATGAACGTGGTTTTATTCACAAACACATTTTATGGAAAATATCCACGAAAGTTTCATATAAAACTAGTTAAAACAGTTTTGTTAGTCCACTCGCTTATTGGACAGTTGACAGTTTCTGTTATGTAAGGGCGACAGATGGATGTAATCACAGGAAGAGTTTTATTGAAAGCACACGAACAAACAGATCCAAAACATAGACAAAGGCAGAGTCGAAAAACAGGCAGCGGTCAAATGAGGCACAGACAGGATATCAGAGGGAATACAATACTCACAGTCCAAAAACACAAACAGGGTCAAAACCAGAAAAGCGACATAAAATACAAGGCTTTCACAAAGTCTGTGTGTTACTCAGAGTCCTTATATGTATGTGCTGTGATTGCACTTTAATCAGGAACAGGTGCATGGTCATTAGTCCTAATGGCGCTGCGTGTGCATGCAAACATGCATTGATGTGACAGTTGTAACCAGACAACTATTTGACATATCAAGTTTTATATTCAATCGTAACTATACAGTAGTGATGTAAAGTGAAAGTGCTGGTTCACTGCTGTCCACCAGGCGGCCAGCAGAGTCACACCATAGTAAGTGTCGTGGTGTTGTTTCTGGCGCATGGCATGCGGTGTCAAAGAAAGGAATAAATATGTATTGTAACTGCAATGCGTATCTCATTATTGGTCTCGCTGTCACAAGACAATGCAGTGATTTATTGACACGAAAAACCCAGCACGACACAATTCGATGGGTGATTCAGGGTGCTGTAATATTATTATTCTATTCAGATGGATTTTGTGCCCTTGGAAATACTTTGCTCATAAACTCACCAGGAGCTCTGATTTTAGGCAGTGACATATATATATATATATATATATATATATATATATATATATATATATATATATATATATATATATATATATATATATATTTTTTTTTTTTTTAAATTATTATTTATTTATTTATTTATTTATTCCACACACTGATTCATTCTAAGCACAGTTACACAGGTTACTCAACACAACCTCTGCTATCTATATTTATAGAAATATAAACCCCTTAACAATGCATAGTATATTTAACTCAAAGGTTACCTCCACTCTGGTGGTTTATTACTTGTAATAAATGAGTTAGCTAGTTGTGTGATGCACTAATGTGACAAGAACTAATGTGTGTTATTATTTTCTAGTGGTATTTGAACAAGGCAATTTGATAGGAAGAAAAAATTCAATAACCTCAAACCCAAGGGATAACAGTCAAGTTTTGCTCCTAAAAACAAAAGCACAAGTTCTGCAATAGAACCAGATGACGCCGAGTTACAGCAGAGAGGATGAGTGGAAGAGAAGTTGATGATGATGATGATGAGTGCGATGGTGTTCACTTTGGTATCAGCATGAAAGTTGAAGTTTTGGAAGCTGATCTGTTTGATCCAAGTGTACAGACGAGGAGGTAAGA